>NC_091993.1:65273095-65936576 GCF_044704955.1 Pristiophorus japonicus | reverse complement strand
GTAGGAGCAAAGGGTAGCTATTCAGAGTGGCAGAAGGCAGGTAGTGGTGTACCACAAGGATTAGTGCTGGGACCACTGTACACAATTTACATTAATGATTTAGATTTTGGAATCAAACACAATTTCTAAATTTGTAGATGACACCAAATTGGGGGGGGGGGGGCGTTGAGGGGGGGATAGTCAATATTGAGGAGCACTGCAACAAATTACAGGAGGACATTAATAAACTTGCAGAATGGGCAGAAAATTGGCAAATGAAGCTCAACACTGATAAATATGAGGTTTTCCATTTTGGGAGGAAGAATAGGGAAGTCACTTATTACTTGGAGGGTGCGAGTTTAGGTGGGGTAGAGGAACAAAGCGAACTCTGAGTACAAATCCACAAAGCACTAAAAGTTGTGACACAGGTTAGCAAGGCCATTAAAAAAAGTAAACCAAACACTAGGGTTATTTCTAGAGGGATAGAATTGAAAAGTAGGGAAGTTATGCTAAACTTATATCAAACCTTGGTTAGACCACACTTATGGCTGGATTTTCGGGACTTTTGCCCGGAGCGGCGAGAAATGGGGCGGCAAGGTCTTCTGCGTCTGGTTGCGATCCTCCAGTTGGGTTTTGCGGTGGCGCTTAGAAGCACCGTGCTGGGTGTGCAACGCCTCTCGTTGCGACACGGCAATAGTTTGGACTTGCACCCGATCCGTACACCCGGTAGCGTGCCCCGCAATGACCACCAGGGAAAACGGAGCAGTCCAGCCATGCAGGCGACGGTGAGGTAGATAAAGTGCAGAAAAGGTAAGTTTGAGTGTTTATTCTTTTATTTTATTTGTAGCGATTTGTGTTGTGGTGGCGTGGGCAATGTTTTTGGAATGTTTTTGTGATTTTTTTGGCTGGGGGGGTTCTCGGAGCGCTCCCTATCCTGCACTTTAGTAGGCGTGGTTCTCACTTTTGCGCCATGAAACACCTCCCTTTGCGCTGTGCCCCTGGCGCAGGGACCGGATGGCAAAAATGTATTCTCTTGAACACAAACGCAAACGCTTTCCGGGCCACCTCCGTTTTCGCCCGAAAATGGCAAAGCCGAAAATCCAGCCCAATTAATTGAGTACTGCGTACAGTTCTGGACACTATTATTAAAAGGATATAGAGGCACTGGAAAGGGTGCAGAGAAGGTTTACAAAGATGTTACCAAAAATGCGAGGGTATACATATCAAGAAAGGATGAACATGCTGGCTCCCTTTTCTCTTGGAAAAAAGAAGGCTGAGGGGTGACCTAATTGAGGTCTTTAAAAAGATGAAAGGTTTTGATAGAGTGCACATAGAGAGAATGTTTCTGTTCTATATGTAAACTTGTATTTACTCTGTACAGCCACTAGAGGGTTCATCCCCTGGAGTCCCAAGGGATCCCATAATCCCTTGGGAGCACAGGTATTTAAGGATGCCTCACAGGTTGCAAAGGCATTCTGGAGACCTGCAATAAAAGACTAAGGTCACACTTTACTTTGAGCTCACAGTGTTCAGTCTGACTCTTTCTCCATACATAACAACTGGCGACAAGATACAGATAGCGAACTCAAAAATGCAGAGAACAGTGGGCATCCTGGAGAAATTCTCAGAGGGAGATGATTGGGAAACTTTTGTGGAGCGACTCGACCAATACTTTGTGGCCAACGAGCTAGATGGGGAAGAGAGCGCTGCCAAACGAAGGGCGATCCTCCTCACCATCTGTGGGGCACCAACATATGGCCTCATGAAGAATTTGCTTACTCCAGTGAAACCCACGGAGAAATCATACGATGATTTGTGCACACTGGTCCGAGAGCATTTGAACCTGAAGGAAAGCGTTCTGATAGCGAGGTACCAGTTCTACACCTACAAAAGGTCTGAAGGCCAGGAAGTGGCGAGTTATGTCGCTGAGCTAAGATGCCTTGCAGGACATTGTGAATTTGAAGGACATTTGGAGCACATGTTCAGCCATGAGCTCATTGAATGGCGGTGCAGACTCGAAGGGCCGAATGGCCTACTCCTGCACCTATTTTCTATGTTTCTATGTTTCTATGCTCAGAAACTTTTTCGTACTTGGCACTGGCCACGAAACCATACTTCACAAACATTTGACTGTAGCGACCCCAACCTTGAGTAAGGCCATAGCGATAGCCCAGGCGTTCATTGCCACCAGTGACAATACTAAGCAAATCTCTCAGCACACAAGTGCTGCTATAAGTACTTCGAACAAAGTTGTTGTTTTCGAATCGTAACAGACAGGGCAGGTCACACATGCCTGCAGCTACATGTCCGCAGATGTCTCAGAATTCACCATCAAGGGTGACGAATGCAAGGCCATTAACACCTTGTTGGCGCTGCGGGGGTGATCATCATTTCCATTCATGCCGATTCAAAGGATACATTTGCAAGGGTTGTGAAACAATGGAACACCTCCAACGAGTGTACAGGCGAGCTGCTAGGCCTGCTAAACCGGCAACCCACCATGTTGCAGAGGAGGACAGATCCAAGGAGGATCACGATGAAACAGAATCTCTGATAGAGGAGGCAGAGGTACATTGAGTGCACTCATTCACCACGAATTGTCCCCCGATAATGCTGAAGGTTAAACTAAATGGACTCCCGGTGCCAATGGAGCTGGAGGTGGGTGCGAGCCAGTCCATCATGGGCAAAAAGACTTTCGAAATGTTGTGGTGCAACAAGGCCTCAAGGCTAGCTTTAACTCCAATTTGCACGAAACTAAGAACTTACACGAAAGAACTGATTTCTGTAATCGGCAGTGCTACCGTAAAGGTCTCCGACAATGGAGCGGTGATACTGGGCGATGAACCCACGCTGCTCGGCAGGAGCTGGCTGGGATAGATACGCTGGAATTGGGACGACATCCGAGTGCTATCGCCCGCTGATGACACTTCGTGTGCACAGGTCTTAAACAAATTTCCTTCGTTGTTCGAACCAGGCATCGGGAAACTCCAAGGAGCAAAAGTGCAGTCCACCTAATTCCGGGGGGCGCGACCCATCCATCACAAGGCAAGAGCAGTACCGTACACGATGAGAGAAAGGATAGAAATCGAGCTGGACCGGCTGCAATGAGAGGGCATCATTTCCCCGATCAAGTTCAAACGAATGGACCAGCTCGATCATTCCTGTCCTCAAGGGAGACGGCACCGTCAGAATCTGTGGCGACTACAAAGTAACTATCAATCGTTTCTCCCTGCAGGACCAATACCCATTACCAAAGGCCGATGACCTCTTTGCAACGCTGGCGGGAGGAAAGCCGTTCATGAAGCTGGATCTGACTTCAGCCTATGACGCAGGAACTGGAGGAATCATCGAAGGGCCTCACCTGCATCAACACGCACACAGATCTTTTTTTTATAACAGATGCCCATTTAGAATTGGATCAGCGGCGGAGATATTCCAGAGAAACATGGAAAGCTTACTGAAGTCAGTCCCGCACACCGTGGTCTTCCAGGACAAGATCTTGGTCACAGGTCGGAACACAGCCGAGCATCTGCAGAACCTGGAGGAGGTACTTAGTCGACTCAACCGCGTGGGGCTCAGGTTAAAACGCTCGAAGTGCGTTTTCCTGGTGCCTGAAGTGGAGTTCTTGGGAAGGAGGATTGCGGCGGACGGCATCAGGCCCACCAACGCGAAGACAGAGGCAATCGAGAATGCTCCAAGGCCACAGAACGTGACGGAGCTGCAGTCGTTTCTGGGACTCCTGAACTACTTTGGTAACTTCTTACTGGGTCTCAGCACACTATTAGAACCACTACATGTCTTACTACGGAGAGGGGACGAATGGGTTTGGGACAAAAGCCAAGAAAATGCCTTTGTAAAAGCGAGAAAATTGTTATGCTCAAACAAATTGTTTATGTTGTATGATCCTTGTAAGCGTTTGGTACTAGCATGTGATGCGTCGTCATATGGCGTCGGGTGTGTATTGCAACAAGCTACTGATTTCGGGAAACTGCAGCCGGTTGCTTATGCATCCAGGAATCTGTCTAAGGCTGAGAGAGCCTGCAGCATGTGTCTACGGGGTAAAGAAAATGCATCAATACCTGTTTGGGCTAAAATTCGAATTGGAAACTGACCATAAGCCACTCATATCCTTGTTTTCCGAGAGTAAAGGGATAAATACCAACGCATCGGCCCGCATCCAGAGATGGGCGCTCACGTTGTCCGCATACAACTACGCCATCCGCCACAGGCCAGGCACAGAAAACTGCGCCGATGCTGTCAGTAGAATGCCATTGCCCACCACGGGGGTGGAAATGGTGCAGCCTGAAGATTTAGCCATGGTTATGGAAGTATTTGAGAGTGAGTTCACCCTAATCTACATGAACAGGTAGAGAGCAGGCGGCTTCAATAAAGTACATACCATGATAGCGCAAATGTCATGTGAGATTGAAATCAATGATCCTGTATTTGTATTGAATTATGGACAAGGTCCCAAGTGACTTCCCGGCACTGTCGAGGCCAAAGAGGGGAGCAGGGTGTTTCGGGTCAAACTTTCAAATGGACTCATTCACCGGAAACACATGGATTAAATCAAACTCAGATTCACGGACTATCCTGAGCAACCCACCTTGGACCCTACCTTTTTTGATCACCCAACATACACGCCAGTGGCAACTGGCACCACGGCTGATAACGAAGCAGAACCCATCATCCACAGCAGTCCAGCTAGGGCCCAAAAAATGATTCAACAATACCAGCTTTCAAGCTTTCACACCGAGACGATCAACCAGGGCAAGAAGGGCCCCAGATCGACTCACATTGTAAATATTTACACTATTGACTTGGGCGGTGGGGGGTGGGAGGCGGGAGTGTTGTTATATATGTAAACATATTTACTCTGTACAGCCACCAGAGGGTTCATCCCCTGGAGTCCCAAGGGATCCCATAATCCCTTGGGAGCACAGGTATTTATGGAAGCCTCACAGGTTGGAGAGGCACTATGGAGACCTGCAATAAAAGACTACGGTCACACTTTACTTTGAGCTCACAGTGTTCAGTCTGACTCTTTCTCCATACAGAACAGTTTCCACTTGTGGGGAAAAATATAACTAGAGGCCATCAATATA
Source organism: Pristiophorus japonicus (assembly GCF_044704955.1). Lineage (NCBI taxonomy): Eukaryota > Metazoa > Chordata > Chondrichthyes > Pristiophoridae > Pristiophorus > Pristiophorus japonicus. The sequence goes on along the minus strand of NC_091993.1, from coordinate 65,931,492 downwards.
AGATAGTCACCAAGAAATCCAATAGGAAATTCAGAAGAAACTTCTTGACCCAAAGAGTAGTGGGAATGTGGAACTCACTACCACAGGGAGTGGTTGAGGTGAATAGTATTGATGTATTTAAGGGGAGCCTTGACAAGCATATGAGGGAGAAGGGATAGATTTAGATAAGGAAAGACGGGATGAGGCTCGAGTGGAGCATAAACGCTGGCATGGATTGGTTGGGCCGAATGGCCTGTTACTGTGCTGTTCATCATATGTAATTCTTTGTAATGTAATTATGTCCCCTTGTTCTTGATTACCCCTGTAAAGTCCTTACTCTACAGCATGAAACCAAAAGAGGCACATTCTGGGGACAAGGTCACTCTGTGACCTGCTCTCTTTATTCACAGGATCTAAAGACGATGACCCTGCGTGGAACCTCCCTTTTTATACCTGTGTGATCAGGTAAGGAGTGACTCCCACAAGTTCACCCCTTGTGGTCAAGGTGTGCATCTAGGTTAAGTGTATACAGTAATACAGTGGTGTTACATTGTGGTTCCATACATGACATCAACTTCCCCCCCAAAGTCTTATTGGGATCATAGGTTTAGTCTTTCAGGTGGTCTACGCACCCTCGTGGAGCGCCGCAGTTGGGGCTCTGGTTGTTGGACACTGACATGAGTGTCTGTCACCTGTGGTGATTCCGGCCTGTCCGGGCTGACCACAGGGACTGTGGATTCTTTTGATTGCTTTTGTTGCTCGTTCACTGGCGGCGTTGTGAAATCCATCTCATGGTCTTCTTCAGGTTCCTCCGTGTCGGTGCTGAACCTTTTTTTTACTTGGTCCAGATGCTTACGACATATCTGACCATTGTTGAGTTTTACCACGATGAACCTATTCCTCTCTTTTCAATTACAGTGCCCTCAAGCCATTTGGGCCTCATGGCATGATTGAGGACAAATACAGGATCATTTATTTCTATACATCTCCCCCTTGAATTACAGTCATAGTACTCGTTTTGTGACTTGCGCTTGCCCTCAACTATGTCGGTCAGGACTGGGTGAATGAGGGACAACCGAGTTTTGAGTGTCCGTTTCATTAGTAGCTCTGCGGGCGGGACCCCCGTGAGTAAGTGTGGTCGGGATCTATAGGCCAGCAGGAGGCGCGACAGGCTGCATTGTAGGGAGGGTCCTTGAATCCTGAACATCCCTTGCTTAATGATTTGGACCGCACGTTCCGCCTGGCCGTTGCAGGCCGGATTGAACGGCGCAGTCCTGACATGGTTGATGCCATTGCCCGACATAAACTCTCGGAATTCGTAGCTTGGAAAACATGGGCCGTTATCACTAACCAGGATGTCCGGCAAGCCATGGGTTGCAAAGATCGCATGTAGCCTTTTCACGGTGGTGAATGATGTGCATGAATTCAGAATGATGCACTCAATCCATTTCGAGTACGCATCTACCACAATAAGGAACATCTTACCCATGAACGGGCCTGCGTAGTCAACATGAATGCGTGATCATGGCCTGGTGGGCCAGGGACACGGGCTGAGCGCGGCCTCCCTGGGGGCATTGCCCAGCTGGGCACACGTCGTGCACCTCCGAACACAGTGTTTCAGGTCTGAATCAATTCCAGGCCACCAAACGTGTGACCGGGCAATGGCCTTCATCAGCACAATGCCAGGGTCCTCGCTGTGGAGTTCCCTGATGAATGCCTCCCTGCCCTTCTGGGGCATAACTACCTGGCTGCCCCATAGTAGGCAGTCGGCTTGGATGGAGAGCTCACCCATCCGTCTGTGGAATGGTCTGACCTCCTCAGGGCATGCTCCGTGTGCGGGTGCCAAATCCCCAGTCAGGACACATTTCTTAATCAGGGATGGGAGGGGATCTCTGTTGTCCATTTTTTGATCTGGCGGGCTGTGATGGGGGAGCCTGCTCTGTCAAAGGCATCGACAGCCATGACCATCTCGGCACATTGCTCCGCTGCCCCCTCAGTGGTGGCCAGTGGAAGCCTGCTGAGCACGTCAGCGCAATTTTCAGTGCCGGGCCGGTGCCGGATGGAATAGTCATAAGCAGCCAGCATGAGAGCCTATCGCTGTATGCGAGCTTGATGCGTTGGCATTGATAGCCTTGCTGTCTGACAACAGGGATGTTAATGGCTTGTGGTCCGTCTCTAATTCAAACTTCCTACCAAAGAGATACTGATGCATTTTTTTTACACCATAGACACATGCAAGCGCTTCCTCCTCGACCATCCCATATCCCCGTTCTGCTTGATAGAGCGATCTGGAGGCATAAGCCACAGGTTGTCGTTAACCCTCAGCATTGCCCTGCTGCAACATGCACCCAACCCCATAGGACGATGCATCACATGTCAGAACCAATTTTTTACAGGGTTCGTACAGGGTCAACTTGTTTGAACAAAGTAGGTTTCGCGCCCGATCAAAAGCCCGTACCTGACAGTGCCCCCAAAACCAATCGCAACCCTTATGCAGGAGCCCATGTAGCAGCTCCAGCAACGTGCTCAAGTTTGGCAGCAAGTTCCCGAAATAGTTCAACAGTCCTAGGAATGAACGCAACTCCGATGTGTTGCAGGGCCTGGGTGCTCGTTGAATTGCCCCGGTTTTGGATTCGGTGGGCCGAATCCCATCTGCAGCAACCCTCCTGCCCAGAAACTCAACCTCAGGAGCTGAGAACACACATTTAGACTTCTTGAGTCGCAGGCTACCCGGTCCAGTCAGCGTAGCACCTCCTCCAGGTTGTGGAGGTGTTCCTCGGTGTCTCGACCCGTGATGAGGATGTCGTCCTGGAATCCGATCGTTCCAGGAATGGATTTAAGCAGGCTTTCCATGTTTTGTTGAAAAATTGCGGCCGCTGATCGAATGCCAAACGGGCACCTGTTATAAATGGACAGTCCCTTGTGTGTGGTGATGGTGGTCAGTAGTTTAGATTCGTCGGCCAGTTCCTGGGTCATATAGGCTGAAGTGAGGTCCAACTTGGTGAACAGCTTGTCGCCTGCCAGCGTGGCGAAGAGATCCTCCGCTCTCGGGGGCAGGTATTGATCTTGTAGAGACACCTGGTTGATGGTGGCCTTGTAGTCACCACAGATCCTGACAGAGCCATCCTCTTTTAAGACGGGAACAGTGGGACTCGCCCAGTCGCTGAACTCAACAGGCGAGATGATGCCCTCTCTCAACAGCCGGTCCAATTCACGCTCGCTCTTTTCGCGCATCACATATGGCACTGCTCTGGCTTTGTGGTGCACTGGTCTGGCGTCCGGGGTGATGTGTATCACTACCTTAGTGCCTTTGAAAATCCGGATGCCAGGTTGAAATAGTGAATCGAATTGTTGTAGGACTTGTGAGCACGAACTTCGCTCCACAGGTGACATTGCGTGAACATCCCCCCATTTCCAGTTCATCTCGGCTAACGAGCTCCTCCCCAACAGTGCGGGACCATTGCCTGGGACAATACAGAGCGGCAGCCGATTCACTAACCCATTGTGTGTGACAGCCAACATTGCACTGCGTAGAACCGGAATGATTTCTTTAGTGTAAGTCCGTAATTGTGTCTCAATGCGTGCTAATTTAGGTCTGCTGGCTTTAAGTGGCTATAGCTTCTCAAATTGCTGAATTCCCGTGAGTGACTGGCTGGCCCCAGTGTCCAGCTCCATGCGTGCAATACCGTTTAATAAAACCCTCATCATCATTGGTGGCATTCTGGTGTATGAACTGTGAATATTCGCCACCTGGACCCGCTGAACCTCGGCGTCCATCAATTTGCCCCAAAAGTCATCCTGCCTCAAAGAACCCTCTTCTGGTCCATCCACCTCACATGTTAGTCTGGTTGCAGACTTCCTGCACATTCGAGCTAAATGGGCACTGAGATTGCAGTTCCTGCAGACAAACTGTTGAAATCTGCAAGATCTAGCTGAGTGTTTTCCCCACACCTCCAGCATGAGTTAAAGTTTCCATTGTTGGAACAAAGGGACTATGGCCAAGCATTCCGCGCTGGTTGTCCCTTTGACTGCTCTTAAGTACCCTATTATTGGCTGTTAATGGCCCCATCCCGGACCGCATTGTCCACTGTGATGGTGTGAATGTCCATTCAGCCTGCCATTGTCTCTGTTGAAGTCCTACTCTGGGGTCGATTGCTGCCTGGGGAATGTCGGACTGCCTCTGCCTGCCTGCGGGGCTCTGAGTCGTATTGATGATGTTGACTCCCTGATCCATCGCTGTGTTAAAGGCAGAATTGCGCGTGTATATTATTTTCGTCTCTTCCTCCCCCGCCATAAAAGTTTGAGCCATCAACGCTGCCGCTTCCAAGGTCATATCCTTGGTCTCAATTAATTTGCGGAAAATTCCCGCATGACCGATGCCCTCGATAAAGAAGTCCCTTAGCATCTCCCTGCAAGCATCTGTGAACTTACAGAGGCTGGCCAAATGTCGGAGGTCCGCTACGAAGTCCGGTATGCTCTGTCCTTCACGACGTCGGTGGGTGTAGAATCTGTGTCGGGCCATATGTATGCTAATCGCCGGTTTGAGGTGCTCCCCGATCAATTTGGTAAGATCTTCAAAGGTTTTGTCCACCGGCTTTTCGGGTGCTAGTAAGTCCTTCATGAGCGCGTAAGTCTTTGGTCCGCAGCTGGTCAAAAGATGAGCCCTTCGCTTGTTGGCCGCTGCATCCCCCAGCCAGTCTTTCGTAACGAAGCTTTGCTGAAGCCTCTTGACAAAATCGTCCCAGTTTTCCCCAACACAGTACCGTTCCTCTGTGCTACCGGTGGCCATTCTCGTGTTCCGTGAATTCCCATTTCTCGCCGCCAATGTAAAGTCCTTACTTTACAGCATGAAACCACACGAGGCACATTCTGGGGACAAGGTCACTCTGTGACCTGCTCTCTTTATTTACAGGACTCCAAAGATGATGGCCCTGCGTGGGACCTCCCTTTTTATACCTATGTGATCCGGTAAGGAGTGTCTCCCACGAGTTCACCCCTTGTGGTCAAGGTGTGCATCTAGGTTGAGTGTATTCAGTAATACAGTGGTGTTACATTGTGGTTACATACATGACAACCCCCACCAGAGGAAATAGTTTCCTCATATCTATCCTACGAAATCCTTTTAACATTTTAAACACCTTGATCAAATCACTCCTCAATCTTCTTTATTCTGTCTTCATAATTTAACCCTCTCAGCCCTGGTATCATTCAGGATACCTTCTGGAGGCTTAAGGGCTTTAACTGCTCAATACATTTATTAAACAGTAAAGGAACAAGCAAATGTTAGCAGTGATGCATCAGATATTTTTACACTAGTTGATGAGATGAGCTGGCTTCTCATATAGTAGAACATAAATAGTTTGCAAATGCAAATGGTTACAGTACAGAAGAAGCCATTCGGCCCACCGAGCCCGTGACAGCTCTCTGCAAGAGTCCCTCAGCTAGTCCCACTTACCCACTTACTCCGTAGTCCTGCAAAATGTTTTCTTTCTGTGGTATATTCTCTACGACATCACAAACACACAGACTACAAAGTAGTCCACTAGGTGGAGCTATATATTACACTTTCAGGTTCTTATCCAACTTCCTTTTGAAAGCAATGATTGAATCTGCCTCCACCACCATTTCAGGCAGTGCATTCCAGATCCTAACCACTCGCTGCGTAAAAAAAGTTTTTTCTTGTGTCGCTTTTGGTTCTTTTGCCAATCACCTTAAATCTGTGTCCTCTGATTCTTGACCCTTCCGCCAATGGGAACAGTTTCTCTCCATCTACTCGGTCCAGATCTCTCGTGACTTTGAACACCTCTATCAAATTTCCTCTCAATCTTTTCTGCTCTAAGGAGAACAACCCCAGCTTCTCCAGTCTAACCACATAACTGAAGTTCCTTGCCCCTGGAATCATTCTCATAAATCTTTTCTGCCCCTCTCTAAGGCCTTCATATCCTTCCTAAAGTGCGGTGCCCAGAATTGGACACAATACTCCAGTTTATGCCAATCAGTGTTTTATACAGGTTCACCGTTCACCATAATTTCCACACATTTGTACTCTATACCTCTATTCATGAAGCCCAGGATCCTGTAAGCTTTTTAAACTGCTTTCTCAACCTGCCCTGCCACCTTCAACAATTTGTGCACGTATACCCCTAGGTCTCTCTTTTCATGCACCTCCTTTAGGATTCTACCCTTTAGTTCATATTTCCTCTTCTCATTCTTTCTACCAAAATGTATCTCGTCACACTTTCCTGCATTAAATTTCATCTGCCACATGTCCACCCATTTAACCAGCCTGACCATGTCCTCATAGAATCATAGAAATTTACAGCACAGAAGGAGGCCATTTCAGCCCATCGTGTCCAGCCGGCCGACCAAGAGCTATCCAGCTTAATCCCACTTTCCAGCACTTGGTCCGTAGCCCTGTAGGTTACGGCACTTTAAGTGCACATCCAAGTATTTTTTAAATGTGGTGAGGGGTTCTGCCTCTACCACCCTTTCAAGCAGTGAGTTCCAGACCCCCACCACCCTCTGGGTGAAGAAATTTCCCCTCATATCTGCTCTAAACCTTCCCCCAATTATTTTAAATCTATGCCCCCTGGTTTTTGACCCCTCTGCCAAGGGAAACAGGTCCTTCCTATCCACTCTATCTAGGCCCCTCATAATTTTATACACCTCAATCAGGACTCCCCTTAGCCTCCTCTGTTCCAAAGAAAACAGACCCAGCATCTCCAATCTTTCCTCATAGCCAAAATTCTCCAGTCCAGGCAACATTCCTGTGAATCTCCTCTGCACCCTCTCCAGTGCAATCACATTTTTCCTGCGGTGTGGTGACCAGAACTGCACACAGTATTCCAGCTGCGGCCTAACCAGTGTTTTATACAGTTCAAGCATAATGTCCTTGCTCTTGTATTCCATGCCTCGACTAATAAATGCAAGTATTCCATATGCCTTCTTAACCACCTTCTCTACCTGGCCTGCTATCTTCAGGGATCTGTGGACCAGCACTCCAAGGTCCTTTTGTTCCTCTACACTTTTCAGTGTCGTATCATTTAATGTGTATTCCCTTGCCTTGTTAGACCTCCCCAAATGCATTACCTCACACTTATCCAGATTTCATTTGCCACTGTTCTGCCCACCTGATCAGTACATTGATATCTTCCTGCAGTCCGCAGCTTTCTTCTTCATTATCAACCACATAGCCTATTTTAGTGCCATCTGCAAACTTCTTAATCATACCTCTAACATTCAAGTCCAAGTCATTGATATATACCACAAAAAGAAAGGGACCCAGCACTGAGCCCTGCGGAACCCCACTGGATACAGTCTTCCAGTCACAAAAACACCCATCAACCATTACCCTTTGCTTCCTGCCTCTGAGCCAATTTTGGATTCAACTTGCCACTTTGCCCTGAATCCCATGGGCTTTTACTTTCGCGACCAGACTGCCATGTGGGACCTTTATCAAAAAGCGTTGGTGAGGCCTATAAAGTCTCAGCGACAGCGAGAGGCGGTGGCAGTCCGAGAGGCGGGAGTTCCTGGCGTTGGTGAGGCCTATAAAGACTCAGCGGCAGCGAGAGGCAGCGGCAGTCCGAGAGGCGGGAGTTCCTGGCATTGGTGAGGCCTATAATGGCTCAGCGGCAGCGAGAGGCGTACCTGTGCAGCTGCAGTGGGGAGAGAAGGCAAAAAAGAAGTAGAAAGAAATCAAAAGGTGACGTCACAGCCAAGGGGATAAGTGATTGGCTGGTGATTGGTGAGTAGTTTTATTTTTTCTCTTCTATAACAGTGAGTAAACTTTAGCATTGTTGTTGCCTATCTAAGTCATGGCAGGACAGCTCGGTCACGTGTTATGCTCCCCCTGTACCATGTGGGAACTCAGGGACGACACCAGTGTTCCTGACGACTACATGTGCAGGAAGTGTATCCTCCTCCAGCTCCTAACAGACCGCGTTGTGGAGTTGGAGCTGAGGGTGGATTCACTCTGGAGCATCCACGATGCTGAGAATGACGGGAGTAGCATGTGTAGCGAGTTGGTCATACCGCAGGGAAAGGGTCCACAGCCAGAAAGGGAATGGAAGACCAACAGGAAGAGCAGTGCAAGGAAGGTAGTGCAGGGGTCCCCCTGCAAAACAGATACACTGCTTTGGGTACTGTTGAGGGGGTGACTCATCAGGGGAGGGCAGCAGCAGCCAAGTTCATAGCACTGTGGCTGGCTCTGTTGCACAGGAGGGCAGGAAAAAGAGTGGGAGAGCGATAGTGATAGGGGATTCAATTGTAAGGGGAATAGATAGGCGTTTCTGCGGCCGCAACCAAGATTCCAGGATGGTATGTTGCCTCCCTGGTGCAAGGGTCAAGGATGACTCGGAGCGGGTGCAGGACATTCTAAAATGGGAGGGAGATCAGCCAGTTGTCGTGGTGCACATTGGTACCAATGACATAGGTAAAAAAAGGGGTGAGGTCCTACGAAACGAATTTAAGGAGCTAGGAGCTAAATTAAAAAGTAGGACCTCAAAAGTAGTAATCTCGGGATTGCTACCAGTGCCACGTGCTAGTCAGAGTAGGAATCGCAGGATAGCGCAGATGAATACGTGGCTTGAGCAGTGGTGCAGCAGGGATTCAAATTCCTGGGGCATTGGAACCGGTTCTGGGGGAGGTGGGACCAGTACAAACCGGACGGTCTGCACATGGGCAGGACTGGAACCAATGTCCGAGGGGGAGTGTTTGCTAGTGCTGTTGGGGAGGAGTTAAACTAATATGGCAGGGGGATGGGAACCAATGCAGGGAGACAGAGGGAAACAAAAAGGAGGCAAAAGCAAAAGACAGAAAGGAGATGAGGAAAAGTGGAGGGCAGAGAAACCCAAGGCAAAGAACAAAAAGGGCCATTGTACAGCAAAATTCTAAAAGGACAAAGGGTGTTAAAAAAACAAGCCTGAAGGCTTTGTGTCTTAATGCAAGGAGTATCTGCAATAAGGTGGATGAATTAACTGTGCAAATACATGTTAACAAATATGATGTGATTGGGATTACGGAGATGTGGCTCCAGGATGATCAGGACTGGGAACTCAACATCCAGGGGTATTCAACATTCAGGAAGGATAGAATAAAAGGAAAAGGAGGTGGGGTAGCATTGCTGGTTAAGGAGGAGATTAAGGCAATAGTTAGGAAGGACATTAGCTTGGATGATGTGGAATCTATATGGGTAGAGCTGCAGAACACCAAAGGGCAAAAAACGTTAGTGGGATTTGTGTACAGACCTCCAAACAGTAGTAGTGATGTTGGGGAGGGCATCAAACAGGAAATTAGGGGTGCATGCAATAAGGGTGCAGCAGTTATAATGGGTGACTTTAATATGCATATAGATTGGGCTAACCAAACTGGAAGCAATACGGTGGAGGAGGATTTCCTGGAGTGCATAGGGATGGTTTTTTAGATCAATATGTCGAGGAACCAATTAGGGGGGAGGCCATCTTAGACTGCGTGTTGTGTAATGAGAGAGGATTAATTAGCAATCTCGTTGTGCGAGGCCCCTTGGGGAAGAGTGACCATAATATGGTGGAATTCTGCATTAGGATGGAGAATGAAACAGTTAATTCAGAGACCATGGTCCAGAACTTAAAGAAGGCTAACTTTGAAGGTATGAGGCGTGAATTGGCTAGGATAGATTGGCGAATGATACTGAAGGGGTTGACTGTGGATGGGCAATGGCAGACATTGAGAGACCGCATGGATGAACTACAACAATTGTACATTCCTGTCTGGCATAAAAATAAAAAAGGGAAGGTGGCTCAACCGTGGCTATCAAGGGAAATCAGGGATAGTATTAAAGCCAAGGAAGTGGCATACAAATTGGTCAGAAATAGCAGCGAACCCGGGGACTGGGAGAAATTTAGAACTCAGCAGAGGAGGACAAAGGGTTTGATTAGGGCAGGGAAAATGGAGTACGAGAAGAAGCTTGCATGGAACATTTAGACGGATTGCAAAGGTTTCTATAGTTATGTAAAGAGAAAAAGGTTAGTAAAGACAAATGTAGGTCCCCTGCAGTCAGAATCAGGGGAAGTCATAACGGGGAACAAAGAAATGGCGGACCAATTGAACAAGTACTTTGGTTCGGTTTTCACTAAGGAGGACACAAACAATCTTCTGGATATAAAAGGGGTCGGAGGGTCTAGTAAGGAGGAGGAACTGAGGGAAATCCTTATTAGTCGAGAAATTGTGTTGGGGAAATTGATGGGATTGAAGGCTGATAAATCCCCAGGGCCTGATGGACTGCATCCCAGAGTACTTAAGGAGGTGGCCTTGGAAATAGTGGATGCATTGACAGTCATTTTCCATTGACTCTGGATCAGTTCCTATCGAGTGGAGGGTAGCCAATGTAACCCCACTTTTTAAAAAAGGAGGGAGAGAGATAACAGGGAATTATAGACCGGTCAGCCTGACATCGGTAGTGGGTAAAATGATGGAATCAATTATTAAGGATGTCATAGCAGTGCATTTGGAAAGAGGTGACATGATAGGTCCAAGTCAGCATGGATTTGTGAAAGGGAAATCATGCTTGACAAATCTGGAATTTTTTGAGGATATTTCCAGTAGAGTGGACAAGGGAGAACCAGTTGATGTGGTATATTTGGACTTTCAGAAGGCTTTCAACAAGGTCCTACACAAGAGATTAATGTGTAAAGTTAAAGCACATGGGATTGGGGGTAGTGTGCTGACATGGATTGAGAACTGGTTGTCAGACAGGAAGCAAAGAATAGTAGTAAATGGGGACTTTTCAGAATGGCAGACAGTGATTAGTGGGGTACCGCAAGGTTCTGTGCTGGGGCCCCAGCTGTTTACACTGTACATTAATGATTTAGACGAGGGGATTAAATGTAGTATCTCCAAATTTGCGGATGACACTAAGTTGGGTGGCAGTGTGAGCTGCGAGAAGGTATTCTATGAGGCTGCAGAGTGACTTGGATAGGTTAGGTGAGTGGGCAAATGCATGGCAGATGAAGTATAATGTGGATAAATGTGAGGTTATCCACTTTGGTGGTAAAAACAGAGAGACAGACTATTATCTGAATGGTGACAGATTAGGAAAAGGGGAGGTGCAAAGAGACCTGGGTGTCATGGTACATCAGTCATTGAAGGTTGGCATGCAGGTGCAGCAGGCGGTTAAGAAAGCAAATGGCATGTTGGCCTTCATAGCGAGGGGATTTGAGTACAGGGGCAGGGAGGTCTTGCTACAGTTGTACAGGGCCTTGGTGAGGCCACACCTGGAGTATTGTGTACAGTTTTTGTCTCCTATCCTGAGGAAGGACATTCTTGCTATTGAGGGAGTGCAGCGAAGGTTCACCAGACTGATTCCCGGGATGGCGGGACTGACCTATCAAGAAAGACTGGATCAACTTGGCTTGTATTCACTGGAGTTCAGAAGAATGAGAGGGGACCTCATGGAAACGTTTAAAATTCTGATGGGTTTAGACAGGTTAGATGCAGGACGAATGTTCCCAATGTTGTGGAAGTCCAGAACCAGGGGACACAGTCTAAGGATAAGGGGTAAGCCATTTAGGACCGAGATGAGGAGAAACTTCTTCACCCAGAGAGTGGTGAACCTGTGGAATTCTCTACCACAGAAAGTTGTTGAGGCCAATTCACTAAATATATTCAAAAAGGAGTTAGATGAAGTCCTTACTGCTCGGGGGATCAAGGGGTATGGCGAGAAAGCAGGAATGGGGTACTGAAGTTGCATGTTCAGCCATGAACTCATTGAATCGCGGTGCAGGCTAGAAGGGCCGAATGGCCTACTCCTGCACCTATTTTCTATGTTTCTATGTTTCTATGTAATCCATTTATACTACATCTTACTCACTGCTCTCATCGACCCTCCTGGTTACCTCCTCGAAAAATTCAATCAAGTTAGTCAGAGATGACCTTCCCTTAACAAATCCATGTTGAACTGTCCTTGATTAATCTATGTCTTTCCAAATGAAGATTTATCCTGCCCCTCAGGATTTTTTACCATCATTTTTTCACCACTGAGGTTAGGATGACTGGTATGTAATTACTCGGTCTATCCCTTTCTCTCTTTTTAAACAAAGGTACAACATTAGCAGTCCTCCAGTCCTTTGGCACCACACCTGTAGCCAGAAGGACTGGAAAAATCAGAATTTCTGCTATTTCCTGTTTTGCTTCTCTTAACCGTCTGGGATACATTTCATTCGGGCTGGGGATTTATCCACTTTCAAAGCTGCTAAGCCCCTTAATACTTCCTCTCACGCTCTGTTTGTTGTGACTAATATTTCACACTCCTCCTCCCTCATTGCAAAGTCTGCATTGCCCCTCTCTTTTGTGAAAACAAATGCAAAATATTCATTAAGAATCATACTCAAGTCTTCAGCTTCCACACCCCGATTTCCTTTTTGGTCTCTAATAGGCTCCACTCTTTCTCTCGTTATCCTCTTGCGCTTAATGTATTTCCAAAAAAATTTGGGTTTTCCCTGATTTTACTTGCCAACGTTCTTTCATGCTCTCTCTTTGCTTTCCTGGTATCTTTTTTAATTGCACCCTTGCCCTTCTTGTACTCCTAGAGTTTCTGCAATATTGAATTCTCGGTATCTGTCATAAGCTTCCCTTTTTTTCTTTATCTTACCCTGTATGTTCCTTGACATCCAGGAGGATCTAGATTTGTTCGTTCCACCCTTTTTTTTAAGGGAACATACTTGCTCTGTATCCTCAGAATCTCCTCCTTGAATGCCTCCCACTGCTCTGATACTGATTTACCATCAAATAGCCGTTTCCAGTCCACTTTGGCCAAATCCCATCTCAGCCCAGAAAAATTGGCTTTACCCCAATTGAGGACTTTTATTCCTGGCCCACCTTTATCCTTTTCCATAACTACCCTAAATCTTACTGAATTATAATCACTGGCACCAAAGTGCTCTCCCACTGATACCCCTTCCACCTGCCCCTCTTCATTCCCCAAAATCAAGTCCAGAACTGCCCCCTCCCTTGTTGGGCTTGAAAATAAGAACATAACGTTAGGAGCAGGAGTAGCCATTTGGCCCCTTGAGCCTGCACCACCATTCAATAAGATCATGGCTGATCTGCTAACTGAACTCCACTTTCCTGCACTATCCCCATATCTATTGATTCCTGTAATATTCAAAAATGTATCGATCTCTGTCTTGAATATACTCAACGACTGAGCACCCATAGCCATCTGGGTTAGAGAGTTCCAAAGATTCACCACCCTCTGTATGAAGAAACTTCTCCTCATCTCAGTCCTAAATGGCCGACCCCTTATTCTGAGACTCTGATCCCTGGTTCTAGACTTCCCAGCCAGGGGAACATCCTCCCTGCATCTACCCTGTCAAGCCCTGTAAGAAATTTGTATGTTTCATTAAGATCACTCTCATTCGTCTAAACTCTCGAGAATATAGGCCTAATCTACTCAACCTCTCCTCATAGGACATTCCCCTATCCCAGGAATCAGTCTGCTGAACCTTTGTTGCACTCCCTCTATGGCAAGTATACCCTTCCTTGGGTAAGGAGACCAAAATTGTACACAATACTCCAGGTATGATCTCACCAGGACCCAACATAATTGCAGTAAGACATCTTTACTCTTGTAATAAAGGCCAACATGCCATTTGCTCACTTAATTGCTTGCTGTACCTACATGTTAACGTTCAGTGATTTGTGTACAAGGATACTGAGGCCCCTCTGAACACCAACATTTCCCAATCTATCACCGTTTTAAAAAATACTCTGCTTTTCTACTTTCCTACCAATGTGGATAACTTCACATTTCTCCAAATTATATTCCATTTGTCACGTTCTTGGCCACTCACTTAGCCTATTTATATCCCATTGAAGTCTCTTTGCATCCTCTTCCCACCTAGCTTTGTATTATCAGAAAGCTTGGATATATTACATTTGGTCCCCTCATCCAAATCATTGATGTAGATTGTGAATAGCTTGGGGCACAAGCGCCGATCCCTGCAGCACCTCACTAGTTACAGCCTGCCAACCCGAAAATAACCCGTTTTTTCGTACTCTGTTTTCTGACCATTAACCAATTCTCAATCCAAGCTTAGTATATTATCCTCAATCCCATGAGCCCTAATTTTATTTAATAACCTTGTGTGTGGCACCTTATTGAATGCCTTCTGAAAATTCATATACAGCACATCCACTGGTTCCCCCTTATCTATTCTGCTGGTTACAACCTCAAAAAACTCTTGGGAAATTTCGTAAATCCGTGTTGACTCTGCCCAATCCTAGTATTTTAGAAGTGCCCTGTTACCGTCTCCTTAATAATAGATTCTAGCATTTTCCCTACTATTGATGTCAGGCTAACTGGTTTGTAGTTCCCCGTTTTCTCTCTCCCTCCTTTCTTAAATAGTGGGGTTACATTTGCTACCTTCCAATCTGCGGGAGCTTTTCTAGACTCTCTGGAATTTTGGAAAATGACAACCAATGCATCCACTACCTCTACTAACACCTCTTTGAAAGCCCTAGGATGTAGGCCATCAGGTCCAGGGAACCTATTGGCTTTCAGTCCCATTAATTCCTCCAGTACTTTTCTTTTTACTAATACTAATTTCTTTCAGTTCCTCATTCTCGCTAGACCCTTGGTTCTCCACTATTTCCTGGAGGTTTTTTGTGTCTTCTGTAAAGACCGACACAAAGTATTTGTTTAATTTCTCTGCCATTTTCTTATTCCCGATTATAATTTCTCCTGTCTCAGCCTGCAAATGACCCAGATTTGCTTTTGTTAATCTTTTTCCTTTATACATACCTATGGAAACTTTTGCAGTCTTTTCTTGTGTCTCTCGCTAGTTTACTCGCATATTCTATTTTCCCTTTCTTTATCAATTCCTTGGTCCTCCTTTGCTGAATTCTAAAATCCTCCCAATATTGAGCCTCTTTCTTTGATCTAATACTATCTTTAACTTCTCCTGTTAGCCACGGTTGCACCACTTTTCCTGTGGAGATTTTGTGCCTCAAAGGAATGTATATTTGTTGTAAATTATGTATTTATTCTTTAAATGCTAGTCATTCCTTTTAATATAGTTTCCTAATCTTCCTTAGCAAACTCGCTCCGCATACCTACATAATTTGTTTTGTTTAGATTTAAGACCCCAGTTTCGGATTTAACTAAATCACTTTCAAACTTAATAAAATTCCATCATATTATGGTCACTCTTTCCTAAGGGCCCCTTTACTCCAAGGTTATTAATTAGCCCTTTCTCATTGCACAATACTAGATCTCAAATAGCCTGCTCTCTAGTTGGTTCCTCAACATACTGATCTAGAAAACCATTTGGTATACATTCTGTGACTTCGTCCGTCACATTATTACTGGAAATTTGGTTTGCCCTGTCTGTATGTTGATTAAAGTCCCCCATGATTACCGTATTATCCTTGGTACTTGCGCCTCTAATTTCCTGATTTATACTCTGCCCTACATTACAACTACTGTTTGGAGGCCTATAAACGAGGTCTATACTTAACTCCCAATAATGTTTTCTGCCCTTTGCTGTTTCTTAGCTCCACCCAAACAGATTCTACTTCTTGATTTTCAGAGCAAAGATACTTTCTACTGTCTTTAACCCATCCTTTATTATCAAGGCTACCCCTCTTCCTTTTCCAATTTGCTTATCTTTTCTAAATGATAAGTATGTTGGAATATTTAGTTCCCAACCTTGGTCACTTTGCAACCACATCTCCGTAATGTCTGTTAGATCAAACCTATTAATTTCTACCTGCGCTATTAATTCATCTATTTTGTTGCGAATGCTTCGTGCATTCAGATGCACTTTTTGACTTTTTTGTATTGTTTCCTGATGTCACCTTAGGCACTGATGCCCTATTACCTTTGTTACTCTCTCTCTCCCTTCCTGATCTACTCTGCTTATTTTTACCCCAAACTCTGCTCTAGAGCCTTGACATTTCTCTTGCTGCTTTTAAATGTACTCTTTCCTGAATCGTCCACCACCGCCACCCGCCCCCCCCCGCCCCGCCCCGCCTTATTAGTTTAAAGCCTTGTCTACTGCCCTAGTTATTCGATTTACCAGGACACTGGTCCCAGCCCGGTTTAAGTGGTGTCCGTTCCAACGGAACAGCTCCCTCTTTCCCCAGTACTGGTGCCAGCGCCCAACAAAGCGAAACCCTTGCCTCCCACACCACTCTCTGAGCCACGCATTTAACCTTGTAATCTGCTTATCCCTATGTGGCTCAGGTAACAATCCAAAGATTATTACCTTTGAGGTTCTGCTTTTTAATTTGGACCCCAACTCCTCAAACTCTCTCAGCAGAACCTCATTCCTAGTTCTACCTATGTCGTTGGTTCCCATGTGGACCACGACAACTGGATCCTCCCCTTCCCACTCCAAGATCTTCGCTGGTCGCGAGGAGATGTCTTTAACCCTGGCACTGGGCAGGTAACACAACCTTCGGATCTTGTGGTCGCGACTGCAGAGAACAGTATCTATCCCTCTGAATATACTGTCCCTTTCACTTCCTCGCTCCCCCCCCACCCCCGCCACTTGAATGGCCTCCTGCACCATGATGAGAGGAGGAGGACAGGAAAATGGAGAGCACCAGTTCCAACTGTCGCATGATAGGAGAGTGGAGAGCACCAGTTCCAACTGTCGCACGATAGGAGATTGGAGAGCACCAGTTCCAACTGTCGCACGATAGGAAAGTGGAGAGCACCAGTTCCAAGTCTATCACTATCCTCCTCTCTGTTCACTATGCTTCCAAGTTTTATGTCATCTGCAAATTTTGAAATTGTGGCCTGTACACACACATCCATATCCTTAATATATATCAATAAAAGCAGTGGTCGTAGTACCCCTGGGAATCTGAAAAACAACCGTTCACCACTCTGTTTCCTGTCACTTAGCCAATTTCGTAACCATGCTGCCTTGTCCATTTAATTCTTGGGCTTCAACTTTGCTGGTAAGCCTATTATGTGGCACTTTGTCGAACATCTTTTAGAAATCCATGTACACCACGTGAACCGCATTGCCCTCATCAGCCATCGCTGTTACCTCATCAAAAAACTCAAACAAGTTGGTTAAACACAATTTGCCTTTAACAAATCCGTGTTGACTTTCCTTAATTAATCCACACTTGTCCAAGTGATTGTTAATTTCGTCCTTGATTATTGTTTCTAAAAGCTCCCCCACTACCGAGGTTAAACTGGTCTATAGTTGTTGGGTTTATCTTTACATCCTTTTTTGAACATTTGCAGTTTTCCAGTCCAAGACCTAGCTCTGTCAAGTCCGTGTGGTGGCTGGTGTGCAACAGTCACCACATGTTTAAAAAAAATCCACGTACCGGCATCTTCCACCCTTCAAGATGTAGTTCGGGACCTGGAATATTAGGTCCTTCATTGAAACACCTGCAAACTCATCCCTTTTTGGCGTGGAAGCAAGTCATCCTCGTTTCGAGGGATTGGCTATGATGATGATGAGTACCTTAGCCATGTGTAGGTCTCCTTTTTGGTCCCTAATCGGCCCCACCCCTCCTCTTTCTACCCGTTTACTATTTATATGTCTAAAGAAGACTTTTGGATTTCCTTTTATATTGGCTGCCATTCTATTCTCATACCCTCTCTTTGCCCCTCTTATTTTCTTTTCCATTTCTCCTATGAATTTTCTATATTTAGCCTGATTCTCAGATATATTCTCGACCTGACATCTGTCATACGTGCTCTTTTTCTGCTTCATCTTACTCTCGATCTCTTTTGTCATCCAGGAAGTTCTGACTTTAGTTGCCCTTCCTTTCCGCCAAGTGGGAATGTACCTATTTCGGATGAGACGTTAAACTGAGGCCCAGTCTGCTCTCAGGTGGACGTAAAAGATCCCATGGCACTATTTAGAAGACCAATATTTATCCCTCAATAAACAGAACAAAAAAAATAGATTATCTAGTCATTATCACATTGCTGTTTGTGGGAGTTTGCTTGTGCGCAAATTGGCTGCCGCGTTTCCTACATTATAACAGTGACTTCCAAAGTACTTCATTGGCTGTGAAGTGTTTTGAGACGTCGGTGGTTGTGAAAGGTGCAATATAAATCCAAGTCTTTCTTTTACCTCGACTGTACCTGACCTATTTCCTCCTAAAAGGCAGCCCATTGTTCCACGACAGTTTTGCCTTCCAATCTTTGATACCAATTTACCCGGGCCAGATCCATTCTCATCCCACTGAAATTTGCCTTCCTCCAATTAAATATTTTTACTCGCGATTGCTCCCTGCCTTTTTCCATAGTTAATCTAAACCTTATGATACTATGATCACTGTTCCATAAATGTTCACCTACTGACACTTGCTCCACTTGACCTACCTCATTGTCCAGAACCAGATCCAGCAATGCCTCCTTCCTCGTTGGGCCGGAAACATACTGATCAATAAAGTTCTCCTGAACATACTTCAGAAATTCTTCTCCTCTCTGTATTTTACACTATTACTATCTCAGTCTATTAGGATAGTTGAAGTCCCCCATTATCACTACTCTATAGTTGTTAAATGTCTCTGAAATTTCTATGCAAATTTGCTCCTCCATGTTTTTCCCACTAGTTGGTGGCCTATAGAATACACCTATTAGTGTAATGGCACCTCTATTATTTCTTAACTCAAGCCATATAGATTCTGTCCTTGACCTCTCCAGGACATCCTTTCTCTCCAGCACTGTAACATTCGCAGGTCCAGAGTGACCTTGACTTCACTACTCGTGTGAATCTGTACTGAGGGGACAGGACTTTACAGTGGCGACGAGTTACGTGATTACAGAATCCACAGAATGGTGAACAATGGATCAGATGAAAAGTACAATGCGGGAGACAATTGGGAGGACTTTATAGAAAGGCTTTGTAACCAAAGACTGGTTAGGTGACGATAAGGCAGACAAGAGAAGAGCCCATCTCTTGACCAGCTGTGGCTCTTAATGAAGGATCTGTTGGCACCTGAGAAACCAGCAAGCAAGTCGTTTGAAGAATTGAGCACACTGGTAAGAGACCACCTGAAGCCAGCGAGCAGCCTACACATGGCCAGACACAGGTTCTACAACTACAGACGCTGTGTGGGCCAGAGCATACCCGACTTCGTGGCGGAACTTCGGAGGTTGGCTAGTTTATGTGAGTTCTCCGATGAACTGAGGAGAGAAATGCTGAGAGACTTTTTCATTGAAGGAATAGGCCACGCAGGCATATTCTGAAAGCTCATAGAGACTAAGAACCTGACCTTAGAGGCAGCAGCACTGGTTGCACAGACATTCTTGGAAGGGGAAGAAGAAATTAGGTTGATTTACAATGCAGGTACGACAACTAATGAAATATTGGAAGAAGAAGTTCACAGCACGAAACAAGCTGCTACCCCCACACACAGACAGGCTCTCGACAGCAGCAGAAGCCATCAAGGGCCACAGGAACTCACACCTCATCAACCCACAATGCGAGCAATCAACTACAAACTGAGAGAAACTCAAGAGAGATCAGCCAGACGCAGCTCATTCTTTGGGAACACTTTAAACAATAGAACAGGTCTGTGCTGGAGGTGTGGGGGTGGGCACTCATCAAGGGGATGTCGATTTCAGTAGACTGTTTGCAGAAATTGTGAATATACAGGGCATTTGGCCCGCATGTGCAAAAAAATGGCAGCTTGGCTGGTATACGAATCGGATGGGTCGGAAAGCGGACCAGAAGATGGTGGGGATAGTACCCGGGACACTGATGTACAGCGGGTCAACACAATCAATGGCCACTGCTCCTACAACAGGACGCCTCCTATAATGATGAGGGTCCTACTCAATGGGATATCTGTCAACATGGAGCTGGATACGGGAGCGAGTCAATCTCTCATGGGCGCTCAACAATTTGAACAACTGTGGCAGACAGACCAAAACTCACAAGGGTCGACACCAAACTAAGGACCTATACCAAAGAAATCGTACCAGTCCTCGGCAGCGCCATGCTCTCTGTCACACACAAAGGGACAGTGAACCGACTTCCCCTGTGGATTGTCCCCGGAGCACTGTTGGGGAGAAACTGGCTGGCAAAACTAAACTGGAAATGAGATGATGTCCATGCCATGTCATTAGAGGAACGAACCTCCTGCTCAACAGTTATAAAGTGATTTGAACATCTCTTTCAGCCAGGTGTGGGCACTTTCAAAGGGGCCAAAGTCAAAATCTACATCACACAGGATGCTAGACCAGTCCATCACAAGGCCAGAGCTGTACCCTATGTGATGAGGAAAAAGATTGAACACGAACCAGACAGGCTTCTGCAGGAAGGCATTATATCACCTGTGGAATTTAGCGACTGGGCAAGTCCCATCGTCCCAGTCATGAATCCTGATGGATCCGTACGAATCTGTGCGGACTACAAATCTACCATAAACAGAGTCTCCCTACAGGACCAGTACCCGCTGCCCAGAGCAGAGGACTTATTTGCCACATTGGCTGGAGGTAAACTTTTCTCAAAACTAGACCTTACATCTGCGTATATGACGCAAGAATTGACCGAGGAATCCAAGCTACTCACCATCATCAACACACATCGAGGCCTTTTCATGTACAATCGATGCCCATTCGGCATCAGGTCGGCAGCTGCCATATTCCAGCGCAACATGGAGAGTCTGCTCAAGTCCATCCCGGGGACGGTTGTATTTCAAGACAACATACTTATCATGGGCAGGGACACCGACTCCCATCTCCGTAATTTGGAGGAAGTACTAAAGCTGTTGGATCGGGTAGACCTACGAGTCAAGAAATCCAAGTGCCTGTTTCTCGCACCCAAGGTTGAATTTTTGGGCAGAAGGATTGCTTCTGATGGAATCTGCCCAACAGAGTCCAAAACAGAAGCAATTTGCCTGGCACCCAGGCCCCAGAATGTCTCAGAACTGCGCGCCTTTCTCAGGCTACTCAATTACTTTGGGAACTTTATGCAGAACTTAAGCACGCTGCTGGAGCCTCTCCACGTGCTACTCAGGAAGGGGTGTGATTGGTTTTGGGGGGACGCCCAGGAACGCGCCTTCAATAAGGCACGCAACCTTCTGTGTTCCAACAGTGTTTTGACTTTCTTTGACCCAGGTAAAAGGCTAGTTCTCACATGCCAGCCAATAGTGCGGGCAAATTACAACCCATTACGGGGAGCGGGCAGGTAAGTGGAGCTGAGTCCACGGCCAGATCAGCCATGATCTTGTTAAATGGTGGAGCAGGCTCGAGGGGCTAGATGGCCTACTCCTGTTCCTAATTCTTATGTTCTAATGTTCTTATGCCTCCAGGTCACTTTCGCGGGCGGAGCGCAGGTACGGAATGGTAGAGAAGGAGACGCTTGCATGCGTGTACAGTGTCAAAAAGATGCACCAATACCTTTTCGGGGCCAAGTTCGCGTTAGAAACCACCACAAGCCCCTCACGTCCCTCCTATCCGAGAGCAAGGCAATAAACGGTAACGCCTCGGCGCGAATTCAACGGTGGGCACTCATGCTGGCGTCCTACGACTACACAATAAGGCACAGGCCAGGCACAGACAACTGTGCCGACGCGTTCAGCAGGCTACCCCTGGCGACCACGGAAGGGCCTGACGAACAGGACTGTGAGATAGTCATGCCAATCAATGCCTTTGAGTCCACAGGTTCGCCCATGACGGCTCGCCAAATCAGAGCCTGGACGGCCAGTGACCCCACGTTATCCTTAGTAAAAAGATGTGTCCTAACTGGTGACTGGGCAGAGGCTCGCGATGCCTGCCCCGAGGAATTAAAACCCTTTCACAGGCGCATGCATGAGCTATCACTACAAGCAGACTGCCTGATGTGGGGCAGCCGAGTAGTCATGCCTCTGCGAGGCAGAGAGGCATTTGTCTGGGAGCTCCAGCACGAGCACCCGGGGATCGTTCTCATGAAGGCCAGAGCCAGATCCCACGTCTGGTGGCCTGGTCTGGCGCGGACTTGGAGCTCTGCGTCCGAAGGTGTACCATTTGTGCCCAACTCAGCAATGCCCCCAGGGAGGCTCCACTGAGCCCCTGGCCCTGGCCTACCAAACCGTGGTCGTAGACTATGCGGGCCCATTCATGGGCAAAATGTTCCTTGTAGTCGTAGATGCATTTTCAAAGTGGATCGAATGCACCATTTTAAACTCGAGCACAACCTCCACCACTGTGGAGAGCCTTGCAACCATGTTTGCGACGCACGGAATCCCTGACATATTGGTCAGTGACAATGGTCCGTGCTTCACCAGCGCAGAATTCCAAGACTTTATAATTGACCACGGCATAAATCACGTCAAGGCGGCACCGTTCAAGCCGGCCTCCAACGGCCAGGCAGAGAGAGCAGTGCAAATCATTAAACAAGGCATGCTTAAAATCCAAGGTCCCATGCTGCAGGGTCGCCTGTCGCGACTGCTGCTGGCATACAGATCTCGTTCGCACTCACTGACTGGGATTACCCCCCGCGCAACTGTTGATGAAAAGGACTTTAAAAACAAGGCTCTCATTAATCCTCCCAGACATGCACAAAATCATTGAGGCAAAGCGCCGTAAGCTGACTGAGTACCATGACAGAAATTCGAGGGGAGATGCAATGAGATAGGGGACAATGTGTTTGTACTAAACTATGACAGGGGTCCCAAATGGCTTGCAGGGACAGTAACGGGCAAGGAAGGAAACAGGCTACTGGTAGTACAAATGGACAATGGCAAAACCTGCCGGAGGCATGTAGACCAAGTCAAAAGCAGATTTGCCAACAACACTGCGGAACCAGAGGCAGGCTGCAATGTGGAACTCGCACCACACCTGGTGGACAGACAGAGGGAACAACCTGAGGAAAGGGCAATCCCAACAGACAGCCCAGGCAAGTCAACAACAATCACACCAATCGAAACAGACAGCCCAGGCTAGATACCAGCAACCACACCCAAAGAAAAACAGACACCAAGGCAAACAACTGAACCACAACTCAGACGCTCCACGCGAGAGCGTAGACCATCTGAGAGACTGAACGTATAAAACAATAAGACCTTGAGGGGAGGGTAATATCTTACATTATTATATATAACTGTATCCTAACATGCTATACATGACCTGTCACCACCAGCATACCTTACCACCAGGGGTGCACTTGCAAGAGACAGGTATATAAGGACAGGTCTCAAGCAAGTGCAGCATTCCAGAGCTGTAAAATAAAGGTGCAGGTCCAGTGTGACCTTGACTTCACTACATGCCTCGTGTGAATCTGTACTGAGGGGACAGGACTTTACAATGATGATGTTGCTTTCTCAACTTGGGCGCGAATTAGCAGGGAGACTCAGAAATTAGGATTTCCCCCTTTCTTGCAGTCCATTCCTTTGAGGGGGAGGAGCAACCTCCGACCCCTCTCTCAAATTCAATTCACTGTTCCAGTGTTCCAATTCTGCCCTGCCTGGGGTATCCTCTGTTTCTTCTATTTTCTTCATCTTACCCCACCTGGGCTCAATTCTACGTTACTTCAGATCATCTCTTTCGCTGTGTTCAATTCATTCTTTTTTTTTTAGTTCTGGTTCCTCGGGGGTGGGGGCAGCTCCCTGGGGATGGGGGCGGTGCCCCGGGGGTTGGGGCGGTTCCCTGGGGGTGGGGGCGGTGCCCCGGGTGTGGGGTCAGTTCCCTGGCGGTGGGGGCGGTTCCCCTAAGGTGGGGGCAGTTCCCCTGGGGGTGGTGCCCCGGGGGTCGGGGAAGTTCCCCAGGGGTGGGGGCAGTTCCCCGGGGGTGGGGGGTGGTGCCCCGGGGGTGGGGCCAGTTCCCCTTGGGGGTGGGGGCAGTGCCACTGGCGGGTGCCCCCGGGGGTGGGGCAGTTCCCCAGGGGTGGGGAAGTTCCCCTGGGGGTAGGGGGGTGTCCCTGGTGGTGTGCCCTGGGGGTGGGGGCAGTGCACCGGGGTGGGGGCAGTTCCCCTGGGGGTGGGGGAGGTTCCCTGGGGGTGGGGGCGGTTCTCCGGGGGTGGTGGCAGTTCCCCCGGGGGTGAGGGCGGTCCCGCGGGGGTGGGGGCAGTTCCCTGGGGGTGGGGGCAGTTCCCGGGGGTGGGGACGGTGCCCCTGGGGGTCCCCGGGGGTGGGGGCAGTTCCCCTGGGGGTATGGGGGGTGTCCCTGGGGGTGTGCCCCGGGGGTGGGGTCAGTTCCCCAGGGATGGGAGTGGTGCCCCTGGTGGGTGCCCCTGCGGGTGGAGGCAGTTCCCTGGGGGTGGGGGCAGTTCCTCGGGGGTGGGGCAGTTCCCTGGGCGTGGGGCAGTTCCCCGGGGGAGTCAGGGGAGCAGGCAGGTGTTTCTGCGGCCACAGACATGATTCCAGGATGGAAAGTTGTCTCCCTGGTGCCAGGGTATCACCGAGCGGCTGCAAGACATTCTGAGGAGGAGAGGGTGACCAGCCAGAGGTTGTGGTCCATATCGGTACCAACAACATAGGGATGAGATCCTGCAGGCAGAGTTTAGGGAGCTCGGAGTGAGATTAAAAACAGGACCTCAAAGGTAGTAATGTCCGGATTACTCCTGGTGCCACGTGCTAGTGAATACAGAAATAGAAGGATAAGGAAGATAAATGTGTGGCTGGAGAGATGGTGCAGGCGGGAGGGCTTTACATTGCTGAGGCATTGGGACTGCTTCTGGCGGAGATGGGCCCTGTACAACCCGGATGGGTTGCACCTCAACAGAGCCGGGACCAATATCCTTGCGGGGACGGTGGTGGGGGCCGGGGGTTGGGGCGGGGGTTGCTAGTGCTATTGGGGAGGGTTTAAACTAGCTTGGCAGGATGATGGGAACCTGAAAATAGATTCAATAGGGAGGGAAGTAAAGCTGGAATTGGAAAGCAAAAACGTAGGAAATGAATTTGAAGCACAGAGGAA
Organism: Pristiophorus japonicus; assembly: GCF_044704955.1. Taxonomy (NCBI): domain Eukaryota; kingdom Metazoa; phylum Chordata; class Chondrichthyes; family Pristiophoridae; genus Pristiophorus; species Pristiophorus japonicus. The sequence continues at coordinate 65,906,662 of NC_091993.1, read as the reverse complement.
ATGAGGCTAGTAAGTAGTCAACAAGGATGTTTGTACTAAATGGTTTATACATCAATGGAAGGAGTATAGCCAACAAGGCAGATGAGCTGGGAACACAGGGAGACATGGGAGTACGATATTAGAGCTATTACAGAGACATGGCTAAAAGACGGGCAGGTACGGCAGCTCAACACCCCTGGTTACAGGATTTTCAGACGGGATAGAGAGGAAGGTAAAAAGAGATCTGGGGGAGGTCGCGGTATTGACTAAAGAAACTATTACAGCTGTGAGGAGGGATGATATGTTAGAGGGATCATCAAACGAGGCCATATGGGTCAAACTGAAAAACAAAAAAGGGGTGATCCCACTGCTGGGCGTGTATTATAGACCCCCAAACAGTGAGAGGGAGATAGAAGAGCAAATAGGTAGGCAAATTTCTGAGAAGTGCAAAAACTATAGGGCAGTAATAATAGGGGATGTCAACGATCCTAATATTAAAAGTGGGATAAAAATAGTGTGAAGGGTTTAGAGGGTGCGGAATTCCTAAAATATATTCAAGAGAACTTTTTTAGCCAGTATGTAGCAAGCCCAACACGGGAGGGGGCGATTCTGAATTTAGTTTTAGGGAAGGAAGCTGGGCAGGTGGAAGGGGAATCAGTGAGAGAGTATTTAGGTGCTAGTGACCATCATTCAGTTAGATTTAAGGTAGTTATGGAAAAGGACAAGGACAGACCAGGAATAAAAGTTCTAAACTGGGGCAAAGCCAATTTTGCTAAGTTAAGAGGTGATTTAGCCATAGTGGACTAGAAAACAGCTACTTGAAGGTAAATCAGTGTCAGAGCAGTGGGAGGCATTCAAGGAGGAGATCCAGAGGGTTCAGACTAAATATGTGCCCTGAAAGAAAAAGGGTGGGACTAACAAATCTAGAGCCCCCTGGATGTCTAGGGGCATACAGGATAGGATAAAGAAAAAAACGGAGGCTTATGACAGACTAAATATTGCAGAAATCTCTCGGAGTATAGAAAGACCAGGGGTGAAATTAAAAAGGATATTAGGAAAGCAAAGAGCATGAGAAATTTTTGGCAACTAAAATCAAGGAAACCCAAAGATGTTTTATAAATATATTAAGAGGAAGAGGATAACTAAAGAAAGGGTAGGGCTTATTGGAGACCATGAGGGTAATCTGTATGTGGAGGTGGGCGATGTGGGTATAGTTCTGAATGAATAATTTGCGTCTGTTTTCACAAAGTAGAGGGATGATGCAGGCACTGCTATCGGGGAGGAGGAGTGTGAAATATTAGATGAAATCAACATAGTGTGAGAGGAGGTATTAAGGGGTTTAGCAGCTTTGAAAGTGGATACGTCCCCAGGCCTGGATGAAATGTATCCCAGGCTGTTAAGCACCACCATTTTCCAATCCTCTCTGGTTTCAGGTGTGGTGCCAGAGGACTGGAGGACTGCAAGGACACCGAGGCTGTCAGGGCCCGCTGGAAGGAGTACTTTGAAGATCTCCTCAATCGAGACTCTGCCTTTGACTCGAGTGTTCTCACCTCCATCTTGCAGCATGCAACCCGCCACCACCTCAGTGAAACCCCAACGCTGGACGAGGTAAGCAAAGCCATAAAACAGCTCAAGAATAACAAGGTTACGGGTGCGGATGGAATTCCTGCTGAGGCGCTAAAATATGGTGGAGAGGCGCTGTTGGCACGGATACATGACCTCATGCCTCTCATTTGGAGGGAGGTGAGCATGCTGGGAGATCTCAGAGATGCAGTGATCGTGTCCATTTTTTAAAAACGGAACAAATTCGACTGCGGCAACTACAGGGGAATCTCCCTGCTATCAGTCACTGGGAAGGTTGTCGCTAGAGTTCTCCTCAACCATCTTCTCCCTGTGGCCGAGGAGCTCCTCCCGGAGTCACAGTGCGGATTTCGTCCCCTATGGGGCACAACGGATATGATCTTTGCAGCACGACAACTGCAGTAAAAATGCAGGGAGCAGCGCCAGCCCTTATATATGGCCTTTTTCGATCTTACAAAGGCCTTTGACACTGTCGACCATGAGGGCTTATGGAGTGTCCTCCTCCGTTTTGGATGCCCCCAAAAGTTTGTCAACATCCTTCGCCTGCTCCACGACGACGTGCAGGCCGTGATCCTTACCAGCGGATCCACTACAGACCCTTTCCATGTCCGGACCGCGGTCAAACAGGGCTGCGTCATCGCTCCAACCCTCTTCTCAATCTTCCTCGCTGCTATGCTCCACCTCACTGTCAATAAACTCCCCGCTGGAGTGGAACTAAACTACAGAAGCTGCTTAACCTACGCCGCCTCCAGGCCAGGTCCAAGATTACCCAAACCTCTGTCGTTGAACTGCAGTACGTGGACGACGCCTGTGTCTGTGCACATTCTGAGGGTGAACTCCAGGATATAGTCGATGTATTTACTAATGCATATGAAAGCATGGGCCTTACGCTTAACATCCGTAAGACAAAGGTCCTGCACCAGCCTGTCTTCGTCACACAGCACTGCCCCCCCAGTCATCAAAATTTACGGCGCGGCCCTCGACAACGTGGACCATTTCCCATATCTCGGGAACCTCTTGTCAACAAAGGCAGACATTGGTGCGGAGACTCAACATCGCCTCCAGTGCGTTAGTGCAGCCTTCGACGGCCTGAGGAAAAGAGTGTTCGAGGACCAGGCCCTCAAACTTACCATCAAGCTCATGGTCTACAGGGTTGTAATAATACCCGCCCTCCTGTATGGGTCAGAGCCATGGATGATGTACAGAAGACACATTAAACCGCTGGGGATATATCACCAACGATGTCTCCGCAAGATCCTGCAAATCCCCTGGGAGGATAGACGCACCAACATCAGTGTCCTTGCCCAGGCTAACATCCCCAGCATTGAAGCACTAAGCACACTCGATCAGCTTCGCTGGGCAGGCCACTTAGTTCACATGCCAGACACGAGACTCCCAAAGCAACTACTCTATACGGAGCTCCTTCATGGCAAACGAGCCAAAGGTGGGCAGCAGAAACGTTATAAGGACACCCTCAAAGTCACCACTGACACCTGGGAGACCCTGGCCGAAGAGCACCCTAGGTGGAGATAGTGCATCCGGGAGGGCGTGGAACTCTTCGAATCTCAACGCAGCGAGCGTGAAGAGGTCAGGCGCAGGCAGCGGAAGGAGCGTTTGGTAAATCAGTGCCACCCCACCCCCTTCCCCCAATGAATATCTGTCCAATCTGTGACAGGGTCTGTGGCTCTCGTGTTGAACTGTCCAGCCACCAAAGAACTCATTTTGGAAGTGGAAGCATGTCTTTCTCGACTCCGAGCGATTGCCTATGATGATGTTTAAGAAGGGAGAAAGGGATAGACCAAGTAATTACAGGCCAGTCAGCCTAACCTCGGTGGTGGGAAAATTATTGGAAAAAATCCTGAAAGACAGGATAAATCTTCATTTAGAAAGACACGGATTAATCAAGGACAGTCAGCACGGATTTGTTAAGGAAAGGTCATGTCTGACGAACTTGATTGAATTTTTTGAGGAGGTAACAAGGAGGGTCGATGAGGGCAGTGCGTTTGATGTAGTGTATATGGATTTTAGCAAGGCTTTTGATAAGGTCCCAAATGGCAGACTGGTCACGAAAGTAAAAGCCCATGGGATCCAGGGCAAAGTGGCAAGTTGGATCCAAAATTGGCTCAAAGGCAGGAAGCAAAGGGTAATGTTCGATGGGTGTTTTTGTGACTGGAAGGCTGTTTCCAGTGAGGTTCTGCAGGGGGCAGTACTGGGTCCCTTGCTTTTTGTGGTACACATCAATGATCCAGACTTGAATATAGCGGGTATGATTAAGAAGTTTGCAGATGATACTAAAATCGGCTGTGTGGTTGATAATGAAGAAACTGTAGACTGCAGGAAGATACCAATCATCTGGAAAAGTGGGCAGAACAGTGGCAAATGGAATTTAATCTGGAGACGCTGTGGCTCCGCCCCCCCGCTGATCTCTGCGCGCCTCGCCGAGCCCCAAGGGACCTGCAGGGAGGCCGAGAATTTTTACGTAAGTTTTTAACGCATTTTTGGGCGCGAAAAATGGGCGTCGATGTCGGGGCTGCGCCGTTCTAGGCACGGGCCGAAACTTGATCCCAAAGGGTGGTAGAAGTTTGGAACTCTGTTCCGCAAGCGGCAGTTGATGCGAGATCAATTGTTAATTTTAAATCGGGGATATGTAGCTTTCTGTTAACCAAAGTTATTTAGGGCAATAATGGTCCAAAGACGGATATGTGGAGTCCATAATCATCATAGGCAGTCCCTCGGTGTCGAGGAAGACTTGCTTCCACTCTTAAAATGAGTCCTTAGGGTGCTGAACAGTCCAATCGAGAACCACAGTCCCTGTCACAGGTGGGACAGATAGTCGTTGAGGGTAAGGGAGGGTGGGACAGATTTGTCGCACTCTCTTTCTGCTCTTTCCGCTGCCTGCGCTTGGTTTCTGCATGCTCTCGGCGATGAAACTCGAGGTGCTCAGCGCCCTCCCGGATGCACTTCCTCCACTTAGAGCGGTCTTTGGCCGGGGACTCCCAGGTGTCAAACCGGGGTCAAACAGGGCTGCATCATCACCCCAACTTCTCAATCTTCCTCACTGCCATGCTCCACCTCACAGTCAACAAGCTCTCCACAGGAGTGGAACTAAACTGCAGAACCAGTGGGAATCTGTTCAACCTTCGCCATCTCTAGGCCAGGTCCAAACCACCCCAAGCTCTGTCGTTGAGCTACAGTACGCGGACGACACCTGCGTCTGTGCACACACAGAGGCTGAACTCCAGGACATAGTCAACGTGTTTACTGAGGCGTGTGAAAGCATGGGCCTTGTGCTAAACATCCGTAAGACAAAGGTCCTCCACCAGCCTGTCCTCAACGCAAAGACTGCCCCACAGTCATCAAGATCCATGGCACGGCCCTGGACAACGTGGACCATTTCCCATATATGGAGTTAGGTCGCAGATCGCCCATGATCTCATTGAATGGCAGAGCAGACCCGAGAGGCTGAATGGCCTACTCCTGTTCCTATGTTCCTAATTCATGTGCTGCCATCAAAATGGGCGAATAGTTTAGGGTTTGGTCATTACAAGGATAATGTTGAAGGATAAAGGATCAACTGCAAGGTTGGTGCTAAATTTAGCAAAGACCAACTTTCCAAAATTCGATAGAAGATAACTAATAGCACAACGCAATTGTGATTTATGCCCTCCAATTTCTCAGTGGTATATCTTTCACAATGTCAGGCCATCCCAAAGCACATTACAGCCAATGGAGCACTTTCATAAAGTGTAATCACAGCTGTAATTTAGGAAACAGCTGTTAATTTGCGCACAGCAATTTCCCACAAACAGCAAGCAATTAAGAAAGTGTATGCTTGGGTTTACTAGCCGCCAGGTGGCGCCACTGTCGGAGATCATTGGACTGTGCACACATATGTGTGGCCCAGGTATAAAAGGCCAGCCATCTTGCAACGTAATCACTTTGGGCCCTAATAAAGTAGAGCCAGGTTTATACCTGTTTGGAGTTTACAGTATTCAGTTTTTTGAGTTATTGTATACACAACATTTGGCGACGAGGTAACAAGAACCTTTGCATGCAAAAATGAGCACAATTGGAATTCTGGAGCGATTCGTGAAGGGAGAAGATTGGGCAGACTTTGTAGCCCACTAGAACCAGTACTTCGTGTGCCAAGGTACAGATCCACGTGGACTCGGGTGACAGACCCGTCCATCATAAAGCTCGGGCAGTTCCGTACATGATGAGGGAGAAGGTCGAAATCGAACTGGACAGACTCCAGCGTGAAGGGATTATATCACCGGTCGAATTTAACAAATGGGCCAGTCCTATTGTTCCCGTGTTGAAAAGTGATGGCACTGTCAGGATTTGTGGAGACTATAAGGTTACGATCAACCGAGTTTCGAAAAAGGATCAATACCCGTTATCGAAAGCAGATAACCTGTTTGCAACGCTAGCCGGGGGGAAGTCGTTCACAAAACTGGATCTGATGTTGGCCTATATGGCACAGGAGCTGGTCGACACGTCGAGGAAACTTAAGTTCATCAACACTCATAAAGGACTCTTTATCGACAACTGGTGCCCTTTAGGAATTCGCTCGGCTGCAGCCATTTTTCAGAGGAACATGGAGTCGCCTGAAGTCCGTCCCCAGAACCATTGTGTTACAAGATGACATACTGGTCACAGGTCGTGACTCCGCTGATCATCTGAACAACCTGGAAGAGGTTCTACATCGTCTGGACAAAGTAGACTCAGACTGAAATGCTCGAAGTGAATCTTTATGGCACCGAAAGTCGAATTGCTGGGGAGGAACATTGCTGCGGACGGCATCAGGCCTATGGACTCGAAAACCAAGGCCATCAAAAATGCACCCAAGCCTCAAAATGTGACAGAGCTGCGTTCGTTCCTTGATCTACTCAACTACGTTGGTAATTTCTTACCGAGATTGAGCACCTTATTAGAGCCACTACACATGCTGCTCAGAAAAGGCAACAACTTAGTTTGGGGCACGTCTCAAGATAGAGCTTTTGAGAAAGCTACTAATCTACTTTGCTCTAACAAGCTGCTGGTACATTATGATCTGTGTAAGCGTCTAGTATTGGCCTGTGATGCTTCGTCATATGGAGTTGGTTGCGTGCTCCAACAAGCTAATGAGTCGGGCAAATTACAACCTGTTGCATATGCTTCAAAGTGTTTGTTAAAGGCAGAAAGAGCCTACAGTATGATAGAGGAAGAAGCACTAGCCTGTGTGTATGGGGTTAAAAAGATGCAACAGTACCCGTTTGGTCTTCGGTTTGAACTAGAAACAGATCACAAGCCACTCATTTCATTGTTTTACGAAAACAAAGGTATCAATAACAATGCATCGTTCTGCATCCAGAGGTGGCCGCTGACATTATCTGTCTATGATTATGTCATTCGCCATAGATCTGGCACTGAGAATTGTGCCGATGCATTGAGCCGTCTGCCGTTGCCCACACCAGAGGTGGAATCGCCACAACTGGCAGACCTCTTGTTGGTCATGGATGCTTTTGAAAGTGAAGGAAGCCCTGTCACGGCCCATCAAGTTAAGACCTGGATCAGCGAGGACCCGATATTATCAGTTGTAAAACGTTGTATCCTTAGTGGTGATTGGTCTGCCATACCCAAGCAAATGTGTGAGGAGACCAAACCTTACATCCATCGCAAAGACGAACTATCCATGCAATCAGATTTTATACTGTGGGGTAATCGTATTGTTATGCCCAAGAAAGGCAGAGAGAAATTTGTGCATGATCTACATAGCACGCATCCTGGTATTGTCATGATGAAAGCCATTGCCAGGTGCATCAGTGCAACACTTGCATGCAGCTTAATAAAGCATCAGCGGAATCGCCACTGAGTCTGTGGTCGTGGCCATCTAATCCATGGTCCAGGATCCACATCGACTTTGCAGGTCCCTCCCTGGGAAAGATGTTCTTGTATGTGGTGGATGCTTATTCCAAGTGGATAGAGTGTGCAATCATGTCATCCAGCACATCCACAGTTACCATTGAGAGCTTTGTGTCATGTTTGCTACGCATGATCTGCCTGACATCGTTGGAAGTGACAACGGATCTTGCTTCACCAGTATGGAGTTTCAAGAGTTCATGAAATCCACCTGGATTTTCACCTACAAAAAGGTAGGACTTTTTCAGGCAGTGCCTCCGCCAGGTATTCGAGTCAGTGCTCGAACACGACACCACTGGAATGTTGCCGCAATCGGGGCCCTTTGCCAACAAAATAGTTTCATGAAGTTTTGATTTGAATTTAAAGTGCAAGAGGTTGCAGTAATTGTTTTGGCTTCATTAAACCTGCTGAGTACTGCTCAGGGGTTTTGACAGACTTTTGTCGAACTTTCACTTCTGACTGTTTAGTGGAGGCCTGTAGGCCTCACTGTGGGCTGCAGAGACCTGCTTGGCAGGGTTCACCCTGAGGATAGGAGGTGTGTTGGGAGGATGACACCTCGTACATCTGGTGAGAAGCAGGGTGGCACGCAGGAGAAGGCGTCGCCATCAGCATCGTGCAGAGGGGCAGTGGGCAAGGGAGGTAGCAGCCATGGCTGCACAACTGAGAGAAGGCGTGCAGATGTGAGCAAACCTGCAGCTAGAGAGGGTGGTCAGGAGGGAGATGGCATCAGGAGGAGGGTGAGGGATGCTGCCGCCCTCCCCCCCCTCCAAATACTGGGAGAGGAGCCTTTCCAGCAAGATCCTCCACAGAAGCCCAAGAATGAGGAGGACCAGCTGCCAGGGGAGGTGGCCAATGCAGACGTGGGGGAAGGAGGCCCCACCATCAAAGGGTCCACAGACCCCAGTTCTCCTTTCTCCAGCTCATCGATGAGCAATGCCTGTGAAGGGTACGATTTCGGGCGGAAGTACTGAGGGAGCTCTGCACTGTCCTAAGGGAAGATCTGCAGCCTCAAACACGCCTCAGGACTGCCCTCCCCATGGAGACCAAAGTCACCATCGGCGTGAATTTTTACATGACGGGGTCTTTCCAGTCTGCCACAGCAGACATTGGCAACGTCTCTCAATTCTCAGCACATCGGTGCATCCAACAGGTCACAGATGCACTGTACAGGAGAAGGGACCAGTACATCTCCTTCCCGCTGACAAGGGACAAATAGGTGGAGTGGCAGGCTAGTTTTGCCGGAATGGCAGGCTTCCCGAGGGTAAAGGGTGACATTGGCTGCACACACGTTGGGCTGAGGTCGCCACATCATCAGCCCAAGATTTTTGTGAACCGCAGCTCGTGTGTGACCACCAGCGTTGGATCCTGGCAGTTGATGCGAGGTACCCAGGCAGCAGACATGATTCGTTCATTCTGCGCCAGACCAGTGGATGTTATCTAGGTGGACTTCCAGAGGGTTAAATTATGAGGACAGGTTGCATAGACCACGCAAGTATTCCCTCGAGTACAGAATATTAAACGGTGATATAATTGAGGTGTTTAAGAAGATCAAAGAGATTAGAGTAGATTGATAAAAACTATTTCCTCTGGCAGCGAGGTCCAGAACAAGGAGGCATGACCTTAAAATTAGAGCTAGCCTGGTCAGGGTGTTGTTAGGAAGCACTTCTTCACCCAAAGGCTAGTGGAAATGTGGAACTCTCTTCCCTAAAATCTATTAAGGCTGGGTGTCAATTAAAAACTTCAAAAATGTGATTGGTAGATTTTTGTTCAGCAAGAATATTAAAGAATGTGGAACCAAGGCGGGTTAATGGAGTTAAGATGCAGGTTAGCCATGGTCAAGCGAAACGAGGCATTGTAACCCAAATGATGCCCAAAGGTTTTTACACAATATGGTTTCAAGGTGAGGCCCCTTTAACTGGACGGGTATTAATATGACATCACAGGGCAAGCCTGAGCCTCACATTGTGCATCACAATGAGATCAGACATGACAACGGCATTGTAACCTGGGTCAATTTGAGGCAGAGGTTGCACAAGCAGTTTAAATGAGGGAAAGAGACCAAAGGCCAGGTACTTTGAAAGGTTTGTCTCAACCTGTTTATCTTGTATCATCATTCGCAAAATTTATATTGAGCAATATAAATAGTTTATCAGATACAGTAATATTGATACACAGTCGGGTGGAATAGTTAATTTTGTTATCGGTAGATCTTCCATACAGTTGCTCATAGGTAGTCTGAGGCCTAGAGCCTGGTTAATGATAGCTACTGAGCCCCACTCTCAGCTCCTCACTGACTGGCTCCTCCCAGCCCTTGCGTTTGGTGCTCACTCCCTGCTCTGTAAATGTAGACAATTACTTATCATTGGTAGATCTCCCATAGCTTTGTTGGGGATAGTCTGGAGTGTGAGCAGTAGTTATAAATGTTTTCTGGGCCCCATTCGGAAGTCTCAGGCAGATATTTACTAATAATCAGCTTCCCAAAGTGTTCACCAGTGTTGACTGAGCTTGGTACCTGGCCACACAGCGAGACACTGGCCCAGGTGTTCACCTTTTAAAGAGAATTCGATCAATACTTTTACAGCTTTACTATACGAGGGGAACTATAAAATGCCTGCAGTTGTCCTTGTTGCATTCCAGTGATTTTTGTGTAATTTTTTCTTCTGCCACAGGTACACGGTTGGTGTCCGGACAAGTGAGAGGAAATGAGCGATTTTATCACACGACCCACAAACTAAAGTTGTGAGTACAAAACCACAAAGATAAGTGGATCACACACAACAGAGAGCACATTGTGAGCGAAATCACATCAATCCCAGCAGCGACACTGAAATATTCTTCACACATTCCCACTGTGATCTATCCACAGTGCCAATTCTACGGGATGGAATTGCCCTCCGCAGGAAACGGGGCGCACCTACCCTTTCTGAAGTGTTCTGGCCGCTGCATCCATTGCGACGGCCTATCCGGCAAAATTCAGCTCCTTGGGGTTTTTTCCCAGTGTGACGGAAATGGATCATCATGGGGGCGGAAGTGGGAGCAGAGCTTTGTGGCCATCAATAGCGGGGCGGACGTGGAGGCGGGATGGAGTGTCCGCAGCTGTCAGTCATCGACGGGGCGCTGATGATGTCATCACGCTGGCACGTCAGTTAAAGGGGAGAGCCGCTGTGAACTCTGCAGATATTTTAATTAGGTGCACTGGACCACCAGGGAGGGTTTTGGCCGGGCCAGTGGCCTGACACCCAAGAGGGAATGCCAGACTGCCTGTTGGTGGCCAGGCCAAACCCGGGGCACAATTGTCGGGACAGTGCACCCTCCCCTTTAAGGACAGCCATGCTGCCATTTCCCAGAGAGTGCACTGACAGCAAAAGCTGTGGGGGCTCCGGCCAGCGGCGGGGCTCTGCTGCGAGGCAATTTCAGGTAAGCAGCAATTTTGCGAGGGGGTCCCCGCCAGTCGGTAAGGGGCCGACGCATGCACGCCGCGGCATGAAAATGGGCAGAGTGGTCCCGCACACTGCTCCTTTCCTGAGGTAGGGTAATTTATAAATTTGCGGCCCTTCCACGGAGAGTCGGCAGTCATTCCATGCCACCCCGGGACACTGCTTTCCATGAAAACAACACTCTCCATTCTGGAGCATTTCCTTCCTACCCCTCAATTGTTTTGGGGAGGTAACAAGGAGGGTTGATGAGGGCAGTGAGTATGATGTAGTGCATATGGATTTTTGCAATGCTTTTGACAAGGTCCCACATGACAGACTAATCACAAAAGTAAAGTCATGGGATCCAGGGTAAAGTGACAAGTTTGATCCAAAATTGGCTCAGAGGCAGGAAGCAAAGGGTAATGGTCGATGGGTGTTTTTGTGACTGTAAGAATGTTTCCGGTGGGGTTCCGCAGGGCTCAGTACTGGGTCACTTGCTTTTTGTGGTATACATCAATGATTTCGACTTCAATGTATGGAGTATGATTAAAAAGTTTGCAGATGATACTAAAATTGGCTGTGTAGATGATAATGAAGAAGAAAGCTGTAGACTGCAGGAAGATGTCAATGAACTGGTCAGGTGGGCAGAACAGTGGCAAATAGAATTCAATCTGGAGAAGTGTGAGGTAATGCATTTGGGGAGGGCTAACAAGGCAAGGGAATACACATTAAATACTAACATATGGTGGATGCTTTGAAGCTCTGAAAAGTGCGCAGAAGAGGGCCACTAGACTAACTCCAAGTCTAAAGCATCTTAGTTACAAAGATAGGCTAAAGGAGTTGGGACTCTATATCTTAGAGCAGCGTAGACTTAGGGGGGATATGATTGAGGTTTATGATTGAGGAAGGGAATAGACAGTGTTACAGCTGACAGTTTATTTCAATTAAATAGATTGGGCAGGACCAGGGATCACAAATTGAAGTTGTATAAGATCTAGGTTAGATGTCAGGAGGTGGTTCTTTTCCCAGACCTCTGGAACAAGCTGCCGTTCCATGTGGCGTATGCAGACTCGCTGAATTCCTTCAAGCGAAAGCTGGATTTGTTTCTGGCTGTGGCGGAGATCATCTCTTACAGAAGGGTAGGTACTGCAGGAAATTTAATAGCAAGGGTGACTTCGAGTCCAAAACTGAGTTCCAGAAGTCCCTTCACATGGTGCGGGGGTGGAGTCTTTACTTGGGATCTTGCAAAGGGCTTAGGCATCGACCTTTGTTGGATACCTCCAACCAATTTCCAGGGCAGTTTGGATGAACTTGATAAGCATTCTGCAGTTCTGGCCAACGTAGACAGTGTCCATATTACCTCCGCCACTCTGCCTCACAACTTAAGGTTCGCTGGTACAGCTGGCGAACCTCAGTCGTGAAAGCATCAGAAGGAAGGGAACCGCCCACAAGAATCCAAATTGTGGGACACGTGGATATGGCAGATCTTCCTGCAGCGTTTGGCACATGTCCCGAATTCCCTGCCACCAAATCCACTGGGGCTGACTTTACTTACCAGCAGGTGAGTTGAGGGAGCAACCCCTGCCACAGAGGACCACCTTCAAAGAGTATTTACTGCAACCACATGCTGTGTAGGTGCCCTCAATGTAGGAGCAGGATTTATGATCCAGTGGATCTTGCATCACCTCTTAGATTAGCCTTGCACCTTGGGGATACTTCAGGAACTGCAGATGCCCATTGGTGCTGAGGGCTCCTTTGGCGAGCAAGTGCAGGAGCTGCTGCAGTAGAACCTTTAGGCATTCCCGAATTGGTCCGCCAGTAATGTTTCCACAATTCTCTGTTGTAGCAGCAATGTGAACTAAAGCTGGTAGTCCTGGGAGCACTGTCTTCTCCAGGCATTGGTGCTGCAGCCATCAGTCTAGTCAGGTAATGCTACAACATATGGATGGGAGACATACTCCGGATGAATGGTCTTCTAGATAAGTGAGTTCACTTGACACATTTCAGCAGGCTCGGGGTGTGAATGGTATAAAAGGACTTTTTATCAAGAAGGCTTTGAGGGTGTCCTTGAAACGTTTCCTCGACATACCTGTGGCTCGCTTGCCATGTAGGAGTTCCGAGTAGAGCGCTTGCTTTGGGAGTCTTGTGTCAGGCATGCGAATAATGTGGCCCACCCAACGGAGCTGGTCGAGTGTGGTCAGTGCTTCGATGCTGGGAATGTTGGCCTGATTGAGAACACTAACGTTGGTGCATCTGTGCTCCCAGGGATTATGCAGGATCTTGTGGAGACATCGTTGGTGGTATTTCTCCAGTGATTTGAGGTGTCTACTGTATATGGTCCATGTCTCTGAGCCATACAGCGGGGTGGGTATCACTACAGCCCTGTAGACTATAAGCTTGGTGCCAGATTTCAGGGCCTGATCTTCAAACACTCTCTTCCTCAGGTGGCCGAAGGCTGCGCTGGTGCACTGGAGGTGGTGTTGAACCTCGTCATCGATACCTGCCCTTGCTGATAATAGGCTCCTGAGGTACGGAAAGTGGTCTACGTTGTCTACGTTGTCTAGGCTTACCCTGACACCAGCCTTTCTGGAGCCACAGTCCAGAAACAATGTAACCCCTTAAGGTAAATGAATATATGAATGTTCCTGTATCTTTTCCGACAGGTGCAAGAGAGAGGGAGAGGGGGGCTGCGTGCGAGAGAAAGAGTGCGAGAGAGGGAGAGGGAGGGTGGGTGTGAGAGAGGGAGGGAGGGTGGGTGCGAGAGAGAGGGAAGGAGCGAGAGAGGGAGGGAAGGTGCGAGAGAGAGGGAGGGAGGGTGCGACAGAAAGAGGGAGGGAGGGATCGTGAGAGAGAGGGAGGGTGCGAGAGAGAGAGGGAGGGTTGGTGGGTGCGAGAGAGAGAGGGAGGGTGGGTGGGTGCGAGACAGAGAGAGAAGGTTGGTGGGTGCGAGAGAGAGAGGATGGGTGCGCGAGGGGGAAGGGACGGGTGAAGGGGTTGCGAGGCAGGGGCGAGAGAGGGGCGGGGGAGCAAGTGCGAGAGAGAGAGAGGGGCGGGAGAGCGAGAACGAGTGAGAGAGGAGCGGGGGAGCGAGAAGAAAGAGAGAGGGGCGGGGGAGTGACAGAGAGACAGAGAGGGGCGGGGGAGCGACAGAGAGATAGAGAGGGGCGGGGGAGCGACAGAGAGACAGAGAGCGGTGGGGGAGTGAGAGAGAGAAACCGGAGAGAGAGAGAGAGAGAGGGGGGGCGAGCACACAGGCGAGAGAGAGAGAGAGAGAGAGGGGGGGCGAGGGTGTCGAGAGAGAGCGCGAGATTCTGACCCCAGTTGACCGGACTGGGTACACTTCGGTGCTGACATGGATTCAGGAGGTTGTCATGAACACTTAAGGCATTTCGGTGCTTGTTACTGATCCACGATGGTACGTGGCTTTGTTTTAAATCTTCCAAATTACTGCGCCCCTCATTTAACAACCAGGCTCTATACAGGACACACACATCATTTTGGGCAGCCTGATCCAACCTATTCCGACCCTCCTTTATTAATACATTGATGGTATGAGCGTGAGTCTCCACCTGAGCCACTAACTCCTTGAGATGGATTGTCATTCCTGTAATTCGTGACTCTCAATGTCATTACCCTCCCCCAGTATTTTCTTTAGCTGGTCCCTTAGAGTATTTAGTTACAATTGCAGCTGTGCATTGTCCATGCTATTGACCAGTGACGTCCCCGTATTAAATGCCATAGCCACAACATTAATCAGTCCCCTTTTTCGTCTCCCCCAGCCCGTGTGGCTGTTGTTTATTGGTTTGTCTGCTCCCCTGCAACCACCTGCCCCGACTGGTAGAATTGTTTGAACATTTCTTTTAGCAATCTTTCATATAGCTTTTCCATCTCTGCCGGCACCACTGGGGCAATTGTAACTCCGTTAGATTAAGAATAACCAACGCTACTGTATAATACATGGCATGATACAACATTTTCCCTGTTGGGATTAACACCAGCCCATTTTTAGGTCTGGGTGTCGTCATGGGACATTGAACTTCTTTACCCTGAGTCTCTGGGATTTTTGGTAGAGGCTTTAACCTGCTCACGATGAGTTTGGTCACTTTAACTGCTTTTGCAGGATCGAAGGTCACGCAAGAGTCAAAACCCTGCGTCCAATTCAAAACCGACCCGTAATCCTGTCACTGCTGTTCAACACAATAGCCACATGCCCCTTGCAGTTGTGGCCTGACCCAAACACATACACAAAAATACCTTGCTCCGCCTTCCACCACTTCTCCCAACACAACTTCACCCCTTCCTTAGTTCCCATGGTCCGCTTGTTTGATTTATTACCCAACTTCTCCCATTCTGTAGATGAGTTAAATTTACTCCTGTTGCTTTCTATAACCACCACCCTCCCATGGGGATGCTCCCTATACATTCCAGACAAACCCGCCTACCCTCTTTCACCCGTACCTTCTTGGTCGTGATGTTCACTTTGGGCAGGACACTGATACCTCCCCAAGTTTGTTGCCGGTTTGCCTGGAGTACTTGATCGAATTTAAACCTAGCCACCCAGGCCAACTTCCAGCGTGAGCGTAGGCACTTATACCCTTCTTACTCCGTATTGCACCCCTACAACGCCCCCCCAACACCCCCCCCCCCGAGTTACGGGGGAGCCGGCTCCTCCCATACACCCATATGAAAGGAATGTTTCGGTGTCTCCCCAATCTCCCCACCCTGCAGCGCAGGAGGATAAAGGGCGGCGGCAGCAAGTGAGAACGGCGGCAGATCAGAGGCGGCCAGCTGGTGCAGGGGCAGAAGGTAAACAAAGAAGTAAAAAGAAATCAACGTGTGACATCACACAGTGTAAGTGATTGGCTGGTGAATTGGTGAGTATTTACTCTTTTTCTTTTTCTTTTTATTTCCTTAGCAGTCAGAAACCTTGTCATTGTTGCCAAATTAAATTAATTCAAGGGTTAAGTCATGGCAGGAGAGCCCAGACCCGTATCATGCTCCTCCTGTGCTATGTGGGCAGTCAGGGACGCTTCCAGTGTCCCTGACTTCTATGGGTGTATGAAGTGTGTCCAGCTGCAGCTCCTGTCAGACCACATTGCGGCACTGGAGCTGCGCATGGATTCGCTCTGGAGCATCCGCGATGCTGAGGATGTTGTGAATAGCACGTTTAGTGAGTTGGTCACACCGCAGGTAAAGGTTACTCAGGCAGCTAGGGAATGGGTAACCATCAGGCAGAGCAGTGGAAGAAAGGTAGCGCAGGGATCCCCTGCGGTCATCTCCCTGCAAAACAGATAAACCGTTTTGGTTACTGTTGGGGGAAATCTCTCATCAGGGGAAGGCAGCAGCAGCCAAGTTCATGGCACCATGGGTGACTCTGCTGCACAGGAGAGCAGGAAAAAGAGTGGGGGCAGAAGCAAACCGTAGTAAGGAGATAAGGAAAGGTGGAGGACAGAGAAATCAAAGACAAAAATCAACAAGGGCCACATTACAACATAATTCTAAAAAGACAAAGTGTTAAAAAAACAAGCCTGAAGGCTCTGTATCTCAATGCGAGGAGATTTCATAATAAGGTGGATGAATTAACTGCGCAGATAGCTGTTAACGTATATGATGTAATTGGGATTTTGGAGACATAGCTCAAGGGTGACCAAGGCTAGGAACTCAACATCCACGGGTACTCAATATTCAGGAAGGATAGACAGAAAGGAAAAGGAGGTGGGGTAGCGTTGCTGGTTAAAGAGGAGATTAACACAATAGTAAGGAAGGACATTAGCTTGGATGATGTGGAATCTGTATGGGTAGAGCTGTGGAAAACCAAAGGGCAGAAAACGCCAGTGGGAGTTGTGTACAGACCACTAAACAGTGGTAGGGAGGTTGGGAATGGGATCAAACAGCAAGTTAGGGATGCGTGCAAGAAAGGTACAGCAGTTATCATGGGTGACTTTAATTTACATATAGATTGGGCTAACCAAACTGGTAGCAACACGGTGGAGGAGGATTTCCTGGAGTGTGTAAGGGATGGTTTTCTAGATCAATATGTCGAGGAACCAACGAGAGAGCAGGCCATCCTAGACTGGGTCTTGTGTAATGAGAGAGGATTAATTGTCAATCTTGTTGTGCGAGGTCAAATTGCATTCTCTCTCGACCTTTTATGGTTACTACAAACCGTCCACCCTGCCGCTTTTCCCTGCGGAGAGTCCATTTCCTTTGTCACGGGCTTGGAAATATTTATCTACTACTTTGGCCTCCCTGGGACCGCCTGTTGCCTCCCCGGGACCGCCTGTTGCCTCCCCGGGACCACCTGTTGCCTCCCCGGGATGGCCTGTTGCCTCCCTGGGACCACCAGTTGCCTCCCTGGGACTGCTTGTTGCCTCCCTGGGACCACCTGTTGCCTCCCCGGGATGGCCTGTTGCCTCCCTGGGACCACCAGTTGCCTCCCTGGGACCGCCTGTTGCCTCCCTGGGACCGCCTGTTGCCTCCATGGAACCGCCTGTTGCCTCCCCGGGACCGCCCCTTGCTTCTCCGGGACCGCCTGTTGCCTCCCCGGGACCGCCTATTGCCTCCCTGGGACCACGTGTTGCCTCCGCGGGACCGCCTGTTGACTCCCCGGGACCGCCTGTTGCCTCCCTGGGACCGCCTGTTGCCTCCCTGGGACCACCTGTTGCCTCCCTGGGACCGCCTGTTGCCTCCCTGGGACTGCCTGTTGCCTCCCCTGAACCGCCTGTTGCCTCCCCGGGACCACCTATTGTCTCCCTGGGACTGCCTGCTGCCTCCCTGGGACCGCCTGTTGCCTCCCTGGGACTGCCTGTTGCCTCCCCAGGACCGCCTGTTGCCTCCCCGGGACCACCTATTGTCTCCCTGGGACCGCCTGCTGCCTCCCTGGGACTGCCTGTTGCCTCTCTGGGACCAACTTTTGCCTCCCTGGGACCACCTGTCACCTCCCTGGGACCACCTGTCACCTCCCTGGGACCGCCTGTCGCCTCCCTGGGACCGCCTGTTTCCTCCCTAGGACCGCCTGTTGCCTCCCTGGGACCGCCTGTTGCCTCCCTGGGACCACCTGTTGCCTCCCTGGGACTGCCTGTTGACTCCCCGGGACCGCCTGTTGCCTCCCCGGGACCACCTGTTGCCTCCCCGGGACCACCTGTTGCCTCCCCGGGACCAACTATTGTCTCCCTGGGACCAACTATTGTCTCCCTGGGACCAACTTTTGTCTCCCTGGGACCACCTGTCGCCTCCCTGGAACCACCTGTTGCCTCTCTGGGACCGCCTGTTGCA
The DNA here is from genome assembly GCF_044704955.1 of Pristiophorus japonicus. Lineage (NCBI taxonomy): Eukaryota > Metazoa > Chordata > Chondrichthyes > Pristiophoridae > Pristiophorus > Pristiophorus japonicus. Next base: position 65,888,510 of record NC_091993.1, on the reverse strand, counting down.
TCCCCGGGACCGACTATTGCCTCCCTGGGACTGCCTGTTGCCTCCCCGGGACCGCCTGTTGCCTCCCTGGGACTGCCTGTTGACTCCCCGGGACTGCCTGTTGCCTCCCCGGGACCGCCTGTTGCCTCCCCGGGACCGCCTGTTGCCTCCCTGGGACCGCCTGTTGCCTCCCCAGGACCGCCTGTTGCCTCCCTCCGAGAAGACTTCTTACTGCGCAATCTTCAGTTGGGTTGAGTCCGCTGATGCAGTAATCATTTTGGATCTATGGGCTAAGTACCCGGTTTCCTTCGTTAGAAATAGTTTCAAAGACTCTTTTGGTAATGTTTTCACCTGTTGGTAGTCAGGCCTTAGATTGTAGAGTGGAAACTTACGATTCTTCAGTTTCTTCCTGTTGAAGTTTTGTTTTGAGTTTGGTCGATAGCGGTGGTTTTTCGTTGGTACCACGTTGGCTGTGGTTGGTTGCTGCCACGATGGTGATGTTCTTCCTTCCTTCAGGACTTCGAGGCTGGAGAAGTTACTTTTCAACTGTCGCGTTGGTCTCTCTCGCTTCTTGATGGCATAGTCGTAGTATAGCACGAACAATCTGGCATACCCTCTGTTAAAACAGTGGGCCAGTTACACAGTTTGAGTTGCCCTAATCTTCGTGCCAAATCAGTTCAGAATTCTTTGTTTAAATTTGGCGGGCTTGACTTTTCTTTTTAATATTTTGGTGGGCTCGCTAAAAGTTAATATGTCTTGGGTGGGTTGCATTTCTAAAACGGTTTCCTGATGGAAATTTTAGCTTGGTAATCGCAATGTCCTTTGTGCTTAGTTTTTTTTCGCATACAGGCTGTAGTGGGCCCTTTGTTCTTATTCATGTGGAAGATGGCTTTTCTCAGTTTGGTTTGATGGCTGGCCATCTCTGAGTTATTGTTGTAATGTAAATGTCTCTTGTGGAGAAGGGTTTTCTAATGTCCATTCCTCCAGACAATTTAACTTAGTCCCAACACCCAGACAGTTCCAATAATCAAGTTGACTTCTTTAGTTCCTTAGGACTGCCCACAGGCTTGCATTTGTCTTGTAAAAGTCCAAAATTCGATTAAAGTTCATAGTTTCTCCATAAGCACTTTAGGATTTCAAACTTTCCGGTAGATAGTCCCAAATTAAATTTCCTTTCCAATAAGCCCAAACACTGGGGGGGGGGGAGTTCTCGTGAATTTTGCACCCTTCACCCCGTAGAGATTTGCTTGAAACATACAATCACCCAATCCGCCGGTCTTCTGAGGTTGACTGTAGGCTCATTCCTTGGTTGCAGCTTGTGTCCCGAACACTGGCTTTTGTTGCTGTCCCTGTACTGTGTTCTGCTGCTTTTTCCTGCTGCGTGCCTTCGAAAATGAGTCTTATTTAGACCAAAAACCCACAACATGATGGCCGCATCAAATGTGAACTCTTCAAATGTGATGGCTAATTGTTCCTCATCTAGAGTCATTGTTCATTTTTACCTTGGAGTAGCCATTGTCAGGTTAGGTATTGGAGCCTGTTTGAGGGACATTTTACCTCTGTGTTCCAGAGCGTAACTGTGGTGGCTGCGTCAGGTTCCCGCTGAACTGTCACATCAAACATATATATGATCATCACCCCTTACTTTATACAGCAGCATATTTATAGATCTGCCCAGGAAATCCCACCATCTGCTCCTGGCAAACTGCGGTGTGTGCTCACCAGCACAGGAGAGCTCAGAATCTCCAGCAAGCTCCCCACCGGAAAGGGACGTCAGTCAACTGTAACAAGGTCACTCTTCTTCATCTTCTGAGGCGCTCCCTCATATCGAGGATGACTTGCTTCCCATCAAAAAGGGATGAGTTCACAGGTGTTTCAATGAAGGACCTGATACTCCAGGTCGCGAACTACATCTGGAAGGGTGGAAGATGCCTGTGCGTGGATTTTTTTAATGTGTGGTGACCATTGCACACCAGTCACCACATGGGCTTGACAGAGCCAGGTCTTGGTCCAGTGGCAAAGATTAACCAAGACGATTGGAGACCTGCTCTTCTGCATGGACCTAGCGCACACACATATCGCAGTGTGGGCTGGCCCATGCTGCCCCTGGGCCCTCGCCTTTCCTGGGCCCCGAACTCTCGCCTCTCCTGGGCCCTGATCACGTCACTCCACGATCACTTGCCGCTCCTTCGCCCCGAACTCGCCGCTCCTGCTGTACCTGCCCACGCTCCAATCATCGACCTAGACCTTGATGACATCCAATCCAATCGCCCTCTTCACTGCCATCGCCCTCTTCCACCAGCTCGCACTGCTCCCTGAAGAGTTCCGGGGCCGCTCGCCTTTTATGCCCCCGACCTGCCGCTGGTGTTTCTTCGCAGGTCGGGACTATCACGCTGTCCAGGGGCTGCTCACTGATCGCCTTTTATGGCCCCAACCTCGTGTGGCGGCCCCAATCTGCGAGGAAACACAAGGGGACTGGCCAGGTGTTAATTAGATACTGTGGCCTAGAAATTGGATTAGGCCCAAAAGCAGGTGGGGTCAAGGGAGAGTGCTATTTGCCTGCGCCTGTTGAAAGTGGTCCAGGCTGCACACAAAATTCGTCCAGCCTGCTCATTATAATGATCGGAGCGCTGATCTCAGTGCCAAACATGCTGCTGATTGGTTCAGCGCACGACGGGAGCCGGGGGAGGGGAGTTGGCAATACCAGGTGCAGTCTAATGGCCAGTAATGTTTGGCTAGGTTCTCTGCACTATGTAAAGGGGAGGTGCTTTGTTGCAGCAGCACCTGGTCGTAGGTCTGGCTGATAACATGGGACAGCAACCGAGGGAGCGAGCACAAAGGTTCTTGGATGCTGCACTGGAGGCCTTGGTCGTGTCTGTTCAAAGAAGGTGAGCTGTACTGTTCCCGCACCATGGCAGGAAGCCATAAGAACATAAGAAATAGGAACAGGAGTAGGCCACATGGCCCTTTGAGCCTGCTCCGCCTTTGAATAAGATCATGACTGATCTGATCATGGACTCAGGTCCACTTCCCTGCCCGTTCCCCATAACCCCTTATCCCCTTATCGTTTAAGAAACTGTCTATTTCTGTCTTAAATTTATTCAATGTCCCAGCTTCCACAGCTCTCTGAGGCAGCGAATTCCACAGATTTACAACCCTCTCTCGTTATAGTCTCCCCCATCAATGGAAACATCCTCTCTGCATCCACCTTGTCAAGCCCCCTCATAATCTTATACGTTTCGATAAGATCACCTCTCATTCTTCTGAATTTCAATGAGTAGAGGCCCAACCTACTTAACCTTTCCTCATAAGTCAACCGCCTCATCTCCGGAATCAACTTAGTGAACCTTCTCTGAACTGCCTCCAAAGCAAGTATATCCTATCGTAAATATGGAAACCAAAACTGCACGCAGTATTCCAGGTGTGGCCTCACCAATACCCTGTATAACTATAGCAAGACTTCCCTGCTATGATACTCCATCCCCTTTGCAATAAAGGCCAAGATTCCATTGGCCTTCCTGATCACTTGCTGTAACTGCATACTATCCTTTTGTGTTCCATGCACAAGTACCACCAGGTCCCGCTGTACTGCAGCACTTTGCAATCTTTCTCTATTTAAATAATAACTTGCTCTTTGATTTTTTTCTGCCAAAGTGCATGACCTCACACTTTCCAACATTATACTCCATCTGCCAAATTTTTGCCCACTCAGTTAGCCTGTCTATGTCCTTTTGCAGATTTTTTGTGTCCTCCTCAAACATTGCTTTTCCTCCCATCTTTGTATCATCAGCAAACTTGGCTACGTTACACTCGGACTCTTCATCCAAGTCGTTAATATAGATTATAAATAGTTGGGGTCCCAGCACTGATCCCTGCGGCACCCCATTAGTTACTGGTTGCCAACCAGAGAATGAACCATTTACCCTGACTCTTTGTTTTCTGTTGGCCTTCACTTCACTTCACCTGCACACACTTATCACTGCTGTAACACTCACACCCACATCTCACACCTTGCACACGCTGCCAGTTATTCAACTATGGCAGGAACACATTGCGCTACGCTCACTGTCACACTTCCCTTTCTCTTGCAGGTAAAGGTGGCACAGGTCAGGAGGGGGCAGTGGCAGCTGGGAGGCGGCCAAGCCACAATGCAGAACCTCAGTGACCTGGAGGAATCCGTGCGCGACATCATTGGAGGGACAGTGATGGAGGCTGTGGCAACGTGAGAAGTTGAAGCCCTTGCTGATAATGACACTGTGCTCGCACTAATTGTTCTTATCACATCCCAGGTACCGCTCATCCCACAATCTCTTCTCACTTACAAGCTGCTGATGGTGTATGCATGGATATCTTGCTTTCACATCCCGTCCCCTCACCACAATCTGACCCTTGTGCCTTTCTCCTTTCAGATATGCAAGAAATGCCACCAGTACAGAGTGTCCCTGATGTTGTGAAGGAGATTGATGGAGGAGAAGGCACACCGTCACTGCATCTGACGCTCGCAGTCACCAGCTCAGAATATTGCACTGTACGCAATTTAGAGGCTCGTGTAGTAGCGGGATCTACCGATGCTGAAGCACCAGGGACGAGCGAGCTGCAGCAAGGCCAGAGCATAGGGTAGCTCGGAGGGTCAGCTGCCCGGAGGGTGAGTTCGCGCACAAATTCTGCCGCTGCACATGACTCATCATGTCCTCTTCCTCTTCCTATTCCTCTTGATCCTCTCCCTCGTCCTCCTCCCGAGGTGGTTCTGCAATCCTTGCTGGCATGAGCTGGGCCCTCATGATAACTAAGTTGCGAAGCATTGAGCAGACCACCACAAAATGGGACACCTGCTCTGGTAAGTACCGGAGGGCTCCTCCTGAGCGGTCAAGGAAGCGGAACCGTTGCTTCAGTAGCCCGATGGTCTGCTCGATGATGTTGCTGGTCGAAGCATGGCACTCTCTGAGTGTGTGCTGGGCACGAGTGTTGAGGTTGCGGAGGGGAGTAATCAGTCAGGTGCAGAGCGGATAGCCCCTGTCTCTGAGCAGCCATACTTGAGTTTGCGGTGGTGACTGGAAGAGTGCTCGCATACCGGACTGACTCAGGATGAAGGCATCATGGCTGCTGCTAGGTTAGTGTGCATCGACCATCAGAAAACACTGGGCATGGTCATACACCCCACTGCACATTAAGTGAGGATTGTTACACGGTGCCCGCAAAGCCACGTGGGTACAGTCGATAGTGCCCTGCACCATGGGGAAGCTCGTTATCCTGGAAAAGCCATGTGTGTACAGTCGATAGTGCCCTGCACCATGGGGAAGCTCGCTATCCTGGAAAAGCCACGTGTGTACAGTCGATGGTGCCCTGCACCATGGGGAAGCTCGTTATCCTGGAAAAGCCACGTGTGTACAGTCGATGGTGCTCTGCATCATGGGGAAGCTCGCTATCCTGGAAAAGCCACGTGTGTACAGTCGATGGTGCCCTGCACCATGGGGAAGCCCGTTACCTTGGAAAAGCCACATGCGTGTTCATCCTGCTTCTCTCTGCTGAGAACAAGACAATGTAATCCCTTCTCCCCATGTAGAGAGTCTCATTGACCTCCCGGTGCAGCGAAGAGGGCGAACTGTGAGATGTTAGCTATGTTTGCTCTGCTTTCTGCTACAGACTGGAAGGATCCGCTGGCGAAGAAATTGAGGGCCACTGGGAGAACGGTGGTCGCCCTGCTCGGAGGCTGCAGGTCTGGTTGCAGGAGGGGGCAGAGTTCTGTGACCACCTCCTTGGTGAAGTGGAGCCTCCTAATACACTGCTCCTCGCTTAAATGGATATAGGAAGTGTTCTCTGAAGACCCTAGGTGGGTCCTGTTGAGAGCCCTCCTGGCCATCTTCTTCGCTTCCTCCGCTCCCTCTGCCGAAGATACTTGAGCATGAGGGAGACCGCCAGTGGAGCCCCCATGACTGTGCAAGTGTTGTGAGCAGAAGCCTTTCAATAATAATGAAGGTGTTCGCCACTTGCCCCAACTCTCCCTGTTACCTGAGAACCTTGCAATAAGTTAAAGCTGCTGGAGTTGCAGAATGCTGAACAGAGACCGTCAAACTGAACAAACATGTCAGGTGCAAGTAGTTTCTGATGATCCTTTTAAATACCGCTGCTGGAGCACCTTCCTGCTTCTCAACACTTACTCAGCTCGTCGTACTTAAGGCATGTGTATATGTTGAACGGTGAACTCCAAACTCGCAGATCGGGCATCAAGTGAGTGTTGCACACTTACTGACATCACAATCTGCATCATTTCCATGATTTTAGAAATCACAAATTCGGCATCACTCTTGGCCATTTGAAAATGGCAGCCGCTGCAGGACCCGCTGGTGGTTGGCGGAAAAGCGGGGCCGCCATGTTGTCTTCCGAATCTGATGGTAACAGGTGGCGCTAAACCTCCTAATTTCTAGGCCTATAATTTTTATGATTAAACATAGAATTACATCAGCTTTTCTATTGGCCTTATCAACCTAATGTGCTGCTTTTAATATCCTTTGAACCTGTGCCGACAAATTCCTCTGCTATTCTACTGCACTGACCTACTCCTACTCACTTGGCCTTGAAATCCCAGCCTCCCCGGTCGGTACGGAGTGTGTACGGATCTGGGAAGGCATCGCAAAAGCCGGTTTTCGTTGCGCAATGCGCACGCGCCGAAAACCGGCTTTTCCGATCTGTCAAGTTTCTGGCTTGACAAATCGCACACACCTCGGGGAGAAGGACATTCCTACGGCAGAGACTGGGCTATTTGCCCGTCTCTTGCCCTGAGAATGCCTTTCAAACTCTTACGCCTGAGAATGCCCTTCAAACTCTTTCTATCAACTTTAATTTCTATAATGTATTTATGTGAGATGTTTTTTAATGTTTTATGTCGTGTTTGAGGGTATTTCTCATCCATAGTAATAGGAATTTCAGACTTATGAAACTCCTAATACCATGAATGAGAAAATAATTAACCATGATTGGGTGTCCGAGCCCATGTGACTCCTACGGACGTCCCAACAGGAACACGCTCCGATGCGCAGGGGGAGGAGCCTCCAGACCGGGATCTCTGGTGGGCGCAGCAGGAAAAGGCAGGTGTGCATCTTTTTAGCCATTTTATGGTGAGTGCCCGCGGGAAGCACAGGACCGGGATTTCAGGGCCAAGATCATTGAATTCCATCTTGTTAGCACATTCCCCTCTCTTAACTCTCTTAGCAGCATCCTTTTCAAGCTTCCTTTGGTTTTTAAATCAGCAACTATGGCCAAGAAATAGAAGTATTCGAGCTGGCCATTAAGGCCTGTTTTGTTGAAAAGAATGGCAGCCGCTGCCCTTCCGCCTGCTTCCGACGGGTCTTGTGGTGGCCGCCATTTTCAGCAGGATGGCAGCACTGCCATTGCCTGCGTGTGTGAAACATACTTTAATTATTGGAGCGTGACGTCTGTCGGCATCCAATGCCGATTTGATGCACGCTCATCCAATTTGGAGATGAGCAAAGTCGGGCGGAGGCTCGAGTGCAGCATAAATGCCAACGTTGACTGGTTGGGCCGACTGGCCTGTTTCTGTGCCGTATTTCCCATGTAATCCTATGAGCTCGATGATCCCAGCCCGCTCCAAATCATGCCCATGTGCGCTGCTGTTATTCTCCGAGGAAGAATTACTCTATAATTTGCAACAAATATACATTCCTGTAAGGCACAAAAGCCGCGACTAACAAGAGAAGTTAAAGATCGTAATAGATCAAAGGAAGTGGCTTATAATGTTGCCAAGAAGAGCAGTAACCCTGAGGATTTGGAGGATTTTAGAATTCAGCAAAGGAGCATCAAGAAATTGATGAAGGAAGGGAAACTAGAATATGAGAGTAAAACAGCGAGAGACATAGAAAGAGACTGTAACAGCTTCTCTAGGTATGTAAAAAGGGAAAGATTAGCGATAGTAAATGTGGGTCCCTTACAGGCTGAGACAGGGGATATTATAATGGGGAATAAGTAAATGGCAGAGGAATTAAACAAATACTTTGCGTCGGTCTTCGTGGAAGAAGACACAAAAAACCTCCCGGAAATAATGGAAAACCAAGGGTCTAGCAAGAATGAGGAACGGAAAGAAATTAGTATTAGTATGGGAGAAAGTAATGGGACTGAAATTTAGTAAATCCCCTGGACCTGATGGCTTACATATTAGGGTTTTCAAAGAGTTGGCTATTGAAATAGTGGATGCATTGATTGTGATCTTCCAAAATTCCATAGATTCTCGAACGGTTGCCGCGGATTGGAAGGCAGCAAATGTAACCCCGTTATTTAAGAAAGGAGCGAGAGAGAGAAAACGGGGAACTACAGACCAGTTAGCCTGACATCAGTCGTAGGGAAATGTTAGAATCTATTATTAAGGACGTGGTAACAGAGTACTTAGAAAATAATAATAGGATTGGGCAGAATCAACACGGATTTATGAAAGGAAAATCACGTTTGACAAATCTGTTTTTTGAGGGTGTAACTAGTAGAATAGATAAGGGAGAACCAATAGATGTGGTGTATTTGGATTTTCAGAAGGCATTTGATAAGGTGCCACACAAGAGGTTATTAAACAAAATTAGGGCTCATAGGATTAGAGGTAATATACTAACATGGATTGAGGATTAGTTAATGGACAGACAACAGAGAGTAGGAATAAACGGGTCATTTTCGGGTTGGCGGGCTGTAACTAATGGGGTACCACAAGGATCGGTGCTTGGGTCTCGGCTATTCACAATTTATATCGATGGATGACGGGACCTAATCTAATATATCCAAGTTTGCTGATGATACAAAGCTAGGTGGGAATGTAAGTTGCGAGGAGGATGCAAAGAGGCTTCAAGGAGATATAGACAGACTAAGTGAATGGGCAAGAACATGGCAAATGTACCCACTGTGGCCTTTGCCGTTATACAACAGGTATGAGGTTCTTGCTGCCTGTTTGGATGAGGGCAGAGTCTGCACAGTGGATGAACAAACTGACCATTGTACAGGAGGCCATTCAAGTGGGGGGAGTGAAAAAGAATGTTGTCGTGGTAGGCAACAGTGTAGTCAGGGCGATAGATACTGTTCTCTGCAGCTGCAACTGGGAGATCTGAAGGTAGTGGTGCCTGTCCGATGCCAATGTTAAGGATATCTCCTCATGGTTGGAGAAGAATTTAGATTTGTAGTGCGAGGGGCTAGATCCAGTTGTCGTGGTCCAGGTAGGAATCACCAATATAGTTAGAACTAGGAATGAGGTTCTGCTGAGAGAGTTTGAGGAGTTGCGGTCCAAATTAAAACACAAAACCTCAAAGGCAATAATCTCTGGATTGCCATAGGGCAAGCAGATCAGAGAGTTAAATGCGTGACTCAGAGACTGGTGTGGGAGGAAGGGGTTTTGATTCATGGGACACTGGCACCAGTACTGGGGAAAGAGGGAGCTGTTCCGTTTGGACGGGCTTCACTTAAACCGGGCTGGGACCAGTGACCTGGTGAATAACTAGGGCTGTGGATAGGGCTTGAAACTAAAATGGTGGGGAGGGGTTGTGAGGGGAAGTTTAGAAATCTAAAGAGAAAAGTCAAGGCAATGGAGCAGTTTAGAGATTTGAGTAAAAATAAGCAGTGACAGGAAGGGACAGAGCGTTTAATGGTGATAGTGCATTAGTGATTAATGTGAAAGCAAGGAATAATGGTAAAAAGTTAACATTAAAGGTTCTTTATCTGAAAACACAAAGCATTCATAGCAAGATATATAAATTAGTGGCACAAACGTGTTTGATATAACAGCCATTACAGAGACATGGTGGGAAGGTGACCAAGGTTGGGAACGAAATATTGCAGAGTACTTGACATTTGGAAAAGACTGACAGAATGGAGAATGAGGGGTGGGGGTAGTCTTGATAATAAAGGATGACATAACGACAGTAGTGATCAAGGATCTTGGCTGAGAAGATCAGGAAGTAGAATCAGTATGGGTGGAGATAAGGAATAACAAGGGGCAGAAAATATTGATGGGAATAGTTTTTAAACCCCCTAATAACAGCTGTACCGTTGGACAGAGTATTACTCAAGAAATAATCGGAGCTTGTAACAAAGGTAATGTAATAATCGTGGGGGCCTTTAATCTTCTTTTAGACTGGGCAAATCAAATTGGGAAAGGTAATCTGGAGGACGAGTTCATGGAATATATTCGAGACAGTTCCCTAGAACAAAATTTTGTGGAACTAACCAGGGAACAGATCACTTTAGATCTTGTATTGTATAATGAGACAGTGTTAATTAGCAATCTAATAGTGAGGGATCCTCTGGGGAAGAGTGATCATAATCTGATAGAATTTCATGTTGGGTTTGAGGGAAATACTTAAACCTGAAACTAGAATCTTAGGGCTAGAAATTACATAGTGCCCCGTTTGGGCCAATAACGTTTGAGGGAGTGCAAATGTATTGCCGGGCGCTACACAACTGATTCCGACAGGTATTTCCAGTTTAGCGCTCCAAGAGGGAGTGTACCATTAAATCAAGCGCTACTACTTCCCTTAGAGCGCGAAAGGGACGAGAGGGACGGTAGCAGCAGAGTGATGCAGAATGTTCCATGCAGTGCTGTCGATCTCACAGGCTCCTTCCATCCCTGAAAGGGAAGGGCTATTGCTGCAGGCATTGAAGGCTAAGGCTGGGAATGGTCGGTGATGGCACCCGCGATAGGCGCAGAGCAGCCCCAAGCACTGTAAGAGAGTACAGGGCTAAGCAATCGCAGGCCGGGAAAAAAATCAAAATACAGCACACTGGGGACATTATTGCAATTTAGTCTATCTGGCCACCACTGCCTTTAATTAGCATTCCGCAAGTGGCCGGCCGAGGTAACAACGCCTCCTGCAGCTGCCATTGTTGACGCCCGGCGATGCTGCAGAGGGCAGAAGTGAATTTTACATCCTGGCCGATAACAGGGCGTTGCGTACCGGATGATGAGGGCGCAGGAGATCGAGGCGGCAAATTTTAACCCCAGCGCTAACCCGCCATGGAAGTTCGTGGCCGTCGGTAATTTCACCGTGCCCGGTCAGTAAGCCTTTAGCACCCTGTTATCGCCCCCGGTGCTAATGGGAGGCACAAAGGTGGCCAATTTCTCCCCCTTAACCTTAAATAAAGCCAATTACACAAGTATGAGGGACAAGTTGTCTAAGCTTGATTGGGAAATTAGATTGAAAAGTATGACAGTGGAGAACCAGTTGCAAACATTTAAAGACATATTCCAAAATTCTCAACAAATATACATTCCATTGAGAAAATAAATCTCCACAGGAAAAATGATCCATCAGTGGCTAGATAAAGAAGTTAAGGATAGTAGTAGATTAAAAGAAGAGGCTTATAATGTTGCAAAGGATAGCAGTAAGCCTGAGGATGAGTAGAGCTTTAGAAATCAGCAAAGGATGACCAAATAAATGATAAAAAGGAAGAAAATAGAATACGAGATTAAACTAGCAAGAAATATAAAAACAGATTGTAAGAGCTTCTACAAGTATGTACAAAGGAAGAGATTAGCAAAAGTAAGCTTTGATCCTATTGTGTTCCTAACACAGATGAGACTGCACACAGGGAGGTTAAAGTAACAGTGACCTCAGTCTTTATTAAGACACTCCAGAGTGAGGAACAGGCCTTATATACAGTGCTCCCAAGGGATGCTGGGATCCCTTGGGACTTCAGGGGATGAGCTCCCTGGTGACGGAACATGGAAGTGCACGCTTTACAGGTACACAACATCACTCCCCCCCATAGTCAAAGTGAAAACTACAAGGTGAGGTGGTCGGGAGCCAATCTTTCCCTGGTGGACCGCCTCGGTACAAATGTCTGTTCTGGTGTGTTGGCTGTGCCCTCGCTGGGCTGGCATGTTGTTGGCCCTGCAGGGCTGCTGGGTGAGCCTGGCCATGCTGGGCTGTTGGGCGTGATGGGTTCAATTTCCTGGTCCGGCGTGGTGTCGTTGATCCTTTGGGTGTGTGTTGTGGGCTCAAAAAAGGTGGTGTCTGCTGTGGGTTGTTCAGGGCAGTCTGTGAACCGCAGCCTCGTTTGGTCGAGGTGCTTTCTGCAAATTTGTCCATTGTCTAGTTTGACTACAAACACCCTACTCCCTTCTTTAGCTATCACCGTGCCCATGATCCACTTGGGACCATGTCCATAGTTTAGCACATATACAGGGTCATTCAGATCAATTTCCCGTGACACAGTGGCGCGACCATCGTTTACATTTTGTTGCTGCTGCCTGCTCTCTACCTGATCATGCAGGTTGGGGTGAACCAGCGAGAGTCTGGTTTTAAGTGTCCTTTTCATGAGTAGCTCAGCCGGGGGCACCCCTGTGAGTGAGTGGGTTCTCGTGCGGTAGCTGAGCAGTACTCAGGACAGGTGGGTTTGGAGTGAGCCTTCCTTGACTCATTTTACACTCTGTTTGATGGTTTGTACTGCCCGCTCTGCCTGCCCATTGGAGGCTGGTTTAATCGGGGCCGAGGTGACATGTTTGATCCCATTGAGGGTCATGAATTCTTTAAATTCAGCACTGGTGAAACATGACCCGTTGTCACTGACCAGTATGTCAGGTAGGCCATGGGTGGCAAACATGGCCCTCAGGCTTTCAATGGTGGTGGTGGCGGTGCTTTCTGACATTATTTCACATTCAATCCATTTTGAAAAAGCATCCACCACCACCAGGAACATTTTACCGAGAAACGGGCCCGCATAGTCGACATGGATCCTCGACCATGGTCTGGAGGGCCAGGACCACAAACTTAGTGGTGCCTCTCTGGGCGCGTTGCTCAACTGAGCACACACACTGCATTGCCGTATACAGGACTCTAAGTCAGAGTCGATATCGGGCCACCACACGTGGGATTTGGCTATCACTTTCATCATTACTATACACGGGTGTGTACTGTGGAGATCCGAGATGAACGTCTCCCTGCCCTTTTTGGGTAGCACTACGCGGTTACCCCACAACAGGCAGTCTGCCTGAATGGACAGCTCATCCTTTCGCCGTTGGACGGCTTGATTAGCTCTTGCATTTCAACGGGGATGCTGGCCCAGCTCCCATGCAGTACACAGTTTTTTACTAGGGACAGCAGAGGATCTTGGCTGGTCCAAGTCCTAATCTGGCGCGCTGTGACAGGTGATTTATCATTTTCAAACACTTCCATGACCATCAACAAGTCTGCGGACTGCGCCACCATCAACAAGTTTGCAGGCTGCGCCATTTCCATCCCCATGGTGGGCAATGGTAGCTAACTGAGAGCATCCGCACAGTTCTCAGTGCCTGGCCTGTGGCGGATGGTACAGCTATACGCTGATAGCGTGAGTGCCCACCTTTGTATGCGGGCTGAGGCATTAGTATTTATCCCTTTGTTTTCAGCGAACAAGGATATGAGGGGCTTGTGATCGGTTTCCAGCTCAAATTTGAGGCCAAACAGGTACTGGTGCATTTTCTTCACCCCGAACACACACACGCTAATGCCTCTTTCTCAATCATGCTGTAGGCTCTCTCGGCCTTAGACAAGTTCCTGGAGTTATAGGCGACAGGTTGCAACTTCCCCGCAATGTTAGCTTGTTGTAATACACACCCGACTCCGTACGACGACACATCACATGCTAGCACAAGTCTTTTACACGGTTTTACAATTCAAGCAGCTTGTTGGAGCATAAAATGTTTCTGGCTTTCTCAAAAGCAATTACTTGTTTTTTTTCCCCATACCCAGTTCTCACCTTTACGCAATAACACATGTAGGGGCTCTAAGAGGGTGCTTAACCCTGGTATGAAGTTACCAAAATAGTTGAGGAGTCCTACGAATGACCGCAGCTCCATGATGTTCTGTGGCCTGAGCGCGTTCCTGATAGCCTCTGTCTTGGCGTTTTTGGGCCGAATGCCGTCCGCCGCGATCTTTCTCCCCAAAAACTCCACTTCTGTTGCCATGAAGACGCATTTTGACCTCTTCAGCCGCAGCCCTATGCGATCCAGTCACTGGAGGACCTCCTCCAGGTTTTGTTGGTGCTCGACAGTGTCCTGACTCGTGACCAATATATCGTCCTGAAAAACCACCATGCGTGGTACCGACTTGAGTAGGCTCTCCATGTTTCTCTGGAAGATTGCTGCAGCCGACCGAATTCCAAACGGGCATCTGTTGTAGATGAACAGTCCCTTGTGCGTGTTGATGCAGCTGAGGCCGTTCGAAGACTCCTCCAGCTCCTGCATCATGTAGGCCGAAATCAGATCGAGCTTGGTGAACGTCTTGCCTCCTGCCAGCGTCGCAAATAGTTTGTCTGCCTTAGGAAGCGGGTATTGGTCCTGTAGCGAAAAACGATTAATAGTTACTTTATAATCACCGCAAATCCTGACCGTGCCATCACTTTTGAGTACTGGAACAATCGGGCTGGCCCACTCGCTGAATCGCACTGGGGAGATGATGCCCTCGCGTTGCAGCCTGTCCAGCTCGATTTCCACTCTCTCCCTCATCATGTGAGGTACCGCTCGCGCCTTGTGGTGAATGGGTTGTGCCTCTGGGACCAAGTGGATCCGCACCTTCGCCCCGGGAAAGTTTCCAATGCCTGGCTCAAAAAGGGAAGGAAATTTGTTCAGAACCTGGGTACATGAGGCCTCATCGACATGTGATAGCGCTCAGATGTCATCCTAGTTCCAGCGGATTTTGCCCAGCCAGCTCCTTCCAAGCAGTTTGGAGCCATCGCCCGGGACAATCCAGAATGGCAGTTCGTGCACCGTGCCCTCGTAGATGACCTTGACCATGGCGCTGCCCAGGACAGTGATGAGCTATTTGGTGTATGTTTTCAGTTACGTGTGGATGGGGCTAAGGGCTGGTCTGAGTGCCTTGTTGCTCCACAGTCTCTCAAACATCTTTTTACTCATGATGGATTGGCTAGCGCCAATGTCCAGTTCCATGGTTATGGGTAAGCCATTCAATTTTACATTTAGCATTATAGGTGGACATTTCGTCGAAAATGTGTGCACCCCATGTACTTCAGCATCTATCTCCTCTCTCTGAGGCTCGAAATTGCTTTGATTCACCATGGACCAATCTTCCTCTGCCACATGGTGATTAGCGGGCTTTGCAGAGCTTGCAGCTCGTCTGCAAGCTCGTTGGAGGTGCCCCATTGTTACACAGCTCTTGCAAACATACCCTTTGAAGCGGCATGAATAGGCTGAATGGAAGCCTCCACAATGCCAACAAGTGTGAATTGCCTTGCATTCATCCTTTGTTGCAGACTCTGAGTCATCTGGAGCACCTAAGGCCTGCTAGCAGTTGCAGACTCGTGGTTTCTGCCCTGTACATTTCTGCTCGCAAACACAGTTCCAGTTAATTTATGAACATTGCTAGCACTTGTGTGCTGAGAGATTTGTTTGGTGTTATCACTGGTGGACATAAACGCCTGTGCTATCGCAATGGCCTTACTGAGGGTCGGTGTCTCTACAGTCAAAAGTTTTCGTACATTGGTCTTGTGGCCAGTGCCCAGTACAAAAAAGATTCTGAGCATTTGCTCCAGGTAGCCATCAAACTCACATTGTCCTGCAAGTCGCCTTAGCTCGGCGACGTAGCTCGCCACTTCCTGACCTTCAGATCGCTGGCACGTGTAGAACTGATACCTCGCCATCAGCACGCTCTCCCTCGAGTTAAGATGCTCCCGAACCAGTGTACACAGCTCCTCATACGACTTATCTGTGGGTTTCACCGGAGCCAGAAGATTCTTCATGAGGCTGTAGGTCGGAGCCCCGCAGACCGTGAGGAGGATCGCTCTCCCTTTTGCAGCGCTTCCTTCTCCGTTCAGCTCGTTGGCTACAAAGTACTGGTCTAGCCGTTCAACATATGCTTCCCAGTCCTCACCCTCCGAGAACTTCTCCAGGATGCCCACAGTTTGCTGCATCTTTGCATTGGATTCGGATACTCGTCGCCAGTTATTGTGTTCCTAACACAGATGAGACTGCACACAGGGAGGTTAAAGTAACAGTGACCTCAGTCTTTATTAAGACACTCCAGAGTGAGGAACAGGTCTTAGGGGCCGGCTTAAATACCGTGCTCCCAAGGGATGCTGGGATCCCTTGGGACTTCAGGGGATGCGCTCCCTGGTGGCGGAACATGGGAGTGCATGCTTTACAGATACACAACTGTTTCCTTAGAAGCTGAGACAGGAGAAATTATAATGGGGAATAAAGAAATGGCAAACATTTTAAACAAATATTTATAATCTGTCATCACAGTGGAAGACAAACAAGCATATAAATATAATGGGGAACCAAGGGGCTAATGAGAGCAAGGAACTTAAAGTAATTAATATAAGTAGAGAAACAGTATTTGAGAATCTAAGGGGACTAAAATCCGACAAATCCCCCTGGATCCTGACGGCCTACATCCCAGGGTTCTAAAAGAGGTGGCTGCAGAGACAGTGGATGCATTGGTTTTCATCTTTCAATATTCCCCAGATTCTAGAACGGTCACAATGGATTGGAGGGTAACAAATGTAACACCGCTATTCAAGAAAGGAGGAAAGGAGAAAACAGTGAATTACAGGCCAGTTAGCCTGACATCAGTCATCGGGAAAATGCCATAATCCATTATTAAAGAAGTGTTAACAGAGCATTTAGAAAATCACAACATGATTTGGCGAGTCACCATGGTTTTATGAAAGGGAAATCATGTTTCATAATTGTAAATTTATTAGTTTTTTGAGGATGTACTAGTAGGGTAGATAAAGGAGAACCAGTGGATGTAGTATATTTGGATTTCCAAAAGGCATTCAATAAGTTGCCACATAAAAGGTTATTACACAATATAAGGGCTCATATGTTTGGGGATAATATATTAGCATTGATAGAGGATTGTTATCATACAGAAAACAAAGGTATAAACGGATCATTTTCAGGTGGGCAGACTGTAACTAGTGGGTGCTGCAAGGATCAGTGCTGGGGCCGCAGCAATTTACAATCTATATTAATGACTTAGCTGAAGGGACTGAGTGTAATGTATACAAGTTTGCTGATGATACAAAGCTAGGTGAGAAAGTAAGCTGTGAGGAGGATAAAAGGGAGTCTGCAAAGGGATATAGACAGGTTAAGTGAGTGGGCAGTGAGACTACACCTGCAGTACTGTGCATAGTTTAGTCTCCTTACCTGAGGAAGGACATACATACCTTAGAGTTGGTGCATCGGAGGTTCATTAGACTGATCCCTGTGATGAGAGGGTTGTGCTATGAGGAGAGATAGCTGGAGTTCAGAAGAATGAGAGGTGATTTCATTGAAACATTTCGGGGCCGAAATTACCTTCAGCCCGAAAGGGGGCACACCTATCGATTTTTTAGGGCCTGTCTGCCCCAATGCATGGTGCGGACAATCCGGAGATATTCAGCTCTTTAAATTTTTTTGTATCGGGGCGGAAGTGGTGTCATCAGTGGGGCAGAAGTGCAAGCGGGTCGGAACAGCCAGCGTTCCGAGTCATCAGTTAAAGGGGAGGGCCGCTGAGAACTCTGCAGCCACTTTAGTGTCAAACACTGGGCCACCACTGAGGGTCTCGGCCGGGCCAACGGCCTGGCACCCAAGAGGAGGTGCCGGGCTGCCTGTTGGCGGCTTGGACGAACCCGTGGCCACCATTGTAAGGCCGACCTGGCAATCAGACGATAATTAAAATAAAATGGCGGCCGTGGCAGTGCACTCTCCCTTTTCAGGGCGGACGCGCTGCCCGACCACAAGAAGGTTCGTGCCATGAGAAGCTGTCAGTGGCACCGACCGGCCGCAGCGCTGCCCCCGTGGGGCAAATCTGCACAAAGCCATTTCCCGTGGGGGCCGGAAAGG
Organism: Pristiophorus japonicus; assembly: GCF_044704955.1. Classification (NCBI taxonomy): domain Eukaryota; kingdom Metazoa; phylum Chordata; class Chondrichthyes; family Pristiophoridae; genus Pristiophorus; species Pristiophorus japonicus. The sequence goes on along the minus strand of NC_091993.1, from coordinate 65,870,719 downwards.
GGGTCGCATGCACGACGCAGCGGGAAAATGTGCGGTGTGATCACGTACACCGCTCCAAAAATAAAGAAGGGCATAAACCCTGAATTACAGCCCCAGGACCTTTCTGCAGCAATATTTTATTCCAACCCTCCTATTACTGGATCGTGTTCTTTATTTCCACAGGATGGAACAATCTGGAATAGATCTTGCTGCTGCCACCGAGAACCTTATCAATTTAGACAGAGACATGAAAAAGGAAGGAAAAGTTTTACAACTCTTGGCTGAGGACTATGACCAGGTAGCACCTGTCACTCTCACACTGGCCATGGAACTGACCTCTGGGCCGACCGCTCCGCCCATCTGTGCAACAACATGGGCCCGAGATTAATATGAAGGCGGCTTACGAACGCGGGAGGGGGGGGGGGAACCCGGAGTTCAACTGGACAGGTCGGAATCTGCGATCTTGATTCAATTGTAGCAATGAATTTTAACTTCCAGGTTTCATGTCTCCAAGCTGCATGATGTGCATCTGCATGACGCAGTCTCAGTTGTACTTAAAGGGACAGTCCACAAATGGAAATTGGAGGTGTTCATGATGGATGCATATAGATAGAGCAAGGGTAGTACCCAGATTAAATGGCGTATCACTGGAATTACTGCTGGGTGCAGGCAGGGACAGGAAGGACATACATTTCACCAGCAATGGGAGGAAGAAACATTAGACGGCATGGTGGAGGTATCTGAGGAGGTCATTAGCAGGCGTGTTGGGTCCTGGTTTTGGATGCATTCTGGGAAGTGGTTTAATTGCATAACCAGGAAAGGAAAAGTGAATACATTTGCAGATTCACCTGCGCCATTTCACTCTGTCTTGCTAAGTATTTTCCATCACATCACTCCTCACTCCTCACTCACTAAACGTTCAGCAGTGCCCAGCCTTCACTTTCTATACACTTCTTCACCTCCCTGTTTATCCATCCACTGCTGCCACTCACCCCAATCTGGACGCAATGTGATGCATCTATCTCAGTTACCCTTACCGAATGCACTGCATCCATCGGGTGAATACCTGATCTTCACTCACTTACAGGTCTGTTTTTCGCTCACTGCCGTAGTATGACAGCATCACGACAGCTCCCAGGGAATCGGGCGCACACTTTCATGAACCTCTTCTTGTGGTTGCACACCAGCTGTGCAGTTATGGATGAATACAGCCTGTGGTTTATAAACATTTTTGGTTGCTATGGTAGTGCTGAGATTGCTGTGAGCATGCAGTCGATGGCACCTTGTACCGGTGAGAATCCAGAGAGGCAAATCTGAATTCCTGCTCAGTCTGGCTGTTATCACTAGGGAAACTTACATCATTGCCAGCCTTAGCAAACAATCCATCAGTGGCCTGCCTTACGATTCTTTGTGCAACTGACTAGGAGATTCTAGAGGTGTCTCCGGTAGTGTCCAGGAAGGGTACGGAGACAAAAAGGGTGAGGGTGGTGGTCACTAGTTACAGCAGATAGGCAGCAGATCTATCTGTCACCATCACATGTGACAATCTCAGACTGCAGAAGCACGGCTGTTCTGAGAGCAGGTTAGGTACAGTAAAGGACAGCAGTGGGTGTATGGGTGAGCAGAGTGGCAATGGATACAAGCAGGGTCATGGGGCCTGGTTCAATCGACTCCCCTGGTCCAGTGCATACTCCAGAAGGAGCTCCTCCTCACTTCCCCCGCGACCCCACTCTACTGCCATTCTCCAAGATAAAGATTGTGGAGAGCGAAACTCTTCAGTAGCCAGATGTATGAATGAATGAAATCTCTTTTTGCCCTCAGCAAATGACTGTGATGGAGTACGAGGCTCCCAGCTTCGGTGTGGAGACCTTGGACTCTGTGTATCCAGAAGATCGAGGCAGTGCACTGGTCCGTGATGTGCCCTGTGGAACAGGAAGGTGGCTGAAGGGGTAAGAGATGATGAAACGGTAATCGATTGCCACGGAGATATTGATATAAACCCGTGCAAACTGCCCTCACATTCATCGCTCTGGGCAGCATAGTGCCAGCTGTGACTCAGTGGGTAGCACTCTCAGGTGGGAGGGGCTAGGAGTGAGCAGGTGCTGCTGATTACTGCAGGAGTTGGAGTGAGTGTAAAAAGTTGGTGATGTTTTTATTCAAACTTTAGGGCCTTTTTGGCCCATAAACTGCAGCAAATGGCTGCTGAGGGGCCTGGAGTGCTGGGCCACACAGAGGACAATGCTCCCAGTGTGAATTTAATCAATGGAGAAGGCTAGTGCTTTTATTGAAGAGGGTTTAAAGGAGGATGAGAGAAGCTTGTGTGACAAAGAAGTAGGATTAGTGGAAATAAAAGTAGCAATAAGTGGAATGTAATGGGGCGGGAGGTGGGGGGGGGGGGGACCCAGGGTCCGATGGACCAAGTTTAGAATTTTATAAAGAATTTTTAGAGATTTTAGGACCATTGGTATTTAAGGAGATTAAGACTGATGGAGGCCTGGCCCCATTTATGAGGAGAGATATCATAAGCTTAGCTTATAAACATAAAGGGGATAGAAGGGATCTGAAGAATTGGAATCTCATCACATTATTAAATGCGGATTATAAGATCTTGGCGAGGATTATGGCAAATCGCATGAAGGAGGTGATGCTGCAGATAATTTTGCCCTCTCATTCCAATGGAGTTGTAGTCGGGAAATCACAGATTCTGTGGTCTCAATCCGAGATGCGATAGAACTCATGGAAGAGAGTGGGAGGGAAGCTTATGTGCTAAAGATGGATCAAGAGAAAGCCATTGATAGAGTCGCTCATGAGTTTTTATTGATGGTTTTGGAAGCATTTGGTTTTGGGAAAAATGTCATTAAGTTGATAAGGATTTTTAATTCAAACATATTTAGCTGTGTTAAATGTAATGGTTTTTATCCAAGTATTTTCCGATACAGAAGTCAGTGAGACAGGGTTGTCCCCTGTCCCCATTGTTGTGCACATTGGTAGCAGAACCATTAGGTTGCATGATGTGAAAGGAACCAGGCATAATCAGGATTGCGATTCCCAGTTCCAGTCGGTGATACACCAATATGCAGATGACACAACCTTAATGTTGAGAGATTGGGAGTCAGTGAGGAAAGCTATGGGAGTAGTGGGGGAGTATTGCAGAGCTTCAGCAGCCAGAGTGAATTATAGTAAGTCCCAATATCTGGCTGTGGGAAGGAGTAGGGAGGAGTGGTTGGAGGAAAGCCCTTTTAAGGTGGTGAAGGATTTGGAAGTTCTGGGGGTACATATGGGGTGTAAGACAGATAGGGATGAAGTGGATCAATTAAATTGGGAACCGAAGGTTATGAAAGTTAAAAAGATTTTGGGAATTTGGGAAAGAAGGTGATTGAAAGAGCACGGACGTCATCATCATCATCATAAAAACATCGAAACATAGAAAATAGGTGCAGGAGTAGGCCATTCGGCCCTTCAAGCCTACACCGCCATTCAATAAGATCATGGCTGGTCATTCCCTCAGTACCCCTTTCCTGCTTTTTCTCCATACCCCTTGATCCCCTTAGCCGTAAGGGCCATATCTATCTCCCTCTTGAATATATCCAACGAACTGGCATCAACAACTCTCTGCGGCAGGGAATTCCACAGGTTAACAACTCTCTCAGTGAAGAAGTTTCTCCTCATCTCAGTCCTAAATGGTCGACCCCTTATCCTAAGACTATGTCCCCTGGTTCTGGACTTCCCCAACATCAGGAACATTCTTCCCACATCTAACCTGTCGAGTCCCATCAGAATCTTAAACGTTTCTATGAGATCCCCTCTCATCCTTCTAAACTCCAGTGTATAAAGGCCCAGTTGATCCAGTCTCTCCTCATATGACAGTCCCACCATCCCCAGAATCAGTCTGGTGAACCTTCGCTGCACTCCCTCAATAGCAAGAATGTCCTTCCTCAGATTAGGAGACCAAAACTGTACACAATATTCCTAGTGAGGTCTCACTAAGGCCCTGTACAACTGCAGTAAGACCTCCCTGCTCCTATACTCAAATCCCCTAGCTATGAAGGCCAACATACCATTTGCCTTCTTCACCACCTGCTGTACCTGCATGCCCACTTTCAGTGACTGATGAACCATGACACCCAGGTCTCGTTGCACCTCCCCTTTTCCTAATCTGCCGCCATTCAGATAATATTCTGCCTTCGTGTTATTGCCCCCAAAATGGATAACCTCACATTTATCCACATTATACTGCATCTGCCATGCATTTTCCCGCTCACCTAACCTGTCCAAGTCACCCTGCAGCCTCTTAGTGCCCTCCTCACAGCTCACACCGCCACCCAGTTTAGTGTCATCCACAAACTTGGAGATATTACACTCAATTACTTCATTTAAATCGTTAATGTATATTGTAAAGAGCTGGGGTCCCAGCACTGAGCCCTGCGGCACATCACTAGTCACTGCCTGCCATTCTGAAAAGGACCTGTTTATCCCGACTCTCTGCTTCCTGTCTGCCAACCAGTAGTCTATCCACGTCAGTACATTATCCCCAATACCATGTTCTTTGATTTTGCACTCCAATCTCTTGTGCGGAACCTTGTCAAAAGCCTTTTGAAAGTCCAAATACACCACATCCACTGATTCTCCCTTGTCCACTCTGCTAGTTACATCCTCAAAAAATTCCAGAAGATTCGTCAAGCATGATTTCCCTTTCGTAAATGCATGCTGACTTGGACCGATCCTGTCACTGCTTTCCAAATGCGCTGCTATTTCATCCTTAATGATTGATCCCAACATTTTCCCCACTACTGATGTCAGGCTAACCGGTCTATAATTACCCGCTTTCTCTCTCCCTCCCATTTTAAAAAGTGGTGTTACATTAGCTACCCTCCAGTCTATAGGAACTGATCCAGAGTCGATAGACTGTTGGAAAATGATCACCAATGCATCCACTATTTCTAGGGCCACTTCCTTAAGTACTCTGGGATGTAGATTATCAGGCCACGGGGATTTATCGGCCTTCAATCCCATCAGTTTCACGAACACAATTTCCCGCCTAATAAGGATATCCTTCAGTTCCTCCTTCTCACTAGACCTACTGTCCCCTAGTACAATCGGAAGGTTATTTGTGTCTTCCTCCGTGAAGACAGAACTAAAGTATTTATTAAATTTGTCTGCCATTTCTTTGTTCCCCATTATAAATTCACCCGCATCCGACTGCAAGGGACCTATGTTTGTCTTTACTAATTTTTTTCTCTTCACATATTTGTAGAAGCTTTTGCAGTCAGCTTTTATGTTCCCTGGAAGCTTACTCTTGTACTCTATTTCCCCCCTCTTAATTAAAACCTTAGTCTTCCTCTGTTGAATTCTAAATTTCTCCCAGTCCTCAGATTTGTTGCTTTTTCTAGCGCAATTATATGCCTCTTCCTTGGCTTTAACACTATCCTTAATTTCCCTTGTTAGCCACATTTGAGCCACCTTCCCCGTTTTATTTTTACTCAGACAGGGATGTACAATTGCTGAAGTTCATCCATGTGAACTTTAAATGTTTGCCATTGCTTATCCACCGTCAACCCCTTAAGTATCCTTTGCCAGTCTATTCTAGCCAATTCACGCCTCATACCATCGAAGTTACCTTTCCTTAAGTTCAGGACTCTAGTTTCTGAATTAACTGTGCCACTCTCCATCTTAATAAAGAATTCTACCATATCATGGTCACTCTTCCCCAAGGGGCCTCGCACAACAAGATTGCTATTTGGTCCCTTCTCATTACACATCACCCAGTCGAGAATGGCCAGCCATCTAATTGGTTCTTCGAGAAAACCATCCCTAATACACTCCAGGAAATCCTCCTGCACCGCATTGCTACGAGTTTGGTTAGCCCAATCAATATGTAGATTAAAGTCGCCCATGATAACTGCTGTATCTTTATCGCACGCATCCCTTATTTCTTGTTTGATGCTGTCCCCTACCTCACTACTTCTGTTTGGTGGTCTATACACAACTCCCACTAGCGTTTTCTGCCCTTTGGAATTCCGGCAGCTCCACCCATACCGATTCCACATCATCCAGGCTAATGTCCCTCCTTACGATTGCATTAATTTCCTCTTTAACCAGCAACGCCACCCCGCCTCCTTTTCCTTTCTGTCTATCCTTTCTAAATGTTGAATACCCTTGAATGTTGAGTTCCCAGCCTTGGTCACCCTGGAGCCATGTCTCCGTAATGCCAATTACATCATACCCGTTAACTGCTATCTGTGCAGTTAATTCGTCCACCTTATTCCGAATACTCCTTGCATTGAGGCACAGAGCTTTCAGGCTTGTCTTTTTAACACACTTTGCCCCTTTAGAACTTTGCTGTAATGTGGCCCTTTTTGTTTTTTGCCTTGGGTTTCTCTGTCCTCCACTTTTACTATTCTCCTTTGTATCTTTTGCTTCTGACTCCATTTTATTTCCCTCTGTCTCCCTGCATAGGTTCTCATCCCCCTGCCATATTAGTTTAACTCCTCCCCAACAGCACTAGCAAACATTCCCCCTCGGACATTGGTTCCGGTCCTGCCCAATTGCAGACCGTCCGGTTTGTACTGGTCCCACCTCCCGCAGAACCGGTTCCAATGCCCCAGGAATTTGAATCCCTCCCTTCTGCACCAGTGCTCAAGCCACGTATTCATCTGAGCTATCCTGCGATTCCTACTCTGACGAGCACGTGGCACTGGTAGCAATCCTAAGATTACTACTTTTGAGGTCCTACTTTTTAATTTAACTTCGAGCTCCCGAAATTCATCTCGTAGGACCTCATCCCGTTTTTTACCTATGTCGTTGGTACCTATATGCATCACGCCAACTGGCTGTTCACCCTCCCTTTTCAGAATGTCTTGCACCCGCTCCAAGATATCCTTGACCCTTGCACTAGGGAGGCAACATACCATCCTGGAGTCTCAGTTGCGGCCACAGAAACGCCTATCTATTCCCCCTACAATTGAATCCCCTATCACTATCGCTCTCCCACTCTTTTTCCTGCCCTCCTGTGCAGCAGAGCCAGCCACGGTGCCATGAACTTGGCTGCTGCTGTTCCCCCCTCATGAGTCATCCCACTCAACAGTACCCAAAGTGGTATATCTGTTTTGCAGGGGGATGACCGCAAGGGATCCCTGCACTACATTCCTTGCACTGCTCTTCCTGTTGGTCTTCCATTCCTTATCTGGCTGTGTACCCTTTACCTGTGGTAAGACCAACTCACATCATTCTCAGCATCGTGCATGCTCCAGAGTGAATCCATCCTCAGCTGCAGTCCCGTAATGCGGACCCTCAGGAGCTGGAGGTGGATACACTTCCCGCACTCGTCGTTGTCAGGGACACCGGAAGCATCCCTGAGTTCCCACATAGTACAGGAGGAGCATAACACGTGTCCGAGCTCTCCTGCCATGACTTAACCCCGAGATAAACTTAAATTGGCAACAACAATGCTGAAGGTTACTTACTGATATAGAAAAGAAAAAAGAAAAGCTACTTAGCAATCACCAGCCAATCACTTACCCCCTTGGCTGTGACGTCACCTTTCAATTTCTTTCTACTTCTTTTTTGCCTCCCTGCTCCAGCTGCACAAGCTCCGCCTTTATAGGCCTCCCCACACTCGCCTCACCAACACTGCTCACACTGCCACCTCCCGCCAACGCTGGGCCTTTCTAGGCCTCCCCACCCTCGCCTCTCCAACACTGCTCACACTGCCACCTCCCGCCGATGCTGGGCCTTTCTAGGCCTCCCCACCCTCGCCTCTCCAACACTGCTCACACTGCCACCTCCCGCCGACGCTGGGCCTTTATAGGCCTCCCCACACTCGCCTCACTGACACTGCTCACACTGCCACCTCCCGCCGACGCTGGGCCTTTATAGGCCTCCCCACACTCGCCTCACTGACACTGCTCACACTGCCACCTCCCGCCGACGCTGGGCCTTTATAGGCCTCCCCACACTCGCCTCTCCAACACTGCTCACACTGCCACCTCCCGCCGACGCTGGGCCTTTATAGGCCTCCCCACACTCGCCTCTCCAACACTGCTCACACTGCCACCTCCCGCCAACGCTGGGCCTTTATAGGCCTCCCCACACTCGCCTCTCCAACACTGCTCACACTGCCACCTCCCGCCGACGCTGGGCCTTTATAGGCGGTCCCTCGAAACGAGGATGATTTGCTTCCACGCCAAAAAAAGGACGAGTTCAGAGGTGTTTCAATGAAGGACCCGAACTACATCCTGAAGGGTGGAAGATGCCTGTGCTGGATTTTTTTAACGTGTGATGGCCGTTGCACACCAGCCACCACACGGGCTTGACAGAGCCAGGTCTTGGTCCAGTGGCAAGGATTACCCAAGACGACTGGAGACCAGCTCTGCTGCACGGACCTAGTGCGCGCACACATCGCAGTGTGGGCTGGTCCGTGCTGCCCCTGGGCCCCTGGCTCCGATCTCACGCCTCCCCTGGATCACATCCCTCGACAGTCTCTCGCCACTCCTGCTGTATCTGCTCATGCTCCAATCAGCGACCTGGACCTTGATGATGTCACTCTTCGCTGCCGTTGCCCTCATGCACAGCTCACGCTGTACCTTGCAGTGGTACTCCTCCACGCTGCCCATGGCCGCTGCTCACCGTTCCTTTTATGGCCCGACCCGCCACTGATGTTCCCTCGCAGGTGTCAGCTCTCATGCTATCTACTCTATGGGATATATTGAGGGTGGAATTTTTCTTGAGAGTCCATCCGATAGGCATGTTTAAGGTTTTTATGGGAAGGGAAACCAGTCTTGGTTGTTTTCAATACTATCATTGAATGGAGAAATCAGAGAGGACTCAATTTCCCAGATATTGATTTGAAGAAAAAAACCTTGAGAATGAAATGGGTGAAGAGATTTCTTCAGAAGTCAAATACTAGTTTTTGGAAGAGTTGTTTCCAGCATTATTTTAAATTAAGTGGGATGGGAGGAGAGGGAATATTTTATATGGAATACAATATTGGCCCTAAAATCCCGGCCTCCCCAGGTCCGTACGGAGTGTGTACGGACCCAGGAAGGCATCGCAAAAGCCGATTTTCGGCCTGCGATGAGTATGCATTGAAAACTGCCTTTTCTGATCTGTCAAGTTTTAGCTTGACAGATCACATGCATCTTGGCAGCCAGGACATTCACACGGGCAATATTGAGCTATTTGCCCATCTCTTGCCCAGCGAATGTCCTTAAAACTCTTGCGCCTGATAGAAGCTAGCGCATAGCCTACTTTTACCAGCGTAAGAGTTTTAAAACATATAAAAAACATTAAAATAACATTTAAAAACACATTTTTATTTTAAAAACCCTGCCCACTAAGGTACGTTTATTTAAACCCTAATTACAAAACTTTGAAAAAATCGTAAAAATATATATTTTTCTAAGACATTTATTAACTTTAATTTCAATTAATTTTAATTATGTGAGGTGTGTTTTTTATTTTTTGTTGTGGTTGGGTGTTTGGGGACTGTTTCTCATTCATAATAATGAGAACTCCTACTTGCGGAGTTGCCATGATTATGAATGAGAATACTTTACCTTGATGGGGTGTCCAAGTCCACATGACTCCAACTCCAGCTCTACGTCCGTTCAGACGTGAACGCGCTCCGATGCGCAGGAAAAGGGCCTCCGACCAGGATCACTGGTGGGCGCAGCAACAAAAGGTAGGTGCGCGTCTTTTTTACTATTTTCAGGCGAGCGCCCGTTGGTCGCCCAGCACCAGGATTTCAGGGCCAATATGTCTTTGAAATCAATTAAACCTCTCCCTAGGTTTTATAACTTGGGCCCAATTTTGTAAAAGTGTGCAGTTTATGCCCAAAGGTGCTGAGGAGTTTTTAGAAGAGCCCTTATTTTTGAAAGTGTGGGCAACATTGAAGGAGAGGTATTATTTAATCAAGCTTTTATAAAAGCTGGTATTATATATGTGGAAGTTGTATTATATGAGGTGATTTCAGGTTGGTTGCCGGAAGCGGTAGTGAGGGATATGGTTTGGGAGGATCAGGAGGTAGAGGAAAAAGCAATTATGATCATGTATGAGAAGATTGTGAGGTAATGCCACAGCATTGGATGGAAGAAATAAATGCGCAAATCTCCAAAGGAGGTATAATGTGTCCCGCTTTTCCAAACTTTCTGCTGGAGAAAGGGGAGGAGTTGGTCCAATTCGACAACTGTAATACTGGAGATTTCTATGGGGTATTTAGAGAATGGAGATTTAATCACCTGCTGGTCAGGAGTTTTGGCAGAGTACATACCCACAGCTGGACTTCAACAGGATTTGGAAGGGAGTGTGGGTGAATTTTAAATGTCCAGAGTAGATTGAACTGGAATTCAAATGAGCTCATAACCGGATTTTTACCGTGATGGTCTTATGTAAGATTGGGCGAGTAGAGGTGGAAACTTGCCCAGTGTGTGGGACGTGGGATGAGACTCTGTCCCATTTCCTGGTGTTATGTCTGCAGTTAAAGGATTTTAAGTACCATGTTCGACAGTTGGGTTAGGTTTTCTCGCTGGCCGGGGACCGAAGAGCAAGAATGGGAATCCCGTGGGACTCAATTTTGAGATGGGGATTGCAGGAGAGTCTGCCCGAGTCTAACGGAGCGGCAATTAATTTAGTGTTCAGTTTGGTTAGATTTGTGATTGTGCAAAGAAGGAATGCTCTGTTTTTTAAGGGGAGGAGAATAAACCTAAAAGAGTATTTTAAATATAAACTAAAAGATCATTATAAGGCTCTGTGGATGTTTTATTCAGAAAATAATTTAAAGATAATATTTTATAATTAATTTGTAAAGTACAATAGATTAATATATGTTACAGGAGACAAATTAAACTTCAGGTTTTGATGTTAATATGTGTTGGAGGAACGACTGTGCAGAGGGCCAGAATGGATTTGTATGATATAATGGAATGATCACGATGTTGTAAATGTTTTTAATGTTTGTTAAGTACCAAATAACTCCACGAGGCTAAGTACGGTGAGCTAGTTCAGGCATGATCTTATTCCAGTTTATTTATTCTCAAAGTGAGGATTTAACATGGCTGACAACATTATATACATGGCTTGCACATGTCTGCCAGTGACCATTAGGACTCCGACAGTCGCGCCCTCTGGTGGCAGGTAAAACCCAGTTAACATACATAACATCATTCCCCCAAAGTCCTTGATACAGGTTGTATTTCCAAATTGAGATGGTCCGGGGCCTTCCGCTCCCTGGTTGATCTTCTCAGTTCGGACCCAAGCTTGGGTGAGTTAGTCGGATCATTGGTGCATTGCGGAGCAGTCGGTCTGACAGGACTGTCGGGGTTGGTAGGTTCGTCTTCGTGCATGACACAAGGGTCAACTGATGGTTGGATGTGCGTTGGTTGGTCGATGATGATGTCATCTTCAATTTGTTCTGGGTTGTCTGTGAATCGCAGTTTGGTTTGGTCGATGTGCCTCTTGCACGTTTGGCCATTTAACAGTTTGACTACAAACACCCTGTTCCCCTCCTTGGACAAAACCGTGCCAGCAACCCACTTTGGACCATGACCATAATTCAGGACAAACACAGGATCATGAACAGCAATGTCGCATGATACAGCCGCACGATCGTGGTACCATTGCTGCTGTTGTCTTCTGGTTTTGACATGATCATTGAGATCCGGGTGTACAAGGGAGAACCTGGTTTTGAGGCTTCTCTTCATTAACAGCTCGGCAGGAGGGACCCCGGTGAGCGAGTGGGGTCTCGTCCGGTAACTGAGCAAAATGCGGGACAAGCGGGTCTGTCGGGAGCTGTGAGTCATGCGTTTTAGGCTCTGCTTAATGGTTTGGACAGCTCGCTCCGCTTGACCGTTAGACGCGGGTTTGAAAGGGGCAGACCCTGACATGCTCTATGCCATTACGGGTCATAAACTTGTGGAACTCCGAGCTGGTGAAACACCGTCTGTTGTCGCTGACAAGGACGGCGGGCAGGCCATGGGTGGCGAACATGGCCCGGAGGCTTTCAATAGTGGCTGTGGATGTGCTGGATGACATGATTATGCATTCAATCCATTTGGAGTAAGTGTCCACTACTACTAAAAACATTTTGCCGAGAAAGGGGCCGGCAAAGTCTATGTGGATCCTTGACCACGGTTTGGATGGCCATGACCACAGACTCAGCGGAGCCTCCACAGGTGCTTTACTCAGTTGCATGCAAGTGTTGCACTGATGCACGCATGACTCTAGGTCCGAGCCAATACTGGGCCACCAAACGTGAGACCTGGCAATGGCCTTCATCATGACAATGTCTGGGTGTGTACTGTGTAAATCTCGCACAAAAGTTTCCCTGATTTTTTTTGGCATAACAACACGATTACCCTATAACAGACAATCAGACTAAATAGACAATTCATCATTGCAGCGGCTATAAGGCTTAATTTTATCCTGCATTTCCCTGGGAATGGCAGACCAATTTCCATTTAGGACACACCTTTTTACACTTGACAGTGCAGGATCCTGGCTGGTCCAGGTCCTAATTTGGCAAGCCATGACAGGTGCCCCTCGGTCTCGAAGGCATCCATGACCAGCAGCAAGTCTGCGGGCTGCAGCATTTCCACCCCGGTTGTGGGCAATGGTAGCCGGCTAAGCGCATCAGCACAGTTTTCAGTGCCTGGTCTATGGTGGATCACATAATCATAAGCGGATAATGTCAGTGCCCATCTTTGGATGTGGGATGAGGCATTGGTGTTTATACCTTTTCTCTCAGAAAACAATGAAATGAGCGGCTTGTGGTCTGTTTCAAGCTCAAACCGAAGCCCAAATAGGTATTGGTGCATTTTCCTTACTCCATATACGCATGCTAAAGCCTCTTTCTCCACCATACTATAGGCTCTTTCAGCCTTAGACAGACTTCTGGATGTGTATGCAACTGGTTGGAGTTTGCCTGATATATTGGCTTGCTGGAGCACACAACCGACCCCATATGATGAGATGTCGCAGGCCAGCACTAACCGCTTACATGGGTCAAAGTGTAGCAGTAACTTATTGGAACATAGCAGGTTCCTGGCCTTCTCAAAGGCTCTGTCTTGAGATTTGCCCCAAACACAGTCATTACCCTTTCTCAGCAACATATGCAAAGGCTCTAGCAATGTGCTCAAACAAAGTTACCAAAATAGTTGAGAAGACCCAGGAACCAACACAGCACCGTCACACTCAGGGGTCTTGATGCATTCTTGATGGCCTCTGTCTTTGAGTCCGTAGGCCTGATGCCGTCTGCTGCAATCTTTCTCCCCAGGAATTCAACTTCTGGTGCCATGAAAACGCACTTGGAGCGTTTTAGCCTGAGTCCCACTCTGTCCAGACGACATAGAACCTCTTCCAGGTTGTGCAGGTATTCTGTGGCATCGCAACCAGTAATCAGGATGTCATCTTGGAACATGACAGTTCTCGGTGTGGACTTCAGCAAACTCTCCATGTTTCTCTGAAATATGGCTGCCACCGAGCGAATTCCGAAAGGGCATCTGTGATATATAAACAGTCCTTTGTGCATGTTGATGCACGTCAGTTTGTTTGAAGATTTGACCAGCTCCTGTGTCATGTAAGCGGAGGTCAGGTCCAATTTAGTGAACGACTTCCCCCCCGCTAGCATTGCAAACAGGTCGTCAGCCTTGGGTAACGGCTACTGATCCTGTATCGAGACTCAGTTGATCGTTACCTTGTAGTCGCCGCAGATCCTGACCATGCCATCACTTTTCAACACCGGGACAATTGGATTGGCCCATTCGCTGAACTCGACTGGTGATATGATTCCTTCTCGTTGAAGTCTGTCCAGTTCAATCTCGATCTTCTCCCTCATCATGTAAGGAACTGCCCGAACCTTGTGATGGACAGGTCTTGCATCTGGGCCGAGGTGGATCTGCACCTTGGCTCCCGTGAAGTTGCCGATGCCTGGTTCGAACAACAAGGGAAACTTGCTCAGCACTTGAGCACACGAAGTGTCATCCACGATGATAAGACTTTAATATCGTTCCAGTTCCATTTAATTTTCTCAAGCCAACTCCTGCCGAACAGCGTTGGGCCATTGCCTGGAACGATCCACAACGATAAATCATGCACAGTTCCACTGTACGATAACTTTACTGCCGCGCTGCCAATGACTAGTATGAGCTCTTTGGTGTAGGAACGCAGTTTCGCATTGATTGGGCTCAGTTTGGATCTTTTTGCCTTAGTGTCCCACAGCTTTTCGAAAGCCCTCTGGCTCATTATTGACTGACTCGCATCCGTGTCCAATTCCATGGATACTGGAATCCCATTTAATTTAACTTCCAGCATTATCGGAGGACTTTTGGTGAGAGAATGTACCCCATACAATTCTTAGTCCTGTACTTCGAGTTGAGTTGCCTGTGCCGCTTGATCCATGCTGGATCGATCATCCTCAGCCATGTGGTGTGTCGCAGCACGCTTGCTCGGTTGCGGACACATTCGCTGAAGGTGCCCAATTGTTGCATAGCTTTTGCACATGTATTGCTTGAATCGGCATTGATGGGCCCGATGATAGTCCCCGCAACCCCAACAAGGCGAGATTTGATTCACCCTCAATGGCGGACTTTGAGCAGTTACAGGTCGTATGAACGTGAACGAGTAGGCCCTGCCATGTGCAGCTCTGCCTGCCGACATATTATTTTATGCACAGTACTTGCCGGTGAGTTTCGATGCTGGGAAGATATCTGTTTCGAGTTTTCGTCTGTGGACATGCATGCCTGGGCGATCATGATGGCCCTGCTCAGGTCTAGAGATTCAGCAGCCAGCAGCTTTCGAAGGATGACCTTATGGCCAATGCCAAGCACGATAAAGTCCCGCAGCATTTTCTCCAACGCAGCTCCAAAGTTGCACGGCCCAGCAAGATGTCTCAGGTTGGTGACAAAGTCCGCCACATCCTGGCCCTCGGAGTGATTGTGCGTATAGAAACTATACCTCGCCATGATGATGCTTTCCTTCGGTTTAAAGTGGTTCCAAACCAGCGAACACAATTCATCATAAGTCTTATCCGTTGGTCGAGTTAGTGAGAGTAGATTCTTGATAAGGCCATAAATTATTGACCCACAAACGTTGAGGAGAACCGCCCTGTACTTAATTGCGTTATTGGTTCCTTCCAATCCGTTGGCTATGAAGTACTGGTCGAGGTGATCAGTAACATCCTCCCAGTCGTCCCCTTCCATGAATCTCTCCAAAATTCCAACAGACATGGTTGCGTGAAAGTTCGGATTTTTAACTCGTCGCCAATTGTTAAGTATCGAATAACTCCACGAAGCTAAGTATGGTGAGCTAGTTCAGGCATGACCTTACTCCAGTTTATTTACTCTCAAAGTGAGGATTCAACATGGCTGCCAACATTATATACACAGTTTGCACGTGTCTGCCAGTGACCATTAGGACTCCAACAGTCGCGCCCTCTGGTGGCAGATAAAACCCAGTTAACATACATAACAATGTTCAATAAATATTAATTAAAAAAAATGTGGGTAGCACACTCACCTGAGTCAGCAGGTTGTGGGTTCAAGTCGCACTCTAGATAGTTGAGCAGAAAAATCAAGGCTGACCCTCCAGTGCAGTGCTGAGGGAGCGCTGCACTGTCGGAGGTGCGTTTTTCAGATGTAACCGAGGCCCCTTCTGCTCTCTCAGGTGGGCGTAAAAGATCCCATGGCACTACTTTGAAGAAGAACAAGCAAGTTATCCCCAGTGTCCTGGCCAATATTTATTCCTCAATCAACACAACAAAAACAGATCATCTGGTCATTATCACATTGCTGTTTGTGGGATACTGCTATCCACAAATTGGCTGCTGCATTTCCCACATTACAACAGTGACGACACTTCAAAAAGTACTTTCATGGCTGTAAAGCGCTTTGGGACGTCCACTGGTCATGAAAGGTGCCATAGAAATGCAAGTATTTCTTTCTTTCAATAATACGAAGGTTTTAGAATATCTACATTTCTTATTATTGAACACTGCTGCTATTGTGGGTGTGAGTGGTTTCATGAGAATGACCAGGGGATCCAAGAGCTAACAGATCGCAAACACAGGGCATTTCTGAGCCTGAAACAACAACCCAACGCGGGAGCAGCAAAGCAGCATTATAGATGGCTCAAGATTGAGGTCCAACAAAAAACCCGGGACATAAAGAACAGGTGGTGGATGGAGAAAGGACAGGTGATACAACAACTGGCCAACAGCCATTATGTGCGAAGATTCTTCATCGCAGCCAAGGCCACCTATGGGCCAAACACCCAAGGCCCCACCCCACTGCTGGCCAAGAACGGGGAACCACTCATCAAGGACACCGAGGCAGTCAGGGCCCACTGGAAGGAGCACTTCGAAGATCTCCTCAACCGAGAATTTACCTTTGACTCGAGTGTTCTCGACTCCATCCCGCAGCATGCTACTCACCACCACCTCAGTGAGACCCCAATGTTGCACGAGGTAGAAAAAGCCGTAAGACAGCTTAAAAACAACAAGGCTACGAGTGCGGACGGAATCCCTGCTGAGGCATTGAAGTATGACGGAGAGACACTGCTGGCGCGAATATACAACCTCATCTCTCTCATCTGGAGGGAGGACAGCATGCCGAGAGATCTCAGAGATGCAGTGATCATGACCATCTTCAAAAAAGGGGACAAGTCCGACAGCGGCAACTACAGAGGAATCTCCCTGCTATCAACCACTGAGAAAGTCATCGCTAGAGTCCTCCTCAACTGTCTTCTTCTCGTGACCGAGGATCTCCTCCCGGAGTCACAGTGCGGATTTTGTTCCCTACGGGACACAATGAACATGATTTTTGCAGCGCAACAGCTACAGGAAAAATGCAGGGAGCAGTGCCAGCCCTTATACATGGCCTTCTTCGACCTTACAAAGGTCTTTGACACTGTCAACCGCGAGGGTCTATGGAGTGTCCTCCTCCGTTTCGGATGCCCCCAAAAGTTTATCAACATCCTCCGCCTGCTCCACGATGACATGCAGGCCGTGTTCCTTACCAACGGATCCATTACAGACCCAATCCAGTCCGGACCGGGGTCAAACAGGGCTGCGTCATCGCCCCAACTCTCTTCTCAAACTTTCTCACCGCCGTGCTCCATCTCAGTCAACAAACTCCCCGCTGGAGTGGAACTAAACTACAGAACCAGTGGGAACCTGTTCAACCTGCGCCGCCTCCAGGCCAGATCCACGACCACCCCAACCTCTGTCGTTGAGCTACAGTACGCGGACGATGCCTGCATCTGCGCATATACAGAGGCTGCACTACAGGACATAGTCGACGTATTTACTGAGGCATATGAAAGCATGGGCATTACGCTAAACATCCGTAATACAAAGGTCCTCCACCAGCCTGTCCTCAACGTACAGCACTGCCCCCAGTCATCAAGATTCACGTTGTGGCCGTGGACCACTTCCCATATCTCGGGAGACTCCTATCAACAAGAGCAGGCATCGACGACGTGATCCAACACCTCCTCCAGTATGCCTGAGGAAAAGTGTGTTTGAAGACCAGGCCCTCAAAACTGCCACCAAGCTCATGGTCTACAAGGCTGTAGTAATACCTGCCCTCCTGTATGGTTCAGAAACATGGACGATGTACAGTAGTCACCTCAAGTTGCTGGAGAAATATCACCAACGATGTCTCCGCAAGATCCTGCAAATCCCCTGGGAGGACAGACACACCAACATCAGTGTCCTCATCCAGGCTAACATCCCCAACATTGAAGCACTGACCACACTCGATCTCCTCCGCTGGGCAGGCCACATAATTCGCATGCCAGACACGAGACTCCCAAAGCAAGTGCTCTACTCGGAACTCCTTCACGGCAAACGAGCCAAAGGTGGGCAGTGGAAACGTTACAAGGACACCCTCAAAGCCTCCCTGATAAAGTAAGACATCCCCACTGACACCTGGGAGTCCCTGGCTCAAGACCGCCCTAAGTGGAGGAAGTGCATCCGAGAGGGCGCTGAGCACCTCGAGTCTCAATGCCGAAAGCATGCAGAAATCAAGCGCAGGCAGTGGAAAGAGCGTGCGGCAAACCAGTCCCACCCACCCCTTCCCTCAACGACTATCTATCCCACCTGTAACAGAGTCTGTGGCTCTCGTATTCAACTGCTCAGCCACCAAAGAACTTGTTGTGTATGTAATAACTCGATAGACTGAATGCTGTAAACTAACACAGGTACAAACCTGACTCTGCTTTATTCGGGTCCAAAGTGATTATATAACATGATGGCTTGTCTTTTATACCTGGGCCACGCACACATGCGTACAGTCCAATGACCTTCAACCGTGGCGCCACCTGGTGGCTAGTAATACCAAACATACATGCATGGCAATATCCCCCTTTAAGATATTAGTAACAGTCTTTTTACAAATTGAAACGGTCTGGGGCTTTCCGCTCCCGAGTTGATCGTCTCAGTTCAACTCCAGCCTTGAGCGAGCGTTCTGAGTCTGTTATGACTGGGGGCTGGGTAGCCGGTAGCCGATCTGATGGGAGTGGTAATGACCATGACAGGGATTGAAAGTCCAGATTCATTGATGACAGCGGAGTCCTCTGATGACTGAGGGTAGGTTGGTTGGTCACTGATTGTGTCTTCCTCAGACTGTTCTAGTTTATAGACCGGTTAGCCTAACATCGGTAGTGGGGAAAATGTTGGAATCAACAATTAAAGATGTAATAGCAGCGCATTTGGAAAGCAGTGACAGGATTGGTCCAAGTCAGCATGGATTTATGAAAGGGAAATCATGCTTGACAAATCTTCTAGAATTTTTTGAGGATGTAACTAGTAGAGTGGATAAGGGAGAACCAGTGGATGTGGTGTATTTGGACATTCAAAAGGCTTTTGACAAGGTCCCACACAAGAGATTAGTGTGCAAAATCAAGGCACATGATATTGAGGGTAACGTATTGACGTGGATAGAGAACTGGCTGACAGACAGGAAGTGAAGAGTGGGAATAAACAGGTCCTTTTCAGAATGGCAGGCAGCGACTAGTGGGGTACCGCAAGATTCAGTGCTGGGACCCCAACTATTTACAATATATATTAATGATTTAGACGAAGGAATTGAATGTAATATCTCCAAATTTGCAGATGACAAGCTGGGTGGCAGTGTGAGCTGTGAGGAGGACGCTAAGAGGCTGCAGGGTGATTTGGACAGGTTAGGTGAGTGGGCAAATCCATGGCAGATGCAGTATAATGTGAATAAATGTGAGGTTATCACTTTGGCAAAAACAGGAAGGCAGATTATTAGCTGAATAGTGACAGATTAGTAAACAGGGAGGTGCAACGAGACCTAGGTATCATGGTACATCAGTCAGTGAAAGTTGGCATGCAGGTACAGCAGGCAGTGAAGAAGGCAAATGGCATGTTGGCCTTCATAGCGAGAGGATTTGAGTATAGGAGCAGGGAGAACCAGTGGATGTGGTGTATTTGGACATTCAAAAGGCTTTTGACAAGGCTTTTGCTGCAGTTGTACAGGGCCTTGGTGAGACCACACCATGAATATTGTGTACAGTTTTGGTCTCCTAATCTGAGGAAGGACATTCTTGCTATTGAGGGAGTGCAGCGAAGGTTCACTGGACTGATTCCCGGGATGGCAGGACTGACGTATGAAGAAAGTTTGGAACAACGAGGCTTATATTCACTGGAATATAGAAGCATGAAAGGGGATCTCATAGAAACATGTAAAATTCTGACGGGATTGGACAGGTTAGATGCAGGAAGAATATTCCTGATGTTGGGGAAGTCCAGAACCAGGGGTCGCAGTCTAAGGATAAGGGGTGGGCCATCTAGCACCGAGATGAGGGGAAACTTTTTCACCCAGAGAGTGGTGAACCTGTGGAATTCTCTGCCACAGAAAGTTTAGAGTCCAGTTCGTTGGATATATTCAAAAGGGAGTTAGATGTGGCCCTGACGGTTAAAGGGATCAGTGGGTATGGAGAGAAGGCAGGAGCGGGGTACTGAAGTTGCATGATCAGCCATGATCATATTGAATGGTGGTGCAGGCTCGAAAGGCCGAATGGCCTGCTCCTGCACCTATTTTCTATGTTTCTAAGTTTCTATGATCGTTCAAGTCAGGGTTTACAAATGAGGGCTTAGTCTTGAGACCACTCTTCATCAATAGTTCAGCAGGGGAGACCCCGTAAGCGTGTGGGGTCTTGCCCTGTAACTAAGCAATATGCGTGACTAGCGAGTCTGCAGTAAACCTTGAGTTACACGTTTCATACTCTGCTTGATGGTTTGGATAGCACACTCTGCTTGACCATTAGATGCGGGTTTGAATGGTGCTGGCCTCACATGTTTGATACCATTGAGTTTCATGACCTCTTGAAACTCCAGACTAGTGAAGCAAAATCCATTGTCGCTTACAACATGTCGGGCAGACCATGAGTGGCACTCAATGGTAGATGTGGATGCACTGGATGACATGATTATTCACTCCATCCACTTGGAATATGCATCCACCACAACTAAAAACGTCTTTCCCAGGAAGGGACCTGCAAAGTTGATGTGGATCCTGGACCATGGTTTAGATGGCCACGACCACAGATTTAGCGGCGATTCCACTGGCGCTTTACTTAGCTGCATGCAAGTGTTGCACTGATGCACACATGATTCCAGATCAGAGTCAATTCCAGGCCACCATACATGAGATCTGGCAATGGCTTTCATCATGACAATACCGGGATGAATGCTATGTAGATCATGTACAAATTTATCTCTCCCTTTCTTAAGCATAACAACACGATTACCCCACAGTAAACAATCTGTCTGAATGGATACTTCATCTTTGCGATGGTTGTAAGGTTGGGTCACATCACTCATTTGTTTGGGTATGGCAGACCAATCACCACTAAGGACACAACGTTTCACAACCGATAATATCGGGTCCTGGCTGGTCTAGGTCTTAACTTGTTGAGCCGTGACAGGGGTTCCTTCACTTTCAAAAGCATCCATAACTAACAGTAGGTCTGCAGGTTGTGGCGTTTCCACCTCCGGTGTGAGCAACGGCAGATGGCTCAGTGCATCGGCACAATTCTCGGTGCCAGGTCTATGGCGAATGATGTCAACGCCCACCTCTGGATGTGGGATGATGCATTGGTATTGATACCTTTGTTTTCCAAAAACAATGAACTGAGTAGCTTGCAATCTGTTTCCAGTTCAAACCGAAGACCAAACAGGTACTGATGCATCTTTTTAACCCCATACACACAGGCTAATGCTTCTTTTTCTACCATGCTGCAGGCTCTTTCCGCCGTTGCCAAACTTTTAGAAGCACACGCAACAGGTTGTAGTTTACCCGACTCAATAGTTTGTTGGAGCACGCAACCAACTCCATATGACAAAGCATCACAGGCCAATACTAGATGCTTATATGGATCATACTGTACCAGCAGTTTGTTAGAGCAAAGCAGATTAGTAGCTTTCTCAAAAGCTCTATCTTGAGACACACCTCAAACCCAGTTTTGCCTTTTCTTAGCAGCATGTGCAGTGGCTCCAATGAAGTGCTCAATCGAGGTAGAAAATTACCGAAGTGGTTGAGTAGACAAAGGAACGAACACAGCTCCGTCACATTCTGAGGCTTGGGTGCATTTTTGATGGCCTTGGTTTTCGAGTCCGTAGGCCTGAAACCATCAGCAGCAATTTTCCTCCCCAGGAATTCGACTTCTGGTGCCATGAAGACACACTTCGAAAGTTTCAGTCTGAGTCCCACTTTGTCCAGACGATGTAGAACCTCTTCCAGGTTGTTCAGATGTTCGGCGGTGTCATGACCTGTGACAAGTATGTCTTTTTGGAACACGACGGTTCTAGGGATGGACTTCAGTAGACTCTCCATGTTCCTCTTAAATATGGCTGCAGCTGAGCGAATTCCGAAAGGACACCTGTTGTAGATAAACAGTCCTTTATGAGTGTTGATGCATGTAAGTTTCTTTGAAGTCTCGACCAGCTCCTGTGTCATGTAGGGCGACGTCAGATCCAGTTTAGTGAACGACTTCCTCCCGGCTAGCGTTGCAAACATGTCATCAGCCTTCAGTAACAGGTAGTGATCTTGGTTTGAAACTCGGTTGATAGTTTCCCTCTGCAAGAATAAGGGCAACAAAGCAGACTGTGGCAATTACAGAGGAATATCGCTTCTGTCCATTGCTGGGAAGATCATCGCCCGCATAGTATTGAACCGACTCATAGCGAGTGTAACAGAAGTAAATCTTCCAGAAACACAATGTGGCTTTCAACCTGGTCGGAGCACAGTGGACATGATCTTTGCACTCAGACAAGTGCAGGAGAAGTGCATTGAGCAGAACCTGTACGCTGTATTTATTGACCTCACCAAGGCCTTTGATACTGTCAACAGAGCAGCGCTGTGGTCAATCTTGATGAAATTTGGGTGCCTAAGGAAGTTTGTCCACATCATTGAGCTGTTTCATGACAACATGACAGGTGAAGTGCTCTCAGACAGCACAACCACGGCCCCATTTGCCATCTCAAATGGAGTGAAACAAGGTTGTGTACTCCCTTCAGTTCTGTTCTACCTATTCTTTACCTGCGTCTTGAACTGTGCCATAAAAGACTTGGAGTTTGGGGTCTACCTGAAATATCGATTAGATGGTTCGCTGTTCGACCTCCGCCGTCTTGCTGCAAAGACCAAAGTACGGAAACGACTCATCATAGAGGCACTCTTTGCTGACGACTGCGCCCTTATGGCACACAAGGAGAGTGACCTACAACTCATACTCAGCAAATTTGCTGAGGCAACAGAATTGTTTGGCCTAACCATCAGCCTTAGTAAAACCGAGGTTCTCTATCAGCCTGCCCCTGGCACCACAGCACCTGCTCCCACAGTCTTCATCAGCAGTATACAACTAAAGTCAGTGGACAGCTTCAAGTACCTTGGCAGCACCATATCAAGTGATGGGTCCTTGGACAAGGAGATTGATGCAAGGATCTGTTGCCCTTGTTCTTGTAGAGGGAAACTTTCATAGCGTCACGGAAGTCCTGTGGCATGTCTTCATCTTCCCAGATGCTAGTTATTATGTCATGAAAGGCCTCGAGAGTTGCTGGGCCTACTGCCCTGTAGATTTCGGCAGGGATTCCATCCTTTCCTGGAGCCTTTCCAACACGGTGAAATCTGATTCATTCCCGTTGGCGGACTTTGAGCAGCCACAGGTTTCGCATATGCAGTCGAGTTGGCCCTGCCATATGCAGCTCTGCCAAACGACGATACAATCTTGTTTACAGTACTTGCCGAGTTCCAATTTTTCAATGATATCTGCTTTAAGTTTTTGTCTGTCGTCATGCATGCCTGGGCAATCGTGATGGCCTTGCTCAAATCCAGCGTCTCCGCCGCCAGTAGCTTACGCAGGATCACCTCGTGGTTGATGCCGATTACAAAGAAGTCCCGCAGCATGTCTCCCAATGCGTTTTTGAACTTACACGGTCCAGCTAGACGTCTTAGGTCAGCAATGATTTCCGACACATCCTGGCCCTCAGAACGAATGTGCATGTAGAATGAATATCATGAGATGATGATGCCTTCTTCTGGGTTGAAATGGTCACGTACCAGAGCACACAATTCCTCATAGTCCTTGTCCGTTGGACTTGCAGGCAACAGAAGAATCTTTATGAGTCCATAGATTTTCGGACCGGAAACCGTGAGGAAGACTGCCCTGCGCCTAACTCATCAGAGGGTTTCTCCATTTTGTTGGCCACGAAGTACTGGTCCAGGCAAGCTACAAAATGTGCTCAGTCCGCTTCCTCCATGAATCTCTCCAGAATTCCATTGTGCTCATTTTTGCATGCGAAGATTCTTAAGTTACCTCATCACCAAATGTTGTGCATGTAATAACGCAATAGACTGAATACTGTAAATGAACACAGGTACAAACCTGGCTCTGCTTTATTAGGGTCCAAAGTGATTACATTACATGATGGCTTGTCTTTTATACCTGGGCTACACACACGTGCGTACAGCCCAATGACCTCAGACAGTGGCGCCACCTAGTAACCCCAAGCATACATGCATGACAGAACTCACGTCAGGAGTGGAAGCAAGTCTTCCTCGATTCCGAGGGATTGCCTATGACGAGTGGAGGAAGAGAAAGTGTGAAGTGGATGAAGGTACTGATAACTTCCCCACAAGCATGTTCAAATATACTGACAATGATCACTGTACATTCCAGGAAGAATATATATTTTTATCTCTAAAAGCTTCCAGTGGTGACTCCATTGGAACAAGACAGGCTGAGATGGGCTTCCCAAAATTCCCCAGGTCAAAGAGAAATGTGAATCGCTTAAACTTAAATAAAGGTGCTGATCCAACACGTGTGCAAACAGAACCCACGGGGTGCTTGTATTTGAATTAAACGGCCCCTCCTTCAGATACCTAACATAACAGGGCAGATCTTCCTGTTATTGACCCTGCTTGCTACCCATTACCACATCTGGGCACAGTGGGTATCAGGAAATCAGGTGGGTTAGAGCACACACCCCTAAAGGAACTGCTCAATTTCCCTCCATTTAAAGTATTGCTGGAATATCATGGAATCATCGAATAGCACAGTACAGAAGGAGGCCATTCAGTCCATCGAGTCTGTGGTGGCTCTATCGAAGAGCCAGTTAGCCCCACTCCCCCACTCTTTGCCCGTATCGCTGCAATCAGGAGGCTCTTTTGTAGATATGTGCTGTAGCCCGCCCAACTTTCCAAACATTTCTAATTTACTTCATTCTCGGGATGTGAGCAACGCTGGGAAAGCAGCAATTGTTGCCCAGCCCAAGTTTCTCCGAGGGCATTAAGAGTGAACCATGTAGCGTGGGACTGGAGTACGGAGGCCAGGATGGGGAGGAGAAGCAGGTTCCCTTCCCTGAAGGACATAAATGAACAAGTTGGGATTTTATGACAATCCGGCAGCTTCCAAGATCACTTTTTCTGTTGCCAGCCCACAAATGAAATGATTTAATGTATTCAATTTCCCAACTTGCCCTGGTGGGATTTGAACTCACAACTTCTGGACAGTTAATCCAGCACCTTACCCGCTACTGTCCTGCACACAGGAAATCCAGCTCAGTTGGGCACAGACGCAGGGAAATCTCGGGGTATGAAAAGAAGCGAGCCCATTTTCTGTTAGTAACATTTTCTGTTTTTGGTCCCATGAACCGCGGTAGAAAGAGAAAATTCCAGCACATGATACACGAGGCAGAAAAATGCTTCATTTTTGTCATAAATTTGTTTTCAGTTAGTTGCAATTGGTGCAAGTGCCAAAAATGATACTCTCCTGACCAAATCACGGAGTACTGTAGATGCTGGGACTCCAAATTGTGTGGCACCCTTAACCCTTCATGTGGAGCTTGATAAAATACTGTGGAGACAAGTGTAATCGACAATGGGTGGCTTGTTGGATAACACATAATGGGTTAGACTTTCCCAAAAGCTCCTCAATGCCCGATTGCCTGCTGAGAAGAAGCGCTAATGTTCGTTGACTCTGGATCAGTTCCTATGGAGTGGAGGGTAGCCAATGTAACCCCACTTTTTAAAAAAGGAGGGAGAGAGAAAACAGGGAATTATAGACCGGTCAGCCTGACATCGGTAGTCGGTAAAATGATGGAATCAATTATTAAGGATGTCATAGCAGTGCATTTGGAAAGAGGTGACATGATAGGTCCAAGTCAGCATGGATTTGTGAAAGGGAAATCATGCTTGACAAATCTTCTGGAATTTTTTGAGGATGTTTCCAGTAGAGTGGATAAGGGAGAACCAGTTGATGTGGTATATTTGGACTTTCAGAAGGCGTTCGACAAGGTCCCACACAAGAGATTGATGTGCAAAGTTAGAGCACATGGGATTGGGGGTAGTGTACTGACATGGATTGAGAACTGGTTGTCAGACAGGAAGCAAAGAGTAGGAGTAAATGGGTACTTTTCAGAATGGCAGGCAGTGACTAGTGGGGTACCGCAAGGTTCTGTGCTGGGGCCCCAGCTGTTTACGCTGTACATTAATGATTTAGATGAGGGGATTAAATGTAGTATCTCCAAATTTGCGGATGACACTAAGTTGGGTGGCAGTGTGAGCTGCGAGGAGGATGCTGTGAGGCTGCAGAGCGACTTGGATAGGTTAGGTGAGTGGGCAAATGCATGGCAGATGAAGTATAATGTGGATAAATGTGAGGTTATCCACTTTGGTGGTAAAAACAGAGAGACAGACTATTATCTGAATGGTGACAGATTAGGAAAAGGGGAGGTGCAAAGAGACCTGGGTGTCATGGTACATCAGTCATTGAAGGTTGGCATGCAGGTGCAGCAGGCGGTTAAGAAAGCAAATGGCATGTTGGCCTTCATAGCAAGGGGATTTGAGTACAGGGGCAGGGAGGTGTTGCTACAGTTGTACAGGGCATTGGTGAGGCCACACCTGGAGTATTGTGTACAGTTTTGGTCTCCTAACCTGAGGAAGGACATTCTTGCTATTGAGGGAGTGCAGCGAAGGTTCACCAGACTGATTCCCGGGATGGCGGGACTGACCTATCAAGAAAGACTGGATCAACTGGGCTTGTATTCACTGGAGTTCAGAAGAATGAGAGGGGACCTCATAGAAACATATAAAATTCTGACGGGGTTAGACAGGTTAGATGCAGGAAGAATGTTCCCAATGTTGGGGAAGTCCAGAACCAGGGGTCACAGTCTAAGGATAAGGGGTAAGCCATTTAGGACCGAGATGCGGAGGAACTTCTTCACCCAGAGAGTGGTGAACCTGTGGAATTCTCTACCACAGAAAGTTGTTGAGGCCAATTCACTAAATATATTCAAAAAGGAGTTAGATGAGGTCCTTACTGCTAGGGGGATCAAGGGGTATGGCGAGAAAGCAGGAATGGGGTACTGAAGTTGAATGTTCAGCCATGAACTCATTGAATGGCGGTGCAGGCTAGAAGGGCCGAATGGCCTACTCCTGCACCTATTTTCTATGTTTCTATGTTTCTATGTAATGCTGGCGAGAATTTCCATTTTTATGCTTAAAGTAATTAAAACTAATCGCTCGGTGAGAAAATGGACGTTGCACACTCAATGTCGGTGGGATTCTCGGCGGTTAAGTGGAAAGTTAGCAACATGGGCGGTCGTTACCGGAATGGACGATCAGTACAAAAATTTGGTCCCAGGCTGCGGTTGGGCCTAGGGAGGGTGGGGGGAAATCTTTTTTAAAAAAATTCAAAAAATAAAAATAAAAATATACTCAGCATTCCCAAGGCACTTTTATACCTAATTGATATTTTAAAATTAAAACAAATAAATAAAGAACCCTTCACTTCCCTTTCTGTGCAGGACCCCCCTTACCGTCGTGTTTAAGCAGCTTTTACAGGGCGGGTCTCTCGGCGATCTGGACATCGGGGCTTGGCGCAGTTGTTCTCGGCATTGCACCTGGGCGGTTTGGTCCCAGTGGGTGAGTTCAGATGTGGCCGATACCATGTAAAAAATTGTGGAATCTTTCGCTGGACGGAAAAACAGCTGTACCACCGAGAAAATCGCCGACAATGAAGACGAAAATTTAGCCCATTAATGTAAATAAATCTGATTTCTGTAGTTGCAGAAAGTGGGATTTAAGAATATCCATGGAATAGACGGCAGTGAAGGAATGCTGAAGACAGCTGAATCCAAAGGCCTGAAGACGATAACTGCAGATAAGCCACTGCCGATAAAAGCAGGTAAAGCAGCTCATTCTAACTCATCTAAACAGCACTCATAGCCACCAGGGAGCAGGCCCCTTCATTCTTCAGACATTCTTTCTGAGTTTTATGTCTTCTCCTAAGACGGTGAGAAAGCGTTGCTAGCTTTATTTCTGGGAGTGAGTTTGTTGATTTCTGGATTCTTTTACCTCAATCTGGTTCAGCAAAATTACTGAAACGAATACCATTTGTGCTTTAAACAAAGCAAGCTTTTATTTAAAAAGCAAATCCCGATCGGGGACCTTATCAGACAGAAGGAATGCAACTCTGATAGAACGCACCCACTTCCTACGGACAAAGTGACGTTACATTGTAAAGGGACGATGGTTATACATTTTCGGCAAAAGATAACAAGATAGGGCTAGAGTGACATCCTAGTTCAGCCTATCTCTTTTGATCTCTCTTTCCCTTTGTCCACTCATAAGCCGACCTAAGTATGGTCTGATTTTAAACAAAGACCTTCTGTTAATGTTTCAGGTTAATAACATGATTTAATAAGACCTTGAGTCTCGAGTCTGAGATGTCATGGCTATTCCTCCATGAATTCTTTGTTAGCTTATACTGTCCCTATACAATTCCCACGTTCTCAACTTCAATGTCTCTATACATTTTTAAACATTCACATTCCCCCCTTTTATCATTCCATGATAACACTTAGGATCATTCTAGGAGTATCGCATTCATCCGTTCACACTCTATTTCCTGAATCATATTATTGTTATTGTCGAGTACTTCTTCAGTTCGTTGGATCATAACTCGGGAGCCCTTGACCACAAGAGGGTTTGCTAACCTTGCCATCATTACTTTACAACAAAGGTTAAGGCAACCAACAATTAGATAGGATCTCCAAGATCCATCTGATAGCCAATCAAACCAGCTAGATCCTTCTGCTGGTGTGGATAACTTCTTCACTTCCCTTCTTATGTGATCAGCGAGATTGGTTATGTTTTCTGAACTATCAGGAATGTAAGTGCAACATTCAGATTCTATCAGGGCACACGCTCCCCCTTTCTCAGTTAACAGGTAATTGAGGGCCATTCGGTTTTGTAATGCTACGGTCCTTATTGCTACCATTTCAGCTGTGATGCCCTCCAGAGCTTCAGCAGTATTGTATTGGCCCCCCTCCTCTCGTGATAGTTTGGCTCTGAATCCATCTGACAGTCTCAGTTAGGGTTAGTGGAACTCCCCCTTTGGAATCTATAGGGAATGTATAGGGAATGTGAACACACCCAACATCTAGAAAAGTTCCCATTTTGCGCATAAACATAAGACATGTACAAAAAGGTGTTTACATGGAGCTCTCGTCTCTGTCTCCCCTCCCATGAGCCGAAACTGTCATATATCAACACTATTATACAGACTGTGGCATACAGACAGTTTCATCTTATGGCTCAGGATTCAGATAAATAGTCCAATTATTTTGCTGATTAAAAGAGTTCGGTTCTCCCGTCTCTCTTCTTAGGTCACCGTCGGTGTAGCTGGCTGTCTATCACTACGGGTAAAAGTTCAAACTGGTCCACGTTCCAATTAGGATGCCAACGGCCTTGTTCAGCTATGGAGAAGAGGAAGTCTGGAACAGAAACAGGAATTAGAATAACCAGTAAAATAGGTTCGTTAGAGGGTGGTGAGCTTGCAGTGGTGCAGGTGAACCCAGGCACCCCTCCCCTCAACCTTGGCTGCAGTGGGGGTAGTGAGTAACACCTGAAAAGGCCCCTCCCATTGTGGCTCTAATCCTTCCGAATCCATACTTCCCTGGTGCCACGAGGGACAATTCGGGTAAAACTGGGAGGTCGAGGTGAGCATCTTGAACCTGGTTGTGAGCTAGTCGCAGAGCCTGAGTCAGAGAAAGAACACAGGTGGTCATCAGACGAGCTGAGATCTAGGAACAATTTCCCTCATTAACACCTTAACACAGTTTGAGCCTTATTGTCCAGGTTAGGGTAGGCTTCAATTCATCTGCTAAACACATCTACTATTACTAACACATATTTGTAACACTGAACTTTTTGCAATTCAATGTAGTCCAACTGAAATGTCTCAAAGGGACCTTTAGGTAGGGGCGTTTTACCCCAATCACAGGGGACTTCCTTCCCTGGATTATGTTGCTGGCAAACCAGGCAACGACTACTGATGTTCTGGGCGAGCGCCTAGAGTCTAGGGTGCCACCAAGTAGCCAAAAGTGTATCACTCATGGTTCTTGCTCCACAATGAGTAGCAGAATGCATACAGTCAATAACCCAAAGAGCCAACTCATCAGACATGCAAGTCTGTTCCGCGGGAGTGGTCCAGAGTTTAGAAACATTGTCATAAGTACATCCATAATATTTCCACAACAGTTTATCTTTTTCAGGAGCGTCCTCCTGTGCTTTTATAACATCTTGGATGGTTGGCATTGGTTTTTCCGAGGCTAATTTATCCTTCGCAGGATTTTTAGTCTGACTCATCATTTTGGGCACTACCATCTGTTGGTCACGAGAGGCCTGTTTAACCTCTTTGTCAGCACAGTGGTTCCCTATATCAACCGGGGATTTTCCGGTGGTGTGGGCGGTACATTTAACAACGGCAATGTGTTTGGGGAGCATGAGGGCTTGCAACAAATCAGATCATGGGCCACCCCAAAGGCATACCTAGAGTCGGTATAGATATTGACTTTGAGATCTTTGGCCAAGATACAGGCTCGGGTGAGGGCGAATAGTTCAGCTTGTTGGGCAGAATTGGCGGTTTCAAAAGCGGCAGATTCCAAGACCTGATTCCTCCTGGTTTACTATGGCGTATCCTGAGATTCGTGTACCTTCTGGATTAATAGAAGAACTTCTGTCAACATACATAATACAGTCTGGATCTTCAATTGGTACATCAACAAAATCTTCCCTGACTGATGTGGCCTCTTAAATTAGAGATAAACAATCATGACTGGGTTCTTCCTCATCTTGGGGTGGCTCAGTAAGAAAACAGGCCGGATTAATTGCAGTACAGTGCCGAAAGGTCAGTTTAGGATTGCCTGTGATTTCAGTGGGTACTGTCGGATAGAGGGCCAGTCCACATTGCCCTGCACTGGGATCTCAATCGGATCAATGGGAGTATAACCCACTTGGGAGTGGTCCTCTGCCCACACATGAGGATCCACATAGTCAGGTATGCCAGAGCCAGTATGATGCTGCAGAGTTGTTAAGACCTTCTCGGGGTCCCCGTGGAATTGGACTGTTCGGCCATGTTTTACAATTTGCACATCCCGGCTGGTAGGGTCAGCCTCGTCTATAGCCTGGCGCACCATAACTTCCAAATCTTTAGCGTGGTGGGCTCTTTTTTTCAACCACGCTGCCCCTCGCTGCAGCAGGAATGCCATCTTGCCTCTGTCCTCGAGGTCGACTGCCTTGATCCTTCTCTCCCGCGATTCTGCCACAACCGCTGGAAGGGTACCTATGAAATTGATCTTCTTCCCCTGGAGTCCTGCCACTGGAGCTGGGAAGGTATTTTTAGATCGTTCCAGTCGGATCATGGCCACGCAGTCGTGATGGATAGTCTGTGCCTCAGGTGCTGCACTGGTCTGTTCTCTGGTGCCTGGCCCAAGCAAAGGTGAGGTTTTGCTCTGCCTCTGAGCATGGGGGACATCGATTGCTGGAGTGAAGAGGTCTTCCCATTTCCACTGGGATCGTATGCTAGGGTCACGTGATAGGATGCCTGCGGCAGGTCCAGAGACCACCACTGAGGGGTTCTAATGGTATACTGCCACTTAAGGGTTCCCTGTTTTACAATAATCCCATCATCTCCACACTCCAAATGCAACTGGAATTTGCAGAGGAGGTCTCTAGCCATCAAGTTACAGTCCAGATTGGTTGTGATAACAAATCGATGTTCCACCGATTCTTCCTGGTAACCCATTTTAACCGGTTCTGACACCGGGAATGTAGAGACTTGTCGCAGGAATCCTGACAGTCCCTGTGTTTCAGTGAAGGCGGGGAGTTTAAGCTTTGATTGTACAAAAGACATGAAGGCTCCCGTATCTATCAAGAAGGGTTGCCACTCATTCCGAATTTTTAACAATATCATCGGTTCGTCATCCGGGGAGGGTCCCTGTGTAGTCAATACGAATCGGGGGACGGTTGGCCAAAGGGGTTGTTCTGGGAGAAGTTAGTGTAAGATCCCCGTCCTCTTCCCCCCTTGCCCCCCTCCTCTTCCTCCTCTTCCTTTTTCGTGCTGACAGGAGGGACAATTTCTATTCCAATGTCCTTCTTGCTGACAAATAAAGCATCCATCTCGTCTTTCCCAGCCCCGACCTCTTCCCATACCAGGCCGGGGACAGTAATTAACAGGGCCAGGGCCATTTGGGTGTTTGGTATAACCGTATCCCCGTTTATCCACCCAACCCTGCACGCAATACTGCAGTTCCATCTGGTATCCCCTTGGGTCGGGTTTTGGTCCTTCCACCCGAGGCGGCTCTTCCTTTCTAGTCACGTATTCAGTCTTGACCCGGGTTGGGGGCGCACCTCCCCCCTCTCCTTTCTTTTCCTGCCAATAATATTTAACCGCCCTTTCCATCTGGGCTTTACTATCTGCCCAATTATTTGTCCGGATAGCATGAGCAATCGAATAGGGCAGGCACTGAAGTAGGATAGCGCAGAATTGAGGAGAATCCTCTCCTGCCCTGAAGGCATTATCTCCTGATTGACTTTCGTATATTTCAATAAATCTTTCCATGAATTCATCGGCAGTTTCTTCTCGTTTGGGTTTAGTTTCTAATACTGCGGCCATACTGATGTGCTTCTGAAGGGTCGTGGTGAGAGCATTAAAGATAGCGTTTAGGTGATCCTGGACATCGTTAGGGTGAGCAACCGTCAATGCATCATGAGTAGCATGTCCTAGGTGAGTTAGAAATCGGGCATGCTCAGTTGGGCTCAGGGTTTGCTTTACCAGGGCCCACAGGTCCCTTGATTCTGCATTATATCCATGCATGTCGAGGTCACTCCGTGAAATCGGAGGTCAGGGTTAAGTTGGGGTTTGTGGATCCCTTTCAGCTTATTTATCTTAGCCTTTTAACTCTTCAATTTGTTTTGTTTGAGTATCTATTTCTTTATTGTATCAGGCAAGTATTATTACATAAGCTAGTTCTGTTTTTATTTTTATTCTGACTATCGCACCATTCCTTTGTTAGGTGAATCTTTTTCTATTAAGAAATCCAAATTGATAATGTTCAGTATGAAACGGCTGTCAATGGAAAGGGTTAACTCCTTTACAGATTTGTAAGAAGACCTGATGTCATTACGTGACTTCACGTAACCACCTGAAAAAAAATCTTTTCATCAGGAAAGGCAGCATTTGATTAAACTCCAATATTTTTTAACTTCTTATTCAAGATATTTTTTTAATTGATTTAAAACGAGACCACACATTTGTTTACTGAAATTCAATTTCCTCATCAGCCTCGGTCAATGCAAAGCCAACCATTTTAACTAGTAGTCTATCGATACCTTTCTCAGAGGTCCCAGTGGAACTCTGAGTACGTTTCTCGTGCGTGCACTCTTTCTTTAAGACGTCTACGGTTTTTAATATGTCCTCCTTCTGTCAATGAAAGCCCTAATTTAATGGAGTTTTTCTGCCAACTGGACAGGAGTGATTTTTTTTTAGACTGCAGTGGAATTTTTCTCATAATTTAAAATCTCAGAACATTTTTTTTTCAGCACCTATTTAGTACGTTACTTTTTTTTTGTCTTTTCCATAACTAGAGAGAAGTCTGGCACGTAGGCTGTGGACTGCTTTTCGTTATCTCAATTGTTCCAGCCTCAAGGTCGTGTTATTTAATATAATATTTTTTTTGAATCCTTTTGAATCCATCTCAGTTGTTTTGCTGTGCCTTCTCTGAATGTTTTCTTTCGACAAGTAAGTGAGCATGTTAAATCCTTTTTTTTAACCACTGGGACCATGTATTTTTTTCTTTTTTTTTTACTCAACAAACCTATCCTTTGTGCATTTCCTGGCTCCATAACTTATCATCCGAATATACGTAATTCAATAAGGTTCACACTCTTAAACTTCCCACATACAGGACAACACTACGACGGGTTAAAAAAACGTTCATTCTGTTTGAAAAAGTAGGTGGAGATAAAACAAACCACAACTCCCCGGCTTTTTTTTTACAGTAAAAATCACAAAAGCATTTCTCATTTAAACAGACGTTCACAAGAGTCTCTTTTCTTTCCTATTAATTTTTGGATCCATGATTGATCATCTATCCCTATCTAGCTCTAACTATCCCTACTTTCCGTGTCGCCGCACGAACCCACACAGACACTGGGCCTCGAACCCAGGCAGGCTCTGGACCTCGAACCCAGGCAGACTTACCTATTCTAACCTATCTTTCCAAATCGCCGCTTGGTTTGCGTCACCGCGCAATTTCCCTATCTCTATCCCTATTCTAAGTTTGAAAGGTATTCACCAGATTGTCCTGGATCTCGTTCAGACACTACCTGAGAACCAGCGAGTGGCTAAACTTTCCTCAGACTTTTGAAACCGGGTGAAACTGGAGCAGTATTGAAATCATACTCACTCCAGTGGCCACTTTCCTCTCGTCTCGTCCAAGGCCAGTCTGGCTCTTAATTCGCAAGTTTTCGGCAGTCGTCCGTTGAGATCCCACTTCTGACACCAAATGTTGATTCCTGGATTCTTTTACCTCAATCTGGTTCAGCAAAATTACTGAAACGAATACCATTTGTGCTTTAAACAAAGCAAGCTTTTATTTAAAAAGCAAATCCCGATCGGGGACCTTATCAGACAGAAGGAATGCAACTCTGATAGAACGCACCCACTTCCTACGGACAAAGTGACGTTACATTGTAAAGGGACGATGGTTATACATTTTCGGCAAAAGATAATAAGATAGGGCTAGAGTGACATCCTAGTTCAGCCTATCCTCTTAGATTCCTCTTTCCCTTTGTCCACTCATAAGCCGACCTAAGTATGGTCCGATTTTAAACAAAGACCTTCTGTTAATGTTTCAGGTTAATAACATGATTTAATAAGACCTTGAGGTTTTTCTGCAAGCTGTGGGTTTTGTTTCAATATGTGTTAGTGTTGTAACATTTCGCAGTCTCGAGTCTGAGATGTCATGGCTATTCCTCCATGAATTCTTTGTTAGCTTATACTGTCCCTATACAATTCCCACGTTCTCAACTTCAATGTCTCTATACATTTTTAAACATTCACAAGTTTGGGTAAGATCGCCAATGTGAAATTAGGCATTAATTGGGAAATAGCAGCAATACAATAGGCTCAATGTGAAAAGGACAATGAAGAGTCAAAGACAAGGGCCTAGAGATTGGTTATAGCCAAGCAATGTTCAGAGTTAAGACTAAGTGAGGTTAAACTGTGCCACCTGGTTAGCACGCAAAATTCTGCTCACTCTTTATTAACATGATTGTAGTCATGATTTCAGTGCTAAAACCGATGCTCATTGGCTTAACACTCAACAGGTGGACCAATATCTGGGCCAGTCTAATTCACAGTCATGCTTACCACAGGCTTTTTCCACTTAAAGGGGAGGTGCATTAATGCTGCAGCACCTCATTGTCAGGGTGGTTGGGTCTTCAGCTGCCCTAACAGCAAACTGGACAAGGTTAAGGACAAGCAACAGACAGGTACAAATCATCATGGCAGAACCGAGACCAAGGGAGGGAGCCCAGAAGTCTCTGGTGAAGTTATGCAGGCATTGGTATTCACAGTGGAGAGGAGGTGGGTGGGTGGTTACATACCCACAAACTGGCAGGAGGCCCTCGTTACACACATCCTGGACCATATGGCATGAGATCACAGATGACGTCACGGCCCGCACTCTTGTCATCAGGACCCACACGCAGTGCAGGAAGATGTTTAATGACCTCACACGGTTAGTCAAGGTAAGTGAAGACTTCAGCAAATGCCACATACCACCATCTGCACCACAAGCTTCACACTCTGCTCAATGCTTTGAGGGTTGCTACTCGGGCTACTGCTTTTCATGATGTATATTAAGGACTTTGACTTGGGTGTACAGGACAATATTTCAAAATTTTCAAATGACACAAACCTTGGAAATATAATGAACAGTGGGAAGGATAATTATATCCTTAGATGCTCTAACAATGACTCCACAAGGCAGTATGTTGTTCTTGAACTGTAGTGATCTTAGTCCTTTATTAGTTAACTCCAGAGTGAGGGTCACACCTGGTGGCCTGGCTTTTATACTAGGCCAGGCACACCTGTACAGGTAACCTATGAGTCTCCCACTGCTGTGCCCTCTGGTGGCGCACCTTGATATAGTATCAACAGTGGCCATGTAAGATACATGACATCACTCCCCCCTGAACCCTCAGTGCAAATCACCTCTGCATAAACTATGCTTTGGGTTTAGCTCTATGTGGGTTCTGTCTGGTAGACCTCTGGTGGGCCGGCTCAACCTTGGGTGGGTAGTTGGTGCAGTAGCGTGCTGGTGGTTGCTGTTTGTGTGTGTGTTCCTGACCAGTCCATTCTCCCCCCCCCATTCCACGTTGGTGTGGCGGTGGCTCCTGGCATTCATGTACCTACAAGTTCAGGTGAGTGGGTTTTACGTTTCTCTTTTTTTTTTTTTGTTGGTGGTGTCCCTGCAGTCTGGTGGCGATTCAGTGCCCTGTGCTGGCAATGGGAAGCCAGTTAGCTTGCATAGCTTGCTCTCGGGGCTGTTGCCCTGGTCCCTAGCGGCAGCTAGGTTCACAGATGTCTGTGACCCCCCCTGCCCTGTCCTTTCTTTACACCCTGGGTCCCAGCTGCTCCCTGCTTAGCTGTCATCTAGCAGTGCACAGGGAACTGCAGACTCGCTGGCCTGAGCGTCGCTTGGTTCATGTTCCTAGCTGGTGCTTGTTTCCTCTGGGGAAACATTGGTGGGTTACCCTACATCTAGGGGTATGGTCTTGGTGCAATCTGCTCCTTCAGGCTTGTGGCTGTTGGGGCCATCAGCTTGAGAGATGGAGCTGACCCAGGGCATGGTCTCACTACCGTTGCTGTTGCCCTGCTGAGGTCACTTGCCTTGCAGCTCGTGTGTGTTGGCTGCTTGTGGCCACACTTCGTGGTGCCTGACTCCGATTCCCGGGATGCAGACTACAGCATTGGGTAACCTGCTAGACCTGTATGCACCCGACGGGTGTCTGCCCGCTGCATTAGCTGTGTGCAGTGGGAATCCTGCATCGCACAGCTTTTCCTTTCTTATGATGGACACTGTAGGGGTCTGAACATGATCGCATGACTTTTTCTCGCTGGTTGCAAGTATACAATTCCCGTCATCATTTACGCATTTTACATGATCAGCTACACATTTTACATGATCCGTTGTGGAGGTGTTCCTCGTTGTCTCGACCCGTGATGAGGATGTCATCCTGGAATACGATTGTTTCAGGAATGGATTTAAGCAGGCTTTCCATGTTTCGTTGAAAACTCGCAGCCGCTGATCGAATGCCAAATGGGCACCTGTTATAAACAAACAGTCCCTTGTGCGTGGTGATGGTCAGTAGTTTAGATTCGTCGGCCAGTTCCTGGGTCATATAGGCTGAAGTGAAGTCCAACTTGGCGAACAGCTTGCTGCCTGCCAGCGTGGCGAAGAGGTCCTCCGTTCTCGGGAGCAGGTATTGATCTTGTAGGGACACCCGATTATTGGTGGCCTTGTAGTCGTCACAGATCCTGACAGAGCCATCCGCTTTTAGGACGGGAACGATGGGGCTTGCCCAGTCACTGAATTCAACAGGCAAGATGATGCCCTCTCTCAACAGCCGGCCCAATTTGCTCTCGATCTTTTCCCACATCACATACGGCACCGCTATTTTAGCGCCTTTGAAAGTCCCGACGCCAGGTTCGAATAGTGAATCAAATTATTGTAGGACTTTGAGCATGAACTTTGCTCCACAGATGACATTGCGTGAACATCCCCACCCCCCCATTTCCAGTTCATCTCGGCTAACCAGCTCCTCCCCAACAGTGCCCAGGACAATCCAGAGCGGCAGCCGATTCACTAACCCATTGTGTGTGACAGCCAACATTGCACTGCCTAGCACCGGAATTATTTATTTAGTGTAAGTCCGTAATTGTGTCTCAATACATGCTAATTTGGGTCTACTGGCTTCAAGTGGCCATAGCTTCTCAAATTGCTGAACGCCCATGAGTGACTGGCTGGCCCCAGTGTCCAACTCCATGCGTACTGGGTTACCGTTTAATAAAACCCTCATCATCATTGGTGGCGTTTTGGTGTATGAACTGCGAATATTTGCCACATGGACCTGCTGAACCTCGGCATTCATCGATTTGTCCCAAAAGTCATCCTGCCTCAAAGAACCCTATTCTGGTCCATCCGCCTCATATTAGTCTGGTTGCAGACTTCCTGCACATTCGAGCTAAGTGGCCACTGAGATTGCAGTTCCTGCAGAAAACTGTTGACATGTGCAAGATCTAGCTGAGTGTTTTCCCCCACACCGCCAGCCTGAGTTAAAGTTTCCATTGTTGGGAACAAAGGGACTATGGCCAGGCATTCCGTGCTGACTGCTCTTAAGCACCCTATTAGTGGGTGTCAATGGCCCCATCCCGGGCCGCATTGTCCACTGTGATGGTGTGAATGTCTGTTCAGCCTGCCATTGTCTCTGTTGAAGTCCTACTCTG
Organism: Pristiophorus japonicus; assembly: GCF_044704955.1. Taxonomy (NCBI): domain Eukaryota; kingdom Metazoa; phylum Chordata; class Chondrichthyes; family Pristiophoridae; genus Pristiophorus; species Pristiophorus japonicus. The sequence continues at coordinate 65,832,373 of NC_091993.1, read as the reverse complement.
GGGTCGATTGCTGCCTGGGGAATGTCAGACTGCCTCTGCCTGCCTGCGGGGCTCTGAGTCGCATTGATGTTGACTCCCTGATCCATCGCTGTGTTAGAGGCAGAATTGCGCACGCATATTATTTTCGTCTCTTCCTCCCCCGCCATGAAAGTTTTGAGCTATCAATGCCGCCGCTTCCAAGGTCAAATCCTTGGTCTCAATTAATTTGCGGAAAATTCCCACATGACCGATGCCCTTGATAAAGAAGTCCCTAAGAGTCTCCCCCCTGCAGGCGTCTGTGAACTTGGAGGCTGGCCAAAAGTCGGAGTTCCGCTACGACGTTCGGTATGCTCTGTCCTTCACGACGTCGGTAGGTGTAGAATCTGTGTCAGGCCATATGTATGCTACTCACCGGTTTGAGGTACTCCATGATCAATTTGCTAAGTTCTTCAAAGATTTTGTCTGCCGGCTTTTCGGGTGCTAGTAAGTCCTTCATGAGCGCGTAAATCTTTGGTCTGCAGCTAGTCAAAAGATGAGCCTTTCGCTTGTTAGCAGCTGCATCCCCCAGCCATTCTTTCGTAACGAAGCATTGCTGAAGCCTCTCGACAAAATCGTCCCAGTCTTCCCCAACACAGTACCGTTTCTCTGTGCTACCGGTGGCCATTCTAGTGGGTCGTGAATTCCCGTTTCTCGTCGCCAATGTAAAGTCCTTACTCTACAGTATGAAACCACATGAGGCACCTTCTGGGGACAAGGTCACTCTGTGACCTTAACTCTTTATTTACAGGACTCCAAAGACGATGACCCTGCGTGGGACCTCCCTTTTTTATACCTGTGATCAGTGGTGTTACATTGTGGTTACATACATGACATGCTCCTTCTCCCATCTCCTCATCACTCAAGGAGCTTCCTTCTGCCTCACACTCACAGCAGGTGGGGCCTTTGACAAACCGCACAGCTCCCTGCATTGCAGTTCCAAGCGATGTGTCCAGACTTGCCACAGTACAGGTCTGGACAGCGTCTTACTAGATGGTTGTGTCCAAGACAGTAATAGCAAACCTTCACCTGGTTATCATGCAGAAACCAGAAGCACTGCACTCCTTCAAGTGTCTGGAATTTCATGCTGTAGGGTAATGGCTTCACCCCCTCTGGGAACTACACTTTTACATAACGGGTTCCATCGGCTACCTGCGTTCCAGGATAGTATCTCTTCTTTATTATTGGGCAAAGTTTAATGTCCCATGACTCCAACTTTTTTTATCAGCACATCGTCCTCAACATAAACCGGCAAGTTTAAGAATGAGAGCACCACCTCTTCGGAATATAGCAACGATATATCTAAGTACTTCTCATCAACCTTCTGGCTCAGTAAAGGTCTTTCCACCTCCTCTCGGCCACTGACCGTCACTTCGAATCCAACATTCAGCTTTGGTCAGCAGGCAAAACAACTTTCCTCACCGCAGTCCTCGTGTACTGCCTGGATAATATCCCAAGCTCGCATCTCCTTATCCTGACAGTGTTTTCTTTTCCAAATCTCCTGGGGTCCCAGCCAAAATCTTTGGGCCTTTTATTCTCCCTTCTCAAGTCATTCTATCCCCTGGTTAAATTCACACTGGGAGCATTGCCCTCTGAGGGGCCCAACACTCCTGGCCCCTCAACAGCATCTGGCTGATGTTTATGGGCCAAAAAGGCCCTAAAATTGAAAAAGAAACAACAGAAAACCCACCACCAACCTTTTTACAAACTCACTCCAACTCCTGCAGTAATCAGCAGTACCTGCTTACTCCTAGCCCCTCCCACCGATAGAGTGCTGCCCACTGAGTCACAGCTGACACGTGCAAAACTGTGCTGCTATGTACGCAGCCAGTGTTGCACCGCTGTGTTCAGGTAAACATGGTCAACGTGCAGCCTAGCCAGCCGTCTGTGAAGGGCCACTGCAGGCTGCCAACAAATAGGAAAGATTTTAAAACAAATACTTAACCTGAATGTGGAGCGAGAAGGTACAGGAGAGCTCATTCCTGGTCCACTGCAGCACACAGGATTGTTTCTGGCCCCAGACTTCCCTCCCAGTCAGCCCTCTCCGCCATAATTCCTCACTCCCTCTCCCAATCCTGGCTCACATCTGATCACTTCCTCCCCTGCCTTCCAGTCACCTCCTCCCCCTCGATATCTTTCACCTCCCTGTCACACCTGGCCCAGCTAAACCTCCTACACAGAGGGCATACCGCACAGCTGCATCTTACACTGGACAGATTTGGTGCCCTCGCATCTCCAATGCACTTCGTTCACGAGAGCCCTGGAACATGAATCTAGCTGGTCGATGCAGTCGTATGACAAACACAAAGGGAGAACAAACCAGGTACACTTTCTTTATCTTCCAGTGGATAGTGTGCTGTAAGGAGTGGCCCGCTGTAGATTCTCAATACCCTTAATTAGATATCATCATCATCAGCATAGGCGGTCCCTCGAATCGAGATATACCCACCCTGCGAATACCTGAAATTAGATATACCCACCCTGTGAATACCTGAAATTAGATATACCCACCCTGTGAATACCCACATTAGATATACCCACCCTGTGAATACCCAAATTAGATATACCCACCCTGTGAATACCTGAAATTAGATATACCCACACTGTGAATACCTGAAATTATATATACCCACCCTGTGAATACCCACATTAGATATACCCACCCTGTGAATACCCACATTAGATATACCCACCCTGTGAATACCTACATTAGATATACTACTAGGCAGTCCCTCGTAATGAGGATGACGCTCTTCACACCAAAAAAAAAATGGGCTCACCAGTGTTACAATCAGTTGCATCTTAAAGGGTGGAAGATACCTGTGCGTGGATTTTTTTAACGTGTGGTGACCGTTGCACACCAGCCACCACAGCGGCTTGACAGAGCTAGGTCTTGGTCCAGTGGCAAGAATTGACCAAGACGACTGGAGACCAGCTCTGGGCCTCCCCTGAACCCCGACCCCGCTACTGATAAATGCTGCGCCGCTCCTGGGCCACAGCTTTATTTTCACACAGATACAGTCAACACTCAAACTACAGGACACGTAAAGTACGACAAGTGTTCTGGCATTCAATGACCCTGAAAGGGGGAGTGGGGGGGAAAGAAAAGGGAAGGTCTGTGATAGGGTGGGAGGTGGGAGAGATTTGAGACAAAGGGGACGCTGGGCCGAATTGAGATGGTAATAGCACAAGTTAGGAAACTAAAGATGAGTCTCGATTGGGTGTGAATGACAGAATGATTCTCAGCTGCCACTGAAAACGGAGAGAAATAAACTAAAAATAAAGAAGTGGTGGGGGGTGGGGCGGGGCGTGGGGGAGGAGTCGCCTGTCACTTTAATTCTCCACTCCACTCCCACTCTGACCTCTCCGTCCTCGGCCTCACCATGGCAGCTGTGGAATTTAAATCTAATTCATGAAATAAATGTAGAATAAAAAGCTAGTATCGGTAATGGTGACCATGAAACTACCAGATTGTTGTAAAAACCCATCCATTTCACTAATGTCCTTTTTAGAGAAGGAAAACTGAAGTCCTTACCTGTTCTGGCCTATATGTGACTCCAAACTCACAGCAAAGTGGTTGACTCTGACCTGCTGTCTGAAAGGGCCAAGCAAGCCATGCAATTGTACAACCGCGACAAAACAATAATAAGAATAAAACCAGACGGAGCACCTGGCATCGACCTCGGCACCAGCTTCGGACCCAACAACGGCACACCGAGCCCAGTCCACCCGGCAAATTCCTCCTCACCAACATCTGGGTGACAAACATGGGAGAGCTGTCTCACTGACTAGTCAAGCAACAGCCTGACATAGTTATACTCGGACTCATACCTTTCAGCCAATGTCCCAGACTCCTCCATCACCATCCCTGGGTATGTCCTGTCCCACCGGCAGGACAGACCCACCCGGGGGTGTCAGTGCAGTGGTACACAGTCGGGAGGGAGTGGCCCTGGGAGTCCTCAACATCAACTCCGGACCTCAAGAAATCTCATGGCTTCAGGTCAAACATGGGCAAGGAAGCCTCCTGCTGATTACCACCTACCGCCCTCCCTCAGCTGATGAATCAGTACTCTTCCATGTTGATCACCACTTGGAAGAAGCACTGAGAGTAGCAAAGGCACAGGATGTACTCCAAGTGGGGGACTTCAATGTCCATCAGCAAAAGTGGCTCGGTAGCACCACTACTGACCAAGCTGGCTGAGTCCTGAAGGACGTAACTACCAGACTGGGCCTGCGGCAGGTGGTGAGAGAATCAACACGAGGAAAAAACCTACTTGACCTCATCCTCACCAACCTACCAGTTGCAGATGCACCTGTCCATGACAGTAATGGTAGCAATGACCACCTCACAGTCCTTGTAGAAACAAAATCTTATCTTCATACAGAGGACACCCTCCATCGTGTTGTGTGGCACTACACCATGCTAAATGGCCTTCTAAATAATCAACTAAGGCCAAGAAATTAGAGGTATTCAAGCTGGCTATTAAGGTCTGTTTTGTTGACAAAAATAGCGGCCGCGGCCCTTCCGCCTGGTCTCGCGGTGGCCGCCATTTTCAGCAGGATGGCAGCACTGCCATTATCTGTGCGTGTGAAACATACTTTTAATTAGTAGGAGCGTGACGTCTGTCAGCATCTAATTTGGAGATGAGCAAAGACGGGCGGAGGCTCGAGTGCAGCATAAATACCGACATAGACTGGTTGGGCCAAATGGCCTGTTTCTGTGCCGTATTTCCCATGTAATCCTATGAGCTCGCTGATCCCCTCACTGCCTGTTCCAAATCATGGCCAGAGGAAGAATTAATACATAACTTACAACAAAAACCCCATCCGTGGCTAACAAGAGAAGTTAAAGTTAGTATTCTATCAAAGGAAGAGGCTTATAAAGCAGCCAAAAAGAGCAGTAACCCTGAGGATTGGGAGGATTTTAGTATTCAGCAAAGGAGGACCAAGAAATTAATAAAGAAAGGAAAAATAGAATATGAGAGTAAACTAGTGAGAGACATAAAAACAGACTGTAAAAGCTTCTATAGGTATGGAAAAAGGAAAGATTAGCAAAAGTAAATGTGGGTCCCTCACAGGCTGAGAGGATAAATTATAATGGGAAATAAGGAAATGGCAGAGGAAGAAGACACAAAAAACCTCCCTGAAATAGTGGAGAACCAAGAGTCTAGTGAAAATGAGGAACTGAAAGAAATTAGTATTAGTAACAAACTGGAGAAATTAATGGGACTGAAAGCCGATAAATCCCCTGGACGTGAAGGCCTACATCCTAGGGTTTTGAAAGTGGGGGCTATAGAGATGGTGGATGCATTGGTTGTCACCTAACATTCCATAGATGCTAAACAATTCCCACAGATTGGAAGTTGTAATGTATGCTCACAGGTTTGTAGAGCTGTTGTGTTGTGAGCGGCTTAGCCAGTCACGTAAAGTCCACAAGACTCCATAAAACCCCAGCCTCTTGGGTTCAGGGGATCCATGATGAGGCAGGTGGCTGTGAGCCTGGTGGATGAACTGGTAGTGTGTAGTGTGATTGTTAAACTTTTGCTGTTAAGAATTAGTTGGTTTATTAGCAAATACATTACAAAATGGTGACGAGGATGGAAGTTTCTTTGTGAAGAAATATTTGGTGGAATTTCCTTTTATGAGAAGGCAAATGCAAGGCACAGAAAGGAGATATACCAGTAGCGTGATTCACCAATGAGAGTCTGGTAGTATCATTTTTTTTGTGAGTACTGAAAAGTGCTGAACTGACAAAAGGAGCTTGCGGAAAGCCATTTGGAGTCATTGTAAAGCAATTCAAGATTATTGTGAGTGATTAATGGCTATTAAGCTAAGGAGGTAATATGGATGTGACAATGAATTATGTCAGTAATTTGGGAGCCTATGACATGAATAAGGAATCGTTTAGATCCTACAGTGAAAAATTGCAAATATTTTTAGAGCTAATGATATGATTGAAGTCCCAGCAGGTGTGGCAGATTCACAAATCAGGATTCAAGCCGTGCGCGAGAAGATGAAGGCTTTTCTGTCAGTCATGATTGGTGCAGAGAATTATAGCATCTTATGAATTTGTTAACCCTGAGAAAGGTTAAGGATGCTTCATTCTCAGATATACTACAGAACTTGGAGAATCATTTTGATCCACAGTTTTTAGAATTAGCGGAGAGCTATAAGTTCCCAATGAGATACCAAAGGCCTGATGAACCTGTTATGTATGCAACCCTATGTAACCAGCATTCTACCGCCACCAGAGGGCGTATCTGTTGGAGTCCCAAGGGATCCCAGCATCCCTTGGGAGCACTGTATATAAGCAGGCCTCCCATGCTGTACCCGCACTCTGGAGTTAGAATAAAGAGACTAAGGTCACACTTTCTCACGTCTACAGTACTCAGTCACATTGCTTGATTCGAGACATAACAGGACCCATCAGTGAATACATTGTAGCCATAAGAAAATTATCTCTACATTGCAATTTTGGAGGATTGATAGATAGGGCTCTTCGAGATAAATTTGTATGTGGACTAACAGATGAACGCATCCAATCAAAATTATTAGGTATGGATGATCTCTCTTTTTTGAGAGAGCCTTCAAGATAGCCACCTCCTCGGAGATGGCAGAGAAAAGTATGAAGGAATTTCACCCATTACCGGCAGTAGCAGCAGTTCACAGTCACTGGGCTGCAGAAGCACAGAAGAGAGTGAGCCGTAATCAGAGGGAGAGTTATGAAACCAAGGAGAATAGATGTCATAGCTGTAATGGCAACCATACCACACAAGTGTCGGTTCAAGTGGGCAAGATGCTACTGGTGCCAAGTAATGGGACACATTGCAGCCGCATGTAAATCCAAGGACAGACCCAACGATAATCAAAGACTACATTGGGTGGAAACCGATCAGAACAGTGTTGGGTTTTGGTGTATATGCAGTAAAGGGCTAGGCTGTACATTCCTTATGTCAGGATTTCAGAATGTTTGTACAGATTAATAATCGATGGATAAATATGACAATAGACACAGCGGCTGATTGCTCAATAATGAGCCAGGATGTATATTACATCACCATGGGCAGTCCCTCGAGGCGAGGATGACTTGCTTCCACGCCAAAAAGTTCACAGGTGTTTCAATGAAGGTCCTAATATTTCAGGTCCTGAACTACATGTTGAAGGGTTGGAAGATGCCTGAGCGTGGATTTTTTAAACATGTGGTGGCCGTTGCACACCAGCCACTACACAGGCTTGACAGAGCTAGGTCTTGGTCCAGTAGCAAGGATTACCCAGGACGACCGGAGACCTGCTCTGCTGCACGGACCTAGTGTGCACACATATCGCAGTGTGGGCAGGTCCGTGCTGCCCCTGGCCCCGAACTCGCACCTCCCCTGGGCCCCGATCATGTCCCTCTACAATGTCCCGCCGCTCCTTCGCCCCAACCTCGCCGCTCCTGCAATACCTGCCCACGCTCCAATCAGCGACCTGGATCTTGGTGACGTCACCCTCTTGGTCCAGTCACCCTCTTTGCTGCTGTTCCTCTCCTGCTCCAGCACGTGCTGAATTTCAGGGGCATACCACTAAAGGCAAGCTCAGCAGAGCTGGAAACATATTCAGGGGAAAAACTGCAGACGCTTGGACAAATGGAGTGTATAGTACAATACCAGGGGCAACAAGCAAGATTGCTTATTATTATTATTATTATTATTTATTGCGAAATACGTCAATAGGGCAATACTCATGGACAAAGATTGGCTAAGAGTGCTTCGTTTGGCTAGATACTCTGCTGGAGAAATATGTTCGAGGACTCGTACGAGGGCATCAAGGGATAAAATGCACATATTTGGATTAGGTCAGATGTCAAACTTATTTTTTGTAGACCAAGGCCAGTACCATATGCATTAAAATCTCCGGTTGAGCAAAACCTTAAGTTGGAGAAAAACAGAGTTTCAGTGAAGACTGATAGGAGTGACTGGGCCAACCCGTTAGTTGTAGTTCCGGAGGCAGACAAAACGGTCCGGCTCTGTGCAGATTATGAAATTACCCTGAATTGAGCAGTTGATGAACAGTACCCTTTACCGACATCACAAAACCTGTATACAGAACTGGTCTTCACAAAACTGAATCTCTCCCAGGCCTATGCACAACACCGTTGATAAGGATAGTCAGCAATATCTGACAGTTAACCCACACAAGTTTATATTCATACACTAAGTTGCTCTATGGTATCAAGTCCTCACCAAAGATATTTCAGGCTACCATGGATCAGATCTTACAGGGAATGAATCACTGTTTGTGCAATCAAGATATTGGTCCTGAAATTCCGTTTTCACCTTCCCGCGGACATTTTAGAGAAAAAATACAGACCGACCTACAGCTGCTGCCCACGTTCGACTTTCCAATGCTGTGGTCTGAGCTGACTGCGAGTTGCAGCGCGTGCACGTCGGGACATGCGCAGGCCTGGAGCTGGAATCACATGGCTCTGGGCAGCCAATCAGGTAAAGTATCATAGTAATAGGAGTTCCATATGGTCCGAAACTCTTATTACATTGATTGAGAAACAGTCTTAACACCCAAAACACTAACAAAAAATTAAAAATATACACTACATTCATTTCAATTAAAGTTATTAGTGTCTTTTAAAATATATAATATATATATATTATTTTTTAAATATACTTACCATTGCGGGAAGGGTTTTTAATATGTTTTCATAACTTTCTTTTTTTTTTTGTGTTTTTTAGAACACTTGCGCCTGTAAAAGTAGGCTATGAGCCTGCTATGCATCTGCTTTTTCAGGCGCAAGATTTTGAGGATATTTCTAAGCATAAATATTGCAAATTTGCACTTACAAATGTCCTCACGCCCGATCTGCGGATGATGTGTCAAGCCAAAAACTTGACAGATTGGAAAAGCTGGTTTTCAGCACATGTGCATTGTGCGCCGAAAACTGGCTTTTCCGATGCCTTCCCGGGTCCGTACAATAGGAGTAAATGTGCATTCATACAGCATGAGGTGGTTTATCTAGTGTTGTGGGTTGATGAAAATGGTCTCCAACTAGTTGAGGAGAAAATACAAGCCATCATGATGGTTCCGGAACCTAAAAACGTTACAGAATTAAGATCTATTTTAGGCATAGCCCAATATTATGTTTGTTTTCTTCCTGGACTAGCAACAATAATCGCACCACCCCGTTATTTATTAAAGAAAGGGGTGCATTGGATATGGGACAAAGAGCAACTGAATGCATATGACACATTCAAGTGACGTTTGAACAGCAGTGCTCCTCTCGTCCATTATAGTCTGACTCATGAACTAAGATTAGCATGTGATGCTTCTGGAGCATGGTGTGGGAGCAGTGATCAGCCTCTGGGCATGGTGTGGGAGCTGTGATCAGCCTCTGGGCATGGTGTGGGAGCAGTGATCAGCCTCTGGGCATGGGCAGGAAAAAACGGTTGCCTCTGCATCGCGTACAGTCCAAAAGCAAACAAAATTATTCCCTGATTGAGAAAGAGGCTTTGTCAATTATATTAAGTATTAAAAGGTTTCACCGGTTTCTTGGAACACCAATTCATGCGAGTAACCATCACAAACTGTTACTAGCTATTCTAGGCCCAAAGGCGGCAATTCCATCTATGGCGACTTCCAGGATGCAACGATGGGCTATTTTATTGTCTCAGTACGATTAGAGAATCGAGAATCGCACATTGAAGCAGAATGCTGTGGTGGATGCCCTTTCAAGGTTGCCTCATGACGATTGTGAAATTGGCCGCAAACCATCAATCGGCAGTTGGTGAGTCGGAGAGGCTTTCTTTTTCTCTTTTTCTCTTTTTCTCTTCTCCTTTTTCTCTTTTTTTCTCTCTTTCTCCTTCTTTTTCTCTTTTTTTTTCTCTTTTTCTCTTTTTCTCTTTCTCCTTTCCTTTTCTTTTCTTTGTAACCTTTTAACATTTTTGCCCAATTAAGTTAATCCAAGGGTTAAGTCATGGCAGGAGAGCTCGGACACATGTTTTGCTCCTCCTGTACTATCTGGGAAGTCAGGGACACTTCCGGTGTCCCTGACGACTGTGTGCGGGAAGTGCATCCGCCTGCAGATCCTGACGGACCGCATTGCGGCACTGGAGCTGTGGGTGGATTCACTCTGGAGCATGCACGATGAATAGCACATTTCGCGAGTTGGTCTCATCACAGGTAAAGGGTATGCAGCCAGATAGTAAATGGGTGACCAACAGGAAGAGCAGTGCAAGGAAGGTAGTGCAGGGGTCCCCTGTGGTCATCCCCCTGCAAAACAGATACATAGCTTTGGGTACTGTTGGGGGTGATGACTCTTCAGGGGATGACAGCAGCAGCTAAGTTCATGGCACCGTGGATGGCTCTGCTGCACAGGAGGGCAGGAAAAAAAGTGGGAGAGCGATAGTGATAGGGGATTCAATTGTAAGGTTCGAAAATCCGCAGCAGCATTTGAAACACCGTAAGAACAAGAAACTAACATGGGATCGTTCCATACACAAAATGAACATTTTTGGCCAAGTAAAAGCAGGCTGGGAAAACATGTGGGCGGATACAGACAATGTGGAGTCTGGCTCACAAGCGAGACTGAGGCACTGGCCAATGGGGGAAAAGTGCATTCTGGCAGGCCAGTCGGACCTGAAGTGGGGAAATCTTCAACCAATAAGGACTCCCTGGCCCAGTTTGAAAATGACTTCCCCCCCCCCCACCCACCCCCTCCCAAATCAAACTACGAATGTGGGCCATTATATACCTAATTTAATATGGACCATAGCTCTGAATCAAAACTATGAATCACTGCAGGAATGGCCCACTGACTCCCAGGACTATAACAAAGGACCCACAGACTATCCGGCACCTATGTGCCCCGTAATAATACCTTGGTTCTCACACCTGCATGTTCCTGTGACATCTTCTGATTAAATATTCAAAGCTATCTCCTCGCCCAAAATTACGCAATGGACCACCCACTTGGTTTGAGCACGAAAAGACCAGAACTGAATTGAATACAAATATAGGACACAGAACCATCAGAAAAAGCGTTGTGGAGAAAAGCGTTCTGGACCAAAAAGGAGCTGGGCAGAGTTCACAGGGGAGGAAAAGTATGGAGAGGAAAAGACGCAGGAGTTGTGGAGAAAACCAGATTGGGGTTAGTTCTTGAAAGGGCTGCTGGCTGCTGGGGGGGAGGAGCTGAGAGAGTTTTGCAAACTTTGATTTTGGTCGAGACTAAAAACCCACGAGCGAACCTCCTGGTTGGTAAGTGGCAGCAGGTGCTGCTGTTAGCCCTGAACACACTGGACAGGGTGAGAATAGCTGAAGCATCAGGCTGGGGCACGCAGAGCTGTGCAGACCTGGACACCTGGTTCAATAACCTGGATTCACAGCTGTAGTCTGACGATAACCGAGAGGCAGAGAGAAGAAACCGACGCAACATCGAAGAGGAAAACCGAACAATAACATAAAACCCATACCAGAGCAACCCTGAGCTGAAATAAGTGCTACAGAACCCTGGAGCTGATAGAATTGTGAATATAGCCCAAACCCCCTCACGGACTCAATTTAGGACAGGAATTGGTAGGAAGGGTGGGAGTGGGATGTTTTAACCTCTTGTTTTCCCTGTTGCGAGATTTTTCGGGTTGTTGAATGAGATTTTGCCATTGCTGCCATTTTATGACCTCTTCCTATGCCCTCTATCTTTGTGTTTGCTATTCTAAATAAACAACATTAGCCATTTTGTACTCTTTGTCGAGGAAATTTTAGCTTAAATTAACTCAGGCGGAGACTTTCAGAGTCGCACTTCGAGAGAATTTTATTTTCTAACAAGATATCTTGGAGAGTCCGCACTGAGGCAAAACTCTGAGTTTTACAAGAAAACCCGCTCTATCTTTATACAGTTGAAACAGGAATTTTATCTAAAACACACCACACAAGTACATTAATCATACATTCTTGTAAATGCAATCAAAGCAAGAACTTTATCTAAAACACCTCATATGAGCATTAATCATACATCCTGTAAATACAAAGGTCATTCCAGGGGGCACACTTTATCTTGTCCTTGCATAGTTTCTCCCTGTCCGTATTCTGATAAGCAGGTTATCTGGAAACTCCTGTAAACACTAGATAGTCATGTATTTACAACATTCTTTGTTCCAAGATCTGAGAGGTTTGGGTGTTTTCTTTTCTAGCTCCACTAATTCTACAAACTCAGCAAAAAGTGAACTTAACCCTTTCCTTTAAAATAGGACTTAGATCGTTTTCTTCCACAATTCCCTCCTTGTTGATCTTTTACTAGATCAACACAGTTTCTTATATATTCTTTTCTTCAAAAGGGGGTTCATACCCCTCAGGGTAGGGTCGCATTTCAAGACATTCTTCTTCATTGTAACCATCTAATTTTCCTTCTATGCGACTTAACCTTCCTTTCACGAACACACTTTTCCTTTCTACTTGGGATACCAGGCCCATTACATAATTAATTAATTTTTTCAATTTTATCCACATTCCACAAATGATTATTAACAATATAAGCATAACCACACCTAAGATTCAAGTGTCCCGTATCTCGCGGGGAATGCTTATTTTTATTGTGGGTTCATTGTTTAGTATTGGTTATTCCATTTATTATTTTCGTGAGGTTCATACACTTTACCCATTCTCTGTTTCCTATTTCAAAGTAGCAATCTTCTTCCGGTCTACATAATGTGCCATAGTTTTTCCAAGAGTCCCGCCTCATCTTCCCTTTTCTGTTTACTTCTATAACACTCTTGAACTAATTCGTTACAATAACAACACGCAAGCACGATAGTAACAGTAACCCAAATAATAAAGGCCAAAACTGGCATACAAATGAGTTCTGACATTCGTCCCTGGACTTTTGGGTAACTATAGATACTTTTAAGTCCAAAATACACAATGAGTGAACACAAAATAAGAGCAGGTACAGTTCTTCAGCGAGAAGATGGCTGTTTTCTTAGTCGGGCAACCGTAGCTCATCCTGGTTCAATGCCTTTTCTTTTGGCTGTAATTCGTCGGGGAAATAATATTTACAGCGGGTTGCATGCACCCAGTTCGGGTGCTTTTCCAACTTCAAAGCGGTTCGTGTTATGAGAATTATCTGATACGGTCCTTTCCACCTAGGAGAAAAGGATTCTTTATTTAATGTTTTTACTAACACTTGATCTCCAGGCCTGAAAGGGTGCATATTTCCTTCCGACAGGGGCACCTGTGTCTGCTTTATTTGTTCGTGCAGACTCCTCGCTATTTCACACATGGCTTGAGCATACTTTAGTGATTTTTCATCATTCCAAATTAATGCTATTTTTTCAGCCACCAGTGGTGGTTTTACGCCAGTAGACATTGGTCATCCCAACAAGGCTTCATGTGGTGTCAAACCAGTGTTTTGTTTTTTTTGGTTTCTAATTGTATACAGTACCAATGGTAAGGCATCTGGCCACTTTAGTCCTGTCTCCTGACATACCTTGGTGAGGGTAGATTTTATTATCCCATTTACTCTCTCTACCATTCCCGAGGACTGTGGTTGATATGGTATATGTAACTTCCACTGAAAACCTAATGCTTCAAGGTTTTGCACTATTTTTCCTGTGAAGTGTGTTCCCCTGTCACTGTTGATTCCCATAGGTATCCCATATCTTGGTACTATTTCTTTAAATAGAATTTTTACTACTGTTCGGGCATCGTCTCTCCTAGTGGCGTACGCTTCTACCCACCTTGTGAACATATCTACTATGACTAATAGGTACTTAAGACCTGATACTGGAGGCATGTGGACAAAATCAATTTGCAAATTTTCAAAGGGCATATTTGGCTGGGGTAGATGATCATATTCAGCAGGTGTTTTATCTCTGTTATTTTGTTGACCAATTTGGCATGTTCTAGCAACTTTTTCAATTACTACTGTTATCCCTGGTGCATACCACTGTGCATTAATAGCATGTATCATCCCTCCTTTGCCCATGTGAGCCTGACCGTGTGCTAGGCGAGACAGGGGCAAAAATAGAGACCTCGGGCAAACAGTTCGCCCATCAGGGTGACACCAAATGTCGTTTTTGAGAAAACAACCCTGGTTTTCCCAAGTTCTTTTTTCTTGTATAGTGACTTGTTGTTGGGCTGTTTTAAGTTGCTGGAAGTCAAGCATCTGTGGAGGGGAGACTGAGACTGCTTGAAGGCAGTTTGCCTGTACCGAAGCGGCCTGTTTGGCTGCCTCATCAGCCCTCTTATTTCCTACTGATACTTCATCCTCACCGGTTGTGTGCGCTGCACATTTGATAACTGCTACCTTACTTGGCAACTGAATGGCGTCTAATAGATTAAGCACCAGTTGAGAGTGCTTAATATGCTTTCCACCAGAGGTGATAAAGCCTCTGTTTTTCCACAGTTGTCCAAAATCATGGACCACACCGAATGCATATCTAGAATCAGTATAGATATTAGCAGTTTGATCTTTAGCTATTATACAAGCTCTAGTGAGGGCAAACAATTCAGTAGCCTGAGCCGAGGTTCCGGGAGGCAGGGCAAATGCTTCAACAGTTTTGTGGGGGTTTACAATAGCATAGCCTGCCAAAAGCAAATCATCCGACGGCCTGTACGATGATCCATCTGTATAGAGAATAAGATCAGGATTGTCCATTGGCTCTGTGAGCAAATCTGGTCTTAGTAAGGTGGCTATTTCCACTGTTAACAGACAATCATGCTGGTCTGGATCCTCTACTTCTCTAGTAGCAAGAAAGGTGGCTGGGTTTACTACCGGTGCACATCGAAAGGTATAGTTAGGGTGTGACAGCAGTAATACTTCATAACCTGTTCTTCGAGACGCTGTAAAGTGTTGTGTGGCAGCTGAATTCAAAAGTAATAACACAGCATGGGCTGTAATGACAGTACATGGATAGTCCAAAACAATAGATACCGCCATGACCGCAGTAGCAGCTACAGCACGTAGACATGCTGGCATTCCCCTTACTACTGGAGGCAGCAAAACCAAATAATAAGCAACTGGTCTATTTCCCCCACCATGTTCTTGGGTTAGTACTGCGGTTGCAAATCCTTCTTTCTCATTCACATACATCTGAAAAGGTTTACCATGATTCGGAAGTCCCAACGCCGGAGCATTAGTAATGGCTTTCTTTAACTGTTTAAATGCCTCCTCTCTCTCTGAGGTCCACTCCACCTTGGGTGGGGCATCATTTAGGGCAGCTGATCTTAGGACCGCATCACATTCTCGATAATTGTCTGAATTCTTTCTGGTCCTAGCTGCCTCTGCCCTTGAGATATGTGAAAACCCAGGTACCGGACTTGAGTCTGACAAAATTGTAACTTTTGTAACGACACTCGGTGCCCTCTTTCACATAGATGCTGTAACAGTTTCAGGGAATCTTGCATGCACCTGTATCCGTGGCTAGAAGCCACAAGCAAATCGTCCGCATACTGCAACAGCACAGACTGGTCCGATAATGAACAGTCTTCGAGGTCTCTTTTTACTGCTGCTGCATGTACTGCGAGGCTTTCGGTGTATCCTTGGGGCAACCTGGTCCATGTGTACTGCTGCTTCTTGTGGGTGAAAGCAAACAGATACTGACTCTCTTGATTTAATGGGATGGAGAAAAAGGCTGAACACAGATCTACCACATTAAAGACAGTTGCTGTTGGTGGGATAGCAGATAGTATAATGTTGGTGTCCGGTACCACAGGGGTGATAGGGACTACTATCTTATTAATAGCTCTCAGATCTTGTACAAATCTCCACTCATTCGGCCTATTAACCTTTGGTATGGGCAGTATCGGAGTGTTACACGGGCTCTGTGTCTTTTCTAGAACGCTTTGTTCCAACAATGCAGAAATGACTCTCTCTCCCATCTTCTGCCTCTGGAGGCAGTCTGTACTGCCTAATGCTTGGTAACACGGCGTTCTTTATCAATTGTACCCGATGGGGTACTGCAGAATGTACTTGCCCAACATGATTCTTATCCTTTGCCCAAAGTTCAGAAGATACTTGATTCAATGCCATTGGCAGCTTAGGGCTTGGTAGTTCCCCGTGGGGGTTGCTGTTTTTCAAAAGTGGAGGCATGACTTTTACCTTTCCACTGGAGAATCCCCCTGTTGTGGGTGATAAAGTCTATCTGAACATTCTGCAATTTTATTACTGCCCAAGGTTGATAGCCTTGTTGCTGTTTTTCCTTTTTCTATTTCTACAATCGTCGGACCCATATCTTTGGGTTTCGCTGGCGGTTTTACAGCCAAGGTCAGATGGGGTGTCGAGTTCGCTTCTCTAAACCGCTGTTGCCGTAAGGGTGTCAAATCCATGGCTACCCCCAATCCTTCTGGTCCAAAATAAATGCGGGCGCAGCTTCTATTATTTCTTCTTTATTTAAAAAGGATTGTACCAAACACTGAAGTTTCAGCTTTTTGTCGAGTGTACCAGGCTGTACAGTGAAGCTGAACTGCCTCAAAGCTTGTCAAAATTATATACATCAATTCTTCAGTATTAGAGTCAAATTTAGTGCTTAAGTTTTGTATAACTTCATGTATCAAGGGGGAATAGAAGTTGCCCTTCAATTGCCAACAATAGAGGGTAGCCTTTTCTTTGTTATCTTCCCTTTTCTCCCCTTCAATCCCATTAAAGAACTGATGGATTTTATTTGGAGGGAGCTCCATGAACATCCCTTCATTTGTGCAATAAATTGTGGCTCCTAGTTTGCACAAAGTCTGTCTTCCTAATAAAGGGAGAGGTGTTGTTTTAGAGACTATCAAAGTCTCATTATTAACTTGTTGTCCTTCAATTATCAATTTGGCAGGTTCAGATAAAAATTCTTTCATGGGGATACTGGCCACACCCATACTTAAGATGGTGGTGTTGCTTACAGGTAGTCCCACAGAGGATGGTACAGAAGACATAGTAGCACCGGTATCCACCAGGAATTTCACATGTGTGTCCCACTTTTACTACTGCTAAAGGGTTTTCTTCTATGTCTGCTGATAAGCGGAGGGCTGCCGCCTGTACCACTAAGCCTCCGGGACATCTCTATGCTGATTGGTGCGGATTGGGGTTAGAGAACGAGAATTGAGGGGCCAACGAAGGTGGAGGTTCAGGGAAATCCCCTTGTAATCCTCCGAGCTGTTTAGGTGGGCATCTGCAATCTCGAGCCCAATGCCCTTTCCTTCTGCAATTTCTACACTCATCTTGGGAGCGATCTCGTTGGGGCCACTGTCCCCTTCCTCTTCCTCGTCCTCGTCCTCCAAACCCTCCTCTATTATTCTGTGCTTGTCCTCTTCCCTTTTGCTGATAGTATTGACCTGTTATTTTAGCCTTGTTGTCTTTATAGGTGAATAGTCCCTCCCTATCCATATTGGCCAGTACTGTAATTGTCTCTTTCCAACTTTTTCCTTGCCAGTCCAAAACCTTTATTTTGTATGTTCTTGCTTGTTGTGGCAACATACAATTTATCAAGGTTTGTACTGCCAAAGGTTCATTTTGATCCATCGATATTCCTGCTTGTTTGTCCCAACTGTTTTTCCATCTGCCTGCAAAATCTATCATTGATTCTTCTGCTTTCTGCAAGCAGCGGGTGACTTCCCCTATATCCCCATGCTTTTTAGCCCCTTGCAGAATTGCGTTCTTTCCTCGGTGTTTTAGCCAATGGGTTAATGACTCATTGCCGTTATCCAGCAAGTCATCATGAACTCTCCAGTCTCCATTTTCCCCTGGTGGGATGTGGAACATATCTTTTACTCCCTGCCAGGAAGATCCATAGGCCGCTTGCAATAATAATTTAACATCTCATGGGATCGGATTGTAAATTGTACACGTTTGCTCAAGCCAGTTGTGAAATGCTACCGGTTTCTTTACCGGATTTGGGGCGGCTGAGATCATATCTCTGGCTTTTCCAGGGAACCAGGGTTTCAGAACTGCCGTAGTTCCTATCATTACCCTAGGATTTTGGTGGACGGTAGAGTCGGCTGCTTCTCTTGCCATTTGTTGCCTTGTTTGGTGAGGACCTCTCCTCCCTGTGTCCTGGTTTGCTACCCCTCCCTCTATCTTGTTTTGTGGGTTCTACACGAGGATAGAGTCCTACTGTTGGTGCTGAGGGGATAGGAAGGCCCGGAGGACTATCAAAGATAACTTAAAACTTCCTCCATATGGCCAATCCCCATCAGACCAACCGTACAAATCGCTACTAAACATTACCGCGTATCTGTCGTCTCCTGTTTCTTTAATTCGTGTCCGCTGGCGAGCCAAGCGGCACAATGGGATCTCCTACCTTCTCTCGTTGCTTTACAACCTTACGGATTCTTTTCTCGGTCTTAGGATGTACTTTCATTCTTTCAGTCAAGAGGTCGTCTTTCTTTCCTTTTCTAGGAGCTGGGCGCGAGCGCCCTGCTCGACTAGAGCCGTTTCCCATTCTTCTGGGTGCAATGTCTCGCGATCTTTTAGGACAATCCTACAAAATATACAGTAATTTACAAAGCGCTCACCGGTGTTCTCTTTTCCGCTCAGCTCGGGGTCTCCTCTTGCCTTTTTTTTGTTTTAGCTTCTTTGCGGTAGCTACCTTATGCCTCACCCCCTCCAGGGGATCTCGGCGGCTCGTCCCCCTTTCAGCTAGGACGGCCTCGGCACCTTCCTCCTTTCAGCTAGGAAGGTCCTTAAAATTCCTCTTTTCTCTTTAAAAGTTAAATTTAGTTCTTTTGGATCTCGTTTTTTAGAGATCCTGCCTGACTACGCCAGAATCTGTCGAGGAAATTTTAGCTTCCTGGACTAGCAACAATAATCGCACCACCCCATTATTTATTAAAGAAAGGGGTGCATTGGATATGGGACAAAGAGTAACTGAATGCATATGACACATTCAAGCGACGTTTGAACAGCAGTGCTCCTCTCGTCCATTATAGTCTGACTCATGAACTAAGATTAGCATGTGCTGCTTCTGGAGCATGGTGTGGGAGCAGTGATCAGCCTCTGGGCATGGTGTGGGAGCTGTGATCAGCCTCTGGGCATGGTGTGGGAGCAGTGATCAGCCTCTGGGCATGGTGTGGGAGCAGTGATCAGCCTCTGGGTATGGTGTGGGAGCAGTGATCAGCCTCTGGGTATGGTGTGGGAGCAGTGATCAGCCTCTGGGCATGGTGTGGGAGCAGTGGTCAGCTTCTGGGCATGGGCAGGAAAAACCGGTTGCCTCTGCATCGCGTACAGTCCAAAAGCAAACAAAATTATTCCCTGATTGAGAAAGAGGCTTTGGCAATTATATTAAGTATTAAAAGGTTTCACCGGTTTCTTGGAACACCAATTCATGCGAGTAACCATCACAAACCGTTACTAGCTATTCTAGGCCCAAAGGCGGCAATTCCATCTATGGCGACTTCCAGGATGCAACGATGGGCTATTTTATTGTCTCAGTACGATTAGAGAATCGAGAATCGCACATTGAAGCAGAATGCTGTGGTGGATGCCCTTTCAAGGTTGCCTCATGACGATTGTGAAATTGGCCGCAAACCATCAATCGGCAGTTGGTGAGTCGGAGAGGCTTTCTTTTTCTCTTTTTCTCCTTTTTTCTCCTTTTTCTCTTTTTCTCTTTCTCTTTTTCTCTTTTTCTCTTTTTCTCTTTTTCTCTTTCCTTTTCTTTTCTTTGTAACCTTTTAACATCGTTGCCCAATTAAGTTAATCCAAGGGTTAAGTCATGGCAGGAGAGCTCGGACACATGTTTTGCTCCTCCTGTACTATCTGGGAAGTCAGGGACACTTCCGGTGTCCCTGACGACTATGTGTGCGGGAAGTGCATCCGCCTGCAGATCCTGACGGACTGCATTGCGGCACTGGAGCTGTGGGTGGATTCACTCTGGAGCATGCACGATGCCGAGAATGACGTGAATAGCACATTTCGCGAGTTGGTCTCATCACAGGTAAAGGGTATGCAGCCAGATAGTAAATGGGTGACCAACAGGAAGAGCAGTGCAAGGAAGGTAGTGCAGGGGTCCCCTGTGGTCATCCCCCTGCAAAACAGATACATAGCTTTGGGTACTGTTGGGGGTGATGACTCTTCAGGGGATGACAGCAGCAGCTAAGTTCATGGCACCGTGGATGGCTCTGCTGCACAGGAGGGCAGGAAAAAAAGTGGGAGAGCGATAGTGATAGGGGATTCAATTGTAAGGTTCGAAAATCCGCAGCAGCATTTGAAACACCGTAAGAACAAGAAACTAACATGGGATCGTTCCATACACAAAATGAACATTTTTGGCCAAGTAAAAGCAGGCTGGGAAAACATGTGGGTGGATACAGACAATGGAGTCTGGCTCACAAGCGAGACTGAGGCACTGGCCAATGGGGGAAAAGTGCATTCTGGCAGGCCAGTCGGGCCTGAAGTGGGGAAATCTTCAACCAATAAGGACTCCCTGGCCCAGTTTGAAAATGACTTCCCCCCCCCCACCCACCCCCTCCCAAATCAAACTACGAATGTGGGCCATTATATACCTAATTTAATATGGACCATAGCTCTGAATCAAAACTATGAATCACTGCAGGAATGGCCCACTGACTCCCAGGACTATAACAAAGGACCCACAGACTATCCGGCACCTATGTGCCCCGTAATAATACCTTGGTCCTCACACCTGCATGTTCCTGTGACATCTTCTGATTAAATATTCAAAGCTATCTCCTCGCCCAAAATTACGCAATGGACCACCCACTTGGTTTGAGCACGAAAAGACCAGAACTGAATTGAATACAAATATAGGACACAGAACCACCAGAAAAAGCGTTGTGGAGAAAAGCGTTCTGGACCAAAAAGGAGCTGGGCAGAGTTCACAGGGGAGGAAAAGTATGGAGAGGAAAAGACGCAGGAGTTGTGGAGAAAACCAGATTGGGGTTAGTTCTTGAAAGGGCCGCTGGCTGCTGGGGGGGAAGGAGCTGAGAGAGTTTTGCAAACTTTGATTTTGGTCGAGACTAAAAACCCACGAGCGAACCTCCTGGTTGGTAAGTGGCAGCAGGTGCTGCTGTTAGCCCTGAACACACTGGACAGGGTGAGAATAGCTGAAGCATCAGGCTGGGGCACGCAGAGCTGTGCAGACCTGGACACCTGGTTCAATAACCTGGATTCACAGCTGTAGTCTGACGATAACCGAGAGGCAGAGAGAAGAAACCGACGCAACATCGAAGAGGAAAACCGAACAATAACATAAAACCCATACCAGAGCAACCCTGAGCTGAAATAAGTGCTACAGAACCCTGGAGCTGATAGAATTGTGAATATAGCCCAAACCCCCTCACGGACTCAATTTAGGACAGGAATTGGTAGGAAGGGTGGGAGTGGGATGTTTTAACCTCTTGTTTTCCCTGTTGCGAGATTTTTCGGGTTGTTGAATGAGATTTTGCCATTGCTGCCATTTTATGACCTCTTCCTATGCCCTCTATCTTTGTGTTTGCTATTCTAAATAAACAACATTAGCCATTTTGTACTCTTTGTCGAGGAAATTTTAGCTTAAATTAACTCAGGCGGAGACTTTCAGAGTCGCACTTCGAGAGAATTTTATTTTCTAACAAGATATCTTGGAGAGTCCGCACTGAGGCAAAACTCTGAGTTTTACAAGAAAACCCGCTCTATCTTTATACAGTTGAAACAGGAATTTTATCTAAAACACACCACACAAGTACATTAATCATACATTCTTGTAAATGCAATCAAAGCAAGAACTTTATCTAAAACACCTCATATGAACATTAATCATACATCCTGTAAATACAAAGGTCATTCCAGGGGGCACACTTTATCTTGTCCTTGCATAGTTTCTCCCTGTCCGTATTCTGATAAGCAGGTTATCTGGAAACTCCTGTAAACACTAGATAGTCATGTATTTACAACATTCTTTGTTCCAAGATCTGAGAGGTTTGGGTGTTTTCTTTTCTAGCTCCACTAATTCTACAAACTCAGCAAAAAGTGAACTTAACCCTTTCCTTTAAAATAGGACTTAGATCGTTTTCTTCCACACTCTTGCCCACAGTGTCTGGTGCCTCATTACTCACCCATCCTCATAAATCGCACGTACAGAACCCAAGGGGAGTGTGGATTCGAACCCACACCCCAAGCTCCCCGTTTCTGCGGCCACAACCGAGACTCCAGGATGGCATGTTGCCTCCCTGGTGCAAGGGTCAAGGATGTCTCAGAGCGGGTGCAGGACATTCTGAAAAGGGAGGGTGAACAGCCAGTTGTTGTGGTGCATATAGGTACCAACAATATAGGTAAAAAAACAGGATGAGGTCCTACGAGAAGAATTTAGGGAGCTTGGAGCCAAATTAAAAAAAATAGGACCTCAATAGTAATCTCAGGATTGCTACCAGTGCCACGTGCTAGTCAGAGTAGGAATCGCAGGATAGCTCAGATGAATGCGTGGCTTGAGGAGTGGTGCAGAAGGGGGGGATTCAAATTCCTGGGAAATTGGAACCGATTCTGGGGTAGGTGGGACCAGTACAAATGGGACGGTCTGCACCTGGGCAGGACTGGAACCAATGTCCTAGGGGGAGTGTTTACTAGTGCTGTTGGGGAGGAGTTAAACTCATATGGCAGGGGGAATGGGCACCTCCTGCAGGGAGGCAGAGGGAAATAAAAGGGAGACGGAGGCAAAAGCTGGAAAGGAGAATAGTAAAAGTGGAGGGCAGACAAACCCAAGGCAAAAAATAAAATGGCCACATTACAGCAAAATTCTAAAGGGGCAAAGTGTGTTTAAAAAGACAAGCCTGAAGGCTCTGTGCCTCAATGCGAGGAGTATTCGGAATAAGGTGGACGAATTAACTGCACAGACAGCAGTTAATGGATATGATGTAATTGGCATCACGGAGACATGGCTCCAGGATGACCAAGGCTGGGAACTCAACATCCAGGGGTATTCAACATTTAGGAAGGATAGGCAGAAAGGAAAAGGAGGCGGGGTGGCATTACTGGTTAAAGAGGA
The DNA here is from genome assembly GCF_044704955.1 of Pristiophorus japonicus. Lineage (NCBI taxonomy): Eukaryota > Metazoa > Chordata > Chondrichthyes > Pristiophoridae > Pristiophorus > Pristiophorus japonicus. Next base: position 65,809,418 of record NC_091993.1, on the reverse strand, counting down.
AATTAATGCAATAGTAAGGATGATGTGGAATCGGTATGATGGAACTACGGAATATCAAAGGGCAGAAAACGCTGGTGGGAGTTGTGTACAGACCACCAAACCATAGCAGTGAGGTTGGGGACAGCATCAAACAAGAAATAAGGGATGTGTGCGACAAAGGTACAGCAGTTATCATGGGCGACTTTAATTTACATGCAGATTGGGCTAACCAAACTGGTAGCAATGCAGTGGAGGAGAATTTCCTGGAGTGTATTAGGGATGGTTTTCTAGACCAATATGTCGAGGAACGAACTAGAGAGCAGTCCATCCTAGACTGGGTGATGTGAAATGAGAAGGGACTAATTAGCAACCTTGTTGTGCGAAGCCCCTTGGGGAAGAGTGACCATAATATGGCAGAATTCTTTATTAAGGTGGAGATTGACACAGTTAATTCAGAAACTAGGGTCCTGAACTTAAGGAAAGCTAACTTCGACGGCATGAGGCATGAATTGGCTCGAATAGACTGGCAAATGATACTTAAAGGGTTGATGGTGGATGGGCAATGGCAAACATTTATAGATCACATGGATGAACTTCAGCAATTGTACATTCTTGTCTGGAGTAAAAATAAAACGGAGAAGGTGGCTCAACCGTGGCTAAGAAGGGACATTAAAGATAGTGTTAGATCCAAGGAAGAGGCATATAAATTGGCCAAAAAAGCAACAAACCTGAGGACTGGGAGAAATTTAGAATTCAGCAGAGGAGGACAAAGGGTTTGATTAGGAGGGGGAAAATAGAGTACGAGAGGAAGCTTGCCGGGAACATAAAAACTGACTGCAAAAGCTTCCATAGATATGTGAAGACAAATGTAGGTCCCTTGCAGTCAGACTCAGGTGAATTTATAATGGGGAACAAAGAAATGGCAGACCAATTGAACAAATACTTTGGTTCTGTCTTCACGAGGGAAGACACAAATAACCTTCCGGATGTACTAAGGACCGAGGGTCTCGAGAAGGAGGAACTAAAGGATATCGTTATTAGGCGGAAAATTGTGTTAGGGAAATTGATGGGATTGAAGGCCAATAAATCCCCAAGGCCTGATTGTCTGCATCCCAGAGTAATAAAGGAATGGCCCCAGAAATTGTGCATGTATTGGTGATCATTTTCCAACAGTCTATCGACTCTGGACCAGTTCCTATGGACTGGAGGGTAGCTAATGTAACACCACTTTTTTAAAAAAGAGTGAGAGAGAAAACGGGTAATTATAGACCGGTTAGCCTGATATCAGTCGTGGGGAAAATGTTGGAATCAATTTATTAAGGAGGAAAGAGCAGGGCATTTTGAAAGCAGTGACAGGATCGGTCCAAGTCAGAATGGGTTTATGAAGGGGAAATCATGCTTAACAAATCTTCTGGAATTTTTTAACTAGTAGACTGGGCAAGGGAGAACCAGTGGATGTGGTGTATTTGGACTTTCAAAAGGCCTTTGACAAGGTCCCACATAAGAGATCCGTGTGCAAAATCAAAGCACATTGTTTTGGGGGTAATGTACTGGCGTGGATAGAGAATTGGTTGTCAGACAGGAAGCAGAGAGTGGGGATAAATGGGTCCTTTTCGGAATGGGAGGCAGTGACTAGTGGAGTGCCGCAAGGCTCAGTGCTGGGACCCCAGCTCTTTACAATATACATTAATTATTTGGATGAAGGAATTGAATGTAATATCTCCAAGTTTGCAGATGACACTAAACTGGGTGGCGGTGTGAGCTGTGAGGAGGATGCTAAGAGGCTGCAGGGTGACTTGGACAGGTTAGGTGAGTGGGCAAATGCATGGCAGATGCAGTATACTGTGGATAAATGTGAGGTTAGCCACTTTGGAGGCAATAACACGAAGGCAAAATATTATCTGAATGGCGGCAGATTAGGAAAAGGGGAGGTGCAACGAGACCTGGGTGTCATGGTTCATCAGTCATTGAAAGTTGACATGCAGGTACAGCAGCCTGTGAAGAAGGCAAATGGCATGTTGGCCTTCATAGCGAGGGGATTTGAGTATAGGAGCAGGGAGGTTTTACTGCAATTGTACAGGGCCTTGGTGAGGCCTCACCTGGAGTATTGTGTTCAGTTTTGGTCTTCTAATCTGAGGAAGGATTTTGTTGCTATTGGAGTGCAGCAAAGGTTCACCAGACTGATTCCAGGGATCGCTAGACTGATGTATGAGGAGAGACTGGATCAACTGAGCCTTTATACACTGGAGTTTAGAAAGATGAGAGGGGATCTCATAGAAACGAATAACATTCTGACAGGACGGGACAGGTTAGATGTGGGAAGAATGTTCCCGATATTGGGGAAGTCCAGAACCAGGGGATACAATCTTAGGATAAGGGGTAGGCCATTTAGGACTGAGATGAGGAGAAACTTCTTCACTCAGAGTTGTTAACCTGTGGAATTCCCTGCCGCAGAGAGTTGTTGATGCCAGTTCATTGGATATATTCAAGAGGGAGTTAGATATGGCCCTTACGGCTAAAGGGATCGAGAGGTATGGATAGAAAGCAGGAAAGGGGTACTGAGGTGAATGATCAGCTATGATCTTATTGAATGGCGGTGCAGGCTCGAAGGGCCGAATGGCCTACTCCTGCACCTATTTTCTATGTTTACTCTCTATGTCGCTGGTAAGGATTTTCCAGTCACTGCCTCTGTTATTGCAGAGCACACACAGAAAGGTGCCATATTTTGACCAAGTACCGCTTGCCTATGAGCACACTCGGCGAGGGTGGTCTGAAGATCAGACACATTTAGATGAGGGGATAAAGCCCTTTTATCATCGTTGGTATGAATTATCATGTGAGCAGGGATGTTGAAAATGGGGCCTGAGAGTAGTCATTCCCAGTGCACTATGGGCCAAAGTCTTGCCGGAAGCTCACGATGAGCATACTGGCATCGTAGGCATGAAGGTGGTGGCTCGAAGTTTTGTTTATTGGCCTGGGTTAGATAAAGACTGAGAATTATTAGTAAATCAGTGTACTATGTGTCAAGACTGCCGGACCATGCCAGCTAAAACGCCGCTGCCAATGAAACCATTTCAAAGAATACATATTGATTTCTGTGAGCGGGGCAGTGATAATTCATTAGTTTGAATCAATTGCCATTTGAAATGGCTGGAAGTACAGCATATGGGGTCACCTCCGACTACAGAGCGTACATTGGATGAATTGCGGGATATTTTTGCATACCATGGCCTGCCCGAAGACATGGTGTTAGATAATGGGCCGCAATTTCGGTCCATGCAATTTGCAATTTTGCCAGACACAACGGTATCAAACATACATTGGTAGCACCATATCATCCTGCTTCCGGCAGCTGAAAGGTCGGTCAGGATTGTCAAGGAGGCTTTGTGGAAACAAGTTCTACAGACTGGATCATCGGTGAGCACGAAGCACAGGTTAGCAAATTTTCTTTTCAAATACAGAACTACGCCTCATTCTACAACAGGGTACACACCTGCTGAATTATTGATGAAGCGAAGGCTGAGGATGCATCTCAGTCGATTGCAACCAAACTTATCTGATAAGGTAGAAAAGGCACAATCGGTGCAGAAACGGCATTATCATTCCGGTACGAAAGGGCGGTGCTTTCGGGAGGCTGATCAGGTCAGAGTTCACAGTCTGTCAAAACGGACAAGTCCACGCAAATGGGACATTGGTCAATTATTCGGGTAAGTGGCACCAAGCAGTACTTGGTCAAAATTGGTGAATACATCAGGAAGGGTCATGTGGATCAAATGTTGCTCGCGAGTGATGCACCTTCAGTACCACGAGTAGATGATTCTGAGCCTGACTTGGACGATGATCAGAGTCAGTTGGCAGGTCCAAATACTTCAACGGACACATCGTCCGGGGGGTGGGGGGGGGTGGAGTTGGGGTTCAGTGAGAAGATCATCGAGGAAACGCAAACTAACAAGACAGGATATTGAGAACTGGGAATATCAAGATCTAAGGAAGATCCAGGATGGATGTAAGGGTTCCAAGGAAACTCAAGAGGATACAGGAAGATAGAGGTAAGGAATCCTGGGCTACACGCCCTGAGAGCACACATTCCCCAAGTGGGTTCCTGGCGTTAAATAAGAATATAGAAACCGGGCATAACCAGCCAACTGCAAAGAAATGGAGGTCGGAGCAGGGAGAAGCTAAAAGCTTACAGTAAGGTACTCCGGCTCAGCAGTCGAATTAGTAAAATTGTAATTTAATTTAAGTAATCTTTTTGCAATATTGTATAAATACCTTGCTTCTAAAAAAGGAAAGCAGTGTAATGTATGCATCTGCGAGTATACTAACAGGTTTGTAGAGCTGTTGAATTGGGAGCGGCTTAGCCAGTCACGTGATGTTCACAAGACTCAATAAAACCCCAGCCAATTAGGTTCGGGGGATCCACGATAAGGCAGGTGGTTGTGAGCCTGGTGGATGAACTGGTAATGTGTAGTTTGATTATTAAACCTTTGCTAATAAACCAACTAGTTCTTAATAGCAAAGAACCCATGAAGCAAATACATTACAGAATGTAGCAAATGTAACCCCGCTATTCAAGATAGGAGGGAGAGGGAAAATGGGGAACGACAGACCAGTTAGCCTGACATCAGTCATAGAGAAAATGCTATCATCTATTATTAAGGACGTGGTAACAGGGCACTTAGAAAATAATAATAGGATTGGGCAGAGTCAACACAGATTTATGAAAGGGAAATCATGTTTGCCAAATCTGTTAGTTTTTTGAGGTTGTAACTTGCAGAATAGATAAGGGGGAACCAGTGGATGTGGTGTATTTGGGTTTTCAGAAGGCATTCGATAAGGTGCCACACAAGAGATTATTAAACAAAATGAGGGCTCGTGGGATTGTGGGTAATATATTAGCATGGATTGAGGATTGGTTAACGGACAGAAAACAGAGAGTCGGAATAAACGGGACATTTTCGGGTTGGCAGGCTGTAACTAGTGGGGTACTGCAAGGATCGGTGCTTGGGCCCCAGCTATTCACAACCTATATCAATGATTTGGATGAGGGGACCAAATGTAAGTTGTGAGGAAGATGCAAAGAGGATATAGACAGGCGAAGTGAATGGGCAAGAACATGGCAAATGGAATATAAAGTGGAGAAATGTGAAATCATCCACTTTGGTAGGAAAAATAGAAAAGCAGAGTATTTTTTAAATGGTGAGAGATTGGGAAATGTTGGTGTTCAGCGGGGCCTGAGTGTCTTTGAACACCAATCAGTGAAAATTAACATGCAGGTTCAGCAAGCAATTAAGAAAGCAAATGGTATGTTGGCCTTTATTACAAGAGGATTTGAGTATAAGAGTAAAGACATCTTATTGCAATTATATAGAGCCCTGGTGAGACCGCAGCTGGAGTATTGTGTACAGTTTTGATCTCCTTACCTAAGGAAGGATTTACTTGCCATGGAGGGAGTGCAACGAAGGCTCACCAGACTAATTCCTGGGATGGGGGATTGTCCTATGAGGAGAGATTGAGCAGACTAGGCCGATATTCTCTCGAGTTTAGAAGAATGAGAGGTGATCTCATAGAAATATATAAAATCCTTATAGGGCTTGACAGGGTAGATGCAGGGAGGATGTTTCCCCTGGCTGGGGAGTCTAGAACCAGGGGTCACAGTCTCAAAATAAGGGTCATTTAGGACTGAGATGAGGAGAAACTTCTTCACTCAGAGTGGTGAATCTTTGGAATTCTCTACCCCAGAGGGCCGTGGAGGATCAGGGCTAGACTTTCCATCAGTTTCGCCTTGCTACCGCACAGTTACTATCCATTTAACTGCTGAGATTAAGTCTAAAAATGAAAACTAACTCCCATTTATCACCAGCGTTAGCTTCGACATCAAGTTAACGCCAAGAATTAGCTAAACCGCCCGCCCATATTTTTTTTTTTACATTATGATGTCAACAACAGTGCACTGCCCAGAATGCAGTTTTTAAAGGAAACAAACGCCCAGAAACCGCCCAGAATATCGCCGAGCGTTACTTTCGTCATCTCGCCCATATATCGCCCAAAACATCGCTCGCCCAAAAAAACGCTGATAAAAAGCTGCACTCACCTGACCTTAACCCAGCGGTATCGACGGCATTTTGTAAATCGGAGAAATTTTCATAAAAGGCTGCTTCAAGTTCTGGGAGTTTTGAATTCATGTGAGTGCTTTTAAGGTGGTTTCAAAATCTGAACAACCATCGAATCAAAATGTGGTCAATTTGAATTTTTGTAAGTATTTGGAGGACAATTTATTAATTCTGAATACATATTGTAATGGGGCCTGTAATTTCTCAGCCAGTATACATGACTACTCACATGCTGCAGACTAGCTTTGGGAGAAGGTACATTGAAGAGTATTATGTGCCCAATCAAAGAGGTGGCAGACTGATGATGAGGAGGAGAACTTACACCCAACACACTTACAGGGATAAGCGGCCTTACCTGAACTTGTCCGAGAACAAGTGCCTTAGGAGGCTGCGCTTCAGAAAGGAGGTCATCAGTGAGATATACCAGCTCATTAAGGGAGACCTGCAGCTTAACAGCACCATCAGTATCGCACTGCCCGTTGAGGTCACTGTTACTGCGGCACTTTCCTTCTGTGCAGCGGGCTCTTTTCAGGCCTCCGCTGACTACATTTGTGGTATCTCTCAGCCTGCCATACATTGCTCCATTCAACAGGTGACTGAAGCCCTTTACGTTCGAAGGAAAGCTTATAAAGTCCATCCTATGACCAGGGAGGCACAGACTGAGAGGGCTTTGGGTTTCTCGAGAATAGCAAACTTCCCCAAGGTGCAGGGAGCAATAGACTGTGCACATCGCCCTGCGAGCACCTTTTCAGGATGCAGAGGTGTTTCAGAACCAAAAGGGATTCCACTCCCTGAAAGTGCAACTCTTTGTCGACCACAAGCAAATAATCATGGAAGTAAATGCAAAATTTCCAGGGAGCATCCTTGATGCGCACATCTTGCGTGAGAGCACTTTCTCTGACCTGTTTAACAGTCAGCCATAAAGTCATGGTTGGATGCTGGGTGATAAAGGATATAGCCTTGCCACCTGGCTGATGTCCCCCCTGCGTAAGCCCCAGACAGAAGCCGAGAAGTGATACAACGAAAGCCACATAGCCACACGCAATATTGTCAAAGACAATTGGAGTGTTTAAGCAGCGCTTCAGATGCCTGGTCCACTCAGGAGGTGAATTACAATACCACCCTGAGCAGGTCGCTCAGTTCATTGTGGTGTGCTGCATCACTTGGCTATCAGGAGGGACAAGAATTGCCAGATGGGACTGCCGGTTCACCTCAGGAGCGAGGGGAGGCGGAGAGGAGGAAGAGGAGGTGGAGGAGGACCTCTGGGAGGACAATCAGGCTGCCGTTGAAACCATGCCCCCACCCACCTCTAGACCGCAGGAAAGGGCCGTGGTGGTTATGCAGCTGCAAGACTGTTGTGTCAGCAGCTCATAAATGAATAGTTTGCGTTACGTTGGTGATGGTTACAGTTAGTTGATTTATGTTACGTTTAATCTTTGCCTTTCCTGGCCTGGCCAGTATTTGCAAACTTTGTATATGCTTAACGGTTCTGCTATCTGAAGACTCTGCACAACAATGTTAAGCACAATCATTTTTTTTTAATGTTGTTATTACTAAAGAAATGTTTTAAACAAACCCATGGAGCCCCACCCCACCCCAACAGTGAAAATGTTCTCAATCAACAACAGCACCAGCAACAACATACTTTAAACATTCCAAACCCTCGCCCACCCAACATTCCAAACCCCCCACCCCACCCAACATTCAAACCCCCCGCCCACCCAACATTCAAACCCCCCACCCACCCAACATTCAAACCCCCCACCCCACCCCACCCAACATTCAAACTCCTCACCCACCCAACATTTCAAACCCCCCACCCCACCCCACCCCACCCAACATTCAAACCCCCCCCCCACCCGCCCAACATTGAAAACCCCCGCCTGCCCAACATTCAAACCCCCCCGCCCCCCCACCCGCCCACCCAACATTCAAACACCCAGCCCACCCAACATTCAAGAAGTGTTTTAACATAAACAACAAGAACCCTCCCTCCATCTCTCCCTACCTTTGGCCATGCCCCCCCCTTCCCCAAGTCAGTACCCCACCTCTTCCCCTCCCCCTACCAACTCCAAGGAATTTTGCAACAGGGCAGCTCAAGAGCTGCTTCGGTGAGGTGGGGGTAAGGGTGGGGGGTGGGGGGGATGACGGTAGATCCATTGATTGGGCAGTTGATGGAGAGGACGTTTCCGAGGAAACCTTCTCCGAGTCAGAAGCAAGAGCTTCCTCCTGACTTGCATGTGTCACTAACAGTGGGGGTACGGCACCTTGGGGTGCAGTATTCCAGGACCACTGGCTGCCCTCTGGCATCCGTGTTCCCGGCTATTCTCTCCAGCGCCACTGCTATCCGCGTCATCTTTTCGGAGACAATTGTGGGCAGAGTGGTGACCAGGCCAGATAATCTGCCCATTGCTTGGAGGAGCTCTCGATCTATGTCAACGCTCGTCCTGGACAAGTTTACCATGTCCACCCTAAGATCCACCAGTCTCGGAGCAGTCCAACCTCGCCGAACCAACCTCTGCAGGGTTGGCGCAGTCACGGAACCACTCGGGGTGCCCTGCTGTAAACTGCTTAGCCCCGCTACCACCTCTGTTGAAGAGGCTGTGGCCGCAGGAACATACACTGAAAGGGCTGCAGGCTCATCCTCCACCTCCTCACTATCCTCTGGGTAAGAGGACCTGCAGCAGAACGGGCGAGACTCTTGCCTCCTCGCCTCCAGAGACAACACAGGAACCTCTGCAGCCTGACGAACCTGGGGCGCCTGGGGTAGCTGGGGCGCCTGTGTCTGTACTATCTGGTGACCTAGAAAATATAAATGTGGTAAGTCGAAGAGCAGGGGATGCTAGGGTCACATGGGAATGCTTACGCTACACAGGCATATGCAGGAGGAGTAACACTACTGCTATAAATATACTGACAGACATCACACAGAATTAACATCATGCTAGTACAGAATCTGCATTGCTTGCATTACAATGATATTTCATGATCCCATCATTAATTTCATAACATTACATCAATCATATATTATATGGAAATGAATGGCATTAAATGACTTTAAATCACCCAATGGTTTATACATTACTCACGTGGCACGAGAATGGGTTCAGCACCACCACGGGTGGCTGACCGGTCGTGCATTCCAACCGAGGCCAACGCTCGCTCTTCCAGGTCAGTCGGGGCTTATATCTGATGGGCCGCCACCCGTGCACCACTGCTCGGCCCGATTCTTTAAAAACTTCTTCTGCAAAGGTGACAAGAGCATGGCATAGCATAAGATCATTGCTAGGTACTTTTACAGATAAAACATAGCAGATTGCTGACAGATATCATGTTGTTGTTGTTATTATTACTCATCATCATAGGTAGTCCCTCGGAATCGAGGAAGACTTGCTTCCACTCTTAGCATGAGTTCTTAGGTGGCTGAACAGTCCAATATGAGAACCACAGTCTCTGTCACAGGTGGGACAGATAGTCGTTGAGGGAAAGGGTGGGCAGGGAGCTTGGTTTGCTGCACGCTCCTTCCGCTGCCTGCTCTTGATTTCTGCATGACCTCAGCGACGATACTCGGAGCTCAGCGCCCTCCCGAATGCACTTTCTCCACTTAGGGTGGTCTATGGCTAGGGAATCCCAGGTGTCAGTGGGGATGGCGCACTTCATCATGGAGTCTTTGAGGGTGTCCTTGTAACGTTTCCTCTGCCCGCCTTTGGCTCATTTGCCGTGGACGAGTTCCGTGTAGAGCGCTTGCTTTGGGAGTCTCGTGTCTGGTATGCGAACTATGTGGCCTGTCCAGCGGAGCTGATCAAGTGTAGTCAGTGCTTCAATCCTGGGGATGTTGGCCTGGATGAGGACGCTAATGTTTGTGCATTTGTCCTCCCAGGGGATTTGCAGGATCTTGCGGAGACATCGTTGGTGATATTTCTCCAGCGACTTGAGGTGTCTACTGTACAAGGTCCACATCTCTGAGCCATACAGGAGGGCAGGTATTACTACGGCCTTGTAGACCATGTGCTTGGTGACAGTTTTGAGGGACTGGTCTTCAAACACTCTTTCTTTTCCTCAGGCGGTCGAAGGCTGCACTGGTGCATTGGAGGTGGTGTTGTATCTCGTCGTCAATGCCTGCTCTTGTTGATAGGAGGCTCCCGAGATAGGGGAAGTGGTCCACGTTGTCCAGGGCCATGCCGTGGATCTTGATGTCTGGGGGGCAGTGCTGTGCGGCGAGGACAGGCTGGTGGAGGACCTTTGTCTTACTAATGTTTAGCATAAGGCACTAATGGAACTAATCAACTGTGAGGTGGAGCATGGCAGCGAGGAAGATTGAGAAGAGGGTTGGGGCGATGAAGCAGCCCTGCATGATCCCGGTCCGGATGTGAATTGGGTCTGTGATGGATCCGTTGGTTAAGGATCATGGCCTGCATGTCGTTGTGGAGCAGGCGGAGGATGATGACGTACTTTTGGGGGCATCTGAAACGGAGGAGGACGCTCCATAGACCCTCTCGGTTGACAGTGTCAAAGGCCTTAGTAGGGTCGAAGAAGGCCATGTGTATGGGCTGGCACTGTTCCCTGCAGTTTTCCTGTAGCTGTCGCACTGCAAAAATCATGTCTGTTGTGCCCTGGAGGGGACGAAATCCACACTGACTCCGGGAGGAGCTCCTCGGCCACGGGGAGAAGACAGTTGAGGAGGACTCTAACGATGCCTTGTCGACTTTCCCAGTGGTTGATAAAGGGAGATTTCTCTGTAGTTGCTGCAGTCGGACTTGTCCCCTTTTTTAAAGATGGTCACGATCACTGCATCTCTGAGATCGCCCGGCATGCTGTCCTCCCTCCAGATGAGAGAGATGAGGTTGTGTGTTGGTGCCAGTAGTGGCTCTCCGCCATACTTCAGTGCTTCAGCAGGGATTCCATCCGCTCCCGTAGCCTTGTTATTTTTAAGCTGTCTTATGGCTTTTTCTACCTCGTGCTGTGTTGGGGTCTCACTGAGGTGGTGGTGAGTAGCATGCTGCGGAATGGAGGCGAGAACACTCGAGTCAAAGGCAGAGTCTTGATTGAGGAGATCTTCGAAGTGTTCCTTCCAGCGGGCCCTGACTGCCTCAGTGTCCTTAATGAGTGTTTCCCCGTTCTTGGCCAGCAGTGGGGTGGGGCCTTGGGTGTTTGGCCTGTAGGGCCTCGCACATCATGGTTGTTGGCCAGCTGCTGTATCTCTTATCCTTTCTCCATCCACCACCTGTTCTTTAGGTCCCGGGTTTTTTGTTGGACCTCAGCTTTGAGCCGTCTGTAATGATGCTTTGCTGCTCCCGCGTTGGGTTGCTGGTTTAGGCTCAAATGCCCTGCGCTTGCGATCTATTAGCTCTTGGACCTCCTGATCATTCTCATCAAACGAGTCCTGATGTTTCCTGGTTGAGTGACCAAGCGTCTCCTTGCAGACACTGGTTATGGAGGCCCGGAGGGCAGACCAAGCGCTGTGGGCATTCTGCATCTCTGGGTCATCAAAGGCACGCCAGGTTAGCTGTGAGGCGCTGGCTGTAAAGGGCTCTCTTAGCTGGGTCCTTAAGTGCCCCTGCATTGACTTTTTTGCAACACTGCTTCTGCCGCCCCCTTCGCTTTGGGGCGATGTTGATGTCAATGATGGATCGGATTAGGCGGTGGTCCATCCAGCAGTCGTCAGCTCCTGTCATGGCGCGGGTGATGCGCACATCCTTGCGATCCCGGACGATGACATAGTCAAGCAGGTGCCAGTGCTTGGAGCGAGGGTGTTGCCACGATGCCTTGTATTTGTCCCTCTGGTGGAACAAGGTGTTGGTGATGACAAGCTCATGCTCTGGACATTTTGTCAGGAGTAGGGTACTACTGGAGTTGGCTTTCCCCACCCGCTCTCTGCCAATCACGCCTCCCCAGAGGCCTGTGTCCCTGCCGACCCTGGCGTTGAAGTCACCGAGGAGGATCAGTTTGTCGCCCGTGGGGTCGCAGTTCAGGAATTTTTCCAGCTTGGAGTGAAAACCCTCTTTAGCCTCATCTGTTGCATTGAGTTTTGGGGCATAAGCACTGATGACTGTGGTGCACTGGTTCCGGGATAGAGTGAGTCGAAGCGTCATGAGGTGTTCATTAGTCCCACAGGGGGAGTCTTTGAGGCGGTCGACCAGCTCGTTTTTGATGGCGAAGCCGACTTCCTGGAGGTGGAGTTCTGCCTCTGGCAAAAATCAAAACTGGGCACATTACAGCAAAATTATAAAAGGGCAAAGTGTGTTAAAAAGATAAACAAACCTGAAAGCTCTGTGCCTCAATGCGATGAGTATTCGTAATAAGTTGGACGAATTAACTGCACAGGCAGCAATAAATGAATTTGATATAATTGGCATCACGGGGACATGGCTCCAGGGTGACCAAGGCTGGGAACTCAACATTCAGGGGTATTCAACATTCAGGAAGGATAGACAGAAAGTAAAAGGAGGGGTGGGGTAGAGTTGCTGGTTAAAGAGGAAATTAACGCAATAGTAAGGAAGGACATTAGCCTGGACGATGTGGAATCTGTATGGGTGGAGCTGCGGAAAACGCTAGTGGGAGTTGTGCACAGACCACCAAACAGTAGTAGTGAGGTTGGGGACAACATCAAACAAGAAATTAGGGATGCAATTAAGGTACAGCAGTTATCATGGGTGACTTTAATCTATATATAGATTGGGCTAACCAAACTGGTAGCAATACGGTGGAGGAGAATTTCCTGGAGTGTATTCGGGATGTTTTTCGAGACCAATATGTCGAGGAACCAACTAGAGGGCTGGCCATCCTAGACTGGGTGATGTGTAATGAGAAAGGACTAATTATCAATCTTGTTGTGCGAGGCCCCTTGGGGAAGAGTGACCATAATATGGTAGAATTCTTCATTAAGATGGAGAGTGACACAGTTAATTCAGCGACTAGGGTCCTGAACTTAAGGAAAGGTAACTTCGATAGTATGAGGCGTGAATTGGCTCGAATAGACTGGCAAATGATACTTAAAGGGTTCACGGTAGATAGGCAATGGCAAACATTTAAAGATCACATGGATGAACTTTAACAATTGTACATCCCTGCCTGGAGTAAAAAGAAAACGGGGAAGGTGGCTCAACCGTGGCTAACAAGGGAAATTAAGAATAGTGTTAAATCAAAGGAAGAGACATTATAAATTGACCAGAAAAAGCAGCAAACCGATGGACTAGGAGAAATTTAGAATTCAGCAGAGGAAGACAAAGGGTTTAATTTGGAGGGGGTAATTAGAGTACGAGAGGAAGCTTGTCGGGAACATAAAAACTGACTGCATAAACTTCTATAGATACGTGAAGAGAAAAAGATTAGTGACGACAAACATAGGTCCCTTGCAGTCAGATTCAGGTGAATTTATAATGGGGAACAAAGAAATGGCAGACCAATTGAACAAATACTTTGGTTCTGTCTTCACAAAGTAAGACACAAATAAGCTTCCGGAAGTACTAGGGGACCGAGGGTCTAGTGAGAAGGAGGAACTGAAGGATATCCTTTATTAGGCGGGAAATTGTGTTAGGGAAATTGAAGTGATTGAAGGCTGCTAAATACCCGGGGCCTGATAGTCTGCATCCCAGAGTACTTAAGCAAGTGGCCCTAGAAATAGTGGACGCATTGGTGATCATTTTCCAACAGTCTATCGATTCTGGATCAGTTCCTAGGGACTGGAGGGTAGCTAATGTAACACCACTTTTTAAAAAGGGAGGGAGAGAGAAAGCGGGTAATTATAGACCTGTTAGCCTGACATCAGTAGTGCGGAAAATGTTGGAATCAATTATTAAGGATGAAATAGCAGCGCATTTGGAAAGCAGTGACAGGATCGGTCCAAGTCAGCATAGATTTATGAAGGGGAAATCATGCTTGACAAATCTTCAGGAATTTTTTGAGGATGTAACTAGTAGGGTGGACAAGGGAGAACCAGTGGATGTGGTGTATTTGGACTTTCAAAAGGCTTTTGACAAGGTCCCGCACAAGAGATTGGTGTGCAAAATTAAAGCACATGGTATTGGGGGTAATATACTGACGTGGATAGAGAACTGGCTGGCAGACAGGAAGCAGAATGTCGGGATAAACGGTCCTTTTCGGAATGGCATGCAGTGATTAGTGGAGTGCCGCAGGGCTCAGTGCTGGGACCCCAGCTCTTTACAATATACATCAATGATTTGGATGAAGGAATTGAGTGTATCTCCAAGTTTGCAGATGACACTAAACTGGGTGGCGGTGTGAGCTGTGAGGAGGGCACTAGGAGGCTACAGGGTGACTTGGGCAGGTTAGGTGAGTGGGCAAATGCATGGCAGATGCAGTATAATGTGGATAAATGTGCGGTTATCCACTTTGGGGGCAAAAACACGAAGACAGATTATTATCTGAATGGCGGCAGATTAAGAAAAGGGGAGGTGCAACGAGACCTTGGTGTCATGGTTCATCAGTCATTGAAAGTTGGCATACAGGTACAGCTGGCAGTGAAGAAGGCAAATGGTATTTTGGCCTTCATAGCTAGTGGATTTGAGTATAGGAGCAGGGAGGTCTTACTGCAGCTGTACAGGGCCTTGGTGAGGCCTCACCTGGAATATTGTGTTCAGTTTTGGTCTCCTAATCTGAGGAAGGACGTTCTTGCTATTGAGGGAGTGCGGTGAAGCTTCACCAGACTGATTACCGGGATGGCTGGACTGACATATGAGGAGAGACTGGATCGACTGATCATTTATACACTGGAGCTTCGAAGGATGAGAGGGGATTTCATAGAAACATATAAGATTCTGACGGGACTGGACAGGTTAGATGCGGGAAGAATGTTCCCGATGCTGGGGAAGTCCAGAACCAGGGGACACAGCCTAAGGATAAGAGGTAAGCCATTTAGGACAGAGATGAGGAGAAACTTCTTCACTCAGAGCATTGTTAACCTGTGGAATTCCCTGCCGCAGAGAGTTGTTGATGCCAGTTCATTGGGTATATTCAAGAGTGAGTTAGATATGGCCCTTAGGGCTAAAGGGATCAAGGGGTATGGAGAGAAAGCAGGAAAGGGATACTGAGAGAATGATCAGCCATGATCTTATTGAATGGTGGTGCAGGCTCGAAGGACCGAATAGCCTACTCCTGCACCTATTTTCTATGTTTCTATGTTTCCCTTTCCAGAAGAAGGTGTAACCTCCACCTTATTCTTTGAGCTGGCCTTCCTCTGCCCACTGGGTCTCGCTTAGGACAGTGATGTCAATATCAAAGCGTCTAAGTTTCCGGACAACTATGGCGGTGTGGCGTTCCGTCCGGTCTGTCGCTGCTGGGGTTGTCCATGAGGGTCCTGACGTCCAGGTTCTGAACTTCATGTTCGAGGAGTGGATGATGCCTGTGCGTGATTTCTTTTAACGTGGGGTGATCGTTGCACACCGGCTACTACACGTGCTTAGCTGAGCGAGGTCTTGGTCCAGTGGCAAGGGGGTCCAGGACGACTGGAGACCAGGCACTGCTATATGGGCCTAATTGCCTATGGCGAGGTGTTGGCCGCAGGCACGGCACTGGGTAGCGCCCTTGGTGGTCGGTTGTCCGAGGCTTGGTTGGGGGCAGGCTGGGGCCAGCGGTGCACTGGGGTTCAGAATAGGGGGGACAAGGGGGGGCCACAGACATTGTACTCACCACGTGCTGGAGGAGGAGAGGCGACCAGGCCATCAGTGGGGAAGGAGAGGTCCTATTGCACAACACAACACACAGACAATCCACAATTAGTCATCCCATGCTAATCGTCATCGTTAACGTTATGTGCTATTACACTTCGCATGCATGGCTATATCTTCTGTCTGAGAATAACTTGAATAAGATCGAGGTTTGGATTAAACGCATGACACCAAGATTATCAGCCTACCAACAATACATCAGATCTGCATTTAAATTAATCACTGTATCATAACAATTTATTGTATAAATAAATGTAATCCTTACTCTGCCGAAACCAACCAGATCGTTCCAGCACTTGTGGCACTGGTTCGGCTCTATCACTTCATGCGTCTTAGATGAAATTACCTCGGCACTCTCTGTCCATATGCGCTGATATAAGAACATAAGAACATAAGAAATAGGAGCAGGAGTAGGCCATACGGCCCCTGCTCCCCATTTAATACCATCGTGGCTGATCCGATCATGGACTCGGATCCACTTCCCTACCCATTCCCCATAACCCCTTATCGTTTAAGAAACTGTCTATTTCTGTCTAAATTTATTCAATGTCCCACCTTCCACAGCTCTCTGAGGCAGCGAATTCCACAGATTTACAACCCTCTGAGAAGAAATTTCTC
This sequence comes from Pristiophorus japonicus, assembly GCF_044704955.1. NCBI lineage: Eukaryota > Metazoa > Chordata > Chondrichthyes > Pristiophoridae > Pristiophorus > Pristiophorus japonicus. The sequence continues at coordinate 65,793,022 of NC_091993.1, read as the reverse complement.
CTCATCTCAGTTTTAAATGGGCGGCCTCTTATTCTAAGATCATGCCCTCTAGTTCTCGTCTCCCCCACCAGTGGAAACATCCTCTCTGCATCCACCTTGTCAAGTCCCCTCATAATCTTATACGTTTCGATAAGATCACCTCTCATTCTTCTGCGTTCCAATGAGTATACCCTGGGGGTGGTTTCCCACCACCCCCCCCGGGTCAATTGTGCCCACCGATTCTCAACTTCTGCTACTAAGTCAGCATTGGCCTCCTCAGTGAAGCGTTTTGCGTGCCTTCGTCCTCCCATCTCTCCCACTTCAGCCACTTCCTCCTCTTCCTCGTTCACAACTGTATCCTTACTTCACTAATATCCATTTTATTTTATTTTAATCCAGAAATCGAAAGAATTCACCGAAACCCCCAATATCACCACAAGAATCCCTCATCAGCTTTCTCCACTATCTCTCTCTCTCTCTCTCTCTCTCTCTCTCTCTCTCTCTCCTCTTTCACTTTCTTTCTCTTCTGTGCATGTGCAAATGACCCTCTAACCTCCGGAAACCTGGGAAAAGACCACTGCTATGGAAAACGAATACATCGCTAACGCCCGTTTTACATCGCTACGGTTAATGCCCAAATTAAAAAAGGGAAACTAGCGGGTTTTAAAATAGGCCATATATTGGCGATCACAAATATATAATCGCTAACGCCGGAAATACCACCCACTTTTGGGCGATCTGGAGACTAATGCAAAGTCTAGCCCTCAGTCTTTGAGCTATCAATCTCAGAATTAAAATTAACAATTGCTCGAGAATCAACTGTTCTTTGCAGAAGAAAGTTCCAAACTTCTACCACAACTCTGTGCAGAAATGTTCCCTAACTTCACTCCTGAAAGGCCTGGCTCTAACATTTAGACTATGAACCCTAGACTCCCCAATCAACAGAAATAGCTTCTCTCTATCTATAGAAATTTACAGCGCAGAAGGAGGCCATTTCGGCCCACCTTGCCCGCTCCGGCCGACAAAGAGCCGCACGGCCCTTGGTCAGCAGCCCCAAAGGTTACATATAAACCTATGAACAACGACGGAAAGGCAAAGAGCACCCAGCCCAAAAAATCCGCCCCACACAACTGCAACACCCCTTATACACAAACATTCTGCACTCCACCCCAACTGGAGCCATGTGATCTCCTGGGGAGAGGCAAAAACCAGATAAAAACCCAGGCCAAATTAGAGAGAAAAAAATCTGGGAAAATTCCTCTCTGGCCCATCCAGGCGATCAAAACTAGTCCAGGAGATCACCCAGGTTGTATTTTGTTCCCTGCAATACTTACCATTATACCTGCGCCGTCTAACAAAAGGTTATCCAGTCTAATCCCAATTACCAGCTCTAGGTCCATAACCCTGCAGGTTACGGCACTTTAAGTGCCCATCCAACCATCTCTTAAAAGTGGTGAGGGTTTCTGCATCCACCACTCTTCCAGGCAGCGAGTTCCAGATCCCCACAACCCTCTGCCTAAAGAAGCCCCCCCCCCTCAAATCCCCTCTAAACTTTCCACCACCCACCTTTAAAACTATGCGCCCTCGTAATAGACCCCTCCACCAATGGAAATACTCTCCACTATGTCCAGGCCCTTCATTATTTTGTGCACCTCAATGAGATCTCCTCTCACCTCCTCTGTTCCAATGAGAGCAAACCCAGCCTATCCAATCTGTCCTCATAACTAAGATTCTCCATTCCAGGCAGCATCCGAGTAAATCACCTCTGCACTCTCTCGAGTGAAATCACGTCTTTCCTATAATATGGTGACCAGAACGACACGCAGTACTCCAGCTGTGGCCTAACCAAAGTATTACATAATTTAAGCATGACCTCCCTGCTCTTATATTCTATGCGTCAGCCAATAAAGGCAAGCATTCCGTATGCCTTCTTAACCACCTTATCCACCTGGCCTGCTACTTTCAGGGATCTGTGGACAAGCACTCCAAGGTCGCTTTGTTCATCTACACTATTAAGTAACCTACCACTTAATGTGTATACCCTTTCCTTATTAGCCCTCTCAAAGTGCATCACCTCACACTTCTCTGCATTAAATTCCATTTGCCACTGCTCTGCCCACCTGACCAGCAGATTGATATCCTCCTGCAGCCCATGACTTTCTTCTTCATTATCAACCACACAGCCAATTTTAGTGTCATACAAACATAGAAACATAGAAAATAGGTGCAGGAGTAGGCCATTCGGCCCTTCCCGAAACATCCCTTTCCCGTGTCCCCACAGGTGACAAACTGATTCTCCTCGGTGACTTCAATGCCAGGGTCGGCAAAAACACAGCCCTCTGGGGAGACGTGATTGGCAGAGAGGGAGCAGGGAAAGCCAACTCCAGCGGTACCTTACTCCTGACAAAATGTCGAGAACATGAATTCCTCATCATCAACACCCTGTTCTGTCAGAGGGATAAATACAAGGCATCGTGGCAACACCCTCGCTCCAAACACTGGCACCTGTTCGACTATGTCATCGTCCGAGCCAGGGATCGCAAGGATGTGCGCATCACCCGTGCCATGACAGGAGCTGACGACTGCTGGATGGACCATCGCCTAATCCGATCCATCATCGACATTAACATTGCCCCAAAGCAGAGGGGGCAGCAGAAGCAGTGCCGCAAAAAAGTCAATGCTGGAACACTTAAAGACCCTATACAGCCAGCACCTCACAGCTAACCTTGATGACCCTGAGATGGTGAATGCCCACAGCGCTTTGTCTGCCCTCCAGGCCTACTTAACCAGTGCCTGCGGAGAGACACTTGGTCACTCAACCAGAAAACACCAGGACTGGTTTGATGAAAATGATCAGGAGATCCAAGAACTAATGGATCACAAGCGCAGAACATTTCTGAGCTCCCAGCAACAACCCAACTCAGGAGCAGCAAAGCAACACTACAGGCGGCTCAAGGCTGAGGTCCACTAAAAACCTAGGACTTAAAGAACACGTTGTGGATGGAGAAAGCACAGGAGATACAACAACTGGCCGACAGCCATGATGTGCGAGGATTCTTCATCGCAGTCAAGGCCACCTACGGTCCAAATTCCCAAGGCCCCACCCCACTGCTGGATAAGAACGGGGAAACACTCATCAAGGACACCAAGGCAGTCAGGGCCTGCTGGAAGGGGCAATTCGAAGATCTCCTCAATCGAGACTCTGCCTTTGACTCGTATGTTTTCGACTCCATCCCGCAGCATGCGACCCGCCACCACCTCAGTGAAACCCCAACGTTGCATGAGGTAGGAAAAGCCATAAGACAGCTCAAGAACAACAAGGCTACAGGAACGGATGGAATCCCTGCTGAGGCGCCAAAGAACGTCCTAAGTAGAGAAAGTGCATCGGGAGGGTGTTGAGCACTTCGAGTCTCAACGCCGAGAGCGTGCAGAAATCAAGCGCGGGCCGTGGAAAGAGCGTGCGGCAATCCAGTCCCACCCAACCCTTCCCTCAACAACTATCTGTCCCACCTTTGGCAGAGTCTGTGGTTCTTGTATTGAACTGTTCAGCCACCAAAGAACTCACTAGGAGTGGAAGCAAATCTTCCTCGATTCCGAGGGACTGCCTATGTTGATGATGATGATGGTTATCCTGTCAATCTCTTAATGGCTCTATTCCCATCCCAAAATTCCTTTTTTATTAATGTGACTGTAAAATATTTTACTATTTTGTTTTATCTTCCATGATAATTTCATTTCATAGTTTCTCTTTGCCTTCCTCATTGATTTTGTGACTTCTCTCCTAATCTCTTCGTATTCTCCCTTATCGTGCACTCCTCTGCCGTCTATGTACTGAATGTATGCCTCTTTCCTTACCCGCAATTGTTCCCTTATGATTTTATTCATCCATGGAGTATCATTAATGTTTAATTTGTTCTCTCCTTTAGTGGAATACATTGTTCCTGCACTCCACTGAACACAGTTTTAAATGTTTCCCATTGCTGTTCTCCATCATTGTTTGCCAATATTGTTGCCCATTTTATTTTCACAAGTCCTATTCTCAGCCCCTCAAATCAGCTTTTCTTCAATTTATTACCCTAGTTTTTGTCATAGTTATGTCCTTCTTAATTATCAAGTTATAGCATATAATATTATGGGCACTATTGTCGAGATTTTCCCTACTTTTACTTCTCTTATCTATACTGTTCATTCCCCATTAGTAGACCAAATAATGAATCCTCCCTTGTTGGACTATTTACATATTGGGTTAGAAAGGAGTCCTGTGCACATTGTAGGAACTCCATTCCCTTATCCCCTTTACCTACCTCTTCTGTCCAGTTAATATCGGGGTAGTTGAAATCCCCATGATTATTATTCTGTGTTTTTACTAATTTCCCTCATTTATCTCCTTATTTCATCCTCCACCTCCCTTCCACTATTAGGTGGTCTGTAGTCTAGACCTATTAGTGTGGTTGATCCTTTACTATCTTGTATCTCTATCCATATGGATTCTATTTTTGTCTTGCTGATAGCTGCGTCAATTTTTTCTGATGCCATTATGTTAACCCTAATAACTACAGCTACTCCACCTCCCCCTTTTCCCTCTCTATCTTTGCTAAATATGTTATGCCTTGCAATATTTATTTCCCAGTCCTGATTTTTCTGTCGCCATGTCTCAGTAATCCCTAGTATGTCTAGTTCCTCACACTATGTATGATTGCCTCCCCTGTTTTATTACGGACACGATGCATTGTTGTACAGACAGTTTAACTCATTTTTAATAGGGTTTCCTCTCACTTTATGTTTAGCCATCTTTGTAAACTCATGTTCTATAACTCTATATATTCCTTTGCCATTAATCTCCTCCCTTACTTTATTATTTCCTATGCTCTCTTTTCCTGTTTTGTTTATATTTGGCTGGTTATGTTTCTTGTAGATCCCTCCCCCCATCTAACTAATTTAAAGCCTTTGCCACCTCCCCATTTACCCCTTCCGCTAGGACACGGGTCCCATCCCGGTTCAGATGGAGCCGTTCCCGTTGGTACAGCTCCTTCCTGTCCCAGAACTGGTGCCAGTGTCCCATGAAAAGGAACCCCTCTTTCCCACACCAGCCCTTTAATCACGTGTTAATTCTCCTGATCTGTCTGCTTCTATGCCAATTTGCACATGGCTCCGAAAATAATCCAGAGATTATTACCCTCGAGGTCCTGCTTTTTAATTTAGAGCCTAACTTCTGATCCTCTCTCAGCAGGACATCATCCCTGTTCCTACCTATGTCGTTTGTTCCAACATAGATCACGACAATTAGATTTACCCCTCCCTTTCCAAGTTCCTCTTCAGCTGCTGTGAGATATCCTTTACCTGGCTGCAGAGGACACTATCAATGCCTCTAATTATAGAGTCCCCTATCACTGCCACATTTCTATTCTGCTCCTGCCGCCTCCCCTCTTGGACAACCTTCTGAGCTACGGTGCCTTGGTCTGCATTGTGCCTGTTCTCCCTGTAATCTGTTTCCTTGTCCTCACAGGTAGCGAGTACATCGTACCTGTTGGACAGGACCAGTGTCTGTGGGACCTCCTTCACAACCTCTCCTAAACCCCCACTACCCGGCTCACTAACAGTCACCCCCTCCCTTTCCTGAACCTGTGCTTTTCTCTGGGGTGTGACTGAATTCTGGATAAAACTGTCCAGAAATTCCTCCCCCTCCCTTATGTGTCAGAGTGTCTCCAGCTCGATGACTCTGAGCTGGAGAGATTCGAGATGGAGACATCTCCTGCAAACGTGTTTGCTCGGGACAGTCTCGTTGTCCACAACCTCCCACATACTGCAGTCCAGACACACAACCTGCCCTGCCATGTCTCAGTCTAGCCTTATTTTATTTATTTAATTAGTTGAAGTCTTTATTCAATGATTATTCATAGTTATATTAATTAGATTAACTAGTTAAGCTATAAGTTTAATACAGCCCTGTATAGTTTCTCACACCTAGTTTAAACCACAGTCCGAGGTTAGTGAGAAAAGTAAGGAAAAAACCCCGTGACATTCACCAACCAATCACCTTTGTTTTTTGAGGGGAGATCGCGAAGGTTCCGCTGCTGCTAATATCTCCTCCAATTAGGTCCTTCCCCTTTTCTCCAAGTTCCCACTCTTTCCAAATTCCCAAATAAACCACGCTGTTTAAGTCCACTCCAGTTAAGACATTCTGTACAGAGCACTCAATCCTCATCTGAGTGCCGTGCAGCAGAACCCGCGCGCGAACTCGCCCTCCGAGGTGTTGTCTCCTGCACTACCCTTTCCCCCTGGCCTCGCTGCAGCCCGCTCGTCCCTGGTGCCCCACCCAGTGCAGTCCCCTCTATTAAGCTTGCTTCAAATGAACGTGTAGTGCCAGTCTCTGAGGTGGTGCCTGCGTGTGGGAGATGCAGTGATACGGTGCTTGGGTCCTCCTCTTCTCCCACCTCACTCTCACTGGCAGGCTCAGGGACAAGCTGTTCCTCCGCTGGCTGATTATCTGAAAGCATAAAGGCACAAGGCTCATGTTCAGGTGGGGGCAGGTATGGAGCAAAGAATGCGGGCACTATCAGGAGCTGGAAAGTGAGAAAGGCTTGTGGTGTGAGGGGTATGTGGGATGAGAGAAGGAGGGGGGATGAAGATGCCGTTGTTGCCCCCAGCGGGATCGACATCGCCGACGGTCATGCGCCCACCTCCTGCTGCCCAATGAGTCGTAACATCACTCCTCCAGGTCTGAGAGCTGCTGGAGCTGTGCATCACCCCCACCTGTCCTCTGCTGCTCCCTACCATTGTGGGCCATCTTGGCCTGCAAGGGAAACGATTGTGTGAGTCAGAGTGCAGCTATGTGTTTGGCAGATGTGAGCACCATAGTTGAATAGATTTAATTATAGGCAAGCCATGAGATGTGGATATGAGTTTGAGTAGGCACCCCCGGGGCACGCCCCCTCCCCCCTGGGCGCCGCCCCCTCCCCCCAGGGCACCGCCCCCACCCCGGGGGAACTGCCCCCACCACCAGGGCACTAACCCCCCACCCCCAGGGGCACAGCCACTGCGTCCATCTCTGGGGAACTGCCCCACCCTAACATTCCTCGGGTTCTGCTGGCGACCAGAGAGCTGGAGTGATGTGATGCCCTGGAAGCAAAAGTGGCCCCAAAGCCAAGCTAGCAGCTGACTGGCAGCATTTTGTGCTGGTCGACTGCATCAAGGTGGGTTCCATGTGTTATTGATGGAACTGACCGTTGATGGTTGGGTCCATGCTCTGCTCAAAGCCTTGCACCAAGTTGGAGCTGGACTCCTCCGCACTGCACATCATTGTGCACAAGCTCGCCACAGGCTGCTCGGTGCACTATGGTGTCGGCCCATTAGCCTTCTTTGGTAGCCCGGCTCACCAAAATCGGTAACAGAGTCCTCTGCAGCAGAACTAGTTTGCAGTCAGGTGAGCGGGCACCTGTGGTGTCCTATCCCCATGCCCGAGCTCCTGCACTATTGTGCCTGGTGAGTCACCACGTGCAGATCCATCCTCCAACATCGAAAGTCCGCGTGTGTCAGTATCTGAGCTGGTGTTTGAGAGATCAAGTGACAGTGCATCTGCTGCTGCACTGAACTCGCTGAGGGCGGGCGGCATTCTCAGGAACTGCAATGAAAGAAAGGGACAAAGATGTTTTCTTTGCTCTTCATCCCTCCCAGGCCCCTCGTCGTGTCTTCATGCCTCCTTTCATTTCACCCCTCTCAGTTACTCTGCCCCCTCTCCGCCACCCCCTCAAATCCCTCCCCCAATCCTTCAGCACTCCTCCACCATCCTACTCTCCTGCTTCTGTCCCAGGCTTGATTCTTGTAAGGGGTGGTTTTCAGGGGTCAACTTTCCCTTCTGACCTTATATGAGCGGTTCCGAATCGCTCCCACACACTTGGTTCTAGACTCTGGAATTATGAAGGGACTGTGACAGACTTGGACAGACAATCGGTTTAAAGGTAGGAAGCAGGTATGGCTTTATTGTGTTTAAAAAGAAGTAAATGGCACACCTTTAATAACACACACAGAATAGTGATATCAATACACACTGAGGGGCACAACACATTGAATAAATTGTCAAAATACAGTCTGTGGGGAAAATAATACAGCTTAAACTCTAAATGGGGTAAAGAGGAGAATGCAGATACATTTCCACAGGTTATCTCAGCCTCCCCCTCCCAATTCCCCTAACTAACTAAGTTAGAGCTCTGGGGGTTCAGGGGCAATGCTCAGCAATCCCTTTTGACAGTTGCCAGTGAATTGCAGTTTCTGGGTTCGCTGCACTTTGCCTTCTAGGCGAGACGTACCCCGGACGGAGGAGAGGACTTTGGACTGCCGAGTCTTCAGTTGGGGTGAGTCCGCTGATGCGGTAAGTCGTGTTTTGGATGTATGGGGTAAGTACCCACTTTCTTTGGTTAGGAATAGTTTTAGTTAGTCCTTTTAGGTAATTTCTCACCCGTTGGTCATTCAGATGTAGATTGTAGAGTGGAAATAAATGTCGATTCTTCGGTTTTTGCTGAGTTGTTTTCGGTTGGTCGTTTCGCTGGTTGTGGTGGCCCAGTTTGTCAATTTGGTTGCTGACAACCTTCTGCTTCATGGGCCTCTTGCTGTTGGTGTGCTCGGCCGGTCCTTGATGGTTTCTTGTAGTTTTCTCCACGACTCCATTTCTTCACTCCCCACCTCCTGCTGCTTTTTCTTCCCTTGTAAAACTGGGAATAGATATACCCCAAAAAGGCTTCCTTATCTCCCACCAAATCTGGCCCAGCTCTTCGTTTCAAGGGAGCTGCTCATTAGTTTTGAGCTCTCTTCTTTGTCAGAATTTGTCGGGCTCATTCAGTAGTAATTTGATTATGATGTGGTAATGTGGAAAATCACCGGTTGGCATTGTTGAAGCAGTGTTTAAACTGTTTGGCTGGGCCCGTGATTTCTATACGTCTATTTGCACATGCATGCCAATAATGGTCTCTGGTGATTAGCCTGATAGCTCTTGATGCATTTATGTCCTCGGGAGCGAATTTTTATACCTCACAGTTCTTGACTCATTCTCCCAGACAAATTGAATTAGCTCCAATACCCAATTCCTGAGCGAAGTCCCACCCTCTGTTCTGGCAGTCTGTTCCAACTTGTTCCTTTAGAGATCTTAAACTTGTAAAGCTCTTAGGAAATACTCTGAGAAAGATACCTAAGATACCAAAATGTTCATCGAGTTCCAAATTAAATTCCCTTTCCTATGAGTCCAAACACTGAGGGGGTGGGGGGCGGGGGGCGGGGGCGGACTCCATGAATGCATCCCCTTTTATCCCCTGTAGGCCTCGTCTGCCCTTTAAACTCATTTGTGTCCCGAAGATTTTCCTTCCATTTTAAAAGTCCAAAAAGTGATTCTTCTCCTCTGCTGGGGAAAGGCAAAAGGAAACTTTGTGAAATATTGGTAAATTCTACATTCCCTCTTAGATAAGACTAAGCTTCCCTCTCTGCCTTTCCTGGCATCTTCTGAGGGGCCCATCGAGGCACCCATCATTACCTTCTCATGCGGAGCCACCCAAACTGCCGCAGCCTACTCCCTCGCTGACCTTCGCATCAAGCACACCCGCTCGGGGCCAGTGGTGGCAATTCCCTTCCCGTCCCACTCACCCCTCTCCATGCTGTCTCTGCCAGTGGAGCCACTATCACCGCCCCTCTCCGCATCTCCCTCCAGAATCTCCACTTGTAAACCAGACCCTTGCCATCCATCAGCTTATAGTGGATGATTGCATCGACATCATGGTGTAAGATTCGGGACACGGGTCACACACAGATTACCCAAAGGGTCTTAGGAGTCATAAGGTGTTTTATTAAGGAGCGGCAGTTTTAAATGCAATTCGATACAATACGCAATCAGGATCGACATAGTAGACATACGACCCGCGACAGAGGAGAACGATTTGCTGCCCCGGGACGGGAGGGAGAGAGGGACAGATGGACTTTGAGGCAGATCATGGGTCTCGGATCTCTGTAGCCTGCGGCAGTGGTCTCTTCCCTTTGGTCATCTGCCGAGCTGGAGCAGATATTAGGCCGAAGCCAGCGTGAGACCCACCCTGGAGGAAATTCTCCCCCCTCTCTGCCTGTTTCCTGCTCTCGGCTGCCCATTTATATACCTTATTTTGGAGGGCCGGTGGACACCTCGCATCAATCATTTGTTTAGTCACTTTTACCCTTTCAATTGTCCAATTACAGAGGAAGAGGTACCTGTGGCAGCCCCCTCCCAGCTTCATAAGCTCATTTCTCTCTTTATCTCTGTTTGAACCTCTTGTTACTCTCCCATAGACAGCTTGTTTATCCTAAGGCTTCTCGCTTGATCTCTGATGAGCCTAGTTGTGCCAACATGACGGTCTGTTCCTGCCATCATGTCCTTGTGATGGCCGAAGCTCTTTGTACAACTCCTTATCTGATATGACTGGAATTGATACTGCATGTGCAGTACACCCAGGGCTGAATCAGCCCTTTTAGATTTGATTCACAATGGAAGGAGAGCAGGCAGAAAGTTCAGCAGTGAGGCAAACGAGGCCCTTGTCGGTGGTGTTGAAAGGAGATGGACAGAATTAAACAGACGGCTGCAAGTAAACCCCTTCCAGCGGTGTTTCCTAGACTTTGGAGCAGCATATCTGAGGAGGACTCCTATATCGACGCCACGGGTGCAGGACATTCGAAAAAGGGAGGGTGAACAGCCAGTTGTTGTGGTGCACATTGGTACCAACGACATAAGTAAAAAAAGGAATGAGGTCCTACGAGACGAATTTAAGGAGCTAGGGGCTAAATTAAAAAGTAGGGCCTCAAAAGTAGTAATCTCGGGATTGCTACCAGTGCCACGTGCTAGTCAGAGTAGGAATCGCAGGATAGCGCAGATGAATACGTGGCTTGAGCAGTGATGCAGCAGGGAGGGATTCAAATTCCTCGGGCATTGGAACAGGTTCTGGGGGAGGTGGGACCAGTACAAACTGTACGGTCTGCACCTGTATTCAAGTCACAGATAGATAGATTTTTAACCAATAAGGGAATTAAGGGTTACGGGGAGCGGGCGGGTAAGTGGAGCTGAGTCCACGGCCCGATCAGCCATGATATTGAATGGCGGAGCATGGTCGAGGGGCTAGATGGCTTTCTCCTGTTCCTAATTCTTATGTTCTTATGTTCTTATGTTCATCCGAGGGACCCACACACAGTGCTAACAGCTTTAATGACCTTTGCAGGGTCACTAGAGGAAGTAATATTTTTATTGATGCACTCCTTCGTTACTTAAATTATAAATCTGACACACTATTTGTTCTCATGCTGTTGGTATAGGTATGCTGTGAGAAAAAAGCTTTGGTGCGATGCTGCAGCCCTGCTTGACCCCAGTCTGGACATGGATTGGGTCTGTGGTGGATCTGTTGGTCAGAATCACGGCTTGCACGTCATCGTGGAGCAGGGGGAGGATAGTGACAAGCATTTGGCGGCAACTGAAATGGAGGAGGATGCTCCATAGTCCCTCACAGTTGACAGTGTCAAAGGCCTTTGTGAGATCAAAGAAGGCCATGTACAAGGGTTGGTGCTGTTCCCTGAATTTCTCTTGTAGTAGTGAACCAACGCTCTTCTCGATCTTCCTTGCTGCAATGTTTCATCTCACTCTCAACAAGCTCCCTACTGGAGTGGAACTAAACTATACAACCAATAGGAAACTGTTCAACCTTCGCCACCTCCAGGCCAGATCCAAGGTCGTCCCATCCTCTGTCATTGAACCACAGTGTGCAGACACTCAGAGGCCGAACTCCAAGCCGTCGTTAACACCTTCACTGAGGCGTACGAAAGCATGGGCCTTACACCAAATATCCGTAAGACAAAAGTCCTCCACCAGCCTGACCCTGCCACACAACACTGCCCCCGTGTCATCAAAATCCAGAGCTCGGCTTTGGACAACGTGGACCATTTTCCATAGCTTGGGAGCCTACTATCAGCAAGGGCAGACATCGACGACGAGGTTCAACACTGTCTCCAGTGCACCAGCACAGCCTTCGGTCGCCTGAGGAAGAGAGTGTTCGAAGACCAGGACCTCAAATCTGGCACCTAGCTTATGGTCTACAGGGTTGTAGTGATACCCACCCTCCTGTATGGCTCAGAAATGTGGACTATATATTGCAGAAATCTCAAAGTGTTGGAGAAATACCACCAACGCTGCCTCCGCAAGGTCCTGCAAATCCGCTGGGAGGATAGACGCACCAACGTCAGTGTTCTCGATCAGGCCAACATCCTCAGCATCGAAGCACTGACCACACTTGACCAGCTCCGTTAGGCAGGCCACATTGTCCGCATGCCAGTCATGAGACTCCCTAAGCAAGAGCTTTACTTGGAGCTCCTGTATGGCAAGTGAGCCCCAGGTGGGCAGAGGAAACGTTTCAAGGACACCCTCAAAGCCTCCCTGATAAAGTGCAACATCCCCACTGGCACCTGGGAGTCCCTGGCCATAGACCGTCCTAAGTGGAGGAAGAGCATCTGGGAGGGTGCTGACCACCTCGAGTCTCATCGCCGAGAGCAAGCAGAAACCAAGCGCAGACAGCGGAAGGAGCGTGCGGCAAACCGGGCTCCCCATCCACCCTTTCCTTCAACCACTGTCTGTCCACCTGTGACAGAGACTGTAATTCCCGTATTGGACCGTTCAGTCACCTGAGAACTCACTTTGTGTGGAAGCAAGTCTTCCTCGATATCGAGGGACTGACTATGATGATGATGGGTAGGCTAAGTGCTGCAGCCTATTTGCCATGAATGATCTTTATTATTAAGATTGCTTTCTGAGATCTCAAAAGATGTTTCTGCACTTTGATGTCTTCCTCATGAACCGTGTGCAACTTCCAGGCCATTAAACAGAGAACTGTATTAAATGCACACAAATGGTGTAAGTGCTTCGATGGTTATCTGTGTGTGCCACAAGAGCAGATGGGCCTCTGGTAACCATTCCCATTGTCACCTTTGCAGGGAAAGATGTCCCACAACTGCCGGGAACAGCGGTGGATAGGCCGTGGTCCACCCCGAAGCGTGCCACTGACAGACATCGAGGAAAGAGTGGCTGGTCTGATCGGTGCCTCAGGGAGGGTAACTGTCCGTGGGGGGCCAGATGCACTCAAAGCCTCTTTGTCCTCCAGACAACACCTCCGTCGAGGCTGAAACATTCCCGGGCTATCAGCCATCCGAGGCCCTGAGTACTAGTGGCGTGCTGCAAAGCATGCCCGAGGTTAAATCCCATATGCCCTCTCTCCAGAGGGTGAGTTGGCAAATCCGGTCTGCTGACAGACAGATAGACGCACACCTGGATATGGTGGGACTGTCCAGGGAGAGCATCCAGCTCAACCGACAGCTCCTTGAGGTATTGGGTAGGATTCCCGCAGGCATCGCGACACTATCTGCGACCATGACGGAGGTCGGGTCACACATTGTCCGTGCGAGCCGCCAAACCTGCGAGGTTGTCAATGCCCACGTGATTGATGGCCTCCACCTGTGACACTGCAGTCCCCAGGGTCACACCCAGACCCACATCACCTGTGACACTGCAGTCCCCAGGGTCACACCCAGACCCACATCACCTGTGACACTGCAGTCCCCAGGGTCACACCCAGACCCACATCACCTGTGACACTGCAGTCCCCAGGGTCACACCCAGACCCACATCACCTGTGACTGGCGAGGCCGAGCAAGAGGCTTGTCACTCAGAAGCCGGGCCTTCCATAGCCCGAGCTCCTCCAGTGGACCTACACATGGCGTCTCTATTGTCTCTTCCCCCAATACAGCAGGACTCTGGCCGCCTTGCTGCACGAATTGGTGCCAACTTGGGTAGAGACATGACGTGAGGGAGGTGATGCGGGGCGGGGAGGGAGGGGAAGAGCCGGAGGTAAAAGACGTTCGGTGCAGGAGTTTTGTTGGTTTTCTGTTGTTGTTGTTGTTGTTTTATAAAGGTTTACAAATTCTGTCCCAGTTCAAATTTTATTTTAGTTTCAAAATTATGTTTAACAAATTTACAATGTTTATTAAAGTCTTTTGTTCTCCTGAATCATCACTATGTAGTGCCTCATTTGCAGAATAAGAGGGGGAATAGCCAACATTAAGGGATACAGTGGACAGGCAATGCTCAAACCTGTCATTCACTCTTCAAGCAAAGCGTTGAATTATGATCTGCTGACGTAAGGCTTTTGCAGCGGCGACATTTCCACAATGCCTGCCCTGTGTTTGTGGGGGTGGTGGCATGGATTCCTCGCCAAGCTCCTTGTCCTCCTTGAGGTGGCCCTGCAATCCCCATTGGCAATTCCTGTCCCCTCATGATGGCCAAGTTGTGCAGCATGCAGCACACCACAATGAGCTCAGAGACCCGCTGAGGGGAGTATTGTACGCAGCCTCCTGAGTGGTCCAGGCATCGGAAGCACTCCAATTGTCTGTTCGATGATGTTGCGCGTGGCTGCATGGCTCTCATTATAATGATGCTCGGCTTGTGTCTGAGGGTTCCGGAGGGGGGTCATGAGCCAGGTGGTGAGGCCTTGTGGTTGATGCTGGAACAGGCCTGAGACAGTGTTCTCACGCGAGGTGAAAGCATCAAGGATGCTCCCTGGATAATGGACATTTGCTGCCATGATGCACTGAGTATGGTCGCAGGCGATCTGTACGTTCATGGAGTGGAATCCCTTTCGGTTTCAGTAAACCCCTGGATTGAGTAAAGGTGCTCGCAGGGTGATGTGCGTACAGTCAATGGCACCTGAACCTTGGGGAAGCCAACAAATCATCCAAAACTTATAGCCCTCTCATTCTGTGCCTCCTTAGTCATTGGGAAGTTTATGAAGTCCATCCTGCATGCGTACAGTGCAGTAGTCACCTAGCAGATGCTGCAATGTGTAACGTACTGCGAGATGGAACATATGTCCCCCACTGATGCCTGAAAGGAGCCGGAGGTATAGAAGGCAAGTGCCACAGTCACCTTCACCTCGACGGGCAGTGCAGTCCTGTTACCGCTGGTAAGCTGTAGGTCTGCCTGTAGGAGCTGGCTTATCTCCGTGAACACCTCTTCGGAAGAGCAGCCTTCGAACACACTGTGTCTCAGAGAGCTCCAGGTATGAGCGCTGTTACCTGTAGGGGGTGTTCTCATGGGGGTATGGCCGCCTCCCCATATGTCTGCGACCTCTTCGATTACGTTGAAAATGATCATCAATAAGCCTTCTTGCAGTTCAACATTGCATAGAAAAAGCAGCTAGGAATAATGGCTGACATTGTACAGCCCCATTTTAAAAAATGTTTTAAATGTCCATAAATAGCCTTTAAAACAAACTATAAACCTACATAAAATGTCACTGTATAAAACGCAGCTTTCTTCTCCCAATCCTTTGATGCACTCGACCCTCCAGCTAAGCAGAGTATGGAGAGGAGGTGCCCCCTGACCTGGGCTGTCCCTGCCATCAGTATCTGCCCGTACTCAGTCGTGAGTGGACCCACTGAAGAGCGAGCCTGTGCGCTGGTGCACGGCTGGGACTGTGAACCCTCAGAAGGAATAAGGTCTCCCGAGGAATTGTGTCCATGGATGCCCTGCAACACTAGCTGTACGTGTGAAGGCCGTGAATGGCAAAAGAAAGGGATGTGATATAGTCGTGGCAAAGTCACAATCTTGACGAGCACCAGGTTCAGTTTTCTCAGAGTTCAGTCATCGATGAAATAACGTCAGTATATGTGTGTCAGATATTTCTAATTCTTTCACCACCTAGCTGCGAGATCCTTGGGCTAAAAATTTGTTTTGCCAAAGGGGCCGAAATTCAGGGTCTCAAGAAGCCCGGTTACTGTCCGCTTGCAGCGGCCATGCTTCGGAATCCCGTGGCCGCTGCTTTATGGTCAACTGGCCGACCCGACCCAAATTCATGTCGGGGATTTTTCGGCCCTGACCCGATTCCGCCCCGGTGCTGCACCGCCGCTTCCCCGCACGTGAAAAATGCACCGACCAAAATTCAGGTAAAAAAATCGACGTTCCGCCGCACAGTGCCCCCGACAGCTTTTTTTGTCGGTGCAACTTATCTGCAGTGTGTGCGGCCCGGCAGCACAGCGGCCCTTCAAGGGGAGGGCCCACTGCCACGGCCGCCATGTATTTATTTTTGCCGGCCGACTTCCCGATCAATCGGCAAGACAGTGCCCATGGGATCGGCGGGGCCGCCATTGGGTAATGTTTAAAGGAAAAATGGTTATTTAGCGCCAGGTGAAAATCATCTACACAGCACGCAAAATTCATCCTCACTCATTAAAATGATTGCAGTCCTGATTCTAGCCTAAAACCCCAAGCTCATTGGTGTTACACTGAAAAGATTGACCAATATCGGGTGTAGTCTAAACTCAAGTAATGATTGCCACGGGCTTTTGTCACTGTGGGAGGTTCATTAATGCTGCAGTGCCTCAGTCTCAGCATTGTTGGGTGTGCAGCTGCCTCACCAACTATAAGAAGGAGAAGAAGCACTTATTTACAAATCCTGATGGCAGGTCACCGCACCAGGGAGAGAGCCCAGAGGTTTTCCGATGAAGCTTTGGAGGCCTTGGTTTTAACAGTGGAGAGAAGGCGGGTGGTCCTGTATTAACTGGCAGGAGACCCTCACCACAAGTCTGCCGGACTATTTGGATGGAGGTGGCACACCATGTCATGGGCAGCACTGTGATCGTCAGGATCTACATCCAGTGCAGGAGCAAGTTTAAAGAGCCCACACAGGTGGTCAGGTGAGTGAAGGCTTCAACAAATGCTACATGTCACCATCTGTACCACAAGCTTTACATACTGCTCAGTGCACCACCCCCAGCACTCACCCACCACCAATCTCTATCTAACAACACTCACACCCACATCTCATACCATCCACACAATGACAGCTATTCAACTATGGCAGGTACAAGGGTCATTAGTTATTAGATGTGATATGTTTATAGATAAATCTATTGAGTGTGTTTGGAATATTTTGTGGTCTCTCACATTTCACCTTTGTGCCGAGGAGGATGCTGTGATATGGCATGAGACAGGGATGCTATGATGATGTGGTGAGCAACAGGGATCTGGGGTCTGAGCAGCCGGTCACAGACAGCCCATCCGGAAGGCCGATTGTCTTGCTGTCTCCACCCTCCCTCCTGTTCCTCCTCCTCCTCCTCTTCTACCTCCTCCTCCTCCTCTGGTTCATCGTCCTCCTGAGGTAATCTCACAATCCCGCAGCTCCCATGATGGTGAGGAATTGTGGTGAGCAGAAACCTTTAAAAAATAATGAATGACTTCTGCTCTTGAATAAACACTCCCTGTAACCAAAAACACTTGAAATAATTAATAAGAGCTGTTCAGTTGCAGCAAGTAGCAAGCCCGCACCGAAACTGCAGAACCCAATCAGGTACAGCTGATGGGGAATGGTGCCTTTAAATATCGCTGCTACAGCCTGCTTTCTGCTTGTAGACACCAGCTCTCCCTGTTGTTGTTCTGCGCTGCCAAATTTAGCAGGAGTCGATCATCTCACCGCGCCCGGTTGGTTCGTGGTTATTGCCCCGTTATCGCCCCCCGGAGGTGATAATAGAGGTGCCAAGGAGGCCCAATTCTAGGCCCATAAGTATCACTGGGAATACCCTGAATTTATCTGCCTCTTCCTTTGATTTAACACTATACTTAATTTCCCTTGTTAGCCACAGTTGAGCCACCTTCCCCGTTTTATTTTTACTCCAGACAGGGATGTACAATTGTTGTAGTTCATCCATGTGATCTTTAAATCTCTGCCATTGCCTATCGACCGTCAACCCTTTAAGTATCATTCGCCAGTCTATTCTAGCCAATTCACGTCTTATACCATCGAACTTACCTTTCTTTAAGTTCAGGACCCTAGCCTCTGAATTAACTGCATCACTCTCCATCTTAATGAAGAGTTCTACCATATTATGGTCACTCTTCCCCAAGGGTCCTCATACAACAAGACTGCAAATTAAACCTCTCTCATTACACAACACTCAGTCTCAGATGGCCTGTTCTCTAGTTGGTTCCTTGACATATTGGTCTAGAAAACCATCCCTTAAACACTCCAGGAAACCCTTCTCCACAGTATTGCTACCAGTTTGGTTAGCCCAATCAATATGTAGATTAAAGTCACCCATGATAACTGCTGTACCTTTTATTGCACGCATCCCTAATTTCCTGTTTGATGCCATCCCCAACCTCACTGCTGCTGTTTGGTGGTCTGTACACAACTCCCACTAGTGTTTTCTGCCTTTTGGTGTTTCGCAGCTCTACCCATATAGATTCCACATCATCCAAGCTAATGTCCTTCCTTACTATTGTATTAATCTCCTTTAGCCAGTAACGCTACCCCACCTCCTGTTCCTTTCTGCCTATCCTTCCTGAATATTGAATACCCCTGGATGTTGAGTTCCCAGCCTTGGTTACCCTGGAGCCATGTCTCCCTAATGCCAATTACATTATATCTGTTACCAGCTATCTGCACAGTTAATTCATCCATCTTATTATGAATGCTCCTCGCATTGAGACTCAGAGCCTTCAGGCTTGTTTTTTTAACACTCTTTGCCTTTTTAGAATTATGTTGTAATGTAACCCTTTTTGATTTTTGCCCGTGATTTTTCTGCCCTCCACTCTTACTTTTCTCCTTCCTAACTTTTGCTTCTGCCCCCTTTTTACTTCCCTCTGCCTCCCTGCATAGATTCCCATCCCCTTGCCATATTAGTTTAAACCCTCCCCAACAGCACTAGCAAACACTCCGCCTAGGACATTGGTTGTGGTCCTGCCCAGGTGCAGACTGTCCTGTTTATACTGGTCCCACCTCCCCCAGAACCGGTTCCAATGTCCCAGGAATTTGAAATCCCCCCCCCCCCCCTTGCACCATTCCTCAAGCCACGTATTCATCTGAACTATCCTGCTATTCCTACTCTGACTAGCACGTGGCACTGGTAGCAATCCTTGCTCCCTAAATTCAGCTTGTAGGACCTCATCCTGTTTTTTACCTATATCGTTGGTACCTATATGCACCATGACAGCTGGCTTATGAGGATAGGTTGAGGAGGTAGGGCCTATACTCATTGGAGTTCAGAAGAATGAGAGGTGATCTTATCAAAAGATATAAGATAATGAGGGGGCTCGACAGGATGGATGCAGAGAGGATATTTCCACTCATAGGGGAAACTAAAACTAGGGAAGTCTTAGAATAAGGGGCCGCCCATTTAAAACTGATGAGGAGAAATTTCTTCTCAGAGTTGTAAATCTGTGGAATTCTCTGCCCCAGAGAGCTGTGGAGGCTGGGTCATTGAATATATTTAAGGCGGAGTTAGACAGATTTTTGAGCAATAATGGATTAAAGGGTTATGGGGAGCGGGCAGGGAAGTGGAGCTGAGTCCGTGATCAGATCAGCCATGATCTTATTGAATGGTGGAGCAGGCTCGAGGGGCCAAATGACCTCGTCCTGCTCCTATTTCTTATGTTCTATTAGTAAGCCTGAGGATTAGGAGAACTTTAGAAACCAGCAAAGGATGACCAAAAAATTGATTAAAAGGGACAAAATAGAATGAGAGTAAACTAGCACAAAATATAAAAACGGATTGTAAGAGCTTCTACAAGTATGTAAAAAGGAAGAGATTAGCAAAAGTAAACTTTGTTCCCTTGGAGGCTGAGACAGGAGAAACTAAATGGAGAATAAGGAAATGGCAGATATTTTAAACAAATAGTTTTTATCTGCCTTCACAGTAGAAGACACAAAAAAACAAATTCAAAAATAATGGTGAACCAAGGGACTAATGTGAGTGAGGAACTTTAGATCAGTAGAGAAACTGTACTTGGGAAACTAATGGAAATTAAAAGCTAACAAATCCCCTGAACCTGATGGCCTACATCCTAAGCTTCTAAAAGAGGTGGCTAGAGAGATTGTGCATGCATTGATTGTGATTCCAAAATTCCCTCTATTCTAGAATGCTTGAGCGGATTGGAAGGTAGCAAATGTACCCCGCTATTCAAGAAAGGAGGGAGCGAGAAAACAGGGAACAACAGATGAATTAGCCTGTCATAAGCTGTTGGAAAAATGCTGGAATCCATTCATATCATCATCATAGGCAGTCCCTCGAAATCGAGGAAGACTTGCTTCCACTCTAAAAGTGAGTTCTTGGGTGACTGAACATTTCAATACGGGAATGACAGTCTCTGTCACAGGTGGGACAGGCAGTGGTTGAAGGAAAGGGTGGGGAGTCTGGTTTGCCGCACGCTCCTTCCGCTACCTGCCCTTGTTTTCTGCATGCTCTTGGTGACGAGTCTCGAGGTGCTCAGCGCCCTCCCAGATGCTCTTAGGGCAGTCTTTGGCCCGGGACTCCCAAGTGTCGGTGGGAATGACGCATTTTATCAAGGAGGCTTTGAGAGTGTCCTTGAAACGTTTCCTCTGCCCACCTGGGGCTCGCTTGCCGTGTAGGAGTTCCGAGTAGAGTGCTTGCTTTGGGAGTCTGGTGTCGGGTATGCAGACAATGTGGCCCGCCCAACGGAGCTGGTCGAGCGCGGTCAGTGCTTAAATGCTTGGGATGTTCGCCTGATCGAGGACACTAATGTTGGTGTGTCTGTCCTCCCAGGGGATTTGCAGGATGTTGCGGAGATATCGTTGGTGGTATTTCTCCAGTGACTTGAGGAGACTACTGTATATGGTCCACGTCTCTGAACCATACAGATGGGTGGATATCACTACAGCCCTGTAGACCATTATTAAGGAAGTGGTATCAGGGTATTTAGAAAATTACAATATGATTAGGCTGAGCCAACGTGGTTTTATGAAAGGGAAATCATGTTTAAAAATTTTATTAGAGTTGTTTGAGGATGTAACAGGCAGGGTAGATGAAGGGGAACCAGTGGATGTAGTATTTTTGGATTTCTAAAAGGCATTTGATAACGTGCCACGTAAAAGGTTATTACACAATATCAGGCCTCATGGGTCTGGGGGCAATATATTAGCATGGATAGAGGATTGTTATCAGACAGAAAACAAAGGGATAAACGGGTCATTTTCAGGTTAGCAGGCTGTAACTACTGGGGTGCTGCAAGGATCAGCGCTGGTACCTCAACAATTTACAATCTATATTAATGACTTAGAATCCCCTCAGAATATTGTGGGGACAAATTTTCCCCTTTCTATAAAGGAACTGAGTGTAATGTATACAAGTTTGCTGATGATACAAAGCTAGATGGAAAAGTAATATTTTGAGGCGGTCACAGCTCAAATAGAAAGGGGCAAATTTGGCCCCACAATATTCTGAGGGTATTGACAGGGTAGATGCTGAGAGGTTGTTTTCCCTGGTTCGAGAGTCTAGAACTAGGGGGCACAGTCTCAGGATAAGGGGTCGGCCATTTAAGGACAGAGATGAGGAAGAATTTCTTCACTCAGAGTTGTGAATCTTTGGAATTCCCTGCCCCAGAGGGCTGTGGATGCTGAGTCTCTGAGTATATTTAAGGCTGAGATCGATAGGTTTTTGGAGTCTCCGGGAATCAAGGGATATGGAGATTGGGTGGGAAAGAGGAGTTGAGGCCAATGATCAGCCATGATCTTATTGAATGGCGGGGAAGGCTTGAGGTCCCGTATGACCTACTCCTACTCCTAATTCTTATGTTCCTATGTTAGTAAATATGGCGGCTGGAGCTTCAGCACTGAAGGGGCGGTAAGTCTACCGATCCCATTTGGTGGCCACTCCTGCCCCGTTAACACTGATTTGGAAAGTTAAAATTAGCACAAACGTTTGATCACCACGTGGAACAGAAGTCCAGATAGAGCCATGGTAGTAAAACTCCGAAATCAATTCGGATTCACATCTGTATTAGTGAGAGTCAGATAATTGGGTGTTAGCAGGCTGGCCAGTAATGGGCGAGATAACCATTGGATCACACAGCCAGAGTCGTGTAAACCCAAGAACGGCACTTACAGGGTTAATAGTGCAGTTAAATAAAGACCTAGAGCTTCATACAGGTGTGGCACCATCTGATGAAGCTTAATCCCTGGCATTAGTGTAAATTGCAGTTTTTCAATTGGACTGAAAACAGGTTTGACTGTCGTTAGAAGCTGCTTCGTACTGTTTCATTGGTGATTTGAATTGTCCAGTAGCTGAGAGTCTATTCTGTAAAAGTGACGGTTTATAAGCAGTTAAGCATAACTAATTCCCTGATCTTGACATCGAGCTGCTGCAGAATCTGGAACTCTCAGGTAAGGTTTTAACTTTTCACTTTGTGTTTTGTCGCTCAGCAACAGTAAATATCTGTTCATCTCCAGCTGTGCATTCATTTGTCAGACCGACTGAAATAGCCCCGCCTGGGTTTGGGACACCTACTTCAAATTAAGATTTTTTTTTTTTACTCGCCCGGCGTAAGGTGGACATATGAGCCCGTAATTGCAGACTTTAATAAAAAGGGCAACCAGTGGATGTGGTGTATTTGGATTTCCAGAAGGCATTTGACAAGGTGTCACATAAAAGGTTATTGCACAAGATAAAAGTTCACGGGATTGGGGGTAATATATTAGTATGGATAGAGGATTGGCTAATTAACAGAAAACAGAGTGTCGGGATAAACGGGTCATTCTCTGTTTGGCAATCAGTAACCAGTGGGGTGTCGCAAGTGTCATATATTCAACTATTATTGTAACCCATGTATAAGCTGACCTAAGTTGTACACCTTGAGAACATTGACCACGAGGGGGTGAACTTGTGGGAGACACTCGTAACCTGGGCTTTCAGGTATAAAAGGGGAAGCTCCACCCACCTTCATCACTTGAGATCTTGGTAATAAAGGTAACTGGTCACAGAGTGACCTTCTCTCAAGTATGGGCCTCGTGTGCATTTATACTGTATAGTAAGGACACATCATTGGCGATGAGAAACTGGGTTTGAAACCACGTGAGCATGGCCACTAGCAGCACAGATGAGATGTACTGTGTTGGTGATGATTGGGACGACTTTATTGAGAGACTGCAGCAAAGCTTCGTCACGAAGGAATGGTTGGGACAGGATTCAGCCGACAAACACAGGGCTCATCTCCTGACGGTTTGTGGATCCAGAACGTACTCCCTGATGAAGGACCTTCTAGCGCCAGAGAAGCCGGCGGACAAAATGTTCGAAGAGCTCAGTAAGTTGATTGGGGAATACCTTAAACCAGCGAGCAGCATGCACATGGCGAGACACCGGTTTTACACGCAACAGCGGCGAGAAGAGCAAAGCGTTCCAGACTGCGTGGCAGATTTCCGGCGACTGGCGAGCCTATGTAAGTTCCCAGATGCATGCAGAGCGGAGATGCTGCGAGACTTTTTTATTGGAGGCCATCGGGCACGCTGAGGTTTTCAGGAAACTAATTGAGACCAAAGACTTGACGTTGGAAGCGGCGGCTCTGATAGCCCAGACATTTATCTCCAGGGAGGAAGAGACCAGAATGATGCATGACAAAAATCTTGGCTCAAATGTGGCAAACGACCAGCGAGTCCACATTGTTAACGCAGCAACAGTTCTCTAGGCAGACAAGGGCAATCGGACATGCCCCAGCATATAGTCGAACCCAAAGGGGAAATTCAACAGAGACAATGGCTAGCTGAATGGCGATTCATACCTCGCAATGGACAATGCGGCCAGTAATGGGGCCATCAACACCTGTTAATGGTGTACTTAAGGACAATTACAGAGACAGTCAGAGACGATCAACTGGTAATAAACCTTTTGTTTCCAACAACAGGGCCTCCAGCTCATGCTGGAGGTGTGGAGGCAAACACCCAGCCAAGGCTTGCAGGTATCAGCAATATACCTGCAGAAACTGCAACGTTTGCAGTCACTTGGCACGTATGTGCAGGAAACCTGCAGCCAGGTTGATGTACGAGGAGGGCAGGCCCGATGAAAGCCCGAAAGCCCTATGAGGCCAAATGAATACTGGGGGAAATCGCTGGAAGCTGAAGTTCAAGGCCATAAATGCGAATGCATCGGCCCGCATACAGAGATAGGCCCTTACGTTAGCCACCTATGACTACACAATTCGTCACAGACCGGGCACCGAAAACTGCACCTATGCACTCAGCAGGCTCCCACTAGCCACCCTGAGGGGACAACTGAGCATGATGCTGAGATGGTCATGGCTGTTGAAGCTGTCGAAAGTGAAGGCTCACCTGTGACAACCCGTCAGATTAAAGTCTGGACAAATAAAGACCCGCTAATATCTTTAGTTAAGAAATGTGGACTGGGCAGCCATGTACAGGGCATGCCCTGAGGAATTTAAATTGTTTCATAGGCGCAAGGATGAACTCTCGATTTCAGGCCGTTTGCCTACTGTGGGGAAACCAAGTAGTCATGCCCCAGAGGGGCAGAGGGGTGTTTAACAGAGAACTTCACAATGAGCACCCGGGCATTGTCATGATGAAGGCAATTGCCAGGTCACACATTTGGTGGCCAGGGATAGATGCAGACCTGGAACTTTGCGTTCGCAGGTGCAACACATGTGCTCAGCTGGGCAACGCACCTAGAGAAGCCCCCCTTAGCCCCTGGTCCTGGCCCACCAAGCCATGGTCACGCATCCATGTGGACTACGTAGGTCCTTTCATGGGAAAAATGTTTTTGGTTGTAGTAGAAGCCTACTCCAAATGGATTGAGTGTGCCATTTTAAATTCAAGCAAATCCTCTGCCACGGTAGAAAGTCTATGGGCAATGTTCGCCGCCCATGGTCTACTGGATGTCTTGGTCAGCAACAATGGCCCGTGCTTCACAAGCACTGAATTCTAGGACTTCATGGCAGGCAATGGAATTAACCATGTCAGAACGGCACCGTTCAAGCCGGCCTCAAATGGCCAGGCGGAATGAGCAGTGCAGAGAATCAAACAAGGGATGCTCAGAATCCAAGGGGGTTCCCTACAAAGCTGCTTATCACGCCTCCTGTTGGCCAATAGATCCCGACCACACTCGCTCACAGAGCTGCTAATGAAAAGGATGCTCCAAACCAGGTTATCCCTCATACACCTTACTATGAAAGAAATTGTTGAGAGCAGGCATCAGTCACAATGTGACTACCATGACAGGAATGCGAGGGCGCGATGTATTGATGTCAATGACCCTGTTTTTGTCCTTAATTACGCTGCAGGGCCCAAATGGCTTGCAGGCACTGTGATTGCCAAAGAGGGGAATAGGATTCTGGTAGTTAAACTTACCAATATACAAATCTGCCATAAACACGTGGATCAAACTAAAAGGATGTTCAGCAACCCCATAGAAGATGCAGAGGAAGAACACGACGTAGAGTTTACTCCACCACAGGTGACCGAACATCGAAACCAAGTGAAGGAGAGCCCAGTCACTGTGGGCAGTCTGGACAGGCCTGAGGCACCGCAAACAGCAGACACTCAGGCCAGCGCCCAAAAACCGGAGCCGCAACTCAGGCGCTCTACAAGGGAGCGAAAACCACCAGAGAGACTTAACCTGTCCTCCCAATAAGATTTTGCGGGGGGAGGTGATGTCATGTATTCAACTATCATTGTAACCCATGTATAAGCTGACCTAAGTTGTACACGTTGAGACCATTGACCATAAGGGGGTGAACTTGTGGGAGACACTCCTAACCTGGACTTTCAGGTATAAAAGGGGAAGCTCCACCCACCTTCATCACTTGAGGTCTTGGTAATAAAGGTAACTGGTCACAAAGTGACCTTCTCTCAAGTATGGGCCTTGTGTGCATTTATACTGTATGGTAAGGACATATCAGCAGGGATTAGTGTTGGGACCCCAACTAATTACAATCTATATTAACAACTTGGAGGAAGAGACCGAGTGTAACGTAGCCAAGTTTGCTGACGATACAAAGATGGAAGGAAAAGCAATGTGTGAGGAGGACACAAAAAATTTGCCAAAGGACATAGACAGGCGAAATGAGTGGGCAAAAATTTGGCAGATGGAGTATAATGTCGGAAAATGTGAGGTCATGCACTTTGGCAGAAAAAAATCAAAGAACAAGTTATTATTTAAATGGAAAAAGATTGCAAAGTGCAGCAGGACCTGGGGGTACTTGTGCCTGAAACACAAAAGGTTCGTATGCAGGTACAGTAAGTGATCAGGAAGGTCAATGGAATCTTGGCCTTTACTGCAAAGGGGATGGAGTATAAAAGCAGGAAAGTCTTGCTTCACTTGTACAGGATATTGGTGAGGCCACACCTGGAATACTGCGTGCAGTTTTGTTTTCCGTATTTACGAAAGGATATACTTGCTTTGGAGGCAGTTCAGAGAATGCTTACTAGGTTGATTCCGGAGATGAGGGGGTTAACTTATGAGGAAAGGTTGAGTAGGTTGGGCCTCTATTCATTGGAATTCAGAAGATGGAGAGGTGATCTTATCGAAATGTATAAGATTATGAGGGGGCTTGACAAGGTGGATGCAGAGAGAATATTTCCACTGATGGGAGAGATTAGAACTAGGGGGCATAATCTTACAATAAAGGGCCGCCCATTTAAAACTGAGTTGAGGAGGAATTTCTTCTCTCAGGGGATTGTAAATCTGTGGAAGTCGCTGCCTCAGAGAGCTGTGGCAGCTGGGACATTAAATAAATTTAAGACAGAGATAGACAGTTTCTTAACTGATAAGGGAATAAAGGGTTATGGAGAGCAGGGAAGTGGACCCGAGTCCATGATCGGATCAGCCATGATCTTATTGAATGGCGGAGCAGGCTCGAGGGGTAGTATGGCCTACTCCTGCTCCTATTTCTTATGTTCTTATGTCTTATTTAATTTAAAAAATGATTCTGGTGCTCTCAGGGTGGGAGTGAGGCGCTGTGAGTCAGCACTGTGCATCTTGCTGAAGCATCACAACGTCCCTCCCGTTTTCTTAAAGGGGAGGGATGCTGCGATGCTTCGGGCCAGCTCCGTGGTGCTCACTGGGCTACCAGGGAGTGTTTCAGCTGGGCCAGTGCTCCGGCACTCAAAAGGGGGCTGTCGGGCTGCTTTTTGGAGGCCTGACCGAACCAGCGGCTGTCATCATTGGGTCGACTTCAGAGTCAGCCCACAATTCAATTAAGATAGCGGTCACAGCACTAGGCCCTCCCCTTTAAGAGAGGCCACAGCACCCCAGTCACTGAAACAGTCGGTGGCATCGTTCAGCACCGACCGCGCTCCAGCAGGGCGATTTCCCCCGCCGGGCGCAAAGGGGTCGGTGCAGGGCAATAAGGGGTCGGAGCCGCAAAGCCGTATTCACCCGCGGTCTCCTGGAAACAATTCCGGCCAGGTCGCTTCCGCCGTCTGCCCCCGAGCGCAAACCACTTATCGCCATGTTAGCGCCGGCCGGAGGCGCTGACGGGCTTTGCGCAGAGGGGCAATTCCGCCCCCTAAACCTTGTGAAAATCAAAAAACACTGACTAATACATCTGAAGTGGGAACCAACTTATTAATGGGGCTAATGGTTGGACTTCTGAAAGGAAGTTGCTAAACCTTTATAAATCACTAGTTCAGCCCCAGCTGGAGTATTCTGGGCACCACACTTTAGGAAGCATGTCAAGGTGGTGGAGAGGGTGCAGAGGGGATTTCGAATGAGACCAAGGATGAGGGACATTAGTTATGTGAAGTGACTGGAGAATTCATCTCCTTAGAGCAGAGAGGGTTAAGGGAAGGTTTCATTGAGGTGTTCAAAATTATGAAGGATTTTGAGAGTAAATTTGGAGAAATGGTTTCAACTGGCAGGGGGTCGGTAACCAGAGTCCACAGATTTAGGATAATTAGCAAAAGAACCAGAGGCGAGATGGGGAAATTGTGTTTACACCGAGCTGTTATGATCTGGAACGCACTGCCTGAAAGGATGGTGGCAGCAGATTCAATAGTAACTTTCACACCCAATTGGGTAAATCATTTCAAAAGGAAAATTGCTGGGCTATGAGGAAAGGGCAGGGGAGTGGGACTAATTGGGGATCACTTTCAAAGAGATAACCTGGGCACGATGGGCCAAATGGCCTCCCCCGGTGCTGTAAGATTCTATGATTCGATGAATAGAACAGTGCAATCTGAAGAGGTTTTACAGTGAGAATGTCTTCAGAGCTCTGAACCCATACGTTGGTGGTCTGTAACTGAGTGTAAGATTCCTGGAATCCCATGTCTATATCCTCTAATACTGCTGCTTCCTCCTCCTGTCGAAGCAGAGGGACACATAAACTACTGGCTCAGCATTGACAATAATTTATCAAGGTGAATGTTGTAAGAATCTGCGTCAATGTGGAGTCGAGATTGACCGGAGTTCTGATCAGCAAAAAGGGTGTAAAAGTCAGTGCCTCTGCCCCGGAGGTTTAGGGGTGGTTGTGTTGTTAGTGCTGTTCCCCATGATTTGCGCCCTGGGTTGGCGCACACACGCCAATGACGACATCGCCATGCGTGCTGACCCCTCCTCGCCCTGCGTCGACCCCTTTGTGTCCCGCGGGGGGGGAAATTACTCCGCAGACGGCGAGGATGGCGCTGGCCGATGTTACCGCCACCTTCGCGGGTCGTGAAGCTGGGGGACATCCGCAGCCGGGGCGCCTTTTACAGGGGAGGCTGTTTACGCAATGGCCGCCATATTTTTCTGTTTGCCGGCATCCTGCAGCCTGACCCAGTCAATGGTGTTCCTGGTGGCCCAGTGGCAGTCACGAAAGGGACTGCGGAGCGAACAACGCCCCTCCCCTTTAATTGAAGAGGTAGGACGTTCTGCCGTGTCAGTGCAATGTGGAGCATCGACGTTGCTAGTGGGGTGTTGGACTCATCGTGCTCCGTCTCTGTTGAGGAGTAAAATTCCTCGGTGGGGCCAGAAATTTCAGGCCATGCAATAAATGTCCCAGCCCCGGAAGGTTACCGCCTCCAAACGGGGCGCGGGACAATTTCGCCCCCTTTCTTTCTCAGTCTCAAAATGTAATGCAATTATGGAAAAGTCAAAACACTGAATTGTTTCCTTGTTGCCTGCAAGGCAGAGTGTATCTATCTCATTGTTGTCCTATCCTGTAATTACATGTCGGGTGTATTATCTCTATTGTGTCTGTAAGCACTCTAGTGATGACTCCACGAGGCAAGGTATTGTACTTGAACTGTGATGACCTTAGTCCATTTATTACAGCTCCTGATTGAGAGTACAGCATGGTGAGCTCCCTTTTATACCTGGTTACCTGTCATGTACAGGTGACCCCTAGGTCTGCACCAGTTGCACCCTCTGGTAGTATACACAGTGTGAAGATATATTCAATGGTCTTATGTAACTGTACATTGAGTGTACAGGGTATATCTTACGTTTTACATACACAACATCACTCTCCCCTAAGTCTTGAGCCACTGGCCTTTGTATTGTATGCTCTGGCAAGAGACTTGAGTGCCCAAAGCCCTTGCACCTTGTCGATGCTTTGGCTTGGTTCTCTCCCTGTTGACACCTAAGTCCTTATTGCCGCAACATTGGGAAATGGTCAGCAGTGGACAGTTCGAGGTTGCATTGGGGTTTGAGTGGGTGCTGGGTGTGATCCATGTGTGTCCATGGCTACATACATCCATTCCCTCGCCACCCCCTGCATGTGCATACATGTACAGAAGGAAAGAACAAAAACAAGAACATGGGAGTAATTATATCACTGTTTGAGTTTAGCAGTAGTGGAACAAGTACATTTTACAGGTAAGGTACATACGTGGTATCAGAGTCTTGCCCCTGGGTTGTACAGGTGCAGGTGGGTGAGGACGCTAGTTCCAGAGTAACCGGACTGTGTCCAGGTTGTCTGATGGCGGCACTGCGCCCCCTGCCAGCTGGGGGGGCTCGGATCGCTCACCTGGCTGAGTCTCAGGGCCTTTGCCATTGCCTAGTGTGGGCAGAGCCACAGGAGTGTGTGGCCTCCCTGTCCTCCTTTGAGGGCTGCAGTGTCTCCCTTCTGCCCATCGATGGTAGTGGGAGCCTGGTCATCCCAGGTCCCATTGGGAGTGCTGGAGGGTGCAAGCTTCTTGCTACTGGTATTGGCCCTGGTGGCCAGATAGATAGAGCCAATCTGGGGCAGGGTACCAATAGTGGTGCCTTTGCCGTCCACTGATCGCTGGCCCTGCAGCTGGTATGCTCCCTCTGTGTGTGGCCACGCTCCCTGGGGCATCACATTGGTCCCGTGGGCACAGGCTACATGATCGGGTAGCCTGCTGGACCTGGGTGCTTCCGACGGGAGGTTGCCCTTTGTTTTGTCGGTATACATGTAGAACCTGGCATCACACATCATTACTTCATTTACTGTCATAATACATTGGCTCTGACTGCAATCGCCCGACTCAACATGGTTAGTTACATTTACATACTTGCATTTGTCAATTACATCCTTTACATGAGTATTACCGGCATCGCTGTAGAAAGAGGATCACCAGCAACGATCCACAAAGGTAGCTTATACATCGCGCCATCATGGGACACCTGGACATCCACGCTGCCAGCGACTGGGATGGTGTCGTTTGTGTAGGTGAGCAGCTTCACTTCGATCAGGATCATTTTAAGTCGTTCGATTGGATTGTCCCAAAGTTTCTCAAAGGCCGCCTGATTCATCAGCAAATGGCTCGCCCCCATGTCCACCTCCATCATGACTGGAACACCGTTGATTTTAACTCCCATTTTCAACGGAGAACTCTCAGTGGAGCAGGTAAACACTCCGTACACCTCTTTGAGGGGCTGAGCCGCCTCATGGATTCTCTCTTCATCTCGCTGGAGTCCGGATGATCGGCCGACTCTTCATTGACTCGGTGAGTAAAATTTTTCTTGCACATTCGCTGGAGGTGGCCCTTCGGGTTACAGCCTTTGCAAGTATAGTCTTTGTAGTGGCACTGATGGGCCCTGTGATTTCCCGCACAGCACCAGCATGGGATTGGCCGGTTGGCCCCATGTGGTGGACTCAGGGTTGCGGGACTCGGGGTTCTGTTCTCTCTACCCTGAGAGAGACTGCTAGCAGCAGCCTTGCCTCTAAAAGGTGCCAGTCGGTTCACAGAACTTGCCGGGTTAGAGTCCTGGAGGTGAGTCATCCGCTTGGAATCGCAGGCCGAGACCATGAATGCCTGGCTGACGTTAATTGCCTTCTGCAGGGTGACCGTGGTGTCTGCAGAAAGCAGCCTGTGGAGAAGGTCCTCGTGGTCGATTCCGATAACGAAGATGTCCCGCAGTGCTTCGGTGAGGTGGTCGCCAAAATCACACGGTGCAGGCGATCGTCTGAGGTCTGCAGCATATTTCGCGATTTCTTGGCCTTCGGGCTGCCAGTGGGTGTAGAACCGGTGTCTGGCGGTGAGGATGCTTTCTTTAGGTTTGCGCTGTCCCTGTATCATCGTTATGAGCTCCGTATATGTTTTTGTTGTTGTCTTCTCTGGGGCTAGCAAGTCCCTGACAAGGCCATAGACGGTGGGCCCACAACTGCTGTGCAGGATAGCTCTGCTCTTATCAGCCAGCGAGGTCGGTGTGTCTCCCGCCAGGTCATTCGCAATGAAAGTGTTTGAGCCTTTCCACAAAGGCCTCCCAATCTTCCCCATCGGCGAATTGTTGAAAGATGCCAAGGTTAGCCATTTTTCGAGTGGAAATTCGTAATCTCGTTGCCAATTATTGTGTCTGTAAGCACTCTAGTAATGACTTCACGAGGTAAGGTATTGTACTTGAACTGTGGTGACCTTAGTCCATTTATTACATCTCCTGAGGGTACAGCATGGTGAGCTCCCTTTTATACCTGGTTACTTGTCGTGTACAGGTGACCCCTAGGTCTCCACCAGTTGCGCCCTCTTGTGGTACAAGCATCGTGTATACAGTGTGAAGATACATTCAGTAGTCTTATATAACTGTACATTGAGTGTACAAGGTATATACTTCGGTTATACATACACAACAGTCTCATTTCAATCCCTTGTAATTTGAAAGAAAGGATCTTTTTGCTGCAATATTTTATCCTAACCTTCCTATTACCAGCTCTTATTCTATATTTTCACAGGATGGAACAGTCTGAAATAGATGTTGTTGCTGCCACCGGGAACGTACTCAGTATGTACCGAGACATGGAAATTGAAGAGAAACTCGCGTTTTACAACTCTTGGTGTGAGAACTATGACCAAGTAGCACACGTCACTCTCACACTCCTGTTGAAAGCCACAATTGAATCTGCCTCGATCACCTTTTCAGGCCGTGCATTCCAGATCCCAACCCTTCGCTGCGTAAAGTTTTTTTCCTCGTGTCACCTTTGGTTCTTTTGTCCACCACCTTAAATCTGTGTCCTCTGGTTCTCCATCCTACCGCCAATGGGAATAGTTTCTCTCTATCTACTCTGTCTGAGCCCCTCATGATTTCGAACACCTCTATTAATTCTCCTCTCTCCCTTCTCTGCTCTAAGGAGAACAACCCAGCTTTTCCAGTCCATCAACATAACTGAAGTCCCTCATCCCTGGAAACAGTCTTGTAAATCTTTTCTGCACCTTCCCCAAGGCCTTCACATCATTCTTAAAGTACGGTGCCCAGAATTGGACACAATACTCCAGTTGAGTCCGAACCAGTGTTTTATAAAGGTTCATCGTAACTTCCTTGTTGTTGTAATCTGCCTCTATTTATGAAGCCCAGGATCACGTAAGATTTTTTAAATGGTTTCTCAACCTGCCCTGTTACCTTCAATGATTTGAGCACATGTACCCCCAGGTCCCGCTCTTCCTGCACACGCTTTACAATTGTACCCTTTAGCTTATATTGCCTCTCCTCGTTCTTCCTACCAGAATGTATCATTTCACACTTTGCTGCATTAAATTTCATCTACCACGTGTCCGCCCATTCCACCAGTCTGTATATGTCCTTTTGAAGTCTATCACTATCCTCCTCACTGTTCACTATACTTCCAAGTTTTGTGTCATCTGTAGACTTTGAAATTGTGCCCTGTGCACCCAAATCTCAATCACTGTTCTCGAAATGTTCCTCCACTGACACTTGCTTCATTTGACCCATCTCATTCCCAAGGACCAGATCCAACAATGCCTCCTTCCTCTTTGGGCCAGAAATGTACTGATCAAGAAAGTTCTCCTGAACACACTACAGAATTTTCTCCCTTACTCTGCCCTTTACACTACCACTGTTCCAGTCTATAGTAGGATAATTGAAGTCTCCCATTCTGAATTCCTGCTCAGTCTGGCTGTTATCACTAGGGAAACTTACATCATTGCCAGCCTTAGCAAACAATCCATCAGTGTGCTGCCTTACGCCTTTTTTGTACAACTGACTAGGAGATTCTGGAAGTGTCTCCGGTAGTGCCCAGGAAGGGTCCGGAGACAAAAAGGGTGAGGGTGGTGGTCACTAGTTACAGCAGATAGGCAGCAGATCTATCTGTCACCATCAGATGTGACAATCTCAGACTGCAGAAGCACGGCTGCTCTGAGAGCAGGTTAGGTACAGTAAAGGACAGCAGTGGGTGTATGGGTGAGCAGAGTGGCGATGGATACAAGCAGGGTCATGGAGCCTGGTTCAATCGACTCCCCTGGTCCAGTGCATACTCCAGAATGAGCTCCCCCTCACTTCCCCCGCGACCCCGCCCCACTGCCATTCTCCAAGATAAAGATTGTGGAGAGCGAAACTCTTCAGTAGCCAGATGTATGAATGAATGAAATCTCTTTTTGCCCTCAGCAAATGACTGCGATGGAGTACGAGGCTCCCAGGTTCAGTGTGGAGACGTTGGACTCTGTGTATCCAGAAGATCGAGGCAGTGCACTGGTCCTTGACGTGCCCTGTGGAACAGGACAGGTGGCTGAAGGGGTAAGAGACGATGAAACGGTAATCAAATGCCACGGAGATATTGATATAAACCCGTGCAAACTACCCTTACATTCATCGCTCTGGGCAGCGTAGTGTCAGCTGTGACTCAGTGGGTAGCACTCTCACCTGAGTCAAAAGGTTGTGGGTTCAAGACCCACTCCAGATAGTTGAGCAGAAAAATCTAGGCCGACACTCCAGTGCAGTGCTGAGGGAATGCTGCACTGTCGGAGGTGCCGTCTTTCGAATGAGATGTTAAACTGAGGCCTCTCTCAGGTGGACGTAAAAGATCTCACGGCACAATTTTGAAGAGGAACAGGGGAGTTTTCCCTGGTGTCCTGCCAATATTTATTCCTCAATCAACACAACAAAAACAGATCATCTGGTCATTATCACATTGCTATTTGTGGAATATTGCTGTCCATAAATTGGTTGCTGCATTTCCTACACTACAATACTTCCAAAAAGTACTTTGTTGGCTGTAAACCTGTTGGGACGACAGGTTGTGAAAGGTGCTATATAAATGCAAGTCTTTCTTTCTTTCGATAGTGTGAAGGTTTTAGAATGTCTACATTTCCTGTTATTGAACATGCTGCTATTGTTGGTGTGAGCGGAGGAAGAGAAAGTGTGAAGTGGGTGAAGGTACTGACAACTTCCCCACAAGCATGTTCAAATATACTGACAATGATCACTGTATATTCCTGGGGGAATATATCTTTTTATCTCTAAAAGCTTCCAGTTGTGATTCCATTTGAACAAGACAGGCTGAGATGGGCTTCCCAAAATTCCCAGGACAAAGAGAAATGTGAATCGCTTAAACTTAAATAAAGGTGCCGATCCAACACGTGTGCAAACAGAACCCACTGGGTGCTTGTATTTGAATTAAACGGCCCCTCCCTCAGATACCTGACATAACAGGGCAGATCTTCCTGTTATTGACCCTGCTTGCTACCCATTACCACATCTGAGCACAACGGGTATCAGAAAATCAGGTGGGTTGGAGCACACACCCCTAAAGGAACTGCTCAATTTCCCTCCAATTAAAGTATTGCTGGAATATCATGCAATCATCGAATAGCACAGTACAGAAGGAGGCCATTCAGTCAATCGAGTCTGTGGTGGCTCTATCGAAGAGCCAGTTAGCCCCACTCCCCCACTCTTTGCCCGTATCGCTGCAATCAGGAGGCTCTTTTGTAGCTATGTGCTGTAGCCCGCCCAATTTTCCAAACATTTCTAATTTAATTCATTCTCGGGATGTGAGCAACGCTGGGAAAGCAGCAATTGTTGCCCAGCCCGAGTTTCTCTGAGGGCATTAAGAGTGAACCATGCAGTGTGGGACTGGAGTAAGGAGGCCAGGATGGGGAGGAGAAGCAGGTTCCCTTCCCTGAAGGACATAAATGAACAAGTTGGGATTTTATGACAATCCGGCAGCTTCCAAGATCACTTTTTCTGTTGCCAGCCCACAAATTACAAGATTTAATGAATTCAATTTCCCAACTTGCCCTGGTGGGATTTGAACTCACAACTTCTGGACAGTTAATCCAGCACCTTACCTGCTACTATCTTGCACACAGGAAATTCAGCTCAGTTGGGCACAGATGCAGGGAAATCTCTGGGTATGAAAAGAAGCGACCCCATTTTCTGTTAGTAACATTTTCTGTTTTTGGTCCCATGAACCATGGTAGAAAACGATACACGAGTTCTCACTCAGGCTAATATCCCCAGCATCGAAACTCGACTAGCTCCGTTGGGCAGGCCACATTGTCCGCATGCCCGACACGAGACTCCCAAAG
The DNA here is from genome assembly GCF_044704955.1 of Pristiophorus japonicus. Classification (NCBI taxonomy): domain Eukaryota; kingdom Metazoa; phylum Chordata; class Chondrichthyes; family Pristiophoridae; genus Pristiophorus; species Pristiophorus japonicus. The sequence continues at coordinate 65,757,509 of NC_091993.1, read as the reverse complement.
CAAGTGCTTTACTTGGAGCTCCGACACGGCAAGCGAACCCCAAGTAGGCAGAGGAAACATTTCAAGGACACCCTCAAAGCCTCCTTGATAAAGTGCAACATCCCCACGGGTACCTGGGAATTCCTGGCCCAAGACCGCCTAAAGAAGAGGAAGAGCATCCGGGAGGGTACTGAGCACCTCGAGACTCGTCGCCGAGAGCATGCGGAAATCAAGGGCAGACAGCGGAAGGAGCGTTTGGCAAACCAGACTCCCCACCCACCCTTTCCTTCAACAACTGTCTGCCCCACCTGTGACAGAGACTATAATTCCCGTATTGGACTGTACAGTCACCAGAGAACTCACTTTTTGAATGGAAGCAAGTCTTCCTCGATTTCAGAGGACTGTGTAAAGTCCTGTCCCCTCAGTACAGATTCACATGAGGCATGTAGTGAAGTCAAGGTCACTCTGGACCTGCACCTTAATTTCACAGCTGTGGAATGCTGCACTTGCCTGAGACCTGTCCTTATATACCTGTCTCTTGCAAGTGCATCCCTGGTGGTAAGGTATGCTGGTGGTTACAGGTTATATCTTATTACAGTCATGTATAGCATGTTAGGATACAGTTATATATAATAATGTAAGATATATGACAGATGATACATGCCTATGGTAATGACACGAGAGAGAAAAATGCTTCCTTTTTGTCATAAATTTGTTTCCAGTTTGTTACAATTGGTGCAAGTCCCCAAAATGATACTCTCCTGACCAAATCATGGAGTAGTGTAGATGCTGGGACTCCAAATTGTGTGGCACACTTAACCCTTCATGCGGAGCTTGATAAAATACCGTGGAGACAAGTGTAATGGACAATCGGTGGCTTGTTGGATAACACATAATGTAAATAAATCTGATTTCTGTAGTTGCAGAAAGTGGGATTTAAGAATATCCATGGAATAGACGGCAGTGAAGGAATGCTGAAGACAGCTGAATCCAAAGGCCTGTATCAGTATCTCTCACAGTGGACGATAACTGCAGATAAGCCACTGCCTCTAAAAGCAGGTAAAGCAGCTCATTCTAACTCATCTAAACAGCACTCATAGCCCCCAGGGAGCAGGCCCCTTTATTCTTCAGACATTGAGTTTTATGTCTTCTCCTAAGATGGTGAGAAAGCGTTGCTAGCTTTATATCTGGGAATGAGTTTGGGTAAGATCGCCAACGTGACAGTAGGCATTAATTGGGGAATAGCAGCAATACAATAGGCTCAATGTGAAAACAGCAAAGGACAATGAAGATTCAAAGACAAGGGCCTAGAGATTGGTTATAGCCCAGCAATGTTCAGAGTTAAGACTAAGTGAGGTTAAACTGTGCCACCTGAAAATGGTCTAGTTAGCACGCAAAAGTTTGCTCACTCTTTATTAACACGATTGTAGTCATGATTTCAGTGCTAAAACTGATGCTCATTGGCTTAACACTCAACAGATGGACCAATATCTGGGCCAGTCTAATTCACAGTCATGCTTGCCACAGGCTTTTTCCACTTAAAGGGGAGGTGCATTAATGCTGCAGCACCTCATTGTCAGGGTGGTTGGGTCTTCAGCTGCCCTAACAGCAAACTGGACAAGGTTAAGGATAAGGATAAGTAACAGACAGTTACAAATCATCATGGCAGAACCGAGACCAAGGGAGAGAGCCCAGAAGTCACTGGTGAAGCTATGCAGCATCGGTATTCACAGTGGGCGGGTAGGTGGTCCCATACCCGCAGACTGGCAGGAGACCCTCGCTACACACATCCTGGACCATATGCCGTGAGATCGCAGGCCACGTCACGGCCCGCACTCTTGTCACCAGGATCCACACCCAGTGCAGGAAGAAGTTTAATGACCTCACATGATTCGTCAAGGTGAGTGAAACTTTCAGCAAATGCCACATACCACCATCTGCACCACAAGCTTCACACACTGCTCAATGCTTTGAGGGCCGGTACTAGGGCTTTTCATGATGTATATTAAGGACTTCGACTTGGGTGTACAGGGCAATATTTCAAAATTTTCAGATGATACAAAACTTGGAAGTATAATGAACAGTGGGGAGGATAATGATAGACTTCAAGAGGACATACATAGGCTGGTGGAATAGGTGGACACATGGTAGATAACATTTTCTGCAAAAAAGTACGAAGTGATACATGTTGTTAGAAAGAATGAGGAGTGGCAATATAAACTAAAGGGTAAAGGGGGTGCATGAAGAGCGAGACTTGGGGGGGGGGGGGTATATGTGCACAAATTTTTGAAGGTGGTAGGGCAAGTTGAGAAAACAGTTCACAAACCATATGGGATCCTGTGCTTCATAAATAGTGGCATAGAGCATAAAAGCAAGGAAGTTATGATGAACCTTTATAAAACACTGCTTTGGCCTCAACGGAAGTATTGTGTTCCATTCTGGGCACCGCACTTTAGGAAGGATGTGAAGGCCTTGGAGAAGGTGCAGAAGAAATCTACAAGAATGGTTCCAGGGTTGAGGGACTTCAATTATGTGGATAGACTGGAGAAGCTGAGGTTGTCATTTAAACAGAGAAGATTGAGAGAAGATTTGATAGCTGTTCAAATTCATGAAGGATCTAGACAGAGACAGACTGTTCCTATTGGTGGAAGGGTTGAGAACTAGAGGATGCAGATTTGATTTGGAGAAGAAACAAAGGCAACATGAGGAAAAACATGTCTCTGCAGCGAGTGGTTAGGATCGGGAATGCACGGCCTGAAAGGGTGGTGGAGGCAGATTCAATCACAGCTTTCAAAAGGGAATTGGAAAACCTTGAACGGGGGAAAAAAAATTTGTAGGGGAAAGGGCGGGGGCTGGGACTAGCTAAAGTGCTCTTGCAGAGAGCCTGCATGGGTTTGATTGGCTGAATGGCTTTCTTCTGAGCTGTAACCACCATTCCATGATTTTATGACTCTATGAATGCATCATACTGCCCAGCACTTCCAAAGCTACAATCACTACCTATCACCACTCACACCTCACAATCATAGCTTCACTTAACCCTCACAATCATCACAGATGCAACACTGACACCCATATCCCACACCTTGCACATACTGACAGCTATTCAACTATGGCAGGCACAGCATTCAAACGCATTGCACTGAACTCACTCAACACTTCTCTTTCTCTTGTAGGCCAAGGTGGCACATAATCGCTGTGAGTGGGAGCAGGCAGGGGCCAGGCAGGCAGTCAGCAATTAAGCCAGTCTGAGGAGCAGGTATTGCTCGACGCTGTGGTAACCGGCAAGGTTGAACCCCTTGGGGACAACAACAGTTTGCTTATTCCTAATCCTTTTCGCACCCCACTTCCCCCTCAGACCTCAATCTTTTCTCAATCCATGCTGTATGCCTTCCCGCCTCCCCCCCTCCCCCCATGCCCCACCGTAACCCAACTCTTGGGCCTTGCTGCTTTCCGATAATCAACAAGCTCTCGAGTAGCCTGTCCCCAGGGCAGCGCAGGTGTAAGACTTGCCACCAGGGGGCACACCTGTGGGAGACCCAAGGGTCACCTGCACACCCCGGGCAAATAAAAGGTAGTCTACCATGCTGCTTAGGCACCCTGGAGTTACATTAGAGACCAAGGTCACAACAGTTTGAGCTTGCAGCATACAGTCTTGTGGAGTTATTCTGAACATAACAATGAGGAAGCCCGCTATCCTGGCAAAGCCACATGCGCACTCATCCTGCTTCTCTCTGCTGTGAGTGAAGCCAATGTAATCCCTTCTCCTGGTACAGAGCCTCAGCAACCTCTTGGATGCTGTGATGGATGGAGAACTGGTGTAAGCTACGTCTCCTGCTGCAGACTGGAAGGATCCGCTGGTGAAGAAATTTAGTGCCATGGTGACCGTGAGGGCCACTGGGAGAGCCATGGTCGCCTTGCTCTGAGGCTGCAGGTCTGGTTGCAGGAGGCAGCAGAGTTCTGTGACCACCTCCTTGGTGAAGTGTGGCCTCCTAATACATTTCTCCTCACTTAATTGGAGGGGGGAGTGCTGCGGAAGACCCTAGCTGGGTAAGGTCTCTTGGTTGAGAGGCTCATGGCCCTCCTCCTCCCTCTGTGCACGTGTTTCTGTCTGTCTCCACTCCCTCTACCGTAGATCCTGGAGGTGAGGTCGGCAGCCAGTACAGCCCCCATGACTATGAGTAAATGTTGTGAACAGAAGCCTTGCAACAACATCCTGTTACCAAAGAACCTTGAAATAAGTAAAGAGCTGTTGGAGTTGCAGAAAGTAGCACACAGCCACTCAATCTGCAGAACCATGTCACTGTAACTGATTGCTGCTGATCCCGTTAAATATCGCTGCTGCTGCCTCCCTCCTGCTGTTGGGTGCCTGCTCTCCCTGTCGTTTAGAGACACCGCTAAGTTGAATGGTGAACACAATTGTTGTAGACCGGGTGTCAAGTGAGCGTTACACACTCACTGACATCAATATCTTGTTCATTTAAAGCCCTCTGCGATCGCATTTACGGGCAGGGCTACCAGTCCTGGCAAAATGGCACCAACTGGCAGAAGAGCACCGATCGCTGTTTTCAACATTTCATGGCGTTAATGGGTGGTGCAAACCACACAAATTGTTTGCCCAATGATACTGGAATCAGGCTAAGTTCAGTGCAACAAAAAAGTGACATGACCCATTAACAGAGCAGAAAAATTAGAAGTTAAGGGGCTGAAATTGCCCCTCTCCTTAAGGCGTGTTGCCACCGCAAATTGGCAGCCATGCTGCAGAGTGGAATGGCCGCTGCTAGTCCAATTGCCCTCCCGAGTTTTCCCAACGGTGCACCGATCCCCGCCTTACCACTCCGTTGCTGCCGTTCAGTGTTAAGCACATCAGCACCATGCGTACCGCCGATCTAAACCCCGACTGCAACATTACCCATGGAAAGTCTTCGGCTTGCACGGCGGTGCCAAAACAACCTTTTCCTGGTGGTCCAGCGAGGCTGTGGCCTTCTGCAGCGGTTGTGTGGCTCCCCATGTCAGCCCAACAATTATGCCCGGGTTCGGCCAGACCGCCAAAAGGCAGCCTGGCACTCTCTCTCGCGTGCCAGGCCGCTGTTCCCTGGTGGCCCAGTGGGCTGACAGTTTTAAAGTGGCGGAGACTCTCCCCTTTAAGTGAAAGGAGAGCCGTGGTAATGTGACTCCACAATGACGTTATCTGCGGTGAATTTGCACCGCCCCATACTTCCGCCTCTCAGTTGCTGTCACCACCCATCTTTGCCGCTCCGGTATAGTCACCGCCCACCACTAACACCGACTTCTGGATCAAAACAAGAAAAAAACAAAGCGCAATTTTGCAAAAGATTTGACCTGAACCGCAGTTGCGGTATAAACCATCGCCATGTGTGTGTTTTGGGCGGGGGCCACTTTCTACCCCTAAAAGTGCAGAATCAGCAACAAGAAATCTTCAATGAGAAGTTGTGTATCAAACACTAGAGTTCCATGGATAAGTAGAAAGATTAAAAGTAAATTGAAACTTAAAAGGACGAGAGTGATAAATTAGGGCTTATATTACTGAAGAAAATCCTGAGGAATGTCGAAAGTGAAGTAGGGAGCTGAAGAGGGAGATCTAAAGGGTTAAACGGGATTATACAAGAAAAAGGTTAGCTGATAATTTAGAAGGAAGTAGGGTTTTCATTATCATAAGTAAAAACAGTTAAAGGAGAGCAGGGAGTCTAGTGATGGCGAGTGGATATGGTGGAGATATAGTAAATAAATGGCTTTTTACAAATAATGCAGGAATTGTTGGGGAGCTGGGAAAAGGAATTGGTTCTGAACAAATAATCAGAACTCGGTGGATATGTCACTGGGCCCTGGTGCCATGCACACTGGCCTGTTGAAAGATGCCAGAGAGAAGATCAGGGCAAGACCATAGATTTTCAATTTTTCTCAGATATTCATCTTGTACCAGGAAATTAGAGGGTAAATTACAGACCAGTTAGTGTAAGTAACCCAATGTTACGGTTTGCACTTAAATTGTCTTAATTAAAGGTGAAACATAAACCACTTCAATAATCGGATTTTTAAAAGATTATTCATAGGATATTCCTCTACTGGTAGAGGAGTGGTGTCTTCTTTGATCTGACTGGTTGAGTTTAAAGGGAACTCGACTTATAACAAAATGAGAGACCTTTTTTAATATGACGTCAGGTAACAGTTGGCCTGTGCAGTCTAACAAACCTCTTTGTTGTTGGATTAAATTGCTGTAGGTACCTATGATTTAGTGACTATTGTTGGTGGACTGGCTCAACAACATCTGCCGTGGGACATCCTTCCCGAGATACAGAGTCACCAAACCAGGTGAGTAGAAAGGCCCATCCCCATAAGTCAGCTCGGCCTGTCATTGTGGCATCCACAGGCCGTGCCACCCAAACAAGGTGACTGTCACGAGGCAACAGCTCCAGGGGCAGGTCTAATTCTACACAGGAAGCTCCTTTTACAGACATGTGTCGGCAAACAAAAATATCTAGGTGTAGGAGGGGGATGTTCCAATCATATTGTTCATCTTCAAAATCATACTGCTTGTAGAATAATTGCAGGTGAATGTTCAGTTATACTGCAGGTACCGGCTGTTAGAGCAGAGTCCGAGTGATACTGCAGGGTCAGAGTGCACTGAGTGATACTGCAGGGTCAGAGTGCACTGAGCAATACTGCAGGTACCTACTGTTCAAATGGCCTGAGACTGCTATATTGCGTGCAGTATAACTCTGTTCTTGGAGAATGCTTGTATTAAATGGAACTGTCTGACAGATACTCGTCTCTCTTGCAGGAGGCTTGATCTGTTTCACACTGCCAACTATAAAGTGTGATTACAGAAATAAAGTGCTTGCTTCAGTGCACGAGCTGGTGTGCAAAGGGCAGTGGGAGAAGATTGTGGAGCAACATGTGGAGCAGTGGCAGAAGGCAGTTCTGCCAACCCACATAACAGAAAAGTACGTTGATGGGCTTGTGGCTGTCTACAGGAAGAAGTAATGATGCTGTCACCAGTCCTGGGTTATTCTGGGAGTTTCATATTTGCAAATTGTCAATTGAATGAGTTTAATGTGACAATAAATTAGTCCGAACTCACCTGGTGCAAATAAACCAGAGAGGACTTGTCCTTTAGTGCTGCTGACATTGCATTGTGGGTACATTTAAAGGGATGGGCTCACATATATTGGGGCAGAAATTGTGACACCTACTGCCTCTATTCTCTACTTTGCAACAGTCTGAGGCTGAACCAGATCATCCGCAACAATGGTGTTGTATTTGACCCTGAGATGAGCTTCTGACTACCTATCCACACCATCACCAACACCGTCTAGTTCCATTCTGTAACATCACCCATCTCCACCCCTGCCTCAGATCATCTGCTGCTGAAAACCTCATCCATGTCTTTGTTGCCTCCAGACTTGAATATTCCAATGCTTTCCTGGCTGGCCTCCTATCTTCCACCCTCCATAAACTTGATCCAAAACTCTGCTGCCCGTATTCTAACTTGCACCAAGTCCCGTTCACCCATCACCCTTGTGCATGATGACATTCATTGGCTCCCGGTCCAGCAAAGGCTCAATTTTAAATACTCATCCTTGTTTTCAAATCTCTGTGTTCTCACCCCTCCCTATCTATGTAACCTCCTCCAGCCCTAATACCCTCCGAGATCTCTGCAGTTCTGGCCTATTGCAGATCCCCTATTTTAATCACTCCAACATTGGCAGCTGTGCCTTCAACGGCCAAGCACCCAAACTTTGAAATTCCCACCCTAAATCTCTCTTCCTCTCTACCTCTCTCCCTTCCTTTAAGACGCTCCTTGAAACCTACCTCTTTGACCAAGCTTCTGGTCAGCTGCCCTAATATCTCCTTATGTGGCTCGGTGGCGAATTTTATTTAATAACGCTCCTGTGAAGCACCTTGTGATGTTTTACTACATTTAAGGTGCTATATAAATACAAGTTGTTGTTGGTTATAAAAGCCAGTGGAATTGAAATTTGATGCTGCATCGACTGTTTTTCTGGCGCAGAAATTGCGGCCAAGAGCCCAATGTGGCAGGCGGTATAAAAGAAAGACTTGCATTTATATAGCACCTTTCACGACCACCGGACAACCAATTAAGTACTTTTCACAGTGTAGTCACGGTTGTAATGTGGGAAACAGCAATATGGTTATGACCAAATCATCTGTATTAATTTTGTTGATTGAGGGATAAATATTGGCCAGGACATTGGGGATAATACCCCAGCTCTTCTTCGAGATAGTGCCAATCGATGTTTTATGTCCACCCGAGAGAGCAGACTGGTTGAACCTCTCATCCGAAAGGCACCTCTGACGCTCCCTCAGCACTGCACTGGATTTTTGTGCTCCAGTCCCTGGAGTGGGACTTGAACCCACAACCTTCTGACTCAGAGGCGAGAGTGCTGCCCCCTGGGTCATAGCTGCAAATTTTACGCTGGTGGCGCTTTGCCCACCGTATCAGTATAGGCTTCAAAAGAGGCGTCCTGAATCTGCACCAGAAACAGGGGATGCGCTCAGCTTGTGGAAATTGGGCGGCCTAACGCCAGTTCAATGTCCCCTGTTCAAAACTGTGCTGCTATGTACGCAGCCAGTGCCGCACCGCTGTGTTGAGGTAAACATGGTCAACGTGCAGCCTAACCAGCCGTCTGTGAAGGGCCACTGCAGGCTGCCATCAAATAGGAAAGATTTTAAAACCAAAATACTTAACCTGAATGTAGAGCGAGGAGGTACAGGAGAGCTCATTCCTAGTCCACTGCAGCACACAGGATTGTTTCTGGCCCCAGACTTCCGTCCCAGTCAGCCATCTCCGCCATAATTCCTCACTCCCTCTCCCAATCCTGGCTCACATCTGATCACTTCCTCCCCTGCCTTCCAGGCACTCCCTCCCTCTCGATATCTTTCTCCTCCCTGTCACGCCTGGCCCAGCTAAACCTCCTACACACCTAGACACAGAGGGCATACCGCACAGCTGCATCTTACACTGGACAGATTTGGTGCCCTCACATCTTCAACGCACTTTGTTCACGAGAGCCCTGGAACATGAATCTAGCTGGTCGATGCAGTCATATGACAAACACAGGGAGAACAAACCAGGTACACTTTCTTTATCTTCCAGTGGATAGTGTGCTGTAAGGATTGGCACCGCTGTAGATTCCCAATACCCTTAATTAGATATCATCATCATAGGCAGTCCCTCGAATCGAGATATACCCACCCTGCGAATACCTGAAATTAGGTATACCCATCCTGTGACTACCCGAAATTAGATATACCCACCCTGTGAATCATCATCATCATTATCATCATCATAGACAGTCCCTTGAACGAGGACGGCTTGCTCCCACTTGAGTTCACAGCACCAAATTAGATATACACACCCCTTAAATATCACAAGTAGATATACCCACCCTGTGAATACCCCAAATTAGATATATCCACCCTGTGAATACCCTAAATTAGTTATATCCACCCGATGAATACCCTAAATTAGATATACCCACTCTGTGAATGCCCTAAGTTAGATATACCCACCCTATGAATGTCCAAATTAGAAATACCCACCCTGTAAATATCCAAACCTAGTTATACCCATCCTGTGAAAAACCAATTTAGATATATCCCACCCCCATGAATATCCAAATTAGATATCCCCACCCTGTGAATCATCATCATCATCATAGACAGTCCCTTGAACGAGGACGGCTTGTTTCCACTTGAGTTCACGGCACCAAATTAGATATACACACCCCTTAAATACCCCAAATTAGATATAGCCACCCTGTGAATACCCCAAATTAGATATACCCACCCTGTGAATACCCAAATGAGATCTACCCACCCTGTGAATACCCAAGTGAGATATACCCACCCTGTGAATACCCAAATGAGATATACCCACCCTGTGAATATCCAAATGAGATACACTCAGCCTGTGAATATCCCAAATTAGATATATCCAGCCTGTGTATACACCAAATTAGATATTCCCACCGTGTGAATGAATCATCATATGCACTCCCTCGAAGCGAGGATGACTTGCTTCCATGCCATAAAGGGATGAGTTCACAGGTGTTTCAATGAAGGACCTAATATTCCAGATCCCAAACTACATGTTGAAGGGTGGAAGATGCCTGTACGTGGATTTTTTTAACGTGTGGTGACCATTGCACACCAGCCACCACACGGGCTTGACAGAGCTAGGTCTTGGTCGAGTGGCAAGGGTTAACCAAGACAACTGGGAACCAGCTCTGCTGCACGGACCTAGTGCAAACACATATCGCAGTGTGGGCTGGCCCACCCTGTGAACTAACCAAATTATATACACTGCCTCCCCCTATGAATATCCAAATTGGATATACCCACTTTGTAAATATCCCAAATTAGATATCATCATCATCATCCACCCTGTGAATACCCCAAATGAGTTATACCCAACCTGTGAATATCCAAATTAGATACATTATGAATATCGCAAATTAGATAAATCCATCGTATGAATACCCACATTTGTTATATCCACCCTACGAATACACCAAATTAGCTATACCCACCCTGTGAATCATTATAGGCTGTCCCTTGAACGAGGATGACTTGCTTCCACATGAGTTCACGGCACCAAATTAGATGTACACACCCCTTGAATACTCTCCCTGTGAATAACCCAAATTAGATATACCCACCCAGTGAATATCCAAATTAGATATACCCACCCTGTGAATATTCAAATTAGATATATCCAGCCTGTGAATATCCCAAATTAGATATACCCACCCTGTGAATATCCAAATTCGATATACCCTCCCCGTGAATACTTCAAATTAGATATACCTGACCCTGTGAATAACCAAATTAGATATACACACCCCTTGAATACCACAAGTGGATATACTCATCCTATGAATACACAAATTAGATATACCCAGCCTATGAATACACAAATTAGATTTACCCATTCTGTGAATATTATAAATTCGATATCATCATTGGTAGTCCCTTGGAATCGAGGAAGACTTGCTTCCACTCTTAATATGAGTTCTTAGGGAGCTGAGCAGTCTAATATGAGAACCACAGACTCTGTCACAGGTGGGGCAGATAGTCATTCAGGGAAGGGGTGGGTGGGACTGGTTTGCCGCATGCTCTTTCCGCTGCCTGCACTTAATTTCTGCATGCTCTCGGTGTTGAGACTCGAGGTGCTCAGCGCCCTCTCAGAGGCACTTCCTCCAATTAGGGCCGTCTTGGGCCAGGGACTCCCAGGTGCCATTGGGGATGTCGTACTTTATCAGGGAGGCTTTGAGGGTTTCCTTTGTAGCATTTCCACTGCCCACCTTTGACTAGTTTGCCGTGAAGGAGCTCCGAGTAGAGCACTTGCTTTGGGAGTCTCGTGCCTGGCATGCGAACTATGTGGCCTGCCCAGTGGAGCCGAGCGAGTGTGGTCAGTGCTTCAATGCTGGGGATGTTGGCCTGGTCGAGGACGCTAATGTTGGTGTGTCTGTCCTCCCAGGGGATTTGTAGGATCTTGCAGAGACATCGTTGGTGATATTTCTACAGCAACTTGAGGTGTCTACTGTACATGGTCCATGTCTCTGAGCCATACAGGAGGGCAGGTATTACTACAGCCCTGAAGACCATGAGCTTGGTGGCAGTTTTGAGGACTTGTCTTCAAACACTCTTTTCCTCAGGTGGCCGAAGACTGCACTGGCTCACTGGGGACGGTGTTGGATCTCGTCGTCGATGCCTGCTCTTGTTGACTGGAGGCTCCCGAGATATGGGAAGTGGTCCACGGTGTCCAGGGCCATGTCATGGATCTTGATGACTGGGGGGCAGGGCTGTGCGGTGAGGACAGGCTGGTGGAGGACCTTTGTCTTACGGATGTTTAGCGTAAGGCCCATGTTGTAGATGTAAAGTCCTGTCCCCTCAGTACAGATTCACACGAAGCATGTAGTGAAGTCAAGGTCACTCTGGACCTGCACCTTTATTTCACAGCTCTGGAATGCTGCACTTGCCTGAGACATGTCCTTATATACCTGTCTCTTGCAAGTGCATCCCTGGTGCTAAGGTATGCTGGTGGTTACAGGTCCTATCTTATTACAGTCATGTATAGCATGTTGGGATACAATTATATATAATAATGTAAGATACATGACATCACCCTCCCCCAAGGTCTTATTGTCTTTATAGGTTCAGTCTCTCAGTTGGTCTACGCTCTCACGTGGAGCGTCTGAGTTGTGGTTCAATTGTTTGTCTTCTTGTCTGTTTTTCTTTGGGTGTGGTTGCTGGTATCTCGCCTGGGCTGTCTGTTTCGATTGGTGTGATTGTTGTTGACTCGCCTGGGCTGTCTGTTGGGATTGCCCTTTCCTCAGGTTGTTCCCTCTGTCTGTCCACCAGGTGTGGTGCGAGTTCCACATTGTAGTCTGCCTCTGGTTCCGCAGTGCTGTTGGTAAATCTGCTTTTGACTTGGTCTACATGCCTCTGGCAGGTTTTGCCATTGTCCATTTGTACTATAGTAGCCGGTTTCCTTCCTTGCCGTTACTGTCCCTGCAAGCCATTTGGGACCCCTGCCATAGTTTAGAACAAACACTTTGTCCCCTATTTTATTCCATCTCCCCCTCGAATTTCTGTCATGGTACTCAGTCAGCTTACGGCGCTTTGCCTCAACGATTTTGTGCATGTCTGGGAGGATTAATGAGAGCCTTGTTTTTAAAGTCCTTTTCATCAACAGTTGCGCGGGGGGATCCCAATGAGTGCGGACGAGATCTGTATGCCAGCAGCAGTCGCGACAGGCGACCCTGCAGCATGGGACCTTGGATTTTAAGCATGCCTTGTTTAATGATTTGCACTGCTCTCTCCGCCTGGCCGTTGGAGGCCGGCTTGAACGGTGCCGTCTTGACGTGATTTATGCCGTGGTCAATTATGAAGTCTTGGAATTCTGCGCTGGTGAAGCACGGACCATTGTTACTGACCAATGTGTCAGGGATTCCGTGCATTGCAAACATGGTTGCGAGGCTCTCCACAGTGGTGGAGGTGGTGCTCGAGTTTAAAATGGTGCATTCGATCCACTTTGAAAATGCATCGACAACTACGAGGAAAATTTTGCCCATGAATGGGCCCGCATCATCTACGTGCACTCGTGACCACGGTTTGGTAGGCTCAGTGGAGCCTCCCTGGGGGCATTGCTGAGTTGGGCACAAATGTTGCACCTTCGGACGCAGAGCTCCAAATCCGCGTCAATACTAGGCTATGGCCTTCATGAGAACGATCCCTGGGTGCTCGCGGTGGAGCACCCGGACAAATGCCTCTCTGCCTCGCAGAGGCATGACTACTCGGCTGCCCCACATCAGGCAGTCTGCTTGTAGTGATAGCTCATGCATGCGCCTGTGAAAGGGTTTTAATTCCTCGGGGCAGGCATCGCGAGCCTCTGCCCAGTCACCGGTTAGGACATAACTTTTTACTAAGGATAACATGGGGTCACTGGCCGTCCAGGCTCTGATTTGGCGAGCTGTCATGGGCGAACCTGTGGACTCAAAGGCATTGATTGCCATGACTATCTCACAGTCCTGTTCGTCAGACACTTCCGTGGTCGCCAGGGTTAGCCTGCTGAGCGCGTCGGCACAGTTGTCTGTGCCTGGTTTGTGCCTTATGGTATAGTCGTAGGACGCCAGCATGAGTGCCCACCGTTGAATTCGCGCCGAGGCGTTGGCGTTTATTGCCTTGCTCTCGGATAGGAGGGACGTGAGGGGCTTGTGGTCGGTTTCTAACGCGAACTTGGCCCCGAAAAGGTATTGGTGCATCTTTTTGACACCATACACGCACGCAAGCGCCTCCTTCTCCACCATTCCGTACCCGCGCTCCACCCGCGAAAGTGACCTGGAGGCATAAGCTATGGGTTGTAATTTGCCCGCACTATTGACATGTTGCAAAACGCACCCGACCCCATACGCTGACGCATCGCATGTGAGAACTAGCTTTTTACCTGGGTCAAAGAAAGTCAAAACACTGTTTGAACACAGAAGGTTGCGTGCCTTATTGAAGGCGCGTTCCTGGGCGTCCCCCCAAAACCAATCACACCCCTTCCTGAGTAGCAGGTGGAGAGGCTTCAGCAGCGTGCTTAAGTTCTGCATTAAGTTCCCAACGTAATTGAGTAGCCCGAGAAAGGCGCGCTGTTCTGAGACATTCCGAGTCCTGGGTGCCAGGCGAATTGCTTATGTTTTGGACTCTGTTGGGCGGATTCCATCAGCGGCAATCCTTCTGCCCAAAAATTCAACCTCGGGTGCGAGAAACAGGCACTTGGATTTCTTGGCTCGTAGACCTACCCGATCCAATCGCTTTAGTACTTCCTCCAAATTACGGAGATGGGAGTCGGTGTCCCTGCCCGTGATAAGTATGTCATCTTGAAATACAACCATCCCCGGGATGGACTTGAGCAGACTCTCCATATTGCGCTGGAATATGGCAGCTGCCGACCTGATGCCGAATGGGCATCGATTGTACATGTAAAGGCCTCGATGTGTGTTGATGGTGGTGAGTAGCTTGGATTCCTCGGTCAATTCTTGCATCAGAAACGCAGATGTGAGGTCTCATTTTGAGAAAAGTTTACCTCCAGCCAATGTGGCAAAAATGTCCTCCGCTCTGGGCAGCGGGTACTGGTCCTGTAGGGAGACTCTGTTTATGGTAGATTTGTAGTCCCCACAGATTCGTACGGATCCATCAGGCTTCATGACTGGGAAGATGGGACTTGCCCAGTCGCTAAATTCCACAGGTGAGATTATGCCTTCCTGGAGCAGCCTATCTAGTTCGTGTTCAATCTTTTCCCTCATCACATAGGGTACAGCTCTGGCCTTGTGATGGACCGGTCTAGCATCCTGTGTGATGTAGATTTTGACTTTGGCCCCTTTGAAAGTGCCCACACCTGGCTGAAAAAGTTGTTCAAATTGACTTAGAACTGTTGAGCAGGAGGTCCGTTCCTCTAATGACATGGCGTGAACATCATCCCATTTCCAGTTTAGTTTTGCCAGCCAGCTTCTCCCCAGCAGTGCTGGGGAGTCTCCGGGGATAATCCAAAGGGGAAGTCGGTTTACTGTCCCTTTGTGTGTGACAGAGAGCATGGTGCTGCCGAGGACTGGTCCGATTTCTTTGGTATAGATCCTTAGTGTGGTGTCGACCCTTGTGAGTTTTGGTCTGTCTCTTTTATGCGGCCAGAGTTGTTCAAATTGTTGAGCGCCCATGAGAGATTGACTCGCTCCTGTATCCAGCTCCATGTTGACAGATATCCCGTTGAGTAGGACCCTCATCATTATAGGAGGCGTCCTGTTGTAGGAGCAGCGGCCATTGATCGCGTTGACCCGCTGTACATCGGTGTCCCGGGTACCGTCCCCACCATCTTCTGGTCCGCTTTCCGACCCATCTGAATCGTATACCAGCCGAGCTGCCGTTTTTTTGCACATGCGGGCCAAATGCCCTGTATATTCACAATTTCTGCAAACAGCCTGCTGAAATCGACATCCCCTTGACGAGTGCCCACTCCCACATCTCCAGCACAGACCTGTTCCATTGTTCAAAGAGTTTCCAAAGAATGAGCTGCGTCTGGCTGATCTCTCTTGAGTTTCTCTCAGTTTGTAGTTGATTGCTCGCATTGTGGGTTGATGAGGTGTGAACGGCCGTTCCTGTGGCCCTTGATGACCTCTGCCTGCTATCGAGAGCCTGTTCTCCTGGTTTTGTCTGTATGTGGGGGTAGCAGCTTGATGGCTTCTGCCTGCTGTCGAGAGCCTGTTCTCCCGGTTTTGTCTGTGTGTGGGGGTAGCAGCTTGTTTAGTGCTGTGAACTTCTTCTTCCGATATTTTGTTGTCGTACCTGCATTGTAAATCAACCTCGTTTCTTCTTCCCCTACCAAGAATGTCTGTGCAACCAGTGCTGCTGCCTCTAAGTTCAGGTTCTTGGACTCTATGAGCTTTCGGAATATGCCTACGTGGCCTATTCCTTCAATGAAAAAGTCTCTCAGCATTTCTCTCCTCAGTTCATCGGAGAACACACATAAGGGAGAACCAGTTGATGTGGTATATTTGGACTTTCAGAAGGCGTTCGACAAGGTCCCACACAAGAGATTGATGTGCAAAGTTAGAGCACATGGGATTGGGGGTAGTGTACTGACATGGATTGAGAACTGGTTGTCAGACAGGAAGCAAAGAGTAGGAGTAAATGGGTACTTTTCAGAATGGCAGGCAGTGACTAGTGGGGTACCGCAGGGTTCTGTGCTGGGGCCCCAGCTGTTTACACTGTACATTAATGATTTAGATGAGGGGATTG
Organism: Pristiophorus japonicus; assembly: GCF_044704955.1. NCBI lineage: Eukaryota > Metazoa > Chordata > Chondrichthyes > Pristiophoridae > Pristiophorus > Pristiophorus japonicus. Next base: position 65,741,207 of record NC_091993.1, on the reverse strand, counting down.
AGTGTAGTATCTCCAAGTTTGCGGATGACACTAAGTTGGGTGGCAGTGTGAGCTGCGAGGAGGATGCTGTGAGGCTGCAGAGCGACTTGGATAGGTTAGGTGAGTGGGCAAATGCATGGCAGATGAAGTATAATGTGGATAAATGTGAGGTTATCCACTTTGGTGGTAAAAACAGAGAGACAGACTATTATCTGAATGGTGACAGATTAGGAAAAGGGGAGGTGCAAAGAGACCTGGGTGTCATGGTACATCAGTCATTGAAGGTTGGCATGCAGGTGCAGCAGGCGGTTAAGAAAGCAAATGGCATGTTGGCCTTCATAGCAAGGGGATTTGAGTACAGGGGCAGGGAGGTGTTGCTACAGTTGTACAGGGCATTGGTGAGGCCACACCTGGAGTATTGTGTACAGTTTTGGTCTCCTAACCTGAGGAAGGACATTCTTGCTATTGAGGGAGTGCAGCGAAGGTTCACCAGACTGATTCCCGGGATGGCGGGACTGACCTATCAAGAAAGACTGGATCAACTGGGCTTGTATTCACTGGAGTTCAGAAGAATGAGAGGGGACCTCATAGAAACATATAAAATTCTGACGGGGTTAGACAGGTTAGATGCAGGAAGAATGTTCCCAATGTTGGGGAAGTCCAGAACCAGGGGTCACAGTCTAAGGATAAGGGGTAAGCCATTTAGGACCGAGATGCGGAGGAACTTCTTCACCCAGAGAGTGGTGAACCTGTGGAATTCTCTACCACAGAAAGTTGTTGAGGCCAATTCACTAAATATATTCAAAAAGGAGTTAGATGAGGTCCTTACTGCTAGGGGGATCAAGGGGTATGGCGAGAAAGCAGGAATGGGGTACTGAAGTTGAATGTTCAGCCATGAACTCATTGAATGGCGGTGCAGGCTAGAAGGGCCGAATGGCCTACTCCTGCACCTATTTTCTATGTTTCTATGTTTCTAAACTAACCAACCTCCGAAGTTCCGCCACAAAGTCGGGTATGCTTTGGCCCACACAGCGTCTGTAGTTGTAGAACCTGTGTCTGGCCATGTGTCGGCTGCTCACTGGCTTCAGGTGGTCTCTTACCAGTGTGCTCAATTCTTCAAACTACTTGCTTGCTGGTTTCTCGGGTGCCAACAGATCCTTCATTAAAGCGTATGTTTTCGAGCCACAGCTGGTCAAGAGATGGGCTCTTCTCTTGTCTGCCTTATTGTTGCCGAACCAGTCTTTGGTTATAAAGCTTTGCTGGAGCCTTTCTATAAAGTCCTCCCAATTGTCTCCCACATTGTACTTTTCATCTGATCCGTTGTTCGCCATTCTGTGGATTCTGTAATCCCGTAACCCGCTGCTACTGTAAAGTCCTGTCCCCTCAGTACAGATTCACATGAGGCATGTAGTGAAGTCAAGGTCACTCTGGACCTGCACCTTAATTTCACAGCTGTGGAATGCTGCACTTGCCTGAGACCTGTCTTGAAATACCTGTCTCTTGCAAGTGCACCCCTGGTGGTAAGGTATGCTGGTGGTTACAGGTCATATCTTATTACAGTCATGTATAGCATGTTAGGATACAGTTATATGTAATAATGTAAGATACATGACAGTTACCTGTCATGTACAGGTGACCCCTTGGTCTCCACCAGTTGCACCCTCTGGTGGTACAAGTGTAGTGTACACAGTGTGAAGATACATTCAATGGTCTTATGTAACTGTACATTGAGTGTACAGGGTATATACTTATATTTTACATACACAACATCACTCTCCCCTAAGTCTTGTGCCACTGGCCTTTGCATTGTGTGCTCTGGCAAGAGACTTGAGTGCCCAAAGGCCTTGCACCTTGTCTATGCTTTGGCTTGGCTCTCTCCCTGTTGACACCCAAGTCCTATTGCCGCAACATTGGGAAATGGTCAGCAGTGGACGGTTAGAGGTTGCATTGGGGTTTGAGTGGGTTCTGGGTGTGATCCATGTGTGTCCATGGCTACATACATCCATTTCCTTCCCCCCGCCCCCATACATAGACCATGTGTGTGGCTCAACACCTGCATGTGCATAAATGTACAGAAGGAAAGAACAAAAAAACCCAATAGGATTAATTATATCACTGTTTGAGTTTTGCAGTAGTGGAACAAGTACATTTTACAGGTAAGGTACATACGTGATATCACAGTCTTGCCCCTGGACTGTATAGGTGCAGGTGGGTGAGGACACTAGTTCCAGAGTAACCGGATTGTGTCCAGGTTGTCTGATGGTGGCACTGCGCCCCCTGCCAGCTGGGTGGGCTCGGACCGCTCACCTGGCTGAGTCTCAGGGACTTTGCCATTGCCTAGTGTGGGCAGAGCCACAGGAGTGTGTGGCCTCCCTGTCCTCCTTTGAGGGCTGCAGTGTCTCCCTTCTGCCCATCGATGGTAGTGGGAGCCTGGTCATCCCAGGTCCCATTGGGAGTGCTGGAGGGTGCAAGCTTCTTGCTACTGGTACTGGCCCTGGAGGCCAGACAGATAGAGCCAATCTGGGGCAGGGTACCAATAGTGGTGCCTTTGCCGTCCACTGATCGCTGGCCCTGCAGCTGGTATGCTCCCTCTGTGTGTGGCCACACTCCCTGGGGCATCACATTGGTCCCGGGTGCACAGGCTACATGATCGGGTAGCCCGCTGGACCTGGGTGCTTCCGACGGGAGGTTGCCCTTTGTTCATGTAGAACCCGGCATCGCACATCATTACTTCATTTACTGTCATAATACATTGGCTCCGACCGCAATCGCCTGATTCAACACGGTTAGTTACATTTACATACTTGCATTTGTCAATTACATCCTTTACATGTGTATTACCAGCATCACTGTACAAAGAATGGAACTGTCCCTTTAAATGTGATGGGTTGCCAGTCTCCTTTAAGAGGGCCTTGCAATCTTTACCCCAATCCGATTTGCTGCTCGGCATCACGATTTGCTCCCTCAATGCTGCCCCTTGTGGTCTGGCCGCCGCCATCTTTACTTCAGGCGCTTCACCTCGTGGTGCGGGCGCCATCTTCTTTCTCTCCACGAGTACGCTGTGGTGATCCTTTTCTCCCCAGGTTCTGCCACGGAAGCAGAGAAGTTACCTTCTGCGCCGATTTTCTTCCTCCGGAGTCCTGCCACTGGAGCCTGGAAGGTGAGGTTGGGTCGTTGGGGCTGGATTATCTCGCCTTTGGGTTGAGCGGTCTGTGTTGACTCCACGCAGTAGAGTCGAGCGGCTGGCCTCTGTGCATCCTTCAAGACAGGCATCCTTCCATCTTGTGATTTTTCATCGAAGGATTCTCGAGAAGAATTTAATGCATTTGGCAGTAGTCGATTGAACGCTGTGGAACTCTCAGAGCCAACAGAGATTAAACTTAAACTTTGTTTTCTGTTGGATATTATTTCAATAATGTGGAAAACTTTTCCGACTTCTTTGGTGTTGAATAGAAAAAGCCCTTGTCCTGAATCGCACCTTCTGCCTGCCTCAAATGTAAATGTTGCCGGCGGAAAAAGAAAATCTTCGTCAGACATTACCCCAGAATATAAAATTCAATTACCTGCATTTAAATGTGTGTAACCCTGTAATTGTAGTGATCTGTTGAGATATGTATCACATTTCAATTCTATCAAGAGTTAGAAATTCCACACAGCAATTCACCTGCGTGAATTCTTTACATTTTTAGTAAATTGAAAAGCAAGGCAAGTTGGAACTTGAAACTGTTCCACCTCTCAGAACTTAGGGGTTTTGATCTACTACCTGCAAGTCCGTGTAGTTTGTGGCAACTCTACTCTGACTCCTTTCCCTACCCTCCTTGCAGATAGTTCAAGACATTTGTTACCTAGATTCCATATGACCAGAGTGCATCACTGAAGATTCCTCCATCCCAAATTTCACATCCCCATTTGCTCATCCTCCTCCGGGACTGGTATCATCAACATTCTTGTGGTTACTTCACCGGATTACTACTCTGGACACACAGATTAAGCATCTGGGAATTTACATTTATCAGACACTGCAAATGATGGTGAGATTTGCAGAAACCCTGGGGAAATGACAAACAGCATTTACGTGATTTGTCCAGGTTTTTTATGGATATTTCACCAAAGTTATAGCTGTTAATCAGGATAAACCCCGGAGTAATTCAAACCCATAAATACTATGGAGATTTTCATCTTAAAAATCAATTGTGAAAATCAGGCGGGTTCTGTAAAAGGCAGCCAATCCCCTTCACCAGATTACTGCCCAGTTGGTGAAGAGAATAACTACCCCGGTCATTGAAAACCTCTGCCAAGATATTGACAGGTAACCCTCATTATCACTTACATTATGGGAATGTGTGAAATGTGCTGAGATGGTACTACTCCACTGTTAGTTCTTCAGTATGATCCTGGTGGAGACACCTACACTAGTATATTCTACAGGGGTCCTCCCGATCGTCCACCATAATTTTGGCTGAAGATCCATGGAAATCCCAGAGAAACGGAAGGCGATCTAGAGAATCTCCACAGAAATTCTACCACCGAGATTCTACTTTGACAGAACGGTAGGAATATTCAGTATGTTTATTGGAGGTGGTACAACCCTGAATAAGCTCCCGGTTAAACAATGCCTCGATTTCAAAATTCTCATCCTTGTTTTCAAATCCCTTCATCACCTCGCCCCTGCCTATCTCTGTAATGTCCTCCAGCTCCACAACCACCCCTCTAATTCTGCCCTCTTGAGCATCCCTGATTATAATCGCTCAACCACTGGTGGCCGCGCCTTCTGCCGCCCCAAGCTCTGGAATCATCTCCCTAAACCTCTCTATCCTCCTTTAAGATTCTCTTTAAAACCTACCTCGTTGACCAAGCTTTTGTTCATCTGCCCTAATTTCTCCTATGTGGCTCGGTGTCAATTTTTTCATCTTATAATACTCCTGTGAAACGCCTTGGGATGTTTTACTATGTTAAAGGTGCTATACAAATACAAGTTGTTGTTGTTTTGGGGGATGGACAAAGGAAAGGCTGAAAGGTCTTTGCAACCCAGTCACTATTATATACCCTTCACTTTCAGTATTACAATGGTTGCTCCCAGGTCCCAGCATTACATCATGGATAATGCTGGAGAGATAGAGTCAGCAAATCAGTGAACACAGCCACACAGCAGCTAGTCCACACACAACATTTTCTTAACAGCATTGTGAGTGTACCATCACCACACAGACTGCAGTGGTTCAAGAAGAAGGTTCACCACCCCTTCTCAAGGGCAACTAAGGATTAACAATAAATGGCTGCTTTGCTAGCGATGTCCATATCCTGAGAATGAATTAAGTGTCCCAGGTGGTATCAGATAACAATGTTCTGGCCTCCACCTGGAGTGTGTATTTTAGCAATTCATTGAGCTTACTTCGACAGCACTGCCCAGCCCCGTGACCTCTACCACCAAGAAAAACTAGAACAGCAAGACCATCTGAACAGAACTACCTCTACGTTCCCCTCCATGTCACACACCATCCCGACTTGGACATATATCGCCGTTCCTTCATCGTCACTGGGTCTAAATCCTGGAACTCCCTCCCTAACAGCACTGTGGGAGCATAAGAACATAAGAAATAGGAGCAGGAGAAGGCCTTACACTCCCTCCAGCCTGCTCAGCCATTCAATAAGATCATGGCTATCATCAACTTCAACTCACTTTCCTGCCCGATCTATGTCCCTTGATTCCCCTAGACTCCAAAAATCTAAATCTCAGCCTTCAATATACTCAGAGACTCAGCATCCACAGCCCTCTGGGGCAGAGAATTCCAAAGATTCACAACCCTCTGAGAGAAGAAATTCCTCCTCATTTCCGTCCTAAATGGCCGACCCCTAAACCTGAGACTGTGCCGCCTAGTTCTAGACACTCCAGCCAGGGGAAACATCCTCTCAGCATCTACTCTGTCAATCCCCTCAGTGCCTTCACCATGCGGACTGCAACACTTCAAGAAGGCGGCTTACCAGCAGTTAATTGGGGCAACTAGGGATGGACAATAAATGCCAACATTGCTAATGTTGCTCACGTCCCAGGAACAAATATTGCTGCTCTTACAATTGTGAAAATGTCTGACAGTTGTAAAGTCACGATAATACCTCACAATTCTCATAAAAACTACAATTTATTGTTTTTGTATAGAAACAACAACTATTAACGATGACAGTTTAAAAGACATTGGGCTGGATTTTCAGTTGTCTATAGCCTCAGTTAGCAGCCAGAGATTATAGCTCAGCGACTGGGCACGTAACTTTTAGCGCCCCGACGGAAAATTCATTAGCGGCTCAGTGGGGGTGCAAACCATTAGTGCCTGGCTGCTGACGATCAGTGCGATCATGGCGTATTCCTGGTGCAGCGCCCACGCTTGTGCCCAGTCAGTAAATTCGGTGCATGTGCCTCATTGAGCTTCCGCCAATAACAACGTCTGGAAAAACAGTCGGTACACACTTGCAGAGTCGTTAACTGGTGGCTACTTAAAGCAATGAGGAAGCGCTTCCCTCGGAGGTCACAGTCAGTGCAACGTTTACACACAGCACGGTGCGTGAGCCTCCCAGTTTGCAGCAACAGACAGAAATAACAGTACAGGTTGAAATCAAGTGATTTTGAAAACTTTAATGGGTGCATTACTCTGCCGCGCCTTTAAGACTCGGTTTTTCCGGGATATGATTTGGAGTTCTGCGCAGGCGCAATGGGTCCGCAAAATATACCGACCAAATGTTCGTTAGCATCCCCCCAGCTCTGGTGTGCAACGGCTGATTTATCGCCCCGTCAGCTCTGCGACCGACTCTGACGAATTTCTTGACAGGAGGCGCAAACCTTTTCAAGGCGCTAAAAGTACCGCTCCACCTGGATTAACGCCGCAACAGAGGCCCGACCGAATTTCTCCCTTTCTTTTCATTTCAGGGCTCTGAGTCTAAATACAGCTCAGACTGAAAGTCTCCTCTCTCAGCTGTCTATAAGGGTTTGACCTGAAATGAGTTGAGGCAGTGTCAACTCAGTTCCTAGTGGCATGGATCCATTGTGCAAACTGTCCATAATTCAGCTAAATGGTGCTAAATTGCAATCTTGCTCAGAGTCCATAATGGTGCTCGGCATGGGAAGCAGAAATATATCGCTGCAGTTTGGGTTGGTCTTCTGAGGCTGGAGGTAAGGATCATCAATGGAGCTCATGTAGAAGTCATCATCATCATCATCATCATCATAGTCCCTCGGAATCGAGGAAGACTTGTTTCCACGCTTAGCATGAGTTCTTAGGTGGCTGTACAGTACAATACGAGAACCACAGTCTCTGTCACAGGTCGGATAGATAGTCATTGAGGGAAAGGGTGGGCAGGGAGCCTGTTTTGCTGCACGCTCCTTCCGCTGCCTGCGCTTGATTTCTGCATGCTCTCGGTGACGATACTCGAGGAGCTCAGCGTCTTCCCGGATGCACTTCTTCCACTTAGGGCGGTCTATGGACAAGGACTACCAGGTGTCAGTGGGGATGTCACACTTTATCAGGGAGGCTTTGAGGGTGTCCTCGTTTCCTCTGCCCGCCTTTGGCTCATTTGCCGTGGACGAGTTCCGAGTAGAGCGATGCTTTGGGAGTCTCGTGTCTAGCATGCGGACTATGTGGCCTGCCCAGCGGAGCTGATCAAGTGTGGTCAGTGCTTCAATGCTGGAGATGTTGGCCTGGATGAGGACGCTAATGTTTGTGTTTCTGTCCTCCCAGGGGATTTGCAGGATCTTGCGGAGACATCGCTGGTGGTATTCTGCTACAGTATCTGCTACATCTGGTGTGGGAGTGCAGGATGTGGATACTGGGTGACCAAAGTGGAAAACTGTTCTATTTCAGCACGCCATTCCTTACCTTAATGAGCGTCCAAATTAACTCACCTCTCCATGGGCAGCTATGTAAGAACTGAATGGTGGAGATAAGGGGGTGGAGTTAATATTGGGAATCAGAGATTCGATAGGTTGAGTAGAATCTACAAATGAATAGATTGTGATTAGATCAGTGGTCATGGTGGGCTGAGTGATCCTGTAGTAGTCTATCTTTTCTTTAATTCTCATGAAAGCTATTTAAAAAGCTTTCTGCCGCAACAAGCTCTGGAATCATCTCCTTAAACCTCTCTATCCTCCTTTAAGATTCTCTTTAAAACCTACCTCGTTGACCAAGCTTTTGTTCATCTGCCCTAATTTCTCCTTATGTGACTCGGTGTCAATTTTTTCGTCTTATAATGCTCCTGTGAAACGCCTTGGGATGTTTTACTATGTTAAAAGTGCTATACAAATACAAGTTGTTGTTGTTTTGGGGGATGGACAAAGGAAAGGATGACATAGGTCTCCACAGCCCAGTCACTATTATATACCCTTCACTTTCAATATTACAATGGTTGCTCCCAGGTCCCAGCATTACATCATGGATAATGCTAGAGAGATACAGTGAGCAAATCAGTGAACACAGCCACACAGCAGCTAGTCCACACACAACATTTTTACACATTTTTACACATTTTACACATTGTCCGACTGATTACATAATTTCTCCAAAGAACACAATGGCTAAACTCTTAATTGGAATGATTTCTGCTTCAGAACCTGGAATGTTTTATTTATTATTCGTTTCAGTAGCGCGCAATTGATGTCGGGACATTATTTGCCATGATTATCGTGTAGCTGGAGTGTAATCCTGTGATCTTGGGTAGCCATGTACCTGTTGTTCCAGAACTGACCTGTTGTGTCACCATCAATGTCCCACAGTCACATGAATTAACATAAAGATCAGATGCTTGTTTGTTTTCCAGTTTTCTCCTGGAATCAGTCACTCAATCCAAATTCCTCAGTTCCTGGCAGCTTTTCAGTACCATAGCCAAGTAGCAATTTTTCATCTCGACAGTGAGCATCAGCAGGCTGTTTGATCATGGGTGTAATGTATGCACCTGTGAGTATGCTGAGCTGTTGAATTGGGAGTGGCTTAGCCAGTCACGTGATGTTCACAAGACTCAATAAAACCCCAGCCAGTTGGGTTCGGGGGATCCACGATGAGGCAGGTGGTTGTGAGCCTGGTGGATGAACTGGTAATGTGCACTGTGATTGTTAAATCTTTGCTCTTAAGAACTAACTGGTTTATTAACAATGTGTTGCTATGAATTCTTAAGTAAAAAACCCATGAAGCAAATACATTGCAACTAGCCAAGGCTGACCCTGTCTTCACCTGAGCTCCACACTCTTCAGCAGGGACATTGGACAGAAGTGAGAGCCTTGGATGATTTTTCAACCATCTCTCTTACCCAGGGGAATTAGGCCATTTGTAGAATCCCTACTTTTATATCAGCTAATTCAGCACAGAATGGGGATTGAACCTGGTTCCTTAACACACGAGGTAGTGCATTTACCCCATAAGCCATTGGGGGAACTCCAAATAAGATGATGGCTTTGTTTTTACCGTTGTTTAGTTGGAGAAAATTGCGGCTCAGTAACAGGGATAGTGCACCACGGTCAGTCACAGAGGATGTCAGTTGTGACTTTGGTTCGAGCCGTTGCAGTACTGTGACAGGGGCGGAATCCTGATTGGAGAGATTTAAACAAGGGTTTGCAGGAAATATCCTTATAGGATTTGGGAGATGGCAACACATTTAAGGACCTTGGGAATGGGAGATTGGAGATTGGTAGAAGTTTATAAGGACAGAGGAGTCAAGGGTCAATCTTTTGAGGAGTCGGCAGGTGATGACAGCTGGTTTGAAAGAGAGGGGATAGTCATTGAGGAAAGTCAACCATTTGTAATCAGCGAGCATGGTGGGGGGAGGAAGGAAAGTTGTGTGGTTAGCAGTTTGGTGGGAATGGGGTGCAGGTGGTGGTCCTCATGAGCTCGGAGAAGGAAAATGGGAGATAAACTAAGAGAAGTGCGTTCAGGAGTAGGGCAGGGGAACGCAGGGGCAGGTTTGCCTTGGTGGGCAAGGGGAAGAGAGAGAAGCAGCAGAAACAGCTAAACAAATGGTCTTGACTTCAGTGAGCACTTGTTGGATGTGACTGTGGAGGGGGAAGGGGAGTAAGGAGATGTTTGTTGGTGGAGAAGAGAAACGAGGAGTTATCTTTGCTTTTGGAGTGATGGGAGATTTTGGCAGAGGTGGAGAGGCCCAATAGCAATTAATGTGGTTCAGCCAGATTTGGTCATTGTTGAAAGTCAGTGAAAGTGATTTTATTTTTTCCACATGAAATCTCCAGGACATTTATATACAGAGCAGCTGCTTCATCTAAAACAAGGCATGTTACTTAACAGTAAGCCTGAATGGAACAAGTTCTGCTTGAGAACAAGTTTAAACAAGACATTTTTTTCTCCAATTCACCAGTAGAAGACCATTCAGATCAAGTGATGGCTGTTCACTTATGAATATATGGTTGGAGCCACATCATCATCTTGGAATCTAAGGTCACCTTGCCCCTATTATCCTGTACTGGGCTCCATGAAACCTACTGTCCCATTCAACCTCCTGCATAAATTAACAAGACTGAAGAAAGGTTAGCGATTAGAAGAACATATTTTCCCACAGATTCGTAGACATTTGGATTAGAGCCACAAAACAAAAATATGATTAATGTTGTGTTAACTCATTGCTCATTCATCAAACGTACAACCGAATTGCAAGAAATTTCACAAACTGTATTAACATTCTGCACAATGACCATACCTAAAAGCAATAAATCATCGCAAAAAGCTGGAATAATGCTAAGAAAAGGTAACAAAATGTGAAGAAGCACATTCCAAAGATCAAAGCGAACCAGAGCCTGATAGTGATCACTCATCCCAGTGATTTGTGCAGGAGCAAAAAATAACATTGCAAAGATTGACTTCGATAGAGTCAACATTAACTGAGCTGAGCTGAATCCAACTCTGATTGTTATGGTTAAATGGATAGTGTTGTGTCTGTAATACTCTTATGAATGACTCCATGAGGTCTAGTATTGTACTTGAGCTGTTGTGACCTTAGTCCCATTTATTGTAATTCCAGAGGGAGGCACAAGCATGGTGGGCAGCCTTTTATACTGGGCCCTACATACCTATGCAGGTGACCCTCAGGTCTCCCACCGCAGTGCCCTCTGGTGGCATACCTTATGTGACTATACAGTTAGTATTCAAGGTCTACATACATGACAGATAGATGTATTATATATATTCCTGTGTCCTTTTTTTGTTTCTCATTTTGTTTTCTGTTCATTCAAACACTTTGTTTTTTTTTTGACTATCTTTATTTTTCTCCACTTCATTAATATACTTTATTTTTTTTACCTTTTTTTCATTCCTCATTCTTTGTGTTTCTGTCATTGCCTTTAAAAAAAAGACCAGGGCCTAGACTTTCCCTAAAGCCCCTCACCACCCAATTTCTGCCCAGAAACACCGATAACGTTCTGCAACTAACGCTGCTGAAAATTCCCATAATAAAGGTAAAAATATCGCCCGCCGAGAAAATGGATCTTGCACCAATATTCTCGGTGGTTTCTCAGCAGTTAAAGGCGAAGCTAGGTGAAACGGGCGCTTCTTACCCGAATGAACAGTAAGTATTTAAAATTTAGTCTGAGGCTGCGGTTGGGCCGAGGGAGGGGGGAAAATTAAAAAAATATTTTTTCACAAACACAAAATAAAAAGTTATAAACATTCTCAAGACACTTTTTAATGTAATTGCCATTTTAAAATTGTAAAAATAATAATAAAAAACCTGTAACTTGCCTTTCTTTGCAGGGTACTCACCTATCTGTTTCCGATAGCTTTATGGGCCCCCACTGAGGCAAAACTTAAGATCCTGGCGGTCTTTTCAAAATGTGGGCAGATCTCTTTTAAAAAAAAATAAAGAGGAAACTTTCACCTGGCGGTTTTTCATCAAAAAACAGCCGTACAGCCGAGAAAACCTCCAAAAATGAAGGCGAAAGTCTTGCCCTCGGGTTTAAATGCACAAATATAATGTTGGCCAGGGATGCTGCATGGCGATATCTGGGAAGGCATCGCTCTGATTTCTTTTGCTCTTGGATCAAGCTGCTTTTCCATTGCCACAAGGCGAACTGTCATTTGGAGTGGGTGGAGCTCCCCCTTTTATACCGGAAAGTCCAGGTTAGGAGTGTCTCCCACAAGTTCACCCCCTGTGGTCAGTGTTCTCAAGGTGTACAACTTAGGTCAGCTTATACATGGGTTACAATGGTAGTTGAATACATGACATTCCCGATGAATGAAAAGTCCTCTCTGCATCCAACCTGTCGAGCCGTCTCATTGCGCTCAATTTTCCCCATTATTTGCGCCTTTTTTTTGGAGTCGGCTGCTTTTTCACCTACGCCAATTCTGGCCATTTAGGCAACTTTGGCCAGCTGATGGTTATTCCATTTGTACGTAGGCCAGCGGATGTGGCCTCTCGAGAAAACCCTTTTGGAGAGTTAAAAAATCGGCGCAGGTAAATACATCGGAGGCCATTCAGCCTGGGCTAGGGGCGGGAAGCAGAGCGGACCGGGACCAGCACTCACTTGGTGATCGGAGAAGCTTGGCAGGGAGAAAACTGACCGGCAGGCATGCACTCGGGGACTGAATGGGGTCACAGACAGCCAATCTGAAGGCTTGGTGCCCGGGGAGGGGGGGCGGGGGGGTGAGAGAGGTCACAAATCTCAAGAGGGGGGGGGAAGAGAGAGCTCATAAGACTCAAGGGGGGGTGGGGGGCTTCACAAGACTCAAGGAGGGGGTGCGGGGGGAGAGAGAGAGGTCACCAACTCGGAGCTCTGCTGCGCATGCGCGGCCATTTCAGCCACGTCAAGAACGTGAGTTTTTTCCCCCGCGCATCTGCAGAAGGCCTGGCTCATTTTTCCAGCACAGATCACAGGCTCCACCTCCCGAGGTGATTGGCCACACTGCACGGCTGCAGATTACAGCCCAAACATCGGGGAAACTTCAGATATTTTTTTCTGGCGCATTTATTTACCTAATTAAGCGCCGCAACTCTGGCAGTATGCCAGATAACGGACTTGGGGAAAATTGAGCCCATTATCTTATATGTTTCAATAAGATCATCTCTCATTCTTCTGAACTCCAATGAGTATAGACCCAAACTACTCAACCTATCTTCATAAGTCAACCCCCTCTCCTCCGAAATCAACTGAGTGAACCTTCTCTGAACAGCCTCCAATGCAAGTATACCCTTCCTGAAATACAGAGACCAAATCTATACACAGTACTCCAGTTGTGGCCTCACCAATACCCTGTACTCTTGTAGCAGGACTTCTCTGATAGATGGCACCTCTGACAGTGCAGCACTCGCTCAGCACTGCAGTGGCGTTTCAGCCGAGATTTTGTGCTCAAGTCTCTCGAGTGGGACTTGAACCCACAACTTTCTGACTCAGAGGCTACTACTGAGTGACAGCTGACACAAATATATAGCTACACTCACTCTCTACCTGTCCCTTCTGTGCTTTGTGAACTCTCTATACCTCTAGATGTGGCTGTTGTCACTAGGATTGCAGTGCTGCGTTGGCTTGTAATTTCTGTACAATTTCCCTTTAACTGTGAATAACACCCAACTGTATAGTTATAGATGCTGTTGTTCCATACATGGGCTGAGTGTGAAGAGATCATTTTGAGCTGCATAGCCCTGGGGTGAAGTGCTCATCTGTCAGTCGGGGTGAGATAATCTTCAGGGGCTCTATGTAAGGACACCACACACACGAAGCAATTGGCTTAAGTGTAGTTTTATTTTGCTGCATGTACTGCTACCCATGTGATCAATATGCCCGACACAGCACTGAATAATAAAACACAACTCTCAGATCAGCTCCAATATCATCGACTGGGCTTTCTGTAAATGGCCATAAGCCCAGGAATGTACTCTGGGTCCAGTTCAGGTTTCAGCAGAATCGTTTGAAAATGATTGATTGTTCGCTTCACAGCCTTGGTCCACAGCCCCTGGTTCTCCAGATCGTCCATGGCAACCAGAAGCTGCTGCAAGTAGTTGCTGTCCTTGTCGTCTTTTGCTGATAAACAGAGATATGCTCCTGGGAAACAGGAAAACACTGCTCAAATATCTCCTCATTTGTATTCCCACTGTGATATTGCTCAGACTAAATGTGTCCCGCTGTAAAAGGAACCGTTACCTCCCCTCCCTGAGCTCCTCTCCCCTCTACAAGCTGCCCTCTCCTCCCACGATGATCTCTTCCCTCCCCTCCCCTCTCTGAGCTCCACTCTCCCCCTGTAATGTCCACTCTCCATCGCCCCCAGTGACCTGCTCTCTCATTGGTTAAGGAGATACCCTGTTGCTTTCCCTGCTCACTCCGGTCCCAGATGCCCTGATTTCCTCGCTGCGACATTATTTCCTCGCACTTTCAGCACATTTGTGTGACACTTTATTGAGGTGAAGGGTGGAGGGGAAACCTAACGAACAGTAGACAAAGCTCGATGTCCTGCTACAGCAGAATCTGGCTCATTATCAGAGGTGATCTGAGGTGATTGCAACACACGGACCTTTTCCAAGGCGTCATACCTTCAAGCTCCTCTCTTCCTCCCTTTCTCTCCCTGCACCCACCTTCTCTCTTCCCCCATCCAATCCCAACAGGAACTGTGGAAAGCATGCTGGCCGCAATGTCAGGTACGCATGCGCGACATGCTCGAGAGCACATGTGCAGTACCAAACAGAAGCATGCGCAGAGGGACCCAGAATACCGTGCAAATAATCACTCCCAATAAACGGAGGGGGGGTGGGAAATTCTGTACGACCTTTGGGTACCTGCCGCGAGGCGGGACTTCCTGCGCCAGGTGTGGAAGTCCAGCCCCCACAGCTAAATTGGGCTTCGCTTCCCCGAGAGGATGCGGAGAGCAATGTTGCACACTCCACGTGCTCTCGGGGGTGGGACTAGGGCACTAACGCTGGAAATTTTCCAGCATTGTAGCGCTGGTGCGAGCACACGGCCCACCCCTTCCATTAAAGGGGAGGGCACGCTGCGGACTGTGCATCGGGGAGAAGGGCCCACCACTACACCACTGGGGAGTGGGGTGCCATGGCACCAGCCCGGCACAGAAGTAGAGATCCGGGCTGCAACATGGCGGCACTGAGCCTGTGATTTCAAGAGGGCCGGTAAGTTGGCCATTTTAAAAAAGTGTTGGCGCCACACCTCCCCTTTAATTTTTGTCCCGTGAACAGATTGAAGCCCGATTGGTGACCCGCGAGGCTGGTGCGGACATTGTCATCATCGGCACAGCCACACGGGGAGCTACCGGCAGGAGCTGGGCGCTACCGGCTAACGCCTCTGCTAACACCCACGGAATTCCGCGGAGTCTGTCGTAACCCTGCGTCCCGGGCGAGAAATCGTTAGCGCCTCTCGTTAGCGCCTCCACGAGAATTTCTCTCCCATAGCCTTGTTTAAAGTTCAAAATCTACTTGACAAGTTAAATGGTTCCCTTGTGAATAGTTAAGATTAACAAACAAAGAACCCTGAGGACCTCGAATATCAGGAAGAGGTGTCGCCTTATTTTGATTAGTTGGTGGAAAAGGCAAGGGAATTTCACACCATTGATCTTCAGCAAACCAATTAAAATCTCATCGTTATGGTCCCAGACATGTGTCAATGCAATTGAGTGACACCTTGGAAAAGGTCCGTGTGCTGCAATCACCTCAGATCACCTCTGATAATGAGCCAGATTCTGCTGTCGAAGGACATCGAGCTTTGTCTACTGTTCGTTAGACTTTCCCTCCACCCTTCACCTCAATAAAGTGTCGCCCACAAATGTGCTGAAAGTGTGAGGAGATAATGTCACAACGAGGGAATCGGGGCATCTGGGACCGGAGTGAGCAGGTCAAGCAACAGGGTATCCCCTTAACCAATGAGCTTCAAGGATTGGGAAATAAACATTGGAAAGAGTGAGAAGCAGGGTGAATTAGAATAGGTGAATTCAAATCAGGTACAGAAAGAGAAATTAAGAGAGGGAAAGAAATATTGGATTCAGAGAAAAAAAGACAAAAAAGAAAAGCAAGAAAAACATTTAAAGAAATAAAATTTGACATTTTTTAAATCTCCTAAAACAATCCACAACATGAAGGGATGAGACTCCACACTCATAACCGTTACTTTTCTGTGCCAGAGAGGGTGATTAGAAGTCAATAATATTTATCATGGTGTTAAAAGTGTACTTATGATAGTTACTGTACTAGCCCAGAATATCTACGATGGTGTAGTTTGCAAATTCAGCAACTTCCCCACATAGAAAGCATGTTGTTTTTGTGAAGCTCGGACCGTAACCATTGGATATCTGCAGTTAACCGATGTCTGCTCCTCGCCTGAATTTGCTGTACTATTTAAACATAAACAGTGAGCACCTGTAGTCTCACTCTTATTTTGACTGCTAAATCTGCCTGCATTTGTACCCCCTTTTTTACAAAGGTATCCAAATCAGAATATTTTTGAAATAATATTCGGAAGGATAGAAGGCTATAAGAAGTTGTAATGAGATTGAGCAACAAGCCTTGCTCGTGGAGAAAGTTTTGAGTGAAAGGTGGTTGGAAGGGCAGAAATAAAACGTATAGGGGAGAAATTTGGTCATGCCTCTGTTGGGGCAGTGTCCCTGGTGGAGCGGTAAATTTTGCGCCGGCAAATGGATTGTATCTGCCGCTGCAAAATTCATCAGCTGGGCCTTGAGTTTGGAGTGGGGTGCTAAGGGAGGCGTTGGATACCTCGGTTAGGGTGTTAGGCCGGCTGAGCAAGGGAAAAATCCCGAGCTAAACCACCGGCTTCGGAGCACCATAAGAGAGGTCGGGGGGGGGAGAAAAACCTGTAAAAAAACACCCAAGATATTCCCAATAAATAACTCATGCCACCACAATATAAATTGCAAAACAAAAAAACCCAATCACACTTACCTGTGGTCGACATTACTTACCTCATGTGTGGCCGCTACAGCTCGGACTGCCCGCTTTCACAGGCGTTCCCAGCAGGGGGCGCCCTACGGGTCGGTCATGATCCAAATATTGAGCCGATGTGGCAAACTGAGGCGTTACACACCGGCTCACCACTTCCGGGCGGTATTGCTGAGGGAGTGCTGCACTGTCAGAGGTGCCATCTTTCGGATGAGACGTTCAACTACAGCAAGAAACTATAGACCAGTTAGACTAACTTGTGTCATTGGGAAAAAGCTGGAGTCCATTATTAAGGAAGTCGTAGCAGGACATTTAGAAAATCATAATACAGTCAAGCGGAGTCAACATGGTTTTATGAAAGGGAAATCATGTTTGACAAATTTGCTGGAGTGCTTTCAGGATGTATCGAGTAGGGGGAACCAGTAGATGTTGTGTATTTGGATTTCCAGAAGACATTCAATAAAGTGCCACATAAAAGTTTACTGCACAAGATAAGAGCTCACGGGTTGGGGTAATATATTAGCATGGACAGAGGATTGGCTAAATAACAGAAAACAGAGAGTCGGGATAAATGGGTCATTTTCCGGGTGGCAAACAGTGACTAGTGGAGTGCTGCAGGGATCAGTGCTGGAGCCTCAACTATTTACAATGAATATTAATGACTTGGATGAAGGGACCGAGTGTAATGTAGCCAAATTTGCTGATGATAAAAAGCTAGGTGGGAAAACAAATTGTGAGGAGGACACAAAGCGGTAGAAATTGTGCGCACACACCCCGTTTCAATGGTTTTTAACCATGACTGTAGTTGAAGTCGCCTCTTGAGCAAAATTCCGCTTTTTTATTTTTTTAAATTCGGATCCGGAAGTCGCTCTTAATGTGGGTGGTGACAACACTTGAGTACGGTTACGTGGCGGAGGTAACACCTGAGGGGGAGAAGTTGGGGACGGTGCAGAGTGACTGCCGCAATGACGTCATCACGAGGCCTCATCACCACGGCTCTCCCTTCACTTAAAGGGGAGAGCCTCCGCGATTTCAAAACTTCGGCCCACTGGGCCACCAGGGAGGATATCGGACAGGCCAGCAGCCTGACACCCAAGACAAAGTGCCAGGCTACCTGCTGGCGGATCGGTCGAACCCGGGGGCATAATTGTCAGCCTGACATGGCAGTCGACCAACAAAAAAAACATGGTGGCAGTGGCAGTGCGCCCTCCCTTTAAGGGAAGCCGCCATTGCCGAAGGCCACGGCCTCACTGGACCATCGCTGGGCGGGCCGAAGGTTTTCAGAGGTGAATGTCGCAGTCGGGGGGGAAGATCGGCGGTGTGCACGGTGATGACGCATTTAAGACGGATCGGCAGCAGCAGAGCGGTGGGAGGGGCTCGGGGCACCGCCGGGAAACCTCGGCAATTAGGCTATCAGCGGCCATTCCACGGAAAGTCAGCGGCCACTCCACTCTGCAGCGTGACCGCCCATTGGGGTGGTAACAGGCCTCAATGAGAGGGACAATTTCAGCCCCAAAGAATCTGCAAAGGGATATAGACAGGCTAAGTGAGTGAGTAGAAATTTGGCAGATGGAGTATAATGTGGGAACATGGGAGATTATCCACTTCGGTAGAAAAACTAAAAAAGCAGATTATTATTTAAATGGGGAGAGATTACAAAATGCTATGGTACAGAGGGACCTGGGGTCCTCTTACATGAAACACAGAAAGTTAGTATGCAGGTACAGCAAATAATCAGGAAGGCAAGTGGAATGTTGACCTTTATTGCAAGGTGGATAGAGAATAAAAGTAGAGAATAAAAGTAGAGAAGTCCTGCTACAACTGTACAGGGTATTGGTGAGGCCACACCGAGAGTACTGCGTACAGTTTTGGTCTCCTTATTTAAGGGGGGATATACTTGCATTGGAGGCTGTTCAGAGAAGGTTCATTTGGTTGATTCCTGAGATGAAGGGGGGTTGTCTTATGAAGAAAGCTTGAGGAGGTTGGGCCTATAATTGGAGTTTAGAAGAATGAGAGGTGATCTTATTGAAACGTATAAAATTCTGAGGGGGGTTGACAGGGTAGATGCAGAGAGGATGTTTCCCCTCATGGGGGAATCTAGAACGAGGGGGCAGAGTTTCAGAATAAGGGGTCGCCCATTTAAAATGGAGATGAAGAGGAATTTCTTCTCTGAGGGTCGTAAATCTGTGGAATTCTGTGCCCCAGAGAGCTGTGGAGGCTGGGTCATTGAATATATTTAAGGTGGAGATAAGACAGTTTGTCAAAGAGTTAGGCGCCATGGGTTCTGGGGAGTGGGCAGGGAAGTGGAGTTAAGGCCAAGATCAGATCCGCCATGATCTTATTGAATGGCGGAGCAGGCTCGAGGGGCCAAATGGCCTCCTCCTGCTCCTATTTCTTATATTCTTATGTTCTTATAAACCGAGGCCCCGTCTGCCCTCTCAGATGGACGTAAAAGATCCCATGGCACTATTTCAAAGAAGAACAGGGAAGTTATCCCCGGTGTCCTGGCCAATAATTATCCCTCAATGAACACAACAAATACAGGTGATCTGGTCATTAACAGATTGCTGTTTGTGGGAGTTTGCTGAGTGCAGGTTGGCTACAACGTTTGCCACATTACATCAGTGACTACACTCCAAAAATACTTGGTTGGCTGTAAAGTGCTTTAAGACGTCCGGTGGTGATGAAAGGCGTGATATATGTGTGCATTTGTTATACTGTCTACAGAAGGAAATGTTTCTGCTCACCTGGCTTGGTGATTCTCAGCAGTTCTGGAAGGACATCGATACTCAATAATCCACGGGTCAGACAGCCGATAGCTTCATATAAATAGTAACGTCTCAAAGTTCCGGCAAAACATTTAAAAAAGTTACAGTGATAGTGAAATAATTGGTCAGAGCTGAATGTTTAAATTGCTTATTTAATTCAGATTTCAATTAATTGTTCATTTCCGATCCTTGGCCTCTGAAGGTGACTTGAGGTCTCCTTAGATGACCCCGTCAGCAGATTCCATGCGGCCGAAATTCAGGGAGCCGGGAAGGTCTGCAGGTTTTCGGTGGCCAATCGGCAAAATCGATTGGCCGATGCAGTCTGGCCCATTGGCCCTGCCCCCCCCGACGCATATTAAGCATGATGGGGGGGGTTTCAGCGGTGAGCACTTCCGCCGGAATTGGCCGACTGAAGCCGCGGTAAGGGGCTTGCGGCCGTGGTGACATCATCAGGGTGCGCACTGCTGCTACGCGGTCACGCCACCCATAGTCACCTATAAAAAGAGAGGGTTTTTTGAGCAGCTTTTTGGGTCGGTACACTTTGCCACGATACTCGACATCGCGGGAGGAGGACAACGGAGGATTCCCGCGATCGGGGTATTTTTGCTGTTGATATTTTGGGATTTCTTTAACCTGCTGATTGCTTTTCATTTTTGGGAGAGTTTTCAGGACTTTGAGCTCTGACTCATTAGTGGAGGCCTGTAGGCCTCATTCAGGATGCAGCTTTCAAACACAGTGGCCTAGAAATCCCGGAGTGTCCAGGGACCCGGGAAGGCATCGCAAAAGCCGGTTTTCAGCACACAATGCGCATGCACCGAAAACCGGCTTTTCTGATCTGTCCAGCTCCAGCTTGACAGATCCTCCATATCCCCACAGCCAGGACATTCGCACGGGCAAGATTGCGGGATTTACCCATATCTTGGCCAGTGGATGTCCTGAAAACTCTTACGCCTGATAAAAGCAGGTGCATAGCCTTCTGTTACAGGCGTAAGAGTGTTAACACATACAAAAACATCGTAAAATAACATTTTAAAAACACATTTATTGTTAAAAACCCTGCCCACAAAGGCAGGTTTATTTTAAACCATAATTAAAAAAACATTAAAAAATTGGAAATATATATATTTTTTATAAGACATGAATAACTTTAATTTAAATTAATCTTAAATATGTGGTGTATTTTTCGATTGTTTATTAGTGTTTTGGGTGTTTGGGGGTTTCTCAATCATAATAATTGGAATTCCAACTTACGGGGTTCCCATCATTATGAATGAGAAAATGCTGTGCCTTGATTGGCTGCCCAGAGCCATGTGACTCCAGCTCCAGCTCTAGCTCTATGTCCGTCCAGATGTGCACGCACTGCGACGCGCAGGGAGTGAAGGCCTCAGGACCGGGATCGCTGGCGGGCGCAGCAGCTTCAGGTCGGAGCGCATCCTTTTTACCTTTTTCTGTCGTTGGCCCGCGGGAAGCAGCCGACCGGGATTTCTAGGCCAATGGGCTCAGTGTTGTCAGGGGAACGCCTGGTACACCTTGCCAGATGCAGGGCGGTATGCAGGAGAAGGTGGTGCCATCAGCAACGTGCAGAGAGGCAGCGGGCAAGGGAGGCAGCAACCATCCCTGCTCAACATCCAGAAGGGCCTGCAGATGTGTGCAGACCTAAATGTAGAGAGGGTGTCCAGGAGGAGGGTCAGACACGCTGACCCCACCCCCCAACATATACTGGGCCAGGAGCCTTGCCAGCAACAGGCTGCAGAGGCGCGCGACCATGAGGAGGACCAGGGAGATGGCCATCATCCAGCTATCATGGGAGGTGGCCAGCACAGAGCTGGGGGAAGGAGGCCCTACCCTCAAAGGGTCTATAGACCTCAGTTCTCCTTCTTCCAGCTCAGTGATGAGCAATGCCTGCGAAGGCTGAGATTCAGAAAGGAGGTACTGAGAGAGCTCTGCAATGTCCTGCACCAAGATCTGGAGCCTCACACCAGGCTCAAGACCGCCCTGACCATTGAGACCAAGGTCACCATAGCTCTGAACTTATATGCTACAGGGTCTTTCGAGTCTACCACTGTCATGCATCCTACATGGCTACTGTTGGTACTATCACAAGGTGTGCCACCAGAGGGCACAGCTGTGGATTACCTGTACAGGTGTGCCTGGCCTAGTATAAAAGGCAGGCCACCAGGTGTGACCCTCACTCTGGAGTTAACAAATAAAGGACTAAGGTCACTACAGTTCAAGTACAACACATTACCTTGTGGAGTCATTACTAGAGCATCCAAGGACACAACAATTGGCGACGAGATTATGAACTTTCAAGCGAAAATGGCTACCCATGGTATGTTGTAGAAGTTCACCGATGGTGATGATTGGAATGCCTTTGTGAAGAGGCTTGAACATTTTTTCACAACAAACGACCTGGCAGGAGACGACCTGGTCACACTGGCTGATAAGTGGCTTGCTAACCAGTTGTGGACCCACTGTCTGTGGCCTCGTCAGGGACTTGCTGGTACCAGCGAAGACAACGATCATGAAGTACAAGGAGCTTGTAACCCTGATCCATGAGCAACTCAAGCCCAAGGAGAGCATCCTCACAGCCAGACACTGATTCTATACGCACCGAGGGCCCGAAGGCCAGGAAATTGCAAAATATTCTGCAGACCTCAGGAGGCTGGCGGCAACGTGCGAGTTTGGCGACCACCTCAACAAAGCGCTGCGGGACATTTTTGTCATTGGAATTGGCCATGAGGGCCTTCTTCATTAGCTACTGTCGGCAGATACCACAGTCACACTGCAGAAGGCCATCTCTGAACCAGGTATTCATGACCTCGACCTGCAGATAACTCAGGACTCAAACCCGGCAGCTACTGTGCACAGAGTGGTGCCTTTTAGAGGCTGGACTGTAGAGCGCAAACCCTCTCAGGGAAGAGAGAACAGGCCCATGAGTCCCTTAACTCAGAGTCCACCGAGGGGGACTACTCGAGGAGCTCCATGCTGACATTGTGGAGGGAATCACAGGGCTCACCAGTGTCGCTTTAAAGACTATGTGTGCAAAGGCTGCAGCACAAAGGGCCACCTCCAGCGAATGTGTAAGAGAAATATGGTTCACTGTGTCGATGAAGAGTCTGCAAATAGCCATGAATCCAGTGCGGATTATGAATTGAGAGGCAGCCCAGCCCCACGGTGAGGTACATAGCATGTTTACCTGCACCACCGAGTGTTCCCCACTGAAGATGGAAGTCGAGATAGATGGCGTTCCAGTCTTCATGGAAGTGGACACAGAAGTGAGCCAGTCAGTGATGAATCAATAATCCTTTGAGATGCTGTGGGACAATCAAGCTGAACAACCCAAGTTGGTCCCGGTTAAGGCAAAGCTGCGCAACTACACCGATTAACTTATCCCAGTCGTTGGTAGTGCGGATGTAAAGGTACTCCATGATGGCATGGTGCACAAGTTATCTCGGTGAATTGTTGCAGGTGATGAACCAACGCTACTCGGAAGAAGGTGGATGGAGAAGGTCCATTGGAAGTGGGAAGACTATCCCTCCAGCGATCGACGACCTTCGCGCTCAGAGGCAAAGCAAGCCCTCACCTGAGGGTGGACCCAGCACCAGAGAGCAGGCCAGCACAGTACCCGAGGCACAGAACGCTCAGCACGACTGTGTGGAGATGATCCAGCTGAGACGACCTGAAATCACCTTCCAGGCTCCAGTAGCAGGACTCCAGAGGAAGAAAATCGGATCCAAAGGCGATTTCCTAACTTCGGTGGCAAAACTCGGGGAGAAGAGGATCACCGCAGTCGACATCGTGGATGGAGGAAAGATGGTACCCAAACCACAAGGTGAGGCGCTGAAGAAAAAGATGGCCGCGGTTAGACCACAAGGTGCAACGCTGATGGAGCAACACGTGGCATCGAATGGAGAAGAGGATTGGGGTAAAGCAAGCAAGGCCCTCTTAAAGGAGGCCTGCAACCCACTACAATTAAAGGGACAGTTCCACACACTCGAGCAATGTAATAATAACTGTGTCAGAGACAGAATGTGTAATTGATCATGTAAAATGTGTAATTGATGATCTGAATTGTGTACATGCAACCAGCGAGGAAAAGTCGTGCGATTGCGATTGGACCCACAGAGTGTCCATCATAAGTAATGAAAAGTTGTGCGATGCAGGATTTCAACTGCACGCAGCCAATGCAGCGGGCAGACACCAATCGGGAGCACACAGGTCCAGTGAGCTACCCAATGCTGTAGCCTGCATCCTTGGGACCAGAGTCATGCACCATGGAGTGTGGCCACCAGCAGCCAACACACACAAGCTGCAGGGCAAGCGATCTCAGCAGGGCAACGGCACCAGTATCGATACCCTGCCCCTGATCAGCTCCACCTCTCAGGCACCCGATGGCACCAACTGCCACGAGCCTGAAAGAGCAAACTGTGCTAAGGCCTAGTCCCCAGACCCCATCGCCACCAAGGCCATACCCGTAAACGAAGGGTCTCACGCCACAGTTCCCCCAATGGGGACCGGGACCAGCCAGTATCCCAAACCAAACATCGCCCAGACCAGCGAGTCAGCAGTTCCCTGTGTGCTGCCAGACGACTGCTCCTCAGGGAGCAGTAGCGACCCAGGGCGCAAAGAAAGGACAGGGAGGTCACAGGCATCTGTGAACCGGCCTGACGCTAGGGACCATGGCAACAGCCCCTAGAGCAGGCAACTTGAGCCAACCGGGTTCCCATTGCCAGCACTGGGCACCGCGCCACCACCAGACTGGCTGGACACCATCCGGCAGCTCTGGAACTAGTTTGTCTTTATGCACCGGTCACTGCATCGATAAGGTATCTCACCAGTCTAACGTACTTGTCTCACAACGGAACCATAAATGTAATGCAAACCTATTTTTCTGGACTTGAATGTATATGAATGCAATGAGCCTCTGGCATAGTCTATATGTGGGCGGGGGTGGAGGGTGGGGGGGAGAATGGAGTGGTCAGGGACACACACAAACAGCAACCACCAGCAATCTACTGCACCAACAACTCACCCAAGATTGAAATGACCTGCCAAGGGTCAACTAGATAGAGCCCACATAGAGCTAAGCCCAGAGCACAGTCAATGCAGAGACAATTTGCACTAAAGGCTCAGGGGAGAGTGATGTCATGTATCCTACATGGCTACTGTTTGTACTATCACAAGGTGTGCCACCAGGGGGCACCTCAGTGGGAGACTTGTAGGTTACCTGTACAGGTGTGCCTGGCCGAGTATAAAAGGCAGGCCACCAGGTGTGATCCTCACTCTGGAGATATCAATAAAGGACTAAGGTCACTACAGTTCAAGTACAACACACTGCCTCGTGGAGTCATTACTGGAGCATCTAAAGACATAACAGCCACTGCAGACATTTCCAACATTTCGCAATTCTCTGCACTTCGCTCCATCCGGCAGGTTACCGATGCACTGTGCAGGAGAAGACTGGACTACATCTCATTCCCGATAACGAGGAACAAGCATGTGGTGCGGCAGGCCGGATTTGCCCACATTGCAGGGTTCCTGGGGTGTAGGGTGTGATCAACTGCACACATGTTGGGCTGATGGCGCCACAACACCACCCCAAGATCAACCGTAAGGGGTTCCACTCCCTCAATGTGCAGCTCATGTGTGACAACCAGCGTCGGATCCTGGCAGTTGATGCAAGGTACCCAGGCAGCAGACATGTATCGTTCATCCTGCGCCAGACCAGTGTGCCTGCCCTCTTCACCAGCCCGAATCAGGATTGCGGTTGGCTGCTTGGGGACAAGGGATTTCCCCTGCCCACCTGGCTGCTCACTCCACTGCGGAACCCCAGGACAACGTCCGAGCATGCATACAACAACGCTCATTCCGGCACCAGGTACATCATCGAGCACTGCATTGGGATCCTCAAACAGAGGTTCCGGTGCCTTGCAGTACTCTCCTCAACGGGACTCCATATTCGTGGTAGTCTGCTGCATACTGCACAACCTGGCCATCATGAGGGAACAGCCGCTGGAGGTAGAGCCAGCAGTACCACCTGAGCAGGAGGAGGAGGCGCAGCAGGAGGCGGTGCAAGAGAAGGAGGAGGAGGAGGAGGCGCAGCAGGAGGTGGTGCAAGAGAAGGAGGAGGAGGAGGAGGCGCAAGAAGAGGAGGAGGAGGCGGCGCAGGAGGACGAGGAGGAGGAGGAGGATGCCCGTCACCACCCAGACAGGAGGCATTGTCGCCATTCCAACCCTGGAAGGGAGGTGCAGAGACGTCTGATTGCTGCACGATTTACATAATCCCATCCACACGTGACCCTTCAGCTCCCACTTTCCATGGCCATCCCAATGAGTGCCTTCACACAAAATTGCCCACTCCCAAATGAAACACCTGGCCAGATATATGTGACAAAAATAAAGCTTTATCAACTGATGCAAGTCAGTGCAAAAATACAACAGAAACAAAAAGACTACCATAAACTACCACAAATAATCATTTTTTACCCCTGTGCATTTCCTTATAACAGCTGTTACGCGTGCTGATCCAACACTACACCCAAGTCTCCCCGGTGGCTGCACCATGGGTCTGGGAAGGCTGCTGTGGTTGTTGTGTGGGACCTACAGATGTCCTTGTCAGACGTCCTCGTACATCTTTGGGCCGGGAAGGGCTGGGTGCAGACTGGCCAGCACCCTCCTGGGAGGGTTCAGTCTGGCGTGGCTCGGGTGAGGCCCTGCGTGGAGGCACTGGCGGAGTGGTAGGACTGGGGCCAGGAATGTTGTGATCCTGAGAGAGCACATCATCAGGATCCTGGTGCGAGGAGCCTGAGTCACTCCCCAGGGGCAGCACACTACCACCAGCACCAAGCTGAGGGAGGTCAGGTCCGTGGTGTGGCACGACACTGGAAGGTCCCCCATGGCCCGTGGTGGACCCAGCCGCGAATGTAACACTGAAGTGTCGGGGGGCATCGAGCTGAGACTGCATTGGAGCAGCCAGAGTTGCAAAGCCAGCAGACATGGCAGCAGTTTGATGCTCCATGGCAGCAGTAAGATGCTCCGTGGCCTGTTGCTCAGAGTGCATGAGCATTCTGAGCTTCCAGGGCCAAGGCCATCCTCTCCAAACCAGCACCGATACGCTTATTCCCTCGCGCCTGTGCTGCAATGGCAGCTGCCACATCACCAGCAGGTTGCGGCATCACAGCTGGATCCACACGGTCTCTCTGGAAGTCCACCATCGCCTGCACACTGGCAATGCTGGGCTCCATGGTGTGCACAGAGTTGTCGACTATGCGAGAGGTGGACTCCTCCACGCTCCTCACCACTTCCGACAGCCTCTCTGCATTGCCACTGACCCCAACATCTGGGAATGCATGGCCTCCACCCTTTGTTCGTAAGCCGCTACATCGATGGCATCATCCGAGTCCTCGTCAGCAGAACTCCGGTGCGGACTCACCCCCTGGAGAGATGGCACATGAGGTTGCCTAGCCCCATCACCATGGTGCAGCCCACTAGGCCCCAGTGCAACACCCAGGGCAGACCCCTGTACCACACCTGTATCACACCGCGCACTCCCAGTATCTGAGCTGTCACGTGTGGGTGGAAACAGTGACGTGTTGGTGCCATCAGTGTCCTCCTCTTCCTCTTCCACCTCAGTGACATCCCCAAACCATGGAGTGCTCTGGGTGCTCTCAGCAGGGTTTCAACCCCCAATGGCCTCACTGCTGCACCTGAGATTTCAGGGCTGAAGGCGAGAAGGGTGTGATGCAGGCCTCCCACTGGTCCCGCGGTGTCTCCTCTCTCCCCACTGTGTTGAGGTGTGCTGTCACTCGGTCTGTCGTCTGCAGCATCAATGGGAGAAAGGCTGCTGTGAGGGGAGCTGGAGGATTGACGCATGGAGTCTACAAATAGCAGACTTCTAGATGGGAAGGCACAGTAGGCACTGGGGCATTCAGGTAGAAAGCGCAGTCAAGCACGGCCTCACTTACCCATGCTTCCCACAGCAGCATCGCCAGTACCGCAGGCCACAGGGGCCGTGTCATCTGCAAGCATAGATGGGAGAAGGGCTGCCGTGATGGGGAGGTGGGGGATAAAGGCATGAAGGATGCAACTAGCAGACTTCCATGAAGGATAGGGACAGTAGGCACTGGCGCAGTCAAGTAGGAAGCACATTAAAGGCGGGCCTTCACTTACCCACATCGGCGGCAGCACTACCCTGGCCCACGGGAAAGGCTAGTGCCTCAGGCCTCCCCTCCAGAGGTGTGAGGACCTGGGTGTCTGCCTCGCCACCACCTGTCCTCCTTTACTCACCCTATTGTGAGCCAGTTTGGCCTGCAGAAGAAAACATGATTGGTGAGTACCACTGTGATGACACAGACATGAGAGCACACACACAGCTGTCAGTGTGAGGTGAAAGGGAGCCTCCATTGCTGTGGTGTATGTAGCACAGACTCCACACGGTCTGGTGTAAGTCTAACTGCTATGACCTTCGTCCTTTATTGTTCAGCTCCAGAGTGCCTCCCAGGTGTGGTGGTCAGCCTTATATAGTCCTTGTTACAGGTACTACCAGGGTTTCCCACTGCAGCGCCCTCTGTGGTGTGGCATAGTACTTACATTACATTTAAAGTACTGGGACGATACACACATCATTACATAACAATTGCAAGAACACACACATATATGTACAGAGGTGTGAACACTGAATTGCTGCTTGAGTGACTAAACCGTGAGGATGGGAAATAAGAGAATGTTGAAGGAGAGGCTCGCAGATGCAAGGTCAGCAGTTTCATATGATGGATTATGTCGTGGAATCGTTTGCTGCACTGCACGGGAGTCCTCTGATGAATGGAGGTACCCGAGACCTCCCCTGCTATCTCCCTCCAGGCATTAGTCACGACCTGCAGAGTTGGTCTCTCCACGTCGGGACACAGCAGTATCCTCCTGCTCTCTACACCCTGCATAAGGCTGTCCAGCTCTGTATCAGTGAAGCGGCTTACCCTGCTTGCACCTCGAACACCAGCCATCCTCAAAGTACACTCCTCCCCCTCTCCAGGGAGCAGCTGGCTTGTTAGATCCACATTCCCAGCAAGCTGAGTTTCTCCGTGGGATCCCGCTTCAGTTAACTCACACACTGCTGCAAAGTGCACTTTGTAGGTGCTCGTTAGTACAGGAACCCATTCTTTCACTTTTTGGCCTGAAAATTGATCAAGGCACTGAAAACATTTCAGTGGTGATGGCCCCAAAAAGTTGGGAGGTGTGCCCAACTTTCTTACGCAAGTGAATTTTGTTCCCCATATCTTTTGCCACGATAAGGTAATAACATTTTAACACTAAGGGGCCGAAATTCATCACATTACCGCCGACATTCTTCGTCAAGATCCACCCAGTGCCACTTTCGGGGTGGCCGAGAGCGGGCGGGAGGAGAGAGCTGCCAGGACCCGCCCGCTGACTTCAACGGACGGCCGAGTGGTGCAACTGATCTCCCGTCCGCCAAGCTCCCAGATTCCTGCGGGTGGGAGTCGGCGGGACTCGGCGGCAGAACAGGGGGAGGACCACTGACTGGAGGCTGGTCTGTCCCCGATGGTAAGTCGGAAGAACCTGAAAAAAAGGTAAGTGAACATTTCTTTTTAAATTTTCAACAGTGACTTACCTGCATGGGGTCCCCTGAAGGTCTTCCGATAGTTTTTTTATTTTTTACTGGTGATTTTTAATTTCAGGTCTTCGACCCTCCGTGGGCCCGACTCCACCCTCGGTGGCACTTGGGCGGCAAACGCCTCTGCGCCGAGAATGCGATCTCCCGCCCACTGCCACCCAGATTGGCAACGTACATCGTCCATTTGTCACCCGCCGACCTTCGAGGGACCTCGGCCATGAATATCCCGCCCACAGTACTTGGGCACTTGGGCTGGCGGAGGTCTTGATGAAAATTGGCCCCCAAATATTCTGCAAACATCTCAGCAATGAAATTCCCATTGTAGCAAGTGACCAATCCGAAGCACAGGTTCCCTTTAATGTCTGTTTCCCAGAAAGTTCATTATTGATGTACTGGCTCAGAAAGCTTTATAAAATGATTGGAGTGGAGGGCCTGTGTTTCACTGTTCATCCTAGTTTGATTGATTGAGTGGAGCTGAAATGAATACAACTCAAACTGTGCTCTCCATTACTTAGAATGGGTCATACTCAGCTTTTTGAGTAAACATTTGATCCAATTTGCAGATTTATGAGAAGAACGGAAACTCAGGAACTGTCTCACAGAATAAAAGAACTATGAGGTGTAAGATTTGCAATGATATTGAGGGGGGGTAAGAATCAAGTAATGGGAAATGAACAAGAGCAGATAAGAGAAGTAAGTGTAGGGGAGCATCTAGACAATAGCGTTTAGTTATAATATAGGGCAGAGTATAAATCAGTAAATTAGAGGTCCATATAATAAGGGTAATACAGTAATCATGGCGGACTTCAATCTACATATAGACTGGGCAAACCAAACTTGCTGTAATTGTGTGGAGCATGAGTTTATGGAATGTATACAAGGTGGTTTTCTAGATCAGTATGTTGAGGAACCAACGAGGGAACAAGTTATTTTAGATCTAGTATTGTGCAATAAGAAAGGGTTCATTAATAACCTTGTAGTAAAAGGGTCTTTAGGGAAGAGTAACCATAATATGATAGAATTTTATATTGAGTTTGAAAGTGATTTAGTTAAATCCAAAACTAGGGTCTTAAATCTAAACAGAGCAGTAAGCCTGAGGATTGGGAGGATTTTAGAATTCAGCAAAGGAGGACTAAGAAATTGATAAAGAAAGGGAAAATAGAATATGCGAGTAAACTAGCGAGAGACATAAAAGCAGTCGGTAAAAGCAGCCCGGTACACAAGTGGAGTGTTGGGCTGCAAGATTGTGGCGCGGAGCCCACGATCTACAATCAAGGCGGCCTCGCCCGCTAAATCGGTGATTATTTCACTTTTGCCTGCCGCACCTCCGCTTTAATCTTTGCCCCGTGAGCTGCTTCACGGGGCATGACTGAATGTTTGCTCCAGAGCGATAATGGGGTCGCTGCGGACAGTGAGGACTTGTGTCACGGCTAGCATCACTCCCCAGGTTGCAACTGGTCAGAACACTGTGTTCCCCGTTAGCACTAAACTCCCGTGGAATTTCGCCCGAGTCTGTACCAGCGCCGCACCCAGGCGAAAGGTCAGTTGCACCTGACTAGCGACCCCCACCTCACACGAACGGGGCGCAAACAACCCAAATTTTTCCCTCTGGCGTTTATTCATGATTTTTCAGTTTTTACCTTAAACATTAAAAAGACATTTAACAAAATTATTATTTTAAAAGTCTAGTAATTTTCTATCATGTAGAAATTTGAGGTTCCACTTCAATTATTTTTTCAAGGCCAGAATGTTCAGCAGTCAGTACGCCATTAATAGCCCAGTTACACCTATTCCAACAAGGGCTGTAACAGTGTAATTAGATCAGATAAGCTTGTGGTGTTGAAATTCAGTCTTGGCCGTGTTTGAGGCAGTGTCACTGGCTAAGTGCTGATTTTAACGGCGGGCGGGAAATGCCGCCTCAAACTGCAAAATTCAATTTTGCCGCCCAAAGATGAGAGCGCAGTGCTAAAAGTGATGTAGCACACTCACCCTCAGGCGCGAAGGAGGCCGACTGAATTTCCCCACGGAGGCTGCAGGCATGCAAGTTAAAAGAAATGAAAAAAAAAGTTTCCCACACGTTCCCTCACCCACACCTTCCCCCTGCTCCCATTAATACCTGTAAGGGATTAAAGTATAAGGGAGATAGACAGATGGTCACCAAAGGGATACTGAAGGTAATGAATTGGTCTGACACGTAAAATGGTTCAGATTAAAAAGGCTTATCAGTATTAGGAGGTTGTGAGGAGTCGCGAGTTCCTCCACCTCAAGGTAGGGATTGTAATATATTGCCTATTGACAGATTGTATGTAAAACTCGCTTATAAAACTCACTTACAAATGATAGAAAATGGCTGTATAACATAAAATGAAAACTTTACATATTCAGTACATTTAAGGGAACGAAGGGCAGAGTTGACAACACTGACTAATAACTCTCGAAGGACAGTAGGGAGTAAGCTGTCTGGAAACATAAGTAGGATAATACTATTGTAGCAGCAGCAGCTGAGCTCAGGGAAAGGGATAGTTTTGTCTGATAAGAAACCAGGTGCAGAACTAGCCATGGGAAACCAAGGCAAAATGAACACTATAGAACAACACATTCCAGAAGGCTGAGATGCTATGGGAGATGGAGAGGTTGAGAAACCACAAAGCAGCCATTCTGATCAGGGTCAACGAATCAATGAAGCTCCACTGATAAGCTGTAGGCCAATCGGTGGTCATGGAAGGTTTTGTAGGAGGGTTGCACACCTCGAAAACTGTATAACTGCATGTAGAAACCCTTGTTCTTTGAAGGTTAATTCCTAAACAATCCCCTGCATATGCTTGAATAAAGATCGGTTGAACCGAGGTTTCGTCTGAATGATTCTGTGGTCAGGATACGGGCAAGTGTCGATCCCTTATTTCAGGGAGTCCACCCTTGAAGAGAAGTCGCCTTGTTACCTAACAATACCTAAATGCTAAGACAAAATAACCACTTACCTTGATGCCTGGATGCTCCCGCCCTGGAATCCCCGATGTCCCACCACCTTTCCCAGGCTGTATGGACGCTGGCCAGGAAGGCCACCGCACTCACCTGGCAGCAAGGGGGAGTTGCACGTTCGATGGCAGCACCATGTGGGAGGCGGCCGAGCGCGCAGCAGTATGTCTTGCCGCTGTCCCCACCGCCCAACTACATTTCCCGATAGACCAGGAACCCGGTCGACGGTAAGGACTTAGCTGCCCATTAGCCACCCCTCTCCGGCTGTAATGGGTGGTGTAAGAAACCGAATTCGATCCCTAAGTTTTTGACAGTTCAACTGATTGCCGGCTATGGGGAGTTCCACAGAGCAGCCTGTGGCAGAGAAGGACAACTTCAGCATTTCCACATTTATCTGCGCAGGCGCTAAATCCTCAAGTTACGGTCAGATGATGGTGAACGCTGACAATTCACCATAATCACCATCGGAAAATTCGAGCCAAGTTAGTCATCTCACTATCAACCACGACGTTCAATATTTTATTCGGTGCTTGGTGATTATGGAAACACTCATCTAAGGTAAATGCAATAACATTTGCAAACCGTGGGCAATGATCAAACATTGTCACATGATTGTATGCCATGTGATCAAATGTCACATGATCAAATCTCCAGGAATATGTCCAACCAGAGGTGGCAACCCTGATATAAACCAGTATAAACCAGCTGGGCTGTATGGCCCGTTTCTGTTCTGTAAATTTTATATAATT
The DNA here is from genome assembly GCF_044704955.1 of Pristiophorus japonicus. Taxonomy (NCBI): domain Eukaryota; kingdom Metazoa; phylum Chordata; class Chondrichthyes; family Pristiophoridae; genus Pristiophorus; species Pristiophorus japonicus. Next base: position 65,708,232 of record NC_091993.1, on the reverse strand, counting down.
CTACGTAACTGATTTGTTACCTGAAGTTGCAGGGAGTTGTTTATCTGGAAGGATCAGACACTTTTTCAGACTCTGATACAGGCCTTTGGATTCAGCTACCTTTAGCATTTCTTCACTGCCGTCTATTCCATGGAAGTTCTTAAATCCTAGGTTACGCAACTAAAGAAAACAAATCGAGAAAGAATCCCTGCACCCTTAACCTTCCTTCATCATTAGCACCTCATTTTTATTTTATAAACCCAGCCATAAATTGATCAGAATGATGCAGCGTTTGCAGTTCCACCATCGACATTGCTGCTGCAATGCTCAGGCAGGGATTCTCTCTGGAAGCGAGGAACAGGATTGGGCCACTCAGCCTCTCGAGCCTGTTCTGCTACGGCTGATCTGTATGTTAATACATTCGGCTTGGACAGCCTTGCTTCTGTAACCCATAACACTGTTGTCAAGCAAATTCCATCAGTCTCCATTGTGAAATGTTTAATTGACCCCATATCTTCAACAGCTTTTTGGGGGAGAGAGTTCCTCATTCCCACTACCCTGTGTGAAGAGGTGCTTCCTCACATCACCCCTGAAAGGCACAGCTCAAAGTTTAAGGTAGTTCTGGACTGTCCCGCCAGAGGAGATAGTTTCTCTAAACCCAACCTATCAACTCATTTAATCATCTCAAACACTTCGCCCCCGGACTGCGATAATCGGGCACCAACAACGTTTGTCCCAGGCGTGCTGAATACCGCAGGAGTTTAATGGCGGCAGAAACCCGTAGCATCCGACTCGGCTGTGCCGACGATGACGATGTAATCATCGTGCACAGCCTCGGACCCGAACTTGGGCATTTCCTCTGAAGCTGCGCGAGGCGATGCCAGCGACAGTTTTGGGGCATGAACCGGGCGGGCGGCCTCTCGCAGGGCGATACTTAAAGGCGAGGCGGCGGCCATTGAAAAAAAAATCTGACGACTTCCTTCTGCGCCCCTTTGGTGCTTTGATCGTGGGATCTGTACCGGCACTCTGCTGGCGGGCCGGGCGATCGGCAGAAGACCCCGCTCCCCAGTGAACGAGGGAGGCTCACTTCTTCACTGCAGCGTTTACAGCTTGGGCCCCTCCCTTTACTGATGGGAAGAGCCCCTCGTATGGGGCAGTGCTACGCGGCCCAGTGCATAGCGTGCACCCCGCCCCCGATCCGTCCATCTGCCCCGCCCCCGATCCGTCCATCTGCCCCGCCCCCCCGCGCCACCGACCCGTCTGCCCCGTCCGACCCACCCCTACGCGTCCGCCCCGCCCCGACCGACCCGCCCCGACCCGTCCGACCCGTCTGACCCGCCCCCGACCCGTTCATCTGCCCTGTCCCCGACCTGTCCGACCCGACCCCCGACCCGTCCGACCCGCCCCCGACCCGATCCCCGACCCGTCCGACCCGTCTGACCCGCCCCCGTCCTGCCCCCGACCCATCCGACCCATCCGCCCTGCCCCCGACCCGCCCCCGACCCGACCCCCGAACCGTCTGACCCGCCCCCGACCCGACCCCCGACCCGTCCGACCCGTCCGCCCTGCCCCCGACCCGACCTCCGACCCGTTCCTCACCTCCCGACCCATCCGTCCACCCCGCCCCCGACCCGTCTGACCCGCCCCCGACCCAGAAAGGAAGTGGAGCAGGTTATTTTGCACCCCACTTCCTTTCGGGGGCGGTAACCCGAATTTCTCGAGTGGGACGGGACTCGCGCCACCCGGATATTACCGTCCCAAACGGGCCGCAGCAGGATTTCACCCCCTTCAGTTGGATCATTGGTTAACCTTCTCTACTTGTAGGGATTACAAGCCGAGTTTGTGCAACCGGCCCTGGTAATTTCACTCTGTTAGCCCGGTGTCATTCGGGTGAATCTGCTCTGCACCCTCCGAGGCCGATATACCCTGAGGTCTGGTGCAATACTTTAAAAGGGGTCTAACCAGAGCTGCGTACGGCTGTAACATAATTTCCACACCTTGTATTGCAGCCCTCGAGATAAAGGCCAACGTTACATTCGCCTTTTTAATTATTTTTGTACCTGGCCACGAGTTTTTAGTGATTTTTGTACGAAGACCCCCAAATCTCTCTGCTCCTCCACAGTTCCAAGCTTCTCGCCATTTGGAAAATACTCTGATGGATCTTTCTTGGGTCCAGAAGGATGACCTCACATCTCCCCACGTTGATCACCAGCCGGAAAGTTTTGTCCGCTCAAAGTCTTTCAGCAGCCTTTGCAACTTTCTGCTCCCATCTACATTATTTACTGTGGCACCTCATTTGGTATTGTCAGCAAATTTGGATATCAGGTTCTGGTCCTTCATCGAAGGCATTTATAAATATAGTGAAAAACAGAGGCCCCAGTACAGGGAGATACCACTCTGCCTAATGCAGGCACAAGCGAGTGTCCTCGGACCCATCAGTACTGGCACTGGGCTGGTCAATCATAGTTCAGAATTACCGAGCGGATCTCAGGCTAAGATAATCACTTCCCTCTCATTCTGTCATCAATATCATCGGCAGTCCCTCGAATCGAGGATGACTTCCTTCCACATCAAAAAGTTCACAGGTGTTTCAATGAAGGACCTAATATTCCAGGTCCCGAACTAAATCTTGAAGGATGGAAGATGCCTGTGCGTGGATTTTTTTTAACGTGTGGTGGCCGTTGCACACCAGCCATCACACGGGCTTGACAGAGCCAGGCCTTGGTCCAGTGGCAAGGGTTAACCAAGACGACTAGAGACTTGTTCTGTTGCATGGACCGAGTGTGCACACAATCGCAGTGTGGGCTGGTCCGTGCTGCCCCTGGGCCCTCACCTCTCCTGGGCCCCGAACTCTCGCCTCTCCTGGGCCCCGAACTCTCGCCTCTCCTGGGCACCATGGGAGCAGGCCGGGGAGCGGAAGGAGCAGAGTGGCAGCCTGGCCCAGCGGGCTGAGCAGCCCCTGGCCTGCGAGCACCATCGGAACACCCATGTAGACAGCTCTCACTAAGCTGCAAATGGAACCCCGCAAAGCAGGTGGGAGCTTCGTTAAGACATTAAAATGACGGGCTGACGCTATTTATTCCTGCAAGCTATTCACTGACCACTACAACTGGGGTGTTGGGTGTAGTTACAGCTCGACAAGCTTACGCAGGCCGTTTCCATTATAAATGTCGGCATAAGAATTTATAATAGAAACATTTAACAGGAAATGCGCACAGGCCAAAGGGGGATAAATTTCCGTCCGTCTCCTGTGCATCTGCTGTAATTTTGGCAGAAGAGTCACGGAAACCCGGAAATACCCCGTTCACTCATTTTCCCAGGGTTTCTGCGCCTTTTCCATGGAAATTACGGCAGGCCAGTGGGTGAACCGTGCGGAATTATAGCCCTGGGAATTTGAATATATTCGAGAGGAATTGCACCAATTTTTTCTGGGCTGATTTACCTGCTCCCTGCACCTGCACACCAGGCAGGTGGAGTGTTCCGATAGATTGCTCAGCCTATGACCTGCCTCTATTTCCAGGTTCCGATCATTATCATATTCCCGATGTGCTGCCCTGGCAGGGCTCTCAGTCTAGTAATGGGGGCAGAAAGAGTTACTGCTGCAGGCCTCAGGCTCAGTCACTTGGGGAGCAGCTGGCCAGAAACGGTGATTGAGAGATGTCCCCAGGCCTGTAGCTTTCCAGGCATGTTGTTCTTGTGTTTCTGGCCCTCTGTGGCCGTTCTGCTGCCCCTCTCTGATCACCTGATCTGAGGAAGGCCAGACGTGAGGTCGGCCACCAACACGCCCTGGTGTTTGGGTGCCCATCCGGCATATCTGTGGGCAAATCAGGCCAGAGGCCCATTTAGATCCCTGCCACCTCATTTCACAACTGAACTCCACTGCCCAACCCCCTCCTCCACCTGGGGGAGCCCTGGAAATCCTCGTGCATCGTAAAGGGGAGGGAGAACTGAAGTCATCGGTCTCCACTCCCTTTCCCTCTCCTTTGTGCCTGAGACACTGGGCAGGAATATCAGCCCGATTATGTTCAGGGAGATTCCAAAGCTCCGTGTCGGTGGTACATTTGGTCATGGCCTGAGGGACAAGACTGTTGTAGAACATGATGCAGACATATTGGGCCCAAGTTTCAAGCCGCGCTTAGAACGGCGCAGTCCCGACCTGGACGCCCGTTTTTCGCGCCACAAAGTGCGCCTAAAAAAAACCTCCAGATTCTCCAGCTCCCTGCAGGTCCCCTCGGCGTGGCGCAGCACGAGCTGTAGGGGGCGGAGCCAGGTCCCTGCACCGAAAACAGTGTCGGGACCTCTGCACATGCGCGCTACAGTGGGCGCGCATGTGCAGTAGCTCCAGGCGCCCAAAACTGTGTGGGAGGGGCCGAAGCACGCAGCCTCTAGCCCTGGCTGAATGGCCTCACCGGGGCTGCGTGAATAAGGCTCCTCCCATGGCCAGCTCCTGCTTCCTCCCGACCCGACTCGACTCCCGCTTCCCGCCTCCGGACCGCCCCCGACACCGACCTGACTCCCGCTTACCCCCGCCCCCCGTCCCCGCACTGGACCCGACCCGACTCCCGCTCCCCCGCCCCCGGACCGGACCGGACCCGACCCCCCGGACTGGACCCGACCCGACTCCCGCTCCCCCCTGCATCCCCCCCGCCCCCGGACTGGATCCAACTTGACCTCCCTCCCCCGACCTGATCTCCCTCTCCCTCCCTCCCCCTCCCTCCCCCCGACCCGAACCGAACCGACCTCCCTCCCACCACCCCCCCGACCCGACCCAACGCCACCTACCTGTAAATCTGCTGCTGGGAATGGGCCCTGCCCGACGTCTCGGGCCTGGCCCGTTCAGCCTCCCTCCCCCTTCTCCTTCCCCCCCCCAATCTCCTTCCCCCCCCCCAATCTCCTTCCCCCCCCAATCTCCTTCCCCCCCCAATCTCCTTCCCCCCAATCTCCTCCCCCCTCTAATCTCCTTCACCCCCTCCAATCTCCTTCCTCCCCCAATCTCCTTCCCCCCCCAATCTCCTCCCCCCCATCTCCTTCCCCCCCAATCTCCTTTCTCCCTCTACCCCCCTCCTCCCCCTCCCCTCACTGTCAGAAACACAGACACTGACAGACAGAGAATGAGAGACACACTCAGACAGACAGAGAGATAGAGACACTGACAAAGACACACTGGGGGGGGGGGGGGGGGGGTGCCGGGGGCATCCCAGCACGCTGTTGGAGGGCTCCCGGTGCTGCAGCCGGTAAGTAGAAAATGTTTTATTTATTGATTTAAAAAAAAATTATTTCTTATTAATTTTTTTTGATTGATTTATTGGTTGATTTATTGATGTATTTATCATTTATTATTGATGATGGCTCTTTATTTGTAAAACTGAAGTGTTTAATGTTTGTAAACTTCCCTTTAAACCCCCCTCCCCCCATTCCCTACGCCTGATTTGTAACCTACGCCTGATTTTCTAAAGTGTAGACACGGTTTTTTCGAGCATACAAAAATCTTCACTTACTCCATTCTAAGTTAGTTTGGAGTAAGTTTTCACTGACGAAACTTTGAAAACAGGCGTAAGTGGCCGGATACGCCCCCTTTTGAAAAAAAATTCTGTTCCAAAGTGAAACTGTTCTAACTGACTAGAACTGGAGCAAATTAAATAACGAGAATTCCGATTTCTAAGATACTCCGTTCTACACCAGTTGCTCCTAAAAATCAGGAGCAAATCATGTGGAAACTTGGGGCCCAAGAATCTACATGAAGACTTTTGTGAAGGTGTCCAAATGGCCCAGAAGAAAGGTATCAAAGAGGATCAGTCCACAGAGCACTGAACCAGGAGATAAATGACCCCCCATCCCCCCCTGCCCCACCAAGCACCAGCACAGGCCCTAGCACCCTGCAGAACTTAGGGAGCGAGTCTCAAAGAGGTGCATCTGGTGGCTCACAAGTAAAGAGAGCAAGTGGAGGCAGCAACAGAGGAAACAGCAGAGGGCACATGCCTTATACCCACTGCATGGACAAGAGATTGGTCGATGGGAATGAGGGAGGGACGAAGTTAGATACATTGATAGATGGCCGATACAGCATCCATTGAGTCGGCTACGAGCAGCACATTTTGAATGGGGTGATTGAATGGTAGCTCAACTGGGCAGTTGCTGGGCTTGGAGAGGGTCAGAGGGCAAGGCTTTGGTTGAGACATAGTTAATAAAAAGCTGGAATGGAAATCAGATGCAGAGAGTGAGAGGTCTCTCTTTAAATTTAGCACTGAGTAAATTCAGAAATATCGCTAGCCAGATATGTCTATTCAACCCATTAACGTTGGAATCACTTTACTATTTCCTGTTGTAAGAAGTTTTCTGAAATCGGTTAAACTTCACAGTAAACATTATTTTGCTCATTGAACATTTACGTATGAGATAAATCTGTTCCTCAATAATGGACCTTGCCTCACTAGAATGTTCATTAGTCCAACTTCTGGAAGTTGGGGAAACTTACTGGTGGCACGTGTGACAATGCAGTATTCAGCTCATGTAGCAACGGACTGCATGATTACATCCCCAGGGTCATGATCTTATGGCTAGATATTGGGCAGTAAAGGTAAATTTCTGGCCATAAGGGATGCAAAATCTGCTTCTGGGATGCTAAACCCAAGAGAATAGCTGTTGCAGACCTGAAATTTGAAACTGAGGGATTTGCTAAAAGTGGTATGTTCACATCCATAAACCACAGAGAGAGCTAGTGCTAAACATTCCGCTATAAAATGGTGACTAGCACTGCTGACCTCTTGGTACCCACTTGCACTAGTCCGTCAGTTTGACAGAATGGGTGATTAGTTCCAGACGGCAGTGGGGCTGGTCTTCAACCTTGTGGGAGACACAGTGCATGAAAACAGTCCATACATCACTGGACATCCGGCTGATATGCCCAGCATCTGCGACACGGCAGGAGGAGCTGATAATGAGATAGCTTCCTCTCAGGATGACTATATGTCCAACACTCTATCGAGAACCCTCAAGGAGTGGGTGAACTGCTGGAGAACCAGCAGGTGTTGGTAGTCACTATTTGTGCACACGTTCTCCAGCTATTGCAGGACCATCCCTGTGACCCTTCACCCAGGAATGCACTATCCCTGTAGAGTCACAACACTGAAAAGCAACCTCCAACCACAGGAACATGTCCACATGGCCTTAGGTTATGCACTATACAGCACAGGTATAAGATTTATAACATACAGTTGCTGTGAATATGAGTCAATAAACATATGAACATAAGAAATTGGAGCAGTGGTGGGCCATACAGCCCCTCGAGCCCGCTCTGCAGTTCAATAAGATCATGCTGATCTTCGACAATAACTCCTTCTCAGAAATTCCTCCTCATTTCAGTTTTAAATGGGCGGCCCCTAAAGACTGATCACTTGACCTCTGCTCAGTCTGGACAGTGTTTGTTGGAAAGGGTGTGGCAAGGTAATATGGCTGGGAAAGGTTTGAAAGATGGCATAGAATCCTCAGGGTGAATTACCTTGCAGTTTCCAGCACACTTCCGTGCTTGAATGGTGTTGGGAACTTTGGCCTAGAAATGTCATGGCTCCCTGCCTCTTTATCAGACATTAAACAGGCACCTAGCTTTCAATATGGTGGGCAGGAAAGACATAGTCATTACGGGCCAGAAGTGTGCCAGCCACGATATTGGTGCAGGAAGAAAAATAAGTGTCATGGGTCCACACCTGAAGCTGGCATTAGGGCCTTTGCATAATGCAAATACCTGGCTTAGCATCTGTTTCAGTCCCCTGTGAAAAACCGGGTTGCATGGAACGCAGCCAGCATCATGCCAGGTCTTCATAAGAACATAAGAAATAGGAACAGGAGTAGGCCATACAGCCCCTCGAGCCTTCAATAAGATCATGGCTAATCCGATCATGGACTCAGCTCCACTTCCCTGCCCACCCCTTATAACCCCTTATCCCCTTATCATTTAAGAAACTGTCTATTTCTCTTAAATTTATTCAATGTCCCAGCTTCCACAGCTCTCTGAGGCAGCGAACACCACAAATTTATAACCCTCTGAGAGAAGAAATTTCTTCTCATCTCAGTTTTAAATGGGCGGCCCATTTCATGCGGCCTAACCAGCAACACATAACCTCGTGTTTGATTGGTGCTCAGTTTGATACCTGATCCGCAACCATTCCTGTCCCACAGCAAACATCAAGGACCAACGCTCTGTCTCGCTCTTTAGGAAACACAGGATCCAGCATCTCAGCAGCAAAGATGGGAGCTCGGTAATTTATCAATGCAACATCCTGGGAGAGAGAAATATTAGCTTCATGAATGACATATTATTTAATTCCCTTCACAGTGTTGTCCAATAGTAAAGAGTACAGCTGTTCTCAGCGTGTACTTTGCACATTATCAGGTATTACGTGGGGCCAGGTGTAAACCGTTTCAACCTTCAGTTTTATTGATCTGAAACTGGAGGAAATGAACATGCAAATATGGCAGGAGAAAACATCTGGAGACCACATTGATCATGCTTACATTACCCGGTATTTCATCTGACTTTGATAAGACGTGATCTCTGTCCCATTCAGGATCAGGTCCAGATTCCTTTTGAAGGTTTGCAAAGAGTCAGTTCTCACAGCACAAGCTGTGGGAAGGAACTTTCCACATTTCCCCGGCTTGTCCTTGGCTTTTTGTCTGTATTTTTGCCTATCCCAAGATATGACATGACTGCTGGAGGGTAGGGGGGATAATACATCATTCATTACCAGCCGACAACTTGTTCCTAAGGTCTACTATCCTCTGGGAAAAGAAAAACCGACTACCATCTAATCTAGCCCTACCATCGTGTAACTTACATACATGATATCGAATTGAAATAGTCCATCAGTAGGAACACTATTTAGCCCTTTAACTATTTTATATACCTCTATCGAATCACCGCTACATTTCTCTATAATAAATAGACATAGCTTTTTAAGCTTCACTGAGTAACAACGGTTTTATAAGGAAAATTTGCAGGGCTTTGGGGAACAAGCAGAGTTGGCACTAATTGGCTAGCTCTTTCAAAGAGCTGGCATAGGAACTGTCATGTATGTAACCTTCATGTAACTGTAACCTTCATGTAATAACACTGCATACTGTATACACCTAAGAAATGCACACAGGGGGTGAACTTGTGGGAGACACTCCTCACCTGGTCACCCAGGTATATAAAGGGAGGTCCCACGCAGGGTCATCACTTCTTGGTCCTGTGAATAAAGGTTAGGTCACGGAGTGACTTTGTCTGCAGAATGTGCCTCGTGTGAATTTATAGTCGTGTGTAAGGACACACCATTTGGCGACGAGAAACGGAAATCAACAATTCACGAGAATGGCCGCCGGTAGCACAGAGGAACGGTACTGAGTTGGTGAGGACTGGGACGATTTCGTTGAGAGGCTCCAGCAGAGCTTTGTTACGAAGGACTGGCTGGGAGAGGCAGCAGCTGACAAGCGAAGGGCACATCTACTGACCAGCTGTGGACCTAAGACGTGAGTGCTAATGAAAGACCTACTCGCACCCGAGAAGCCGGCGGACAAAACCTTTGAGGAGCTCAGCAAACTGATCGGTGAGCACCTCAAACCGGCGAGTAGTATACACATGGCCCGACACCGATTCTAGAAACACCGACGTCGGGAAGGGCAGAGCATACCGGGCTTTGTTGCGGACCTTCGATGCTTGGCCAGCCTCCGTAAGTTCACAGAATCCTGCAGGGGGGAGATGTTACGGGATTTCTTCATTGAGGGCATTGGGCATGCCGGGATTTTCAGAAAGTTAATTGAGACCAAGGACTTGACCTTGGAAGTGGCGACATTGATGACTCAGACCTTCATGGCGGGGGAGGAGGAAACCAAGATAATATACGCATGCAACTCTGCTCCCAACGTGGCGATGGAGCAAGGAGTTAACATTGTAAACGCGACTCAGAACCCCGCAGGCAGGCAAGGGCAATTTGATACCACCCAGGCAGTAACAGACTCTAGAGTGGGTCATCGACAAAGACAATGGCAGATTGAATGGACATCACAAGGGACAATACATCCCGGGATGGGGCCTTTGACACCCACTAACAGAGTGCTCAAAAGTAATCAAAGAGACAATCAGAGAGGAATGCCTGGTAACAGCCCTTTTGTTCACAACAATCTCAGCTCATGCTGGAGACGCGGGGGGCAGACATGCTGCAAAAACCTGCAGGTTCCAACAATTCATCTGTAGAAATTGTAACTTCAGTGGACAGTTAGCCAGAATGTGCAGGAAGCCCGCAGCGAGGCTAATTTATGCGGCAGATGAACCACAAGAGGGGTCTGCAAGGCAGGGTGATGCTTGGGACACAGCAATGGACGCTGAAGTTCAGTGGGTTCAGTGGCAAACATCCACAGCTCATATACAAAAACGCCACCTATGATGATGAAAATCCTATTAAAAGGCATCCCGGTACGCATGGAGCTGGACACAGGGGCCAGCCAGTCACTTATGAGTGTCCAACAATTCGAGAAACTATGGCCACTCAGAGCTAGCAGACCCAAACTAGAACGCATTGACACGCAATTACGAACGTACACCAAAGAGATCATCCCAGTGCTAGGCAGTGCAATGTTGGTGGTCACACATAATGGATCAGAGAACCGGCTGCCACTCTGGATTGTCTGGGAAAATGGTCCCGCGCTCTTGCAGAGGAGCTGGCTAGCCGAGATGAACTGGAAATGGGGGGAGGTGCATGCCATTTCTTCTGTGGAGCGAAGTTCATGCTCACAGGTCCTACAGAAATTTGAGTCACTATTTCAACCTGCTGTCGGGACTTTCAAAGGTACCAAAGTTGTGATACGCATCACCCCAGACGCCAGACCAGTGCACCATAAAGCCAGAGCTGTGCCATATGTGATGCGGGAGAAAATTGAGAGTGAGTTGGACAGGTTGTTACGAGAGGGGATAATTTCGCCTGTTGAATTCAGCGACTGGGCAAGCCCCATCGTCCCTGTCCTAAAAACGGACGGCTCGGTCAGGATCTGTGGCGACTACAAGGCCACTATCAACCGAGTGTCACTACAAGACCAATACCCGCTTCCGAGAGCGGAGGATCTTTTTGCCACGCTGGCAGGCGGCAAGCTGTTCACCAAGTTGGACCTCACTTCAGCCTACATGACCCAGGAACTGGCCGAAGAATCCAAGCTACTGACCACCATCACCACGCACAAGGGGCTGTTTGTCTTCAACAGGTGTCTGTTTGGCATTCATTCAGCAGCCGCTATCTTTCAAAGAAACATGGAAAGCCTGCTCAAATCCATCCCTGGAAAAATCGTATTTCAGGACGACATCCTTATCATGGGTCGAGACACCGAGGAACACCTCCACAACCTGGAGGAGGTGCTATGCCGACTGGACTGGGTAGGCCTGCGACTAAAGTAGTCCAAGTGTGTGTTTTTGGCCCCAGAGGTCGAGTTTTTGGGCAGGAGGGTTGCCGCAGATGGGATCCGGTCGACCGAATCCAAAACGGAAGCTATTCGTCGTGCGCCCAGGCCCGGCAACACATCGGAGTTGCGTTCATTTCTGGGACTCTCGAACTATTTTGGGAACTTCCTGCCGAACTTAAGCACATTGTTGGAGCCGCTACACGTGCTCCTGTGTAAGGGTTGCGATTGGTTTTGGGGGGACTGTCAGGAACGGGCGCTCAATCGGGCACGGAACCTGCTTTGTTCTAATAAGCTGTTGACCCTGTACAACCCCTGTAAGAAATTGGTTTTGACATGTGATGCATCATCCTATGGGGTTAGGTGCGTGTTGCAGCAGAGTAATGATGAGGGCCAACTCCAATCTGTGGCTTATGCCTCCAGGTCGCTCTCCCAAGCAGAAAGGTGTTATGGGATGGTTGAAAAGGAAGCACTCGCATGTGTCTATGGGGTGAAAAAGATGCACTAGTACCTTTTTGGCAGAAGGTTCGAGTTAGAAATGGACCACAAGCCATTAACATCCCTGTTGTCAGACAGCAAAGCTGTTAATGCCAATGCGTCAGCTCGCATACAGCGATGGGCTCTCACGTTAGCTGTGTATGACTACACCATACGGCACCGACCAGGCACCGAAAATTGCGCTGACGCGCTCAGCAGGCTTCCACTGGCCACCACTGAGGGGGCAGCGGAGCAAAGCACTGAGACGGTCATGGCTGTCGATGCTTTTGACAGCGCAGGCTCCCCCATCACAGTCCACCAGATCAAAATCTGGACCAACAGAGATCCCCTCCTATCCTTGCTTAAGAAATGTGTCCTGACTGGGTATTGGGTGCCCGCACACGGAGCATGCCCTGAGGAGGTCAGACCGTTTCACAGACGGATGGATGAGCTCTCCATCCAAGCCGACTGCCTACTATGGGGCAGCCGGGTAGTGATGCCCCAGAAGGGAAGGGAAGCATTCATCAGGGAACTCCACAGCGAGCACCCAGGCATCGTGCTAATGAAAGCCATTGCCCGATCACATGTATGGTGGCCGAGAATTGACTCAGACCTGGAACACTGTGTTCGCAGGTGGCACGACATGTGCCCAGCTGGGCAATGCCCCCAGGGAGGCCCCACTCAGCCCATGGCCCTGGCCCACCAGGCCATGGTCACGTATTCACCTAGACTACGCGGGCCCGTTCTTGGGAAAAATGTTCCTCATTGTTGTTGATGCGTACTCGAAATGGATCAAGTACATCATATTGAATCGCATCAAACATGTCAGGACAGCACCGTTCAAGCCGGCTTCCAATGGCCAGACGGAACGTGCGGTCCAAATCATAAAACAAGGCATGCTCCAGATTCAAAGACCCTCCCTTCAATGCCGCCTATCGCGCCTCCTGCTGGCCTATAGGTCCTGACCACATTCGCTCACGGGAGTCCTGCCTGCGGAACTACTCATGAAACGTACACTAAAAACTCGGCTGTCCCTCATTCATCCAGTCCTGTCAGACATTGTTGAGGGCAAGCACCAGTCCCAACATGAATGCCATGACTGTAATTCAAAGGGGAGATGTATAGAAATCGATGACCCTGTATTTGTTCTTAATCACGCTTTGGGGCCCAAGTGGCTCGAAGGTACTGTAATTGGTAAAGAGGGGAATAGGGTCATAGTGGTCAGACTCAACAATGAATAGATATGTCGCAAGCATCTGGATCAAGTAAAAAAAAGGTTCAGCATGGACACTGAGGAACCTGAGGAAGATCATGAGATGCTGCCCACATCACCGCCAGCGAATGAGCAACAAGAACTTTCAGCAGCATGCACAGTCCCTGTGGCCAGCCCGGACGAGCCGGAATCACCACAGAGGACAGAGACGCATGCCAAGGCTCAATAACCAGAGCCCCAACTGCGGCGCGACCGCCCGAAAGACTTAATCTTTGACCCCACAAGACGTTCGGGGGGAGGTGATGTCATGTATGTAACATTCATGTAACTGTAACCTTCATGTAACAACGCTGCATACTGCATACACCTAAGAAATGCACACCTTGACCACAGGAGGTGAACTTGTGGGAGACACTCCTCACCTGGTCACCCAGGTATAAAACGGGAGGTCCCACTTCTTGGTCCTGTGAATAAAGGTTAGGTCACAGAGTGACTTTGTCTGCAGAATGTGCCTCGAGTGAATTTATAGTAGTGTGTAAGGACACAACAGGAACGATGGGCCGAATGGCATCCCTTCTGTGCTATATGCTTCAATATTAAAGCTGGGAATCATTCTTCTGGCAATCCTCTGAACATTTTCCAAAGCGTCTATATCACCCACCATATGAAGTGACCAAGACTGGGCGCAGTATTCTAAATGTGGTCCAACTAAGAACAACATACCTTGCACAAGGACAGAATGAGCTGTGGTTTCAAGCTTGCCACATAAGGAGACTCCTCCCATCTCACCGTTTAGTGCAAGATTCATCGCTGCTCCCATTACTAGATTAAATAGATCGGGCGACAGTGTTCATCTTGGGGGGATTATAACCTTTTAACCCACAGGGAGCGGGAGAGGGGAATCTGACCCCAGGAGGGAGAGGGGGAGGGGGGGTCTGACCCGGGGAGTGGGAGGGGGGGTCTGACCCGGGGAGGGGGAGGGAAGGTGGGTTTGAGCCCTGGGAGGGGAGGGGGAGGGCAGGGGGGTCCGAACCGGGAGGTGGGGGGTCTGAGGCAGGGAGGGGAGGGGGAGGGGGGAGGGGAAGGAGGAGTCTGACCCCGGGGAGGGGGGGTCTGAGCTCGGGGAGGGGGAGGGGCAGGGGGTCTGAACCGGGGAAGGGGGGAGGGGGGTCTGAGCCGGGGAGGGGGAAGGGGGAGGGGGGGGTCTGAGCTCTGGGAAGGGGAGGGGGAGGGGGGTCTGAGCTCGGGGAGGGGGAGGGGGGCCTGAGCCCGGGAGGGGGAGGGAGAGGTGGGACCAAGCACGGGAGGGAGAGGGAGAGGGGGTCTGAGCCGGGGATGGGAAGGGGGAGGGGGGTCTCAGCCAGGGAGGGGGGAGGAGGAGGGGGATGGGCAGGGGAAATTCTCCCTGAGGCTGCCCTTGCCTTGCTGCAGCTGTGGGATTCCCAGGGTCTGGGACTCCCGGCCGGCCACAGCCATTGGAGGCTTGCAGCCTCTTTAACATATTTAACATGGCAAACTGGCCTCCCGGGAGTGCACCAGCTGCAGGCCCTTGTCCCACCTGAGTAAAACGGGGAAGTGGGTGGATTGGGTTGACCATGTCACCCTCCTCCAATGCCTGTCCTCTGTTGTCCAGCTCAGCAGGACTGCCATCACTTGCTTCCACTACGATCCATCCACCATCACCAGAGCAGCTCCAGCAACACATTCTCTTTTCTCCCACACACCGTTATCTTTGGGGACACCCAAGGATCTATCATTGGTCCCCTCCTTTCCATTCTCTACATGCTGCCCCTTGGTGAAGTCATCTACAGACATGAGATCAGTTTCCACATGTACGGTGAAAACATCCCATCTCGATTGTAAATCTCAACGTTCTATTTCACCCCGAGCTGAGTTTACAAACCCAAATCTTCTCCATTACAAGGATCACCTCCTTCCACCTGGGTAACACTGCCCACCTCATCCCCTGCCTCCGTCCATTTGCTGACGAAAGCTTCATCTGTGCGTTTGTCACCTCCAGGCTCGGCTATTCCAATGCTCCCTGGCTGACCTCTAATCTTCATGTTCGATAAACTTTATTGTGTCCAAAACATTGCTGCTCGTATTGTATCCCGCACAAAGTTGTGCTCATCCATCACCCCTGTGTTTGCAGATCTCCATTGACTCCCAGTCCCCCAGCATCTCAAGGGTTAAATTCATATCTTCGTGTTCAAATCCCTTCGCTCCACCATTGGCGGCCTTGCTTTCAGCCGTCTATGCCTTGAGCTCTGGAATTACCTCTCTGAGCTCCCTCCCCACGTATCTCCCTCCCTCCCCACCTCCCTCCCGCTCCCTCCCTCCCCACCTCCACCTCCCTCCCCAACTCCTCTCTCCCCCCTCCCCACCTCCCTCCACCCCCCACCTCCTCTCCCCCTCCCCACCTCCTCCCCTCCCTCCCCTCCTCTCTTCCCCCTCCCCACCTCCTCCCTCCCTCCCCACCTCCTCCCTCCCTCCCCACCTCCCCACCTCCTCCCTCCCTCCCTCCCCAGCTCCTCCCCCCCTCCCCTCCTCTCTCCCCACCTCCCCACCTCCTCCCCCCTCCCCCCTCTCTCCACCTCCCTCCCCCCTCCCCACGTCTCACCCTCCCTCCCTCTCCACCTCCCCCCTCCCTCCCACACCCCCTCCCCACCCCTCCCCTCCCACCCACCCCCCCACCCAACCCTCCCTCCCCCCCCACCCCTCCCCCCCCCCTCCCCAACTCACACCTCTCCCACCTCCCTCCCCAACTACACCTCCCTCCCAACCTCCCCCTCCCCCAACTCTCTCTCTCCCTCCCACCTCTCCCCCTCCCTCCCCACTCTCTCTCTCTCCCCACCTTCCTCTCTCCTTTAAGACCCACCTTAAAATCCTCTTCTCTGCCTGAGCTTTTCGTCACCCCTCCTTCTAATCTCTTTCTTTGGCTCGGTGTTGATTTTTATCCGATAGCTTTCTGTGAAACACCGAGGAATGTTTGTCTGCTTTAAAGGCACATGATAAATGTAAGTTGTTGCTGTTACATTTAACCGCTGGAATCTGTTCCACCATTCAATAAGATCATGGCTGATCTGTGATTGAACACAATATGCCTGCCTTTGGCATTATCCCTTAACACCTTTGGTTAACAGATATCTATCAATCTGAGATTTAAAATTAACAATTGACCCAGCGACAAGTGCCATTAGCAGAAGAGAGTTCCAAACTGCGACCACCCTTTGTGTGTAGTTTTGCACTTAGTGTTTTTTTACTGTTTCTTAACTTCACTCCTGAAAGGCCTGGCTCTAATTTTTAGATTATCTCCCCTAGTTCAAGACTCCCAACTTGCGCAAATAGTTTCTCTCTATCTACTAAGTTCTAGACTTAGTTTTAGGGAATAAAGCTGAGCAGGTGGAAGGGGTATCAGTGGGAGAGCATTTTGGTGCCAATGATCATAATTCAGTTGGATTTAGGGAAGTTATGGAAAAGGACAAAGATAGACCGGAATAAAAGTTCTCAATTGGGGGGGAAGCCAATTTTACTAAGCTGAGATGTGATTTAACCAAAGTGGACTGGAAACAGCTACTTGAAGGTAATTCAGTGTCAGAGCAGTGGGAGGCATTCAAGGAGGAGATCCTGAGGGTTCAGAGCAAGTATGTTCCCTTAATGAAAAAGGGTGGGACGAACAAATCTAGAGCTGCCTGGATGTCAAGAGGCATACAGGGTGGGAAAAAGAAAAATAGGGAAGCTTATGATAGATACTGACGGCTCAATACTGCAGAAACCTTAGCGGACTATAGAAAGTGCAGGGGTGAAATTAAAAGGGAAATTAGGAAAGCAAAGAGAGAGCATTAAAACATTTTTGCAAGTAAAATCAAGGAAAACTCAAAGATGTTTTATAAATGCATTTCGAGCAAGAGGATAATAGACGAAAGAGTAGGGTCTATTAGAGATCATAAAGGTAATCTGAGTGTGGAGGCGGAAGATGTGGGTATGGTTCTTAATGAATACTTTGCATCTGTTTTCACAAAAGTGCGGTGGGTGGGGGGGAGTGATGCGGACATTGCAATCATGGAGGAGGAATGTGAAATATTAGATGAAATAAACATAGTGAGAGAGGAAGTATTAATGGATTTAGCAGCTTTGAAAGTGGATAAATCCCCAGGTCAGGATGAAATGTATCCCAGGCTGTTAAGAGAAACAAAAGAGGAAATAGCAGAGGCTCTGACCATCATTTTCCAATCCTCTCTGGTTTCAGGTATGGTGCCGGAGCAGTGCTAATGTGATACCTTTGTTTAAAACAGAAGAAAGGGAAAGACCGAGCAATTACAAGCCAGTCAGCCTAACCTCAGTGGTGGGAAAATGATTGGATAAAATTCTGAGGGACAGGATAAATCTTCATTTAGAAAGACAAGGATTAATCAAGGATAGTCAGCATGGATTTGTTAAGGGAGGGTCGTGTCTGACTAACTTGATTGAATATTTTGAGGACGTAATAAGGAAGGTCGATGAGGGTAAAGTCCAGGGTAAAGTGGCAAGTTGGATCCAAAATTGTCTCAGAGGCAGGAAGCAAAGGGTAATGGTGATGGGTGTTTTTGTGACTGGAAGGATCTTTCCAGTGGGGTTCCGCAGGGCTCAGTACTAGGTCCCTTGCTTTTTGTGGTATATATATCAATGATCTAGACTTGAATAGAGGGGGTATGATTAAGAAGTTTGTAGATGATACAAAAATTGGCTGTGTGGTTGATAATGAAGAAGCCGTAGATTGCAGGAAGATGTCAATCAACAGGTCAAGTGGGCAGAACAGTGGCAAATGGAATTTAATCCGGAGAAGTGTGAGATAATGCATTTGGGGAAGTCTAACAAGGCAAGGGAATACACAATAAATGGTAGGGTACTGAGAAGTGTAGAGGAACAAAGGGACCTGGGAGTGCAGGTCCACAGATCCTTGAAGATCGCAGGCCAGGTAGATAAGGTGGTTGAGAAGGCATCCGGGATAATTACCTTTATTGGCCGAGGCATGGAATACAAGAGCAGGGAGGTTATGCTTGAACTGTATAAAACAATAGATAGGCCACAGCTGGAGTACTGCGTGCAGTTCTGGTCACCGCATTATAGCAAATATGTGATTGCACTAGAGAGGGTGCAGAGGAGATTTACAAGAATCTTGCCAGGACTGGAGAATTTTAGCTATGAGGAAAGATTGGATAGGCTGGGTTGTTTTCTTTGGAACAGAGGGGGCTGAGGGGAAACCTTATTGAGGTGTATAAAATTATGAGGGGCCTGGATAGAGTGGTTAGGATGGACCTATTTCCCTTAGCAGAGGGGTCAACAACCAGGGGGCATAGAGTTAAAGTAATTAGAAACATAGAAACATAGAAAATAGGTGCAGGAGTAGGCCATTCAGCCCTTCTAGCCTGCACCGCTATTCAATGAGTTCATGGCTGAACATGCAACTTCAGTACCCCCTTCCTGCTTTCTCGCCATACCCCTTGATCCCCCGAGTAGTAAGGACTTCATCTAACTCCCTTTTGAATATATTTAGTGAATTGGCCTCAACTACTTTCTGTGGTAGAGAATTCCACAGGTTCACCACTCTCTGGGTGAAGAAGTTTCTCCTCATCTCGGTCCTAAATGGCTTACCCCTTATCCTTAGACTGTGACCCCTGGTTCTGGACTTCCCCAACATTGGGAACATTCTTCCTGCATCTAACCTGTCTAAACCCGTCAGAATTTTAAATGTTTCTATGAGGTCCCCTCTCATTCTTCTGAACTCCAGTGAATACAAGCCCAGTCTTTCTTGATAGGTCAGTCCCACCATCCCGGGAATCAGTCTGGTGAATCTTCGCTGCACTCCCTCAATAGCAAGAATGTCCTTCCTCAAGTTAGGAGACCAAAACGGTACACAATACTCCAGGTGTGGCCTCACCAAGGCCCTGTACAACTGTAGCAACACCTCCCTGCCCCTGTACTCAAATCCCCTCGCTATGAAGGCCAACATGCCATTTGCTTTCTTAACCGCCTGCTGTACCTGCATGCCAACCTTCAGTGACTGATGTACCATGACACCCAGGTCTCGTTGCACCTCCCCTTTTCCTAAACTTTCACCATTCAGATAATAGTCTGTCTCTCTGTTTTTACCTTTGGTAGAAGGTTTAGAGGGGATTTGAGGGGAAATGTTTTCACCCAGAGGGTGGTGGGGGGTCTGGAACTCACTGCCTGAAAGGGTGGTCGAGGCAAAAACCCTCATCACATTTAAAAAGTACTTGGATGTGCACTTGAAGTGTCGTAAGCTGCAGGGCTACAGACCAAGAGCTGGAAAGTGGGATTAGGCTGGATAGCTCTTTGTCGGCCGGCGCGGACACGATGGGCCGAAATGGCCTCTTTCCGTGCTGTAAATTTCTATGGTTCGACGATTCTATAGCCTATTAGTTCCCCTTAATATCTTGTAAACTTTGATCAAATCACCCCTTAACCTTCTAAATTTCTGGGAATGCAACTCTATTTGTATAATCTCTCCTCGTAATTTAACCCTCGGAGTCCAGGTATCATTCTCGGAAATCTACGCTGCACTCCCTCCAAGGCAAAATATCCTTCTGAAGGTGTGGTGCCTAGAACTGAACAGAGTATTGCAGATGTGGTTTAACCAGGGCTTTGTCTAGCCAATCACTTAATCTTTTAATACCTCTTTCTAATTTTATGCTTCCATCTACACTGCTTACAATGCCCCCTATCATTGTGTCGTCGGCAAACTTGATGTGTGGCTCTCTATCTAAGTCGCTAATAAATACAGTGAATAGTTAAGGCCCCAACACAGTTCCCTGCGGGACACCACTAGTCACATCCTGCCAAGTAGAGTACCTGCCCATTATATCTACTCTCTGTCTCCTCCCACTCAGCCAATTTCCTAACCAGGTCAATAATTTCTCCTCAATTCAATCAGCTTCACCTTTAGCTAACAGTCTCTTATGAGGGACTTTATCAAATGCCTTCTGGAAATCCATAACATAACATCCATAGGCATCCATACAAAAGCAAGGTGCTGCAGATGCTGGAATCTGAAGTAAAAGCAGGGAATGCTGGAAATACTCATGAGGTCAGGCAGCGTTTATGGAGCGAGAAACAGAATTAAATGTTTCAGGTCAATGACCTTTCATCAGAACTGGAAAAGGTTCGAGATATAACAGGCTTTAAGCCAGTACAGAGGCAGGGAAAGGAGAGCGGGAAAGAATGAGCGAAAGAAAAGTTCTGTGATAGGGTGCAAGACAGGAGTTATTGAATGACAAATGGGTGCAAGGCAAAAGGAGATGGTAATGGGACAGGTTAAGAAATAAAAGATGGGTCCAGAAGAGGTGTGAATGGGAACGTCAAAATCATCCTAGAGGGGCAGGTTGTGATCTGAAATTGTTGAACTCGAGGTTGAGTCCAGAGGCTGTAAAGTGCCTAAACGAAAGATGAGGTGCTGTTCCTCGAGCTTGCGTTGATCTTCATTGGAACAGTGCAGGAGGCCGAGGACGGAGAGCTCAGAGAAGGATGGTCCGGGTAATTAAAATGACCCGAGTTTCCAGTTTACATTTTTTGGATCACTCCAACTCTGACCTCTCTGTGACCAGCTGCAATGAATGGTGCTCAACTGTGTGGCATTTAATTATTTTTTTGGTGGAATAAGATGGATTGTGGTTTGTTTTTCAACGGTGTCAATCAGGGCTGATCAGGCTGTTAAAAAAGCACAAGGGCTCCTGGGCTTTATACATCGAGGAAACAAGCCAGGAAGTTATGGTAAATCTTTATAAATCAGTGGTTAGGCCCCAGCTGGATATTGTATCTGATTCTGGGCACCACTGGAGAGGAGGTTTAGAAACGTAGAAAGTAGGTGCGGAACGATGGTATGATTCTGTTATTCAATGATTCCCTTCAGCGAGATGGTTCAGGGGGATGTTTGGTTCCTGGTCTGTGATTGGTTGAATGGCGCCGGCAATCATACATTCCTACATTCCTACAAACGTACATTTCTAGGTTCACGGAGAGAAAATGTTTAATACAGATAGATATTATAATAAATAGATATTTGGATAGTACTTTGAACATGGGAATGATAATCTGTACTGTGTCAGTGAAAGGATGTGAGGAGCTCAGTAATTTATAAATGTTAAAAAAACATTTCTGAGTGAACATTACAAATTGAGTGGAAGGATCAGGACAATAGAGCAATGTGTCACCTTCTCATATCTCTCTGCCCAGGTTTTATAAAACAGTATTTGATCCTCAGGAATCTTGATGCTGTACACTGTGAGAATGTTCTGAATGGAAACATCTGCATCTTTACCAGAATCTGCCATTCTGTGGGAGGAAAGATCTTTAGTTAGTAACAGCAGATCAAAGTAGAAAAGAATTGATGAGAGTAAGAACAATTCGTATTTATAAGAACTTATGGACATAAGAAATGGGAGCAGGAGTTGGCCATTCGGCCCCTCGAGCCTGCTCCGCCATTCAATAAGATCATGGCTGATTTGATCCTGGACTCAACTTCACTTCCCCGCCTGCTCCCCATAACCCTTCACTCCCTTATCATTCAAAATTCTGTCTATCTCCACCTTAAATATATTCAATGACCCAGCCTCCACAGCTCTCTGGGGCAGAGAATTCACAACCCTCTGGAAGAAGAAATTCCTCCTTTCTGTTTTAAATGGGTGGCCCCTTATTCTGAAACTATGCCCCCTAGTTCTGGATCCCCCCACGAGGGGAAACATCCTCTCTGCATCTACCCTGTCAAGCCCCCTCAGAATCTTATACGTTTCAATAAGATCACCTCTCAATCTTCTAAACTCCAATTATAGGCCCAATTTGTTCAACCTTTCTTCATATGACAACCCCTTCATCTCAGGAATCAACCTCGTGAACCTTCTCTGAACTGCCTACAATGCAAGAATATCCTTCCTTAAATACGGTGACTAAAACTGGATGCAGTATTCCAGGTGTGATCTCACCAACGCCCTGTACAGTTGTAGCAGGACTTCTCTGCTTTTATACTCTATTCCCCTTGCAATAAAGACCAACATTCCATTTGCCTTCCTGATTACTTGCTGTACCTGCATGCTAATGTTTTGCATTTCATGTACAAGATCCTTCTGTACTACATCATTTTGTCATCGCTCCCCATTTAAATAATAATTCGCTTTTTTATTCCTCCTACCAAAGTGGATAACCTCACATTTTCACACATTGCCAAATTTTTGGCCACTCACTGAGCCTATCTATATCTCTTTGTAAATTCTTTGCATCCTCCTCACAACTTGCTTTCCCACCTATCTTTGTATCATCAGCAAATTTGGCTACTTTACACTCGGTCCCTTCATCCAAGGCAGACTGGTTGGGCTGGGTGCTCTTTGCCTTTCTGTCATTGTTCATAGGTTTATGTGTAACCAATATGGCTGCTGACCAAGGGCCGTGCGGCTCTTTGTTGGCCGGCGTGGACACGATGGGCCGAAATGACCTCCTTCTGCGCTGTAAATTTCTATGTTTCTATTGATATAAATTGTAAATAGCTGAGGCTCCAGCACTGATCCCTGTGGCACCCCACTAATTAAACTGCCAATCTGAAAATGACCCATTTATCCTGACTCTGTTTTCTGTTAGTTAGCCAATCCTCTATCCACGCTAATGTATTAACCCCAACCGTGTGAGCTCTTATCTTGTGCAGTAACCTTTTGTGTGGCACCTTATCAAATGCTTTCTGGAAATCCAAATATATGACATCTACTGGTTCTCCTTTATCGACTCTGCTCATTACATCCTCAAAGAACTCCTTTAAATTTGTCAAACATGATTTCCCTTTCATAAAACTATGCTGACTCTGCTTGACTGCATTATGATTTTCTAAATGTCCTGCTACTACTTCCTTAATGATGGACTCCAGCATTTTCCCAATGACAGATATTAGGCTAACTGGCCTATAGTTTCCTGCTTTCAGTCTCCCTCCTTTCTTAAATAGGGGCGTTACATTTGTGGTTTTCCAGTCCGCCTCGACCGCCTCAGAATCCAGGGAATTTTGGCAGATTATAACCAATGCAGACACTTCTTTTCAGACCCTGGGATGCGGGCCATCAGATCCAGGGGACTTGTCCACCTTTAGTCCCATTAGTTTGCCTAGTATTTTTTCTCTAGTGACAGTGATTGTTTTAAGTCCTCCCGCCACCCCGCCCCCCTCCCCACAATAGCTCCTTGATGATCAATTATTAGAATGTTTTTAATGTCCTCTCCCGTGAAGACCGATACAAAATATTTGTTCAAAGTCTCTGCCATTTCCCTGTTCCCCATTATTAATTCCCAAGTCTCATCCTCTAAGGGACCAATGTTTACTTTAGCCACTCTTTTCCTTTTTATATACCTGTAGAATCTCTTACTGTCTGTTTTTATATTTCTTGTTAGTTTACTCTCATACGCTATCTTCTCTGTCTTTATCATTTTTTTTAGTCGTCCTTTGCTAGTTTCTAAAAATTTCCCAATTGTCTGGTCTCCCACTGACCTTCACAACATTGAATGCTTTTGTTTTCAATTTGACACCATCCTTTACTTCCTTAGTTAGCCAGGGGTGGTTCATCCTTCTCTTAGCATCTTTATTTCTCACTGGAATAAATCTTTGCTGAGAGTTATGAAATATCTGTTAAATGTTTGACTCTGCATTTCTACAGTCTTACCCTTCAATATATTTTCCTCAGTCCACTTTAGCCAACTCTGCCTTCATACCTTTGTAATTATCTTTATTTAAGTTCAAGACAGTAGTTTGAGACCTAGCTTTCTTACCCACAAACTGAATTTAAAATTATACCATGTTATGATCACTCTTCCCAAGATCTTCACTACAAGATCATTAATTACCCAGACTCGTTACACATTACCAGATCTAAAACAGTTTGCTCCCTGGTTGGTTCCATAATGTATTGTTCCAAAAATCCCTCTCACATACACGCTATGAACTCTTCCTCAAGGTTACCATTGGCAATTTGATTTGTCCAGTCAATAAGAAGATTAAAATCGCCCATGATTATTGCTATAAAGGTTTATACTTTATGCCACAGAGCGGCTACTGTTTGGGGGCCTGTAGACCACTCCCACCAGTGACTTCTTTCCCTTATTACTTGTTATCTCCACCCAAACTGATTCTACATCTTGATCTTCTGAACCAATACCATTTCTTACCACTGCACTGATCTCATCCTTCATTAACAGAGCTACCCCACCTTCTTTTCCTTTCTGTCTGTCCTTACGAAACGGCAAATACCCCATAATATTTAGTTCCCAGCCTTGGTCACCTTGCAACCACGTCTCTGTAATAGCAATCAGATCATACCCATTTATTTCTATTTGTGCCGTCAACTCATCTCTCTTGTTACGAATCCTTCGTGTGTTCAGATACACAGCTTTAATTCTGTCTTACGTATGTACGCTTTGTAACTTCCTGTCACACTCTGGTTATCATTACCCCTATCGCTACCCTGCACTTTTGCTTTCTCCTTTCTCTTTGACTTTTTAAATTTCCCCTCACCGATCCCTCTCCCCACCCCCACTATTTAGTTTAAAGCCCTATCTACAGCCCTAGTTATTTGATTTGCCAGGATACTGGTCCCAGCCCGGTTCAAGTGAAGTCCGTCCTGACGGAACAACTCGCTCCTATCCCAGTACTGGTGCCAGTGCCACATGAATTAAAATCCATTCCTCCCACACCAGTCTTTGAGCCATGTGTTCATCTCTCTGATCCTATTTACCCTATGTATTGGCTTGCTGTTAAGCAATGCCTCAATTTCAAAATTCAAAATTCCCACCCTATCTCTGTAATCTCCTCCAGCCCCAAAACTCCGAGAAATCTGCGCTCCTCTAAATCTGCCTTCTTGAGCATGCCTGACTGTAATCGCTCAACCATCTGTTGCCTAGGCCTCAAGCCCTGGAACTCCCTGCTTAAACCTCTCCGTCTCTCTACTTCTCTTTCCTCCTACAAGACGCTCCTTAAAACATACCTCTTTGACCAAACTGCGCTAATTTCTACTAATACGGCTTGGTGTCAAATTTTATCGCATCATCATCATCATAGGCAGTCCCTCAAAATCAAGGAAGATTTGTTTCCACTCTGAAAGTGAGTTCTCAGGTGATGGTACAGTCCAATACGGGAATTACAGTCTCTGTCACGGATGAAAAATTATTTCATGCACCATTGTTTATTCAAAAATTGAAATTTCTAAAGAAAGAACAAAATTGCATTTATATATCGCCTTTCATGACCTCAGGGAATTCAAAGGTGTTTTACATAAGAACATAAGAAATAGAAGCAGGAGGAGGCTATTTGGCCCCTCGAGCCTGCTCCGCCATTCAATAAGATCATGGATGATCTGATTTTGGCCTCAACTCCACTTCCCTGCCCACTCCCCATAACCCTTCAGTCCCTTATCGCTCAAAAATCTGTCCCTCTCCATCTTAAATATATTCAATGACCCAGCCTCCACAGCTCTCTGGGGTAGAGAATTCCAAAGATACACTGAGAGAAAAAATTCCTCCTCATCTCCATTTTAAATGGGCGATCCCTTATTCTGAAACTATGCCCCCTAGTGCTAGATTCCCCCACGAGGGGAAACATCCTCTCTGCATCTAACCTATCAAGCCCCCTCAGAATCTTATATGTTTCAATAAGATTACCTCTCATTCTTCTAAACTCCAATGGGTATAGGCCCAATCTACTCAACCTTTCTTCATAAGATGACCGCTTCATCTCAGGACTCAACCGAGTGAACCTTCTCTGAACTGTCTCCAATGCAACTATATCCTTCCTTAAATACAGAGACCAAAACTGCACGCAGTACTCCAGGTATGGCCTCACCAATACCCTGTACAGTTGTAGCAGGACTTCCCTGCTTTTATACTCTATCCCCCTTACAATAAAGGCCAACATTCCACTTGCCTTCCTGATTACTTACTGTACCTGCATGCTTACTTTAGAACTGATGAATTTTATTTGAAGTGTAATGACTATTCTTTTGCAGCAGCCAACTTACGCACAGCATGATTCCACAAGCAACACTGAGATTATTGATCAGTTAATCTGTTTTTGTGGAGTTGGTTGAGGGATAACTGTTGGCCACGTCATCGGAGAACTCCCCTGCCCTCCTCCAAATAATGCCAAGGAATCTTTTAACATCTTACCTGAAAGACGGCACCTCCGGCAATGTAGCACTCGCTCATTGCTGCACCAAAGTGTTAGCCTAGCTTATGTGCTCAGGTCCTGTATTGGGCTTTAACCCACAGCCTCCTGACTCAGGGGTGAGAGTGTTATCACTGGGCCATGGCTGACCCCGGCTGGATGTTGGAACAGGCTCAAGAAAGCCAATGGCCTACTTTTGTTTCGATGATTTTCCTCTGAGTCTGCCCATTTTGGGGTGGATTTGAGCCAAAACAGGGTAAAATGGAGCAAAAATGTTGATGGCCTCAAAAGTGCTGGTCTAACATAGTTCAGATATCATCCATTGCCATCCGTTTTGCCCCTTCTCCAGTGTCTCCCTATCTGTTTATAATATGGAGACCAGTACTCGAGACAGTGCACTGTGTGGCCGGGCCAAAGTTCTATACATGTTTCACTTAACTGCCCTGCTTTCCAATTCTATGCCTTTAGAAATGAAAATGGCTTGCTTTTGTGTGGCCTTGTTAAGCTGCAGCATTACATTTAATGATTGGTGGAGCTGAACCCCAGATCTCTTTGCCATTTAAACTGTTATATTGCAAGGAGTATGTGAGCTCATTTCTCCGACCACAAATGCATCATCTTACACATATCGACATTGAAATCGTTTGCCATTTACACGCCCGTGCTTCGAGTTTTCAGCCTCTCCGGTGTAAAAAAGATTTCGAGCATCTTCTGTTCATGGGGACTGAGTGATTTCTGCTCCTCCCCTGGGGCATTTCTTTGGTAACAGGCTATGGGTCAGTGAGAAGAGAATGCTAAAGTTATTGAGCTGTCATGGACATTATCTCCCAAATGAGTGCATGCATCCCGTGGTGCTGAACCGCAGTAATGCATTATCCCTTTAAATGCAGTGTAGGATCTTTCCGCTCTCTTGTTCACAATACACCAGTTCAAGGGGTAAGTCAGACACTAGTTACTTTCTAACTTCAAAGAATTTAATTTGATTTACAGACATGACAGTTTTTTAGAAACATAGAAATTTACAGCACAGAAGGAGGCCATTTCGGCCCATCATGTGCGACAAAGAGCCGCACGGCCCTTGGTCAGCAGCCCTGACGGTTACATATAAACCTATGAACAATGAACAATGGCGGAAAGAGTATCTGGCTCAACCAGTCCGCCTCACACAACTGCGACACCCCTTACACTAAAACATTCTACACTCCACCCCAACTGGAGCCATGCGATCTCCCGGGAGAGGCAAAAACCAGGTACGTTTTGACCCAAAAGAAGGCAATAGCTTCCCACACAATCTTTTTCTAGCGAGTACAATTCAAATCAAAGGATTGATCAAGTTCTGTCTTCTTGAGAGAATATGCCGCCTTGTTCTCACGTCGCATGTGGCTGCCCCGAAAACCCTTGTAGAATGGGTGGTTTTAATCTACTATTGAAGATCACACCATATTTGGGATGTTTGCAATGTCAACACCAAGGAATGTCTGATCATTTACATAAACCATTCCATTCTGGCCTTGCTGACACACTGAGCCTGAAATTCCGATGTCCCGGGTCCGTACGAAGTTCCTACGGATCCGGGAAGGCATCGGAAAAGCTGGTTTTTGGCGCGCAAGGCACATGCGCTGAAAACCGGCTTTTCCGATCTGTCAAATTTCTGGCTTGACAGATCATCCGCAGATCGGGAGTGAGGACACTTGCAGGGCAAGATTTCCGATATTTACGAATATCTTGCCCAGCAAATGTCCTCAAAAATCTTGCGTCTGAAAAAGCAGGCGCATAGCCTACTTTTACAGGCCAAGTGTTTAAAAACATACATAAAGGCAATAAAATTAAATTAAATAAACACATATGAAATCTTATTTTATTGTTAGAAACCCTCCCCACTACGGTAAGTGTATTTTAAGGCATAATTAAAAAAACTAAAACAAGTCAGGAAAATATATTTTTTTATAATAACTTTCATTTAAATGAATCTTAAATATGTGGTGTATTTTTCTATTTTTTTATTAGTGTTTTGTGTGTTTGGGTGGGGGGGGGGTTCTCATTCATAACAATGGGAATTCCAACTTATGGATTTCCCATTATTATGAATGAGAAAATACTGTACCTTGATTGGCTGCCCAGAGCCATGTGACTCCAGCTCCAGCATGCGCATGTCCCAAGGTGCACGCACTCCGACGCGCAGGGAGTGAAGGCCTCAGGATTGGGATCTCGAGTGGGTGCAGCATCTTTAGGTAAATGCACATTTTTTTTCCTTTTTTCAGTAATTTGCACATGGGGAGACCTCGACCGGGATTTCTGGGCCATTGTCTCTGCAAACCTGCAACCTGCCCGGAGAGATTATTTGCAACAACTTTATTGTGTCCATCTGCGCATGCGTGCTTGATCTGGTTACGTATGCGCAGTGTGACAGAGAGAAGCTGTAGGAGGCGGGGGACCGAACCGTGTGGAGCTCAGTGCCGCTGGAACTGCTTCTCTGGCTTTTGCCTAAAATATCACTGTGATTATTGTCATGTATCTCACATTACTGTATATAACTGTATCTTACCATGCTATACATGACTGTAACTGGATATGACTTGTAACAATAAGCATACCTTACCACCAGGGGTGCACTTGCAGGAGACACTCCATACCTGTCCCACTGTGGTATATAAAGGGAGGTCTCAGGCAAGTGCAGCACTGGAGAGCTAGAATTAAAGGTTCCTGAGTGACCTTGACTTCAGCATGTGTCTCATGTAAGTCAGTACATTAGAGTCAGGACTTAACAGTGGCGATGAGTTACGGGATCACAGAATCCACAGAATGGCTACCAACAGCTCAGATGGGAAATACAATGCTGGAGACAATTGGGATGACTTTATAGAAAGGCTCTAGCAAAGCTTTGTGACCAAAGACTGGCTGGGCCACAATAAGGCAGACAAGAGAAGAGCCCAGCTCTTGACCAGCTGTGGCTCAAAAACATACGCTTTAATGAAAGACCTGCTGTCACCCGAGAAACCAGCAAGCAAGTCGTTTGAGGAGTTGAGCACACTGGTGAGAGACCACCTGAAGCCAGCGAGCAGCCTACACATGGCCAGACACAGGTTCTACAACTACAGACGCTGTGTGGGCCAAAGCATACCCGACTTCGTGGCGGAACTTCGGAGGCTGGCTAGTTCATGTGAGTTTCCCGATGAACTCAGGAGAGAAGTACTGAGAGACTTTTTTATTGAAGGAATAGGCCATGCAGGCATATTCCAAAAGCTTATAGAGACTAAGAACTTGACTCTAGAGGCAGCAGCACTGGTCGCACAGACGTTCTTGGCAGGTGAAGAAGAAACGAGGCTGATCTATACTTCGGGTACGACAACCAACGAGGCATCGGAACAAGAGGTTCACATTGTAAAACAAACCGCTACCCCCACACACAGACAAAGGCAGGAGAGCAGGCCTTCAACAGCAGACAGTGGCGCCAGAGGCCATCAAAATCAAGGGCCACATGAACGGCCGATCACACCTCATCAACCCACAATGCGATCAATTAATAACAGATTGAGAGAAGCTCAAGGGAGATCAGCCAGATACAACTCATCCTTCGGAAACAATGGAAATGGTCTGTGTTGGAGATGTGGGGGAAGGCACTCAACCAGGGTGTGTCGATTTCAGCATGCCGTTTGCAGAAACTGCAACTACACAGGGCATCTGGCTCACATGTGCAGAAAAACAGCAGCTCGGCTGGTATATGAATCGGAAGGGTCGGAAAGCGGACCAGAAGATGGTTGGAACAGTGCACGGGTCGCCGAGGTACAGCGGTTAACACGATCAATGTTCACTGTTCTTACACCACGACGCTTCCAATTATGATGAGGGTTCTACTCAATGGGATACCCGTCAACATGGAACTGGACACGGGGGCCAGCCAATCCCTCATGGGCAGTTTGAACAGCTGTGGCCGCACAAAAGCAACAGACCAAAACTCACAAAGATCGACACCAAACTAAGGACCTATGCTAAAGAAAACGTCCCAGTCCTTGGCAGCTCTCTGTCACACACAAAGGGATGGTGAACCGACTTCCCCTGTGGATTGTCCCCGGAGATCTCCCAGCACTGTTGGGGAGAAGCTGGCTGGCAAAACTAAATTGGAAATGGGATGATGTTCACGCCATGTCGTCAGAGGAATGGAGCTCCTGCTCAACAGTTCTAAGTCACTTGGAACATCTCTTTCAGCCAGGTGTGGTCACTTTCAAAGGGGCTAAAGTTAAAATCTACATCACACAGGATATCAGACAGGTCCATCACAAGGCTAGAGCTGTGCCTTATGTAATGAGGGAAAAGATTGAACATTAACTGGACCAGCTTCTGCGGGAAGGCATTATCTAATCCGTGGAATTTAGCGACTGGGCAAGTCCCATCGTCCCCGTCATGAAGCCTGATGGATCCGTATGAATCTGTGGGGATTACAAATCCACCATAAACAGAGTCTCCTTACAGGACCAATACCAGCTGCCCAGAGCGGAGGACTTATTTGCCACATTGGCTGGAGGAAAACTTTTCTCGAAACTTGACTGTGTGCAGTTTTGGTCACCTTACTTAAGGAAGGATATACTAGCTTTGGAGGGGGTACAGAGACGATTCACTCGGCTGATACCGGAGATGAGGGGGTTACCTTATAATGATGGATTGAGTAGACTGGGTCTTTACTCGTTGGAGTTCAGAAGGATGAGGGGTGATCTTATAGAAACATTTAAAATAATGAAAGGGATAGACAAGATAGAGGCAGAGAGGTTGTTTCCACTGGTCGGGGAGACTAGAATTAGGGGGCACAGCCTCAAAATACGGGGGAGCTAATTTAAAACTGAGTTGAGAAGGAATTTCTTCTCCCAGAGGGTTGTGAATCTGTGGAATTCTCTGCCCAAGGAAGCAGTTGAGGCTAGCTCATTGAATGTATTCAAATCACAGATAGATAGATTTTTAACCAATAAGAAAATTAAGGGTTATGGGGAGCGGGCGGGTAAGTGGAGCTGAGTCCACGGCCAGATCAGCCATGATCTTGTTGAATGGCGGAGCAGGCTCGAGAGGCTAGATGGCCTACTCCTGTTCCTAATTCTTATGTCTTTATGACCTCACATCTGCGTATATGACGCAAGAACTGATCGAAGAGTCTAAGCTACTCACCACCATCAACACACATCGAGGCCTTTTTGTGTACAATCGATGTCCATTCGGCATCAGGTCGGCAGCTGCTATATTCCAGCGCAACATGGAAAGTCTGCTCAAGTCCATCCCGGGGACGGTTGTGTTTCAAGATGACATATTCATCACGGGCAGGGACACCGATTCTCATCTCCGCAATCTTGAGGAAGTACTAAGTCGATTGGATCAGGTAGGCCTAAGAGTTAAGAAATTCAAGTATCTGTTTCTCGCGCCTGAGGTTGAATTTTTGGGCAGAAGGATTGCCGCTGATGGAATCCGCCCAACCGAATCCAAAACCGAAGCGATTCGCCTGGCACCCAGGCCCCGGAACTGCGCGCCTATCTCGGGCTACTCAATTACTTTGGGAACTTTATGCAGAACTTGAGCATGCTGATGGAGCCTCTCCACATGCTGCTCAGAAAGGGGTACGATTGGTTTTGGGGGGACGCCCAAGAATGCGCCTTCAATAAGGCACGCAACCTTCTATGTTCCAAGAGTGTTTTAGTCTTTTTTGACCCAGGTAAAAAGTTAGTCCTTACATGTGATGCATCAGCATACGGGATCGGCTGTGTTTTACAGCACGTCAATGATGCGGGTAAATTGCAGCCCGTTGCTTATGCCTCCAGGTCACTTTCGCGGGCGGAGCGCGGGTACGGTATGGTTGAGAAGGAGGCGCTCGCGTGCATGTACGGTGTCAAAAAGATGCACCAATGCCTTTTCGGGGCCAAATTTGCATTAGAAACCGACCATAAACCCCTCACGTCCCTACTATCCGAGTGCAAGGCAATCAACGCCAATGCTTCGGTGCGCATTCAGCGCACTCATGCTGGCGGCTTACGACTACACGATAAGGCACAGAACAGGCACAGACAACTGTGCCAACGCGCTTAGCAGGCTACCCCTGGCGACCACAGAAGGGTCCGACGAACAGGACTGTGAGATGGTCATGGCAATAAATGCCTTTGAATCCACAGGTTCGCCCATGACGGCTTGCCAAATCAAAGCCTGGACGACCAGCGACCCCATGTTATCTCTAGTTAATAGATGTGTTTTAACCAGTGACTGGGCAGAGGCTCGCGATGCCTGCCCCGAGGAGGTCAAACTCTTCCATAGGCGCATGCATGAACTCTCACTATAGACAGACTGCCTGATGTGGGGCAGCTGAGTAGTTATGCCCTTACGAGGCAGGGAGGCGTTTGTCCGGGAGCTCCATCGCGAGCACCCGGGGATCGTCCTTATGAAGGCCACAGCCAGATCTCATGTCTGGTGGCCTGGTATTGACGCGGACTTGGAGCTCTGCGTCCATCGGTGCACCATTTGTGCCCAACTCAGTAATGCCCCCAGGGAGGCCCCCCTAAGCCCCTGGCCCTGGCCCACCAAACCGTGGTCGCGGGTGCATGTGGATTATGCAGGCCCATTCATGGGCAAAATGTTCCTCGTAGTCGTTGATGCATTTTCAAAGTGGATCGAGTGCACCATTTTAAACTCGAGCACCATCTCCACCACTGTGGAGAGCCTTAGAACCATGTTTGTAACGCACGGCATTCCTGACATATTGGTCAGTGATAATGGTCCGTGCTTCACCAGCGCAGAATTTCACGATTTTGTAGTTGACCATAGTATAAATCACGTTAAGACGGCACCTTGGCAAGGCGGAGCGAGCAGTGCAGATCATTAAACAAGGCATGCTCAGAATCCAAGGTCCCACGCTGCAGAGCCGCCTGACGCGACTGCTGCTGGCATACAGATCTCGTCCGCGTTCGTTGACTGGGGGTTCCCCCCGCGCATCTATTGATGAAACGAACCTTAAAGACAAGGCTCTCGTTAATCCTCCCAGACATGCATGAAATTGTTGAGGTTAAGCGTCAAAAGCTAACTGAGTGCCATGACCGAAATTCGAAGGGGAGGTGGAATGAGATAGGGGACAAAGTGTTTGCGCTAAACTATGGCCGGGGTCCCAAATGGCTTGCAGGGACAGGAGCAGGCAAAGAGGAAAACAGGCTACTGGTTGTACAAATGGACAATGGCCAAACCTGCCGGAGGCATGTAGACCAAGTTAAAAAGTAGATTCACTGATAACACTGAAGAACCAGAGGCAGACTACAATGTGGAACTCACACCACACCTGGTGGACAGACAGGTGGAACAACCTGAGGAAAGGGCAGTCTCAACAGACATCCCAGGCGAGATACCAGCAATCACACAAAATGAAACAGACAGCCCAGGCAAGATACCAGCAATCACACCAAATGAAAAACAGGCACCAAGGCAAACAACTGAACCACAACTAAGACGCTCCACGTGCGAGTGCAGACCACCTGAGAGACTGAATCTATAAAGGCAATAAGACCTTGGGGGA
Source organism: Pristiophorus japonicus (assembly GCF_044704955.1). NCBI lineage: Eukaryota > Metazoa > Chordata > Chondrichthyes > Pristiophoridae > Pristiophorus > Pristiophorus japonicus. The sequence goes on along the minus strand of NC_091993.1, from coordinate 65,674,431 downwards.
GGTTGATGTCATGTATCTCACATTACTGTATATAACTGTATCTTACCATGCTATACATGACTGTAACTAGATATGACCTGTAACAATAAGCATACCTTACCACCAGGGGTGCACTTGCAGGAGACACTCCATACCTGTCCCACTGTGGTATATAAAGGGAGGTCTCAGGCAAGTGCAGCACTGGAGAGCTGGAATTAAAGGTGCAAGTCCTGAGTGAACTTGACTTCAACATGTGTCTCGTGTAAGTCAGTACATTAGAGTCAGGACTTAACAATTATCTACACAAACATTTTCACGGCCTTCTGTGGGAGAGAAAACATCAGAGGTGGGAGAGAGAGAGAGACTGGGGGAGACAGAGGGGGTGGGGCAGAGAGAGAGAGAGAGAGAGAGAGAGAGAGAGAGAGAGAGAGAGAGAGAGAGGAAGAAAGGGGCAGAGAGGGAGAGAGAGTGGGACAGATAGAGGGAGCGAGAGAGTGGGGGGCAGAGAGGAAGAGAGCGTTGGACAGAGAAAGAGAGTAGGACACAGAGAGAGAGTGGGACAGAGCAAGAGAGAGAGAGGGGGGGCAGAGAGGGAAAGACTGGAGGAGAGTGGGGGGCAGAGAGAGAGAGAGGGGTGGAAGAGAGGGAGAGAGAGCGGGACAGAGAGAGAGAGAGTGGGGCAGAGAGAGAGAGAGAGGGGGTCAGAGAGGGAGGGAGAGAGGCAGAGGGAGGGAGAGAGAGAGAGAGAGACGGGGAGAGAGAAAGTGCGGCAGAGAGAGAGGGGGGGGCAGAGAGGGAAAGAGAGTGGGCAGAGAGGGAGAGAGAGTGGGCAGAGAGGGAGAGAGAGTGGGGCAGAGAGGGAGAGAGAGTGGGGCAGAGAGGGAGAGAGAATGGGGCAGAGAGAGAGAGAAAGTGGGGCAGAGAGGGAGAGAAAGTAGGCAGAGAGGGAGCGAGAGTGGGGCAGAGAGGGAAAGAGAGTGGGGCAGAGAGGGAGAGAGAGTGGGGCAGAGAGAGAGAGCGTGAGAGAGGCTGGGTGAGAGAGAGTGGGGCAGAGAGAGAGAGGGGGTCAGAGGGGGGCGGCAGAGAGAGAGAGTGGGGCAGAGAGAGAGGTCAGAGAGGATGAGAGATGGGGGGCAGAGAGAGAGAGGGGGGGGCAGAGGCAGAGAGAGTGGGACAAAAAGAAAGAGGGGGGGCAGAGAGGGAGAGAGGGCGGGCAGAGAGGGAGAGAGTGGGGCAGAGAGGGAAAGTGAGTGGGGCAGAGAGGGAAAGAGAGAGAGAGACTGGGGGAGAGAGGGAATGAGGGAGAGGGGATAGGAGGGGAGGGAAAGAGGGAACTCAGGGAAGACAGATCACGTTCTTCCAACCCCACCCCCTTTACACCCGTACCCTTTCACCTTCTCCTTCCCCCATACCTGGTTGATTTCTCGGAAAGCTTAATGCGTGTGTGAGAAGTGACATCATTGGAGTGGATGATATCCTGAAATCACAACACTGTCACAACTCACTTCATACCCAATAAACCGGTTAATAATCTGTGACCCACACACAATGCCACATTATTGGCAGCAGGGCGGGGGATGTGGGCGGGTCAGGTCAGGAACTTGGGCTGGGGGCTGGGCAGGAACTTGGGCTGGGGGGTGGGCAGGAATTTGGGCTGGGGGGTGAGCAGGAACTTGGGCTGGGGGGTGGGCAGGAATTTGGGCTGGAAGGTTGGCAGGAACTTGGGCTGGGGAGGGATCAGGAACTTGGGCTGGGGGGGTGTCAGGAACTTGGGCTGGGGAGGGGTCAGGAACTTGGGCTGGGGAGGGGTCAGGAACTTGGGCTGGGGGGGGTGTCAGGAACTTGGGCTGGGGAGGGGTCAGGAACTTGGGCTGGAGGGGTGTCAGGAACTTGGGCTGGGGGGGTGTCAGGAACTTGGGCTGGGGAGGGGTCAGGAAAGTGAGTTGAAGTTGATGATCAGCCATGATCTTATTGAATGGCTGAGCAGGCTGGAGGGAGTGTAAGGCCTTCTCCTGCTCCTATTTCTTATGTTCTTATGCTCTGCTGTTAGGGAGGGAGTTCCAGGATTTAGACCCAGCGGCGATGAAGGAACGGCGATATATGTCCAAGTCGGGATGGTGTGTGACATGGAGGGGAACGTAGAGGTAGTTCTGTTCAGATGGTCTTGCTGTTCTAGTTTTTCTTGGTGGTAGAGGTCACGGGGCTGGGCAGTGCTGTCGAAGTAAGCTCAATGAATTGCTAAAATACACACTCCAGGTGGAGGCCAGAACATTGTTATCTGATACCACCTGGGACACTTAATTCATTCTCAGGATATGGACGTCGCTAGCAAAGCAGCCATTTATTGCTAATCCTTAGTTGCCCTTGAGAAGGGGTGGTGAACCTTCTTCTTGAACCACTGCAGTCTGTGTGGTGATGGTACACTCACAATGCTGTTAAGAAAATGTTGTGTGTGGACTAGCTGCTGTGTGGCTGTGTTCACTGATTTGCTGACTCTATCTCTCCAGCATTATCCATGATGTAATGCTGGGACCTGGGAGCAACCATTGTAATACTGAAAGTGAAGGGTATATAATAGTGACTGGGCTGTGGAGACCTATTTCATCCTTTCCTTTGTCCATCCCCCAAAACAACAACAACTTGTATTTGTATAGCACCTTTAACATAGTAAAACGTCCCAAGGCGTTTCACAGGAGTATTATAAGATGAAAAAATTGACACCGAGCCACATAGGAGAAATTAGGGCAGATGAACAAAAGCTTGGTCAACGAGATAGGTTTTAAAGAGAATCTTAAAGGAGGATAGAGAGGTTTAGGGAGATGATTCCAGAGCTTGGGGCGGCAGAAGGCGCGGCCACCAGTGGTTGAGCGATTATAATCAGTGATGCTCAAGAGGGCAGAATTAGAGGGGTGGTTGTGGAGCTGGAGGACATTACAGAGATAGGCAGGGGCGAGGTGATGACGGGATTTGAAAACAAGGATGAGAATTTTGAAATCGAGGCATTGTTTAACCAGGAGCTTATTCAGGGTTGTACCACCTCCAATAAACATATTGAATATTTCTACCGTTCTGTCAAAGTAGAATCTAGGTGGTAGAATTTCTGTGGCGATTCTCCAGATCGCCTTCCGTTTCTCTGGGATTTCCATGGATCTACAGCCAAAATTATGGTGGACGATCGGGAGGACCCCTGTAGAATATACTAGTGTAGGTGTCTCCACCAGGATCATACTGAAGAACTAACAGTGGGGTAGTACCATCTCAGCACATTTCACACATTCCCATAATGTAAGTGATAATGAGGGTTACCTGTCAATATCTTGGCAGAGGTTTTCAATGACCGGGGTAGTTATTCTCTTCACCAACTGGGCAGTAATCTGGTGAAGGGGATTGGCTGCCTTTTACAGAAACCGTCTGATTTTCACAATTGATTTTTAAGATGAAAATCTCCATAGTATTTATGGGGTTGAATTGCTCCGGGGTTTATCCTGATTAACAGCTATAACTTTGGTGGAATATCCATAAAAAACCTGGACAAATCACGTAAATGCTGTTTGTCATTTCCCCAGGGTTTCTGCAAATCTCACCATCATTTGCAGTGTCTGATAAAATGTAAATTCCCAGATGTTTAATCTGTGTGTCCAGAGTAAAACTGGTGAAGTAACCACAAGAATGTTGATGATACCAGTCCCGGAGGAGGATGAGCAAATGGGGATGTGAAATTTGGGATGGAGGAATCTTCAGTGATGCACTCTGGTCATATGGAATCTAGGTAACAAATGTGTTGAACTATCTGCAGGGAGGGTAGGGAAAGGAGTCAGAGTAGAGTTGCCACAAACTACACGGACTTGCAGGTAGTAGATCAAAACCCCTAAGTTCTGAGAGGTGGAACAGTTTCAAGTTCCAACTTGCCTTGCTTTTCAGTTTACTAAAAATGTGAAGAATTCACGCAGGTGAATTGCTGTGTGGAATTTCTAACTCTTGATAGAATTGAAATGTGATACATATCTCAACAGATCACTACAATTACAGGATTACACACACTTAAATGCAGCTAAATGAATTTTATATTCTGGGGTAAGGTCTGACTAAGATTTCTTTTTCTGCCAGCAACATTTACATTTGAGGCAGGCAGAAGGTGCGATTCAGGACAAGGGCTTTTTCTATTCAAAGAAGTCGGAAAAGTTTTCCACATTATTGAAATAATATCCAACAGAAAAAAAAGTTTAAGTTTAATCTCTGTTGGCTCTGAGAGTTCCACAGCATTCAATCGACTACTGCCAAATGCATTAAATTCTTCTCGAGAATCCTTCGATGAAAAATCACAAGATGGAAGGATGCCTGTCTTGAAGGATGTACAGAGGCCAGCCGCTCGACTCGACTGCGTGGAGTCAACACAGACCGCTCAACCCAAAGGCGAGATGATCCAGCCCCAACGACCCGACCTCACCTTCCAGGCTCCAGTGGCAGGACTCCGGAGGAAGAAAATCGACGCAGAAGGTAACTTCTCTGCTTCCGTGGCAGAACCTGGGGAGAAAAGGATCACCACAGCGTACTCGTGGAGAGAAAGAAGATGGCGCCTGCACCACGAGGTGAATCGCCTGAAGTAAAGAAGGCGGTGGCCAGACCACAAGGGGCAGCATTGAGGGAGCAACACATGATGCCGAGCAGCAAATCGGATTGGGGTAAAGATTGCAAGGCCCTCTTAAAGGAGACTGGCAACCCATCACATTTAAAGGGACAGTTCCACTCTTTCTAGAGTGATGCCGGTAATACACATGTAAAGGATGTAATTGACAAGTGCAAGTATGTAAATGTAACTAACCGTGTTGAGTCAGGCGATTGCGGTCGGAGCCAATGTATTATGACAGTAAATGAAGTAATGATGTGCGATGCCGGGTTCTACATGTATACCGACAAAACAAAGGGCAACCTCCCGTCGGAGGCACCCAGGTCCAGCAGGCTACCCGATCATGTAGCCTGTGCCCCCGGGACCAATGTGATGCCCCAGGGAGCGTGGCCACACACAGAGGGTGCATACCAGCTGCAGGGCCAGCGATCAGTGGACGGCAAAGGCACCACTATTGGTACCCTGCCCCAGATCGGCTCTATCTGTCTGGCCACCAGGGCCAGTACCGGGAGCAAGAGTCTTGCACCCACCAGCCGTCCCAATGGGACCTGGGATGACCAGGCTCCCACTACCATCGATGGGCGGAAGGGAGACACTGCAGCCCTCAAAGGAGGACAGGGAGGCCACACACTCCTGTGGCTCTGCCCACACTAGGCAATGGCAAAGGTCCTGAGACTCAGTTAGGTGAGCGATCTGAGCCCACCCAGCCGGCAGTGCGCGCAGTGCCGCCATCAGACAATCTGGACACAATCCGATTACTCTGGAACTAGCGTCCTCACCCACCTGCACCTCTACAACCCAGGGGCAAAACTGTGATACCACGTATGTACCTTACCTGTAAAATGTACTTGTTCCACTACTGCTAAACTCAAACAGTCATATAATTATTCCCATATTCTTGTTTTTGTTCTTTCCTTCTTTACATGTATGCACATGCAGGGTGGGGGGAGGGGGGGGGGGAATGGATGGATGTAGCCATGGACACACATAGATCACACCCAGAACCCACTCAACCCCCAAAGCAACCTCTAACCGTCCACTGCTGACCATTTCCCAATGTTGTGGCAATAAGGACTTGGGTGTCAACAGGGAGCGAGCCTAGCCAAAACATAGACATGGTGCAAGGGCTTTGGACACTCAAGTCTCGTGCCAGAGCACACAATGCAAAGGCCAGTGGCACAAGACTTAAGGGAGAGTGATGTTGTCTATGTAAAACATCAGTATATACCCTGTACACTCAATGTACAGTTACATAAGACCATTGAATGTATCTTCACACTGTGTACGCTAGACTTGTACCACCAGAGGGTGCAACTGGTGGAGACCTAGGGGTCACCTGAACATGACAGGTAACTGTCATGTATCTTACATTATTATATATAACTGTATCCTAACATGCTATACATGACTGTAATAAGATATGACCTGTAACCACCAGCATACCTTACCACCAGGGGTGCACTTGCAAGAGACAGGTATATAATGACAGGTCTCAGGCAAGTGCAGCATTCCACAGCTGTGAAATAAAGGTGCAGGTGCAGAGTGACCTTGACTTCACTACATGTCTCGTGTGAATCTGTACTGAGGGGACAGGACTTTACAGTGGCGACGGGTTACGGGATTACAGAATCCACAGAATGGTGAACAACGGATCAGATGAAAAGTACAATGCGGGAGACAAATGGGAGGACTTTATAGAAAGGCTCCAGCAAAGCTTTGTAACCAAAGACTGGTTAGGCGACGATAAGGCAGACAAGAGAAGAGTCTATCTCTTGACCAGCTGTGGCTCGAAAACATACGCTTTAATGAAGGATCTGTTGGCACCCGAGAAACCAGCAAGCAAGTCGTTTGAAGAATTGGGCACACTGGTAAGAGACCACCTGAAGCCAGTGAGCAGCCTACACATGGCCAGACACAGGTTCTACAACTACAGACGCTGTGTGGGCCAGAGCATACCCGACTTTGTGGCGGAACTTCGGAGGTTGGCTAGTTTATGTGAGTTCTCCGATGAACTGAGGAGAGAAATGCTGAGGAACTTTTTCATTGAAGGAATAGGCCACGTAGGCATATTCCAAAAGCTCATTGAGAACAAGAACCTGACCTTAGAGGCAGCAGCACTGGTTGCACAGACATTCTTGGTCGGGGAAGAAGAAACAAGGTTGATTTACAATGCAGGTACGACAACTAACGAAATATCGGAAGAAGAAGTTCACAGCAGTAAACAAGCACCAAACGAAAATGAATTTAAGGAGCTAGGAGCTAAATTTAAAAGTAGGACCTCAAAAGTAGTAATCTCGGGATTGCTACCAATGCCACATGCTAGTCAGAGTAGGAATCGCAGGATAGCGCAGATGAATACATGGCTTGAGCAGTGGTGCAGCAGGGGGGGATTCAAATTCCTGAGGCATTGGAACCGGTTCTGGGGGAGGTGGGACCAGTACAAAGCGGACGGTCTGCACCTGGGCAGCACCGGAACCAATGTCCTAGGGGGAGTGTTTGCTAGTGCTGTTGGGGAGGAGTTAAACTAATATGGCAGGGGGATGGGAATCAATGCAGGGAGACAATGGGAAACAAAAAGGAGACAAAAGCAAAAGACAGAAAGGAGATGAGGAAAAGTGGAGGGCAGAGAAACCCAAGACAAAAAACAAAAAGGGCCACTGTACAGCAAAATTCTAAAAGGAATAAGGGTGTTAAAAAAACAAGCCTGAAGGCTTTGTGTCTTAATGCAAGGAGTATCCGTAATAAGGTGGATGAATTAACTGTGCAAATAAATGTTAACAAATATGATGTGATTGGGATTACGGAGACGTGGCTCCAGGATGATCAGGGCTGGGAACTCAACATCCAGGGGTATTCAACATTCAGGAAGGGTAGAATAAAAGGAAAAGGAGGTGGGGTAGCATTGCTGGTTAAAGAAGAGATTAATGCAATAGTTAGAATGGACATTAGCTTGGATGATGTGGAATCTATATGGGTAGAACTGCAGAACACCAAAGGGCAAAAAACGTTAGTGGGAGTTGTGTACAGATCTCCAAACAGTAGTAGTAATGTTGGGGAGGGCATCAAACAGGAAATTAGGCGTGCATGCAATAAGGATGCAGCAGTTATAATGGGAGACTTTAATATGCACATAGATTGGGCTAACCAAACTGGAAGCAATACGGTGGAGGAGGATTTCCTGGAGTGCATAAGGGATGGTTTTCTAGACCAATATGTCGAGGAACCAACTAGGGGGGAGGCCATCTTAGACTGAGTGTTGTATAATGAGAGAGGATTAATTAGCAATACCATTGTGCGAGGCCCCTTGGGGAAGAGTGACCATAATATGGTGGAATTCTGCATTAGGATGGAGAATGAAACAGTTAATTCAGAGACCATGGTCCAGAACTTTAAGAAGGGTAACTTAGAAGGTATGAGGCGTGAATTAGCTAGGATTGATTGGCGAATGATACTTAAGGGGTTGACTGTGGATGGGCAATGGCAGACATTTAGAGACCGCATGGATGAACTACAACAATTGTACATTCCTGTCTGTCTTAAAAATAAAAAAGGGAAGGTGGATCAACCGTGGCTATCAAGGGAAATCAGGGATAGTATTAAAGCCAAGGAAGTGACATACAAATTGGCCAGAAATAGCAGTGAACCCGGAGACTGGGAGAAATTTAGAACTCAGCAGAGGAGGACAAAGGGTTTGATTAGGGCAGGGAAAATGGAGTACGAGAAGAAGCTTGCAGGGAACATTAAGACGGATTGCAAAAGTTTCTATAGATATGTAAAGAGAAAAAGGTTAGTAAAGACAAACGTAGGTCCCCTGCAGTCAGAATCAGGGGAAGTCATAACAGGGAACAAAGAAATGACGGACCAATTGAACAAGTACTTTGGTTCGGTATTCACTAAGGAGGACACTAACAACCTTCCGGATATAAGAGGGGTCAGAGGGTCTAGTAAGGAGGAGGAACTAAGGGAAATCCTTATTAGTTGGGAAATTGTGTTGGGGAAATTAATGGGATTGAAGGCCGAAAAATCCCCAGGGCCTGATGGACTGCACCCCAGAGTAATTAAGGAGGTGGCCTTGGAAATAGCGGATGCATTGACAGTCATTTTCCAACATTCCATTGACTCTGGATGAGTTCTTATCGAGTGGAGGGTAGCCAATGTAACCTCACTTTTTAAAAAAGGAGGGAGAGAGAAAACAGGGAATTATAGACCGGTAAGCCTGACATCGGTAGTGAGTAAGATGATGGAATCAATTATTAAGGATGTCATAGCAGCGCATTTGGAAAGAGGTGACATGATAGGTCCAAGTCAACATGGATTTGTAAAAGGGAAATCATGCTTGACAAATCTTCTAGAATTTTTTGAGGATGTTTCCAGTCGAGTGGACAAGGGAGAACCAGTTGATGTGGTATATTTGGACTTTCAGAAGGCTTTCGATAAGGTCCCACACAAAAGATTAATGTGCAAAGTTAAAGCACATGGGATTGGGGGTAGTGTGCTGACATGGATTGAGAACTGGTTGTCAGACAGGAAGCAAAGAGTAGGAGTAAATGAGTACTTTTCAGAATGGCAGGCACTGACTAGTGGGGTACCACAAGGTTCTGTGCTGGGGCCCCAGCTGTTTACACTGTACATTAATGATTTAGACGAGGGGATTAAATGTAGTATCTCCAAATTTGCGGATGACACTAAGTTAGGTGGCAGTGTGAGCTGCGAGGAGGATGCTATGAGGCTGCAGAGTGACTTGGATAGGTTAGGTGAGTGGACAAATGCATGGCAGATGAAGTATAATGTGGATAAATGTGAGGTTATTCACTTTGGTGGTAAAAACAGAGAGACAGACTATTATCTGAATGGTGACAGATTAGGAAAAGGAGAGGTGCAACGAGACCTGGGTGTCATGGTACATCAGTCATTGAAGGTTGGCATGCAGGTACAGCAGGCGGTTAAGAAAGCAAATGGCATGCTGGCCTTCATAGCGAGGGGATTTGAGTACAGGGGCAGGGAGGTGTTGCTACAGTTGTACAGGGCATTGGTGAGGCCACACCTGGAGTATTGTGTACAGTTTTGATCTCCTAACCTGAGGAAGGACATTCTTGCTATTGAGGGAGTGCAGCGAAGGTTCACCAGACTGATTCCCGGGATGGCGGGACTGACCTATCAAGAAAGATTGGATCAACTGGGCTTGTATTCACTGGAGTTCAGAAGAATGAGAGGGGACCTCATAGAAACGTTTAAAATTTTGATGGGTTTCGACAGGTTAGATGTAGGAAGAATGTTCCCAATGTTGGGGAAGTCCAGAACCAGGGGTCACTGTCTAAGGATAAGGGGTAAGCCATTTAGGACCGAGATGCGCAGAAACATCTTCACCCAGAGAGTGGTGAACGTGTGGAATTCTCCACCGCAGAAAGTTGTTGAGGCCAATTCACTAAATATATTCAAAAAAGAGTTAGATGTAGTCCATACTACTAAGGGTTCAAGGGGTATGGTGAGAAAGCAGGAATGGGGTACTGAAGTTGCATGTTCAGCCATGAACTCATTGAATGGCGGTGCAGGCTAGAAAGGCCGAATGGTCTACTCCTGCACCTATTTTCTATGTTTCGAAGCTGCTACCCCCACACACAGACAAAACCGGGAGAACAGGCTCTCGACAGCAGGCAGAAGCCATCAAGCTGCTACCCCCACACACAGACAAAACAGGGAGAACAGGCTCTCGATAGCAAGCAGAGGCCATCAAGGGCCACAGGAATGGCCGTTCACACCTCAGCAACCCACAATGCGAGCAATCAACTACAAACTGAGAGAAACTCAAGAGAGATCAGCCAGACGCAGCTCATTCTTTCGGAACTCTTTGAACAATGGAACAGGTCTGAGCTGGAGGTGTGGGGGTGGGCACTCATCAAGGGGATGTCGATTTCAGCAGGCTGTTTGCAGAAATTGTGAATATACAGGGCATTTGGCCCGCATGTGCAAAAAAACGGCAGCTCGGCTGGTATACGAATCAGATGGGTCGGAAAGCGGACCAGAAGCGGACAGTACCCGGGACACCGATGTTCAGCGGGTCAACGCGATCAATGGCCGCTGCTCCTACAACAGTACACCTCCTATAATGATGAGGGTTCTACTCAACGGGATATCTATCAACATGGAGCTGGATACAGGAGCGAGTCAATCTCTCATGGGCGCTCAACAATTTGAACAACTGTGGCCGCATAAAAGAGACAGACCAAAACTCACAAGGGTCGACACCACACTAAGGACCTATACCAAAGAAATCGTACTAGTCCTCGGCAGTGCCATGCTCTCTGTCACACACAAAGGGACAGTAAACCGACTTCCCCTTTGGATTGTCCCTGGAGACCCCCCAGCACTGCTGGGGAGAAGCTGGCTGGCAAAACTAAACTGGAAATGGGATGATGTCCATGCCATGTCATTAGAGGAACAGACCTCCTGCTCAACAGTTATAAAGCGATTTGAACATCTCTTTCAGCCAGGTGTGGGCACTTTCAAAGGGGCCAAAGTCAAAATCTACATCACACAGGATGCTCAACCGGTCCATCACAAGGCCAGAGCTGTACCCTATGTGATGAGGGAAAAGATTGAACACAAACTAGACAGGCTTCTGCGGGAAGGCATTATATCACCTGTGGAATTTAGCGACTGGGCAAGTCCCATCGTCCCAGTCATGAAGCCTGATGGATCCGTACGAATCTGTGGGGACTACAAATCTACCATAAACAGAGTCTCCCTACAGGACCAGTACCCGCTGCCCAGAGCGGAGGACTTATTTGCCACATTGGCTGGAGGTAAACTTTTCTCAAAATTAGACCTGCGTATATGACGCAAGAATTGACCGAGGAATCCAAGCTACTCAGCACCATCAACACACATCGAGGCCTTTTCATGTACAATCGATGCCCATTCGGCATCAGGTCGGCAGCTGCCATATTCCAGTGCAACATGGAGAGTCTGCTCAAGACCATCCCGGGGACGGTTGTATTTCAAGACGACATACTTATCATGGGCAGGGACACCGACTCCCTTCTCCGAAATTTGGAGGAAGTACCAAAACGGTTGGATCGGGTAGGGCTACGAGTCAAGAAATCCAAGTGCCTGTTTCTCGCACCCGAGGTTGAATTTTTGGGCAGAAGGATTGCCGCTGATGGAATCCGCCCAACAGAGTCCAAAACAGAAGCAATTTGCCTGGTACCCAGGCCCTGGAATGTCTCAGAACTTCGCACCTTTCTCGGGCTACTCAATTACTTTGGGAACCTTATGCAGAACTTAAGCACGCTGCTGGAGCCTCTCCATGTGCTCCTCAGGAAGGGGTGTGATTGGTTTTGGGGGGACGCCCAGGAACGCGCCTTCAATAAGGCACGCAACCTCCTGTGTACCAACAGCGTTTTGACTTTCTTTGACCCAGATAAAAAGCTCGTTCTCACATGTGATGCATCAGTGTATGGGGTTGGGTGTGTTTTGCAACATGTCAATAGTGCGGGCAAATTACAACCCATAGTTTATGCCTCCAGGTCACTTTCGCGGGCGGAGCGCGGGTACGGAATGGTAGAGAAGGAGGCGCTCGCGTGCGTATATGGTGTCAAAAAGATGCACCAATACTTTTTCGGGGCCAAGTTCATTAGAAACCGACCACAAGACCCTCACGTCCCTCCTATCCGAGAGCAAGGCAATAACCGCCAACGCCTCAGCGTGAATTCAACGGTGGGCACTCATGCTGGCGTCCTACGACTGTACCATAAGGCACAGACCAGGCACAGAGAACTGTGCCGACGCGCTCAGCAGGCTACCCCTGGCGACCACGGAAGTGTCTGACGAACAGGACTGTGAGATAGTCATGGCAATCAATGTCTTTGAGTCTACAGGTTTGCCCATGACGGCTCGCCAACTCAGAGCCTGGACGGCCAGTGACCCGACGTTATCCTTAGTAAAAAGATATGTCCTAACCGATGACTGGGCAGAGGCTCGCGATGCCTGCCCCGAGGAATTAAAACCCTTTGACAGTCGCATGCATGAGCTATCACTACAAGCAGACTGCCTGATGTGGGGCAGCCGAGTAGTCATGCCTCTGCGAGGCAGAGAGGCATTTGTCCGGGAGCTCCAGCTCGAGCACCCGGGGATCGTTCTCATGAAGGCCATAGCCAGATCCCACGTCTGGTGGCCTGGTATTGACGCGGATTTGGAGCTCTGCATCCGAAGGTGCACCATTTGTGCCCAACTCAGCAATGCCCCCGGGGAGGCTCCACTGAGCCCCTGGCCCTGGCCTTCAAAACCGTGGTCGCGAGTGCACGTAGACTATGCGGGCCCATTCATGGGCAAAATGTTCCTCGTAGTTGTAAATGCATTTTCAAAGTGGATCGAAAGCACCATTTTAAACTCGAGCACAACCTCCACCACTGTGGAGAGCCTCGCAACCATGTTTGCAACGCACGGAATCCCTGACATATTGGTCAGTGACAATGGTCCGTGCTTCACCAGCGCAGAATTCTAAGACTTCATAATTGACCACGGCATAAATCACGTCAAGACAGCACCATTCAAGCCGGCCTCCAACGGCCAGGCGGAGAGAGCAGTGCAAATCATTAAACAAGGCATGCTTAAAATCCAAGGTCCCACGCTGCAGGGTTGCCTGTCGCGACTGCTGCTGGCATACAGATGTTGTCCGCACTCACTGACTGGGATCACCCCCGCGCAACTGTTGATGAAAAGGACTTTAAAAACAAGGCTCTCATTAATCCTCCCAGACATGCACAAAATCGTTGAGGCAAAGCACCGTAAGCTGACTGAGTACCATGACAGAAATTCGAGGGGGAGATGGATTGAGATAGGGGACAAAGTGTTTGGACTAAACTATGCAGGGGTCCCAAATGGCTTGCAGGGACAGTAACGGGCATGGAAGGAAACCGGCTACTGTAGTACAAATGGACAATGGCTGAGGCGTGTAGACCAAGTCAAAAGCAGATTTACCAACAGCAATGTGGAACTCGCACCACACCTGGTGGACAGACAGAGGGAACAACCTGAGGAAAGGGCAATCCCAACAGACAGCCCAGGCAAGTCAACAACAATCACACCAATCGAAACAGACAGCCCAGACGAGATACCAGCAACCACGCCCAAAGAAAAACAGACACCAAGGCAAACAACTGAACCACAACTCAGACGCTCCACGCGAGAGCGTAGACCACCTGAGAGACTGAACCTATAAAGACAATAAGACCTTGGGGGAGGGTGATGTCATGTATCTTACATTATTATATATAATTGTATCCCAACATGCTATACATGACTGTAATAAGATATGACCTGTAACCACTAGCATACCTTAGCACCAGGGATGCACTTGCAAGAGACAGGTATATAAGGACAGGTCTCAGGCAAGTGCAGCATTCCAGAGCTGTGAAATAAAGGTGCAGGTCCAGAGTGACCTTGACTTCACTACATGCCTCGTGTGAATCTGTACTGAGGGGACAGGACTTTACATCTACAACATGGGCCTTACTCTAAACATCCGAAAGACAAAGGTCCTCCACCAGCCTGTCCTCACCGCACAGCCCTGCCCCCCAGTCATCAAGATCCATGACATGGCCCTGGACACCGTGGACCACTTCCCATATCTCGGGAGCCTCCAGTCAACAAGAGCAGGCATCGACGACGAGATCCAGTGCGTCCCCAGTGAGCCAGTGCAGTCTTCGGCCACCTGAGGAAAAGAGTGTTTGAAGACCAGCCCTCAAAACTGCCACCAAGCTCATGCTCTACAGGGCTGAAGTAATACCTGCCCTCCTGTATGGCTCAGAGACATGGACCATGTACAGTAGACACCTCAAGTTGCTGGAGAAATATCACCAATGATGTCTCTGCAAGATCCGACAAATCCCCTTGGTGGACAGACGCACCAACATTAGCGTCCTCGACCAGGCCAACATCCCCAGCATTGAAGCACTGACCACACTCGCTCGGCTCCACTGGGCAGGCCACATAGTTCGCATGCCAGGCACGAAACTCCCAAAGCAAGTGCCCTACTCGGAGCTCCTTCACGGCAAACGAGTCAAAGGTGGGCAGTGGAAATGCTACAAGGAAATCCTCAAAGCCTCCCTGATAAAGTACGACATCCCCAATGGCACCTGGGAGTCCCTGGCCCAAGACGGCCCTAAGTGGAGGAAGTGCCTCTGAGAGGGCGCTGAGCACCTCGAGTCTCAACACCGAGAGCATGCAGAAATTAAGTGCAGACAGCGGAAAGAGCATGCGGCAAACCAGTCCCACCCACCCCTTCCCTGAATGACTATCTGCCCCACCTGTGACAGAGTCTGTGGTTCTCATATTATACTGTTCAGCTCCCTAAGAACTCATATTAAGAGTGGAAGCAAGTCTTCCTCGATTCCAAGGGACTACCAATGATGATATTGAATTTATAATATTCACAGAATGGGTAAATCTAATTTGTGTATTCATAGGCTGGGTATATCTAATTTGTGTATTCATAGGATGAGTATATCCACTTGTGGTATTCAAGGGATGTGTATATCTAATTTGGTTATTCACAGGGTAGGTATATCTAATTTGAAGTATTCACAGGGTGGGTATATCTAATTTGGATATTCACAGGGCAGGGAGACTATTCAAGGGGTGTGTATATCTAATTTGGTTCCGTGAACTCATGTGAAAGCAAGTCATCCTCGTTCAAGGGACAGCCTATGATGATTCACAGGGTGGGTATAGCTAATTTGGTGTATTCGTAGGGTGGATATAACAAATTTGGGTATTCATACGATGGATTTATCTAATTTGCGATATTCATAATGTATCTAATTTGGATATTCATAGGTTGGGTATAACTCATTTGGGGTATTCACAGGGTGGATGATGATGATATCTAATTTGGGATATTTACAAAGTGGGTATATCCAATTTGGATATTCATAGGGGGAGGCGGTATATATAATTTGGTTAGTACACAGGGTGGGCCAGCCCACACTGCGATATGTGTTCGCACCAGGTCCGTGCAGCAGAGCTGGTCCCCAGTCCTCTTGGTTAACCCTTGCCATTGGACCAAGACCTAGCTCTGTCAAGCCCGTGTGATGGCTGGTGTGCAACGGTCACCACACGTTAAAAAAATCCACGTACAGGCATCTTCCACCCTTCAACATGTAGTTTGGGATCTGGAATATTAGGTCCTTCATTGAAACACCTGTGAACTCATCCCTTTTTGGCATGGAAGCAAGTCATCCTCGCTTCGAGGAAGTGCATATGATGATTCATTCACACGGTGGGAATATCTAATTTGTTGTATACACAGGCTGGATATATCTAATTTGGGATATTCACAGGCTGAGTGTATCTCATTTGGATATTCACAGGGTGGGTATATCTCACTTGGGTATTCACAGGGTGGGTAGATCTCACTTGGGTATTCACAGGGTGGGTAGATCTCACTTGGGTATTCACAGGGTGGGTAGATCTAATTTGGGGTATTCACAGGGTGGGTATATCTACTTGTGGTATTTAAGGGGTGTGTATATCTAATTTGGTGCCGTGAACTCAAGTGGGAACAAGCCGTCCTCGTTCAAGGGACTGTCTATGATGATGATGATGATTCACAGGGTGGGGATATCTAATTTGGATATTCATGGAGCAGGGGGGCCGGATATATCTAAATTGGTTTTTCACAGGGTGGGTATAACTAGGTTGGGATATTCACAGGGTGGGTATATCTAATTTGGACATTCATAGGGTGGGTATATCTAACTTAGGGCATTCACAGGGTGGGTATAACTAATTTAGGGTATTCACAGGGTGGGTATAACTAATTTAGGGTATTCACAGGGTGGGTATAACTAATTTAGGGTATTCACAGGGTGGGTATAACTAATTTGGGTATTCACAGGGTGGGTATATCTAATTTGGGCTATATAGACATCACCAAGGTCCAGGTCGCTGATTGGACGTGGGCAGGTACAGCTCGAGCGGCGAGGGTGGGGCGAAAGAGTGGCGAAAGATTGTCGAGGGACATGATCAGGGCCCAGGAGAGGCATGAGGTCGGGGCCCAGAAGAGGCAAAGGCCCAGGGGCAGCCCACAGTGTGATATTTGTGTGCACTAGGTCTGTGCAGCAGAGCAGGTCCCCAGTCGTCTTGAATAACCCTTGCCACTGGACCAAGACCTAGCTCTGTCAAGCCCGTGTGGTGGCTGGTGTGCAATGGCCACCACATGTTAAATAAATCCACGCACAGGCATCTTCCACCCTTCAGGATGTTGTTCAGGATATAGAATATTAGGCACTTCATTGAAACACATGGGAACTGATCACTTTTTGGCGTGGAAGCAAGTCATCCTCGATATGAGGGACCACCTATGATGATGATGATGATGATTCACAGGATGGGTATACCTAAGTTCAGGTATTCGCAGGGTGGGTATATCTCGTTTCGAGGGACTGCCTATGATGATGATATCTAATTAAGGGTATTGGGAATCTACAGCGGTGCCAATCCTTACAGCACACTATCCACTGGAAGATAAAGAAAGTGTACCTGGTTTGTTCTCCCTGTGTTTGTCATATGACTGCATCGACCAGCTAGATTCATGTTCCAGGGCTCTCGTGAACAAAGTGCGTTGAAGATGTGAGGGCACCAAATCTGTCCAGTGTAAGATGCAGCTGTGCGGTATGCCCTCTGTGTCTGGGTGTGTAGGAGGTTTAGCTGGGCCAGGCGTGACAGGGAGGAGAAAGATATCGAGAGGGAGGGAGTGCCTGGAAGGCAGGGGAGGAAGTGATCAAATGCGAGCCAGGATTGGGAGAGGGAGTGAGGAATTATGGCGGAGAGGGCTGACTGGGAGGGAAATCTGGGGCCAGAAACAATCCTGTGTGCTGCAGTGGACCAGGAATGAGCTCTCCTGTACCTTCTCGATCCACATTCAGGTTAAGTATTTTTGTTTTAAAATCTTTCCTATTTGATGGCAGCCTGCAGTGGCCCTTCACAGACGTCTGGTTAGGCTGCACGTTGACCATGTTTACCTCAACACAGCGGTGCGGCACTGGCTGCGTACATAGCAGCACAGTTTTGAACAGGGGACATTGAACTGGCGTTAGGCCGCCCAATTTCCACAAGCTGAGCGCATCCCCTGTTTCTGGTGCAGACTCAGGACGCCTCTTTTGAAGCCTATACTGATACGGTGGGCAAAGCGCCACCAGCGTAAAATTTGCAGCTATGACCCAGGGGGCAGCACTCTCGCCTCTGAGTCAGAAGGTTGTGGGTTCAAGTCCCACTCCAGGGACTGGAGCACAAAAATCCAGTGCAGTGCTGAGGGAGCGTCAGAGGTGCCTTTCGAATGAGAGGTTCAACCGAGGCCCCGTCTGCTCTCTCGGGTGGACATAAAACATCGATTGCCACTATCTCGAAGAAGAGCAGGGGTATTATCCCCAATGTCCTGGCCAATATTTATCCCTCAAATCAACAAAATTAATACAGATGATTTGGTCATAACCATATTGCTGTTTCCACATTACACTGTGAAAAGTACTTCATTGGTTGTCCGGTGGTCGTGATGTGAATGTTTAAAAATGTACAAAGTCGAGAAGTTGAGAACGTGGGAATTATATATGGACAGTATAAGCTAACAAAGAATTCATGGAGGAATAGCCATGACATCTCAGACTCGAGACTGCAAAATGTTACAATACTAACACATATTGAAACAAAACCCACAGCTTGCAGAAAAACCTCAAGGTCTTATTAAATCATGTTATTAACCTGAAACATTAACAGAAGGTCTTTGTTTAAAATCAGACCATACTTAGGTCGGCTTATGAGTGGACAAAGGGAAAGAGGGATCAAAAGGGATAGGCTGGACTAGGATGTCACTCTAGCCCTATCTTGTTATCTTTTGCCGAAAATGTATAACTGTCGTCCCTTTACAATGTAACGTCACCTTGTCCGTAGGAAATGTGTACGCTCTATCAAGAGAGTATTCCTTCTGTCTGATAAGGTCCCCGATCGGGATTTGCTTTTTAAATAAAAGCTTGCTTTGTTTAAAGCACAATCGGTATTCGACTCAGTGATTTCACTGAATCAGATTGAGGTAAAAGAATCCAGGAATCAACATTGAAAGGTGCTATATAAATGCAAGTCTTTCTTTTATACCGCCTGCCACATTGGGCTCTTGGCCGCAATTTCTGCGCCAGAAAAACAGTCGATGCAGCATCAAATTTCAATTCCACTGGCTTTTATAACCAACAACAACTTGTATTTATATAGTACCTTAAATGTAGTAAAACATCACAAGGTGCTTCACAGGAGCGTTATTAAATAAAATTCGCCACCGAGCCACATGAGGAGATATTAGGGCAGCTGACCAGAAGCTTGGTCAAAGAGGTAGGTTTTAAGGAGCGTCTTAAAGGAAGGGAGAGAGGTAGAGAGGAAGAGAGATTTAGGGTGGGAATTTCAAAGTTTTGGTGCTTGGCCGTTGAAGGCACAGCTGCCAATGTCGGAGTGATTAAAATAGGGGATCTGCAAGAGGCCAGAACTGCAGAGATCTGGGAGGGTATTAGGGCTGGAAGAGGTTACATAGATAGGGAGGGGTGAGAACACACAGATTTGAAAACAAGGATGAGTATTTAAAATTGAGCCTTTGCTGGACCGGGAGCCAATGAATGTCATCATGCACAGGGGTGATGGGTGAACGGGACTTGGTGCAAGTTAGAATACAGGCAGCAGAGTTTTGGATCAAGTTTATGGAGAGTGGAAGATAGGAGGCCAGCCAGGAAAGCATTGGGATATTCAAGTCTGGAGGCAACAAAGACATGGATGAGGTTTTCAGCAGCAGATGATCTGAGGCAGGGGTGGAGATGGGTGATGTTACAGAATGGAACTAGACGGTGTTGGTGATGGTGTGGATAGGTAGTCAGAAGCTCATCTCAGGGTCAAATACAACACCATTGTTGCGGATGATCTGGTTCAGCCTCAGACTGTTGCAAAGTAGAGAATGGAGGCAGTAGGTGTCACAATTTCTGCCCCAATATATGTGAGCCCATCCCTTTAAATGTACCCACAATGCAATGTCAGCAGCACTAAAGGACAAGTCCTCTCTGGTTTATTTGCACCAGGTGAGTTCAGACTAATTTATTGTCACATTAAATTCATTCAATTGACAATTTGCAAATATGAAACTCCCAGAATAACCCAGGACTGGTGACAGAATCATTACTTCTTCCTGTAGACAGCCACAAGCCCATCAACGTACTCTTCTGTTATGTGGGTTGGCAGAATTGCCTTCTGCCACTGCTCCACATGTTGCTCCACAATCTTCTCCCACTGCCCTTTGCACACCAGCTCGTGGACTGAAGCAAGCACTTTATTTCTGTAATCACACTTTATAGTTGGCAGTGTGAAACAGATCAAGCCTCCTGCAAGAGAGATGAGTACCTGTCAGACAGCTCCATTTAATACAAGCATTCTCCAAGAACAGAGTTATACTGCACGCAATATAGCAGTCTCAGGCCATTTGAACAGTCGGCACCTGCAGTATCGCTCAGTGCACTCTGACCCTGCAGTACCGCTCAGTGCACTCTGACCCTGCAGTATCACTCAGTGCACTCTGACCCCACTCTAACAGCCGGTACCTGCAGTATAACTGAACATTCACCTGCAATTATTCTACAAGCAGTATGATTTTGAAGATGAACAATATGATTGGAACATCCCCCTCCTACAGCTAGATATTTCTGTTTGCCGACACATGACTGTAAAAGGAGCTTTCTGTGTAGAATTAGACCTGCCCCTGGAGCTGTTGCCTTGTGACAGTCACCTTGTTTGGGTGGCACGGCCTGTGGATGCTACAATGGCAGGCCGAGCTGTCTTACGGGGATGGGCCTTTCTACTCACCTGGTTTGGTGACTCTCAGTATCTCGGGAAGGATGTCCCACGGCAGATGTTGTTGAACCAGTCCACCAACAATAGTCACTAAATCATAGGTACCTACAGCAATTTAATCCAACAACAAAGAGGTTTGTTAGACTGCACAGGCCAACTGTTACCTGACGTCATATTAAAAAAGGTCTCTCATTTTGTTATAAGTCGAGTTCCCTTTAAACTCAACCAGTCAGATCAAAGAAGACACCACTCCTCTACCAGTAGAGGAATATCCTATGAATAATCTTTTAAAAATCCGATTATTGAAGTGGTTTATGTTTCACCTTTAATTAAGACAACTTAAGTGCAAACCGTAACATTGGGTTACTTACACTAACTGGTCTGTAATTTACCCTCTAATTTCCTGGTACAAGATGAATATCTGAGAAAAATTGAAAATCTATGGTCTTGCCCTGATCTTCTCTCTGGCATCTTTCAACAGGCCAGTGTGCATGGCACCAGGGCCCAGTGACATATCCACCGAGTTCTGATTATTTGTTCAGAACCAATTCCTTTTCCCAGCTCCCCAACAATTCCTGCATTATTTGTAAAAAGCCATTTATTTACTATATCTCCACCATATCCACTCGCCATCACTAGACTCCCTGCTCTCCTTTAACTGTTTTTACTTATGATAATGAAAACCCTACTTCCTTCTAAATTATCGGCTAACCTTTTTCTTGTATAATCCCGTTTAACCCTTTAGATCTCCCTCTTCAGCTCCCTACTTCACTTTCGACATTCCTCAGGATTTTCTTCAGTAATATAAGCCCTAATTTATCACTCTCGTCCTTTTAAGTTTCAATTTACTTTTAATCTTTCTACTTATCCGTGGAACTCTAGTGTTTGATACACAACTTCTCATTGAAGATTTCTTGTTGCTGATTCTGCACTTTTAGGGGTAGAAAGTGGCCCCCGCCCAAAACACACACATGGCGATGGTTTATACCGCAACTGCGGTTTAGGTCAAATATTTTGCAAAATTGCGCTTTGTTTTTTTCTTGTTTTGATCCAGAAGTCGGTGTTAGTGGTGGGCGGTGACTACACCGGAGCGGCAAAGACGGGTGGTGACAGCAACTGAGAGGCGGAAGTATGGGGCGGTGCAAATCACCGCAGATAACGTCATTGTGGAGTCACATTACCACGGCTCTCCTTTCACTTAAAGGGGAGAGCCTCCGCCATTTTAAAACTGTCAGCCCACTGGGCCACCAGGGAACAGCGGCCTGGCACGCAAGAGAGAGTGCCAGGCTGCCTTTTGGCGGTCTGGCCGAACTCGGGCATAATTGTCGGGCTGACATGGCAATCGGCCGACAAAAACACAGCGGCAGTGCGCCCTCCCCTTTAAGGGGAGCCGCACAACCGCTGCAGAAGGCCACAGCCTCGCTGGACCACCAGGAAAAGGTTGTTTTGGCACCGCCGGGCAAGCCGAAGACTTTCCATGGGTAATATTGCAGTCGGGGTTTAGATCGGCGGTACGCATGGTGCTGATGTGCTTAACACTGAACGGCAGCAACGGAGTGGTAAGGCGGGGATCGGTGCACCGTTGGGAAAACTCGGGAGGGCAATTGGACTAGCAGCGGCCATTCCACTCCGCAGCATGGCTGCCAATTTGCGGTGGCAACACGCCTTAAGGAGAGGGGCAATTTCAGCCCCTTAACTTCTAATTTTTCTGCTCTGTTAATGGGTCATGTCACTTTTTTGTTGCACTGAACTTAGCCTGATTCCAGTATCATTGGGCAAACAATTTGTGTGGTTTGCACCACCCATTAACGCCATGAAATGTTGAAAACAGCGATCGGTGCTCTTCTGCCAGTTGGTGCCATTTTGCCAGGACTGGTAGCCCTGCCCGTAAATGCGATCGCAGAGGGCTTTAAATGAACAAGATATTGATGTCAGTGAGTGTGTAACGCTCACTTGACACCCGGTCTACAACAATTGTGTTCACCATTCAACTTAGCGGTGTCTCTAAACGACAGGGAGAGCAGGCACCCAACAGCAGGAGGGAGGCAGCAGCAGCGATATTTAACGGGATCAGCAGCAATCAGTTACAGTGACATGGTTCTGCAGATTGAGTGGCTGTGTGCTACTTTCTGCAACTCCAACAGCTCTTTACTTATTTCAAGGTTCTTTGGTAACAGGATGTTGTTGCAAGGCTTCTGTTCACAACATTTACTCATAGTCATGGGGGCTGTACTGGCTGCCGACCTCACCTCCAGGATCTACGGTAGAGGGAGTGGAGACAGACAGAAACATGTGCACAGAGGGAGGAGGAGGGCCATGAGCCTCTCAACCAAGAGACCTTACCCAGCTAGGGTCTTCCGCAGCACTCCCCCCTCCAATTAAGTGAGGAGAAATGTATTAGGAGGCCACACTTCACCAAGGAGGTGGTCACAGAACTCTGCTGCCTCCTGCAACCAGACCTGCAGCCTCAGAGCAAGGCGACCATGGCTCTCCCAGTGGCCCTCACGGTCACCATGGCACTAAATTTCTTCACCAGCGGATCCTTCCAGTCTGCAGCAGGAGACGTAGCTTACACCAGTTCTCCATCCATCACAGCATCCAAGAGGTTGCTGAGGCTCTGTACCAGGAGAAGGGATTACATTGGCTTCACTCACAGCAGAGAGAAGCAGGATGAGTGCGCATGTGGCTTTGCCAGGATAGTGGGCTTCCTCATTGTTATGTTCAGAATAACTCCACAAGACTGTATGCTGCAAGCTCAAACTGTTGTGACCTTGGTCTCTAATGTAACTCCAGGGTGCCTAAGCAGCATGGTAGACTAACTTTTATACCGGTTTGCCCGGGGTGTGCAGGTGACCCTTGGGTCTCCCACAGGTGCACCCCCTGGTGGCAAGTCTTACACCTATGTATGTAAACTTTACCAAACACCCATGGTGCAAGGCGTCATTGACTGTACCCACGTGTCTTTCCAGGCACCACATAACTATCCGGCAATCTTCCGTAACCGCAAAGGCCTTCACTCACTTAATGTGTTGTGGGTGTGCCACCATACCCAGTGAATCCTCAATCTCAATGACCACTATCCTGGCAGCAACCATGACGCCTTCATCCTATGCCAGACCGGAGTGCCAGCAATCTTCCAGCCACCACCGCAAACCTCAGTGTGGCTCCTCGGAGACGGGCTATCTGCACTACAGCTGGTTCATGACTCGCCTCCTCGGAGACGGGCTATCTGCACTACAGCTGGTTCATCACTCGCTTCCAGCAGTCAGTGAGAGCTCTGCCTCCACCAGGAACATCATCGAGCAGACCATCGACCTACTGAAGTAACAGTTCCGCTCCCGTGACCACTCAGGAGGAGCCCTCCAGTACTCGCCAGAGAGGGTGTCCCATTTTGTGGTGGTCTGCTATATGCTCCACAACTTGACCATGAGGGCATACCCATTGCCACCAGGGATTGTGGAACCACCTCAGGAGGAGGACAAGGGAGTGAAGAAGGATAAAGGCGAGGAGGAAGAGGATGAGGACAAAGAAGTTGAAGAAGGAGTGAGGAGGCAGGTAGACAATTATCCATCTGGACAGGCTGTCCATGAACGGCTCATCAGACTCCGATTCCAATGAATAAAACCCAAGCTCCCCATTGCTAAACATGTCCCCATCCTACCACCCCCATCTGATGTGAAGGAGGTGCAAAATTCACAAGAACCCCTCCCAGTGTTTGGGCTCATTCAAAAGCAAATTTAATTTAGGACTACCTACCAAGAAGTTTGGAACTCTCAAGTGCTTACTGAAGAAACTACAAACTAATATAATTTTGTATTTTTTAAAAAGACAAATTCAAGGCTGTGGGCGGGCCTAAGGAACTAGCAGGAGACAATCTGATTAAGTGAGGTTACCTGGGTGTGATGACTAAGTTAATCTGTCTGAAGGAATGAGTATTCAAGAATCCTTCTCCACAAGAGACATTAACATCATAAAATCACCCAGAGATAGCTACCCATCAACATAGGTCTGGAAAACCATTTCAGCATATACATCACAAAGAGGCCCAATCCAGCCTGCATGCGAAAGACTGAGCACAAAAGGACATTGCAATTACAAAACTAATATTTCCATTAGGAAACAGTTTTCGAACATCAACTCACCCAAAACATGTCAACGTTTAACGAGCCCGCCAAAATATTACAAAGAAGAGCCAAGCCCACCAAATTTATACAAAGAATTTTGAACTGATTTGACGCCAAGATTAGAACCACTGAAATCGTAAAACTGCCCCTGTTTTCAACAGAGAGTAAGACATACTTGGCTATACACCAATCTATACACTTGTGTCATCAAGACAAGGAGAGAAACCATTGTAAACTAACTTCTCCAGCCTCGAAGTCCTGAAGTCCTGAAGGAAGGAAGAACATTACCATCGCGGCAGCAACCGATCACAGTCAACGTTGTATCAACCGAAAAACCACCGCGATCGACCAAACTCGAACCAAACTCCAACGGGAAAAAAACGAAGAATCGAAAAGCTTCCACTCTACAATCTAATCCTGACCTACCAACGGGTAAAACATTACCTAAAAGACTGTAGACACCTATTTCTAACCAAAGAAAACGGGTACTTACCCCCCAGATCCAAAACGCACCTTACCACATCAGCAGACTCAACCCAACTGAAGATTGTGCAGCTAGAAGTCTTCTCTGACATTCGGGGTACGGCAAGCAGACCCTAACCGCATGCAGCAAACCCAAAACCGCGATCTACTGTTAACTGTCAAAAGGATTAGTAATCTTAGTCCCTACCTGCCCTGGAGTCCAACCTAGCTAGAATTAGGTATTGGAAGGTGGGAGGTATAATTTTACTGTAACTCCCTTTGAATGTTTAGTGTATGGTTCTTTATTCGAGTATTATAAGTTTGACCTTGTACCTTTCCTTGTATTGTCCCTTATTACAATGATTGTAAGTTTGGCCTTGTATTTCCTTGCGAGTGTAATAAGCTTGTATTTCCTTGACTAATAAAAACAAAGTTCTTTTGCATCAATCCAGTGTCCTTTGCACTTTTGTCATACCCCCCAAATAAATCCAGAGTATAGAACCCAAGGGAGTGGGAGTGATTCGAACCGCTCAAGTTGGTCAGAAGGGAACCTGACCCCCTCATAGAAACCACCCCCTTACAGATGGAATATCACAGTATTCTGGACGCAAAGCTGAAATGAAAGTCAGCACAAAATTAAGATTCCAAACAAAATGAATGAAACTGATCAATGATCACATGACATATTTACAATAATACTATTAACTAATCACCTTTGTGCAATCCCTTAGTGTCTGTTGTTCGTGTGGGTTTTCCTGATGAATTAACTGTGCAAATAGATGTTAACAAATATGATGTGATTGGGATTACGGAGACGTGGCTCCAGGATGAGCAGGGCTGGGAACTCAACATCCAGGGGTATTCAACATTCAGGAAGGATAGAATAAAAGGAAAAGGAGGTGGGGTAGCATTGCTGGTTAAGGAGGAGATTAAGGCAATAGTTAGGAAGGACATTAGCTTGGATGATGTGGAATCTGTATGGGTAGAGCTGCAGAACACCAAAGGGCAAAAAACGTTAGTGGGAGTTGTGTACAGACCTCCAAACAGTAGTAGTGATGTTGGGGAGGGCATCAAACAGGAAATTAGGGGTGCGTGCAATAAAGGTGCAGCAGTTATAATGGGAGACTTTAATATGCACATAGATTGGGCTAACCAAACTGGAAGCAATACGGTGGAGGAGGATTTTCTGGAGTGCAATATGTCGAGGAACCAACTAGGGGGGAGGCCATCTTAGACTGGGTGTTATGTAATGAGAAAGGATTAATTAGCAATCTTGTTGTGCGAGGCCCCTTGGGGAAGAGTGACCATAATATGGTGGAATTCTGCATTAGGATGGAGAATGAAACAGTTAATTCAGAGACCATGGTCCAGAACTTAAAGAAGGCTAACTTTGAAGGTATGAGGCGTGAATTGGCTGAGATGGATTGGCGAATGATACTTAAGGGGTTGACTGTGGATGGGCAATGGCAGACATTTAGAGACCGCATGGATGAACTACAACAATTGTACATTCCTGTCTGGCATAGAAATAAAAAAGGGAAGGTGGCTCAACCGTGGCTATCAAGGGAAATCAGGGATAGTATTAAAGCCAAGGAAGTGGCATACAAATTGGCCAGAAATAGCAGCGAACCTGGGGACTGGGAGAAATTTAGAACTCAGCAGAGGAGACAAAGGGTTTGATTAGGGCAGGGAAAATGGAGTATGAGAAGAAGCTTGCAGGGAACATTAAGACGGATTGCAAAAGTTTCTATAGATATGTAAAGAGAAAAAGGTTAGTAAAGACAAACGTAGGTCCCCTGCAGTCAGAATCAGGGGAAGTCATAACGGGGAACAAAGAAATGGCGGACCAATTGAACAAGTACTTTGGTTCGGTATTCACGAAGGAGGACACGAACAACCTTCCGGTTATAAAAGGGGTCGGGGGGGTCTAGTAAGGAGGAGGAACTGAGGGAAATCCTTATTAGCCGGGAAATTGTGTTGGGGAAATTGATGGGATTGAAGGCCGATAAATCCCCAGGGCCTGATGGACTGCATCCCAGAGTACTTAAGGAGGTGGCCTTGGAAATAGTGGATGCGTTGACAGTCATTTTCCAACATTCCATTGACTCTGGATCAGTTCCTATGGAGTGGAGGGTAGCCAATGTAACCCCACTTTTTAAAAAAGGAGGGAGAGAGAAAACAGGGAATTATAGACCGGTCAGCCTGACATCGGTAGTGGGTAAAATGATGGAATCAATTATTAAGGATGTCATAGCAGTGCATTTGGAAAGAGGTGACATGATAGGTCCAAGTCAGCATGGATTTGTGAAAGGGAAATCATGCTTGACAAATCTTCTGGAATTTTTTGAGGATGTTTCCAGTAGAGTGGATAAGGGAGAACCAGTTGATGTGGTATATTTGGACTTTCAGAAGGCGTTCGACAAGGTCCCACACAAGAGATTGATGTGCAAAGTTAGAGCACATGGGATTGGGGGTAGTGTACTGACATGGATTGAGAACTGGTTGTCAGACAGGAAGCAAAGAGTAGGAGTAAATGGGTACTTTTCAGAATGGCAGGCAGTGACTAGTGGGGTACCGCAAGGTTCTGTGCTGGGGCCCCAGCTGTTTACACTGTACATTAATGATTTAGATGAGGGGATTAAATGTAGTATCTCCAAATTTGCGGATGACACTAAGTTGGGTGGCAGTGTGAGCTGCGAGGAGGATGCTGTGAGGCTGCAGAGCGACTTGGATAGGTTAGGTGAGTGGGCAAATGCATGGCAGATGAAGTATAATGTGGATAAATGTGAGGTTATCCACTTTGGTGGTAAAAACAGAGAGACAGACTATTATCTGAATGGTGACAGATTAGGAAAAGGGGAGGTGCAAAGAGACCTGGGTGTCATGGTACATCAGTCATTGAAGGTTGGCATGCAGGTGCAGCAGGCGGTTAAGAAAGCAAATGGCATGTTGGCCTTCATAGCAAGGGGATTTGAGTACAGGGGCAGGGAGGTGTTGCTACAGTTGTACAGGGCATTGGTGAGGCCACACCTGGAGTATTGTGTACAGTTTTGGTCTCCTAACCTGAGGAAGGACATTCTTGCTATTGAGGGAGTGCAGCGAAGGTTCACCAGACTGATTCCCGGGATGGCGGGACTGACCTATCAAGAAAGACTGGATCAACTGGGCTTGTATTCACTGGAGTTCAGAAGAATGAGAGGGGACCTCATAGAAACATATAAAATTCTGACGGGGTTAGACAGGTTAGATGCAGGAAGAATGTTCCCAATGTTGGGGAAGTCCAGAACCAGGGGTCACAGTCTAAGGATAAGGGGTAAGCCATTTAGGACCGAGATGCGGAGGAACTTCTTCACCCAGAGAGTGGTGAACCTGTGGAATTCTCTACCACAGAAAGTTGTTGAGGCCAATTCACTAAATATATTCAAAAAGGAGTTAGATGAAGTCCTTACTGCTAGGGGGATCAAGGGGTATGGTGAGAAAGCAGGAATGGGGTACTGAAGTTGAATGTTCAGCCATGAACTCATTGAATGGCGGTGCAGGCTAGAAGGGCCGAATGGCCTACTCCTGCACCTATTTTCTATGTTTCTATGTTTCTACCTCATGCCCCTACGAAGTGCTGCCCCAGTGGCTGCAGAATACCTGGTGGGAGGCTGCTGTGTTTCCATGTGAGACACCTCAGATAGCCTTGCAAGACGAACTCGAGCAGCTCGGGACCTTGAAACCCGGCTGTACAGAGCACCATCTCAGCATGGGCAGCAGCAGTCTGGGCTGGCTGGATGGTGGAGCGACAAGGACAATTGCAGAGTGGCAGCAGTCTGGGCTGGCTGGATGACAGGCAGCGACAAGGGCAATTGCAGAATGGCAGTGGCAGGTACAGGAATCCTTTCATCCCGAGAGAGGAGAGCAGGTTCCTGCTCCATTGACCCATTGACCCCCGGAGCAGCGCTTCAACATTCCTCGCAATCGGTTGGAGCACAGGTTGCTGGCCTGCTGTGACCGTGAAAGGCCCGGTCAATGGTGGTAGACCCAACCATGGTGGCAGCAGTCAGAGCTTGCTTGGCTTCAAACTGAGGCTGAATGAAAGCAGTCTGAGCGTGGGTAGGCTCAAGTTGAGACGACACGAGAGCAGTCTGAGCTTCCACTGCAGCACTAAGACGATGAGTGGCTCCTGCCTGTGCGACAATGGAAGATGCAAAATCACCCAGCATGTGTGACGTCACGTCCGAATCGCCATAGTCTCTCTGGGAGTGTACAATCACTTCCAGGCTGGAAATCCTGGGCTCCTCGCTCTGCTCAAAGCCACATGCAATGTTGGAGCCGGACTCCTCCATGCTCTTTGACATTGTCGAGAGACTCTCGGGCAGCCTTGCCATTGCACCCATCAATTATTTGTGCATGTCCATCACCCTTCTTCTGAAGACTTGCCCATTGAGGACCTGATGTGAATCGTGTGCAGCAGACCTCATGCATGTACCCGCCTTCTGGGGAGCTGGCCCCGGAGCTATCCTTTCCCCCTGGTCTTGCTGCAGCCCACTCATGCCTGGTGCCTCACCCTGTGCAGCTCCCGCTTCCACACTAACCTCTAAAGTTGACGTAGTGCCAATTTCCGAGCTAGTGTCTGCGAGTGAGAGATGCAGCGATGCAGTGTCTTCTCCCCCCTGCCTCGCTCGCTCTCTGCGCTGCCCTGGGGACAGGCTACTCGGGAGCTTGTTGATTATCGGAAAGCAGCAAGGCCCAAGAGTTGGGTTACGGTGGGGCATGGGGGGAGGGGGGGGGGGAGGCATACAGCATGGATTGAGAAAAGATTGAGGTCTGAGGGGGAAGTGGGGTGCGAAAAGGATTAGGAATAAGCAAACTGTTGTTGTCCCCAAGGGGTTCAACCTTGCCGGTTACCACAGCGTCGAGCAATACCTGCTCCTCAGACTGGCTTAATTGCTGACTGCCTGCCTGGCCCCTGCCTGCTCCCACTCACAGCGATTATGTGCCACCTTGGCCTACAAGAGAAAGAGAAGTGTTGAGTGAGTTCAGTGCAATGCGTTTGAATGCTGTGCCTGCCATAGTTGAATAGCTGTCAGTATGTGCAAGGTGTGGGATATGGGTGTCAGTGTTGCATCTGTGATGATTGTGAGGGTTAAGTGAAGCTATGATTGTGAGGTGTGAGTGGTGATAGGTAGTGATTGTAGCTTTGGAAGTGCTGGGCAGTATGATGCATTCATAGAGTCATAAAATCATGGAATGGTGGTTACAGCTCAGAAGGAAGCCATTCAGCCAATCAAACCCATGCAGGCTCTCTGCAAGAGCACTTTAGCTAGTCCCAGCCCCCACCCTTTCCCCTACAAATTTTTTTTCCCCCGTTCAAGGTTTTCCAATTCCCTTTTGAAAGCTGTGATTGAATCTGCCTCCACCACCCTTTCAGGCCGTGCATTCCAGATCCTAACCACTCGCTGCAGAGACATGTTTTTCCTCATGTTGCCTTTGTTTCTTCTCCAAATCACCTTAAATCTGCATCCTCTAGTTCTCAACCCTTCCACCAATAGGAACAGTCTGTCTCTGTCTAGATCCCTCATGAATTTGAGCAGCTATCAAATCTTCTCTCAATCTTCTCTGTTCAAATGGAAACCTCAGCTTCTCTAGTCTATCCACGTAATTGAAGTCCCTCAACCCTGGAACCATTCTTGTAGATTTCTTCTGCACCTTCTCCAAGGCCTTCACATCCTTCCTAAAGTGCGGTGCCCAGAATGGAACACAATACTTCCGTTGAGGCCGAAGCAGTGTTTTATAAAGGTTCATCATAACTTCCTTGCTTTTATGCTCTATGCCACTATTTATGAAACACAGGATCCCATTTGGTTTGTGAACTGTTTTCTCAACTTGCCCTACCACCTTCAAAAATTTGTGCACATATACCCCCCAAGTCTCGCTGTTCATGCACCCCCTTTACCCTTTAGTTTATATTGCCACTCCTCATTCTTTCTAACAAAATGTATCACTTCGTACTTTTTTGCGGAAAATTTTATCTACCATATGTCCACCTATTCCACCAGCCTATGTATGTCCTCTTGAAGTCTATCATTATCCTCCCCACTGTTCATTATACTTCCAAGTTTTGTATCATCTGAAAATTTTGAAATATTGCCCTGTACACCCAAGTCAAAGTCCTTAATACACATCATGAAAAGCAGTAGCCCTAGTACCAGCCCTCAAAGCAGAGTGTGAAGCTTGTGGTGCAGATGGTAGTATGTGGCACTTGCTGAAATATTCACTCACCTTGACGAACCATGTGAGGTCATTAAACTTCTTCCTGCACTGGGTGTGGATCCTGGTGACAAGAGTGTGAGCCGTGACGTGGCCTGCGATCTCACGCCATATGGTCCAGGATGTGTGTAGCGAGGGCCTCCTGCCAGTCTGCGGGTATGGGACCACCTACCCGCCCACTGTGAATACCGATGCTGCATAGCTTCACCAGTGACTTCTGGGCTCTCTCCCTTGGTCTCGGTTCTGCCATGATGATTTGTAACTGTCTGTTACTTATCCTTAACCTTGTCCAGTTTGTTGTTAGGGCAGCTGAAGACCCAACCACCCTGACAATGAGGTGCTGCAGCATTAATGCACCTCCCCTTTAAGTGGAAAAAGCCTGTGGCAAGCATGACTGTGAATTAGACTGGCCCAGATATTGGTCCATCTGTTGAGTGTTAAGCCAATGAGCATCAGTTTTAGCACTGAAATCATGAGTACAATCATGTTAATAAAGAGTGAGCAGAATTTTGCGTGCTAACTAGACCATTTTCAGGTGGCACAGTTTAACCTCACTTAGTCTTAACTCTGAACATTGCTGGGCTACAACCAATCTCTAGGCCCTTGTCTTTGACTCTTCATTGTCCTTTGCTGTTTTCACATTGAGCCTATTGTATTGCTGCTATTCCCCAATTAATGCTTACTTTCACGTTGGCGATCTTACCCAAACTCATTCCCAGATATAAAGCTAGCAACGCTTTCTCACCATCTTAGGAGAAGACATAAAACTCAGAATGTCTGAAGAATGAAGGGGCTTGCTCCCTGAGGGCTATGAGTGCTGTTTAGATGAGTTAGAATGAGCTGCTTTACCTGCTTTTAGAGGCAGTGGCTTATCTGCAGTTATCATCCACTGTGTGAGACGCTGATACAGGCCTTTGGATTCAGCTGTCTTCAGCATTCCTTCATTGCCGTCTATTCCATGGATATTCTTAAATCCCACTTTCTGCAACTACAGAAATCAGATTTATTTACATTATGTGTTATCCAACAAGCCACCGATTGTCCATTACACTTGTCTCCACGGTATTTTATCAAGCTCCGCATGAAGGGTTAAGTGTGCCACACAATTTGGAGTCCCAGCATCTACACTACTCCATGATTTGGTCAGGAGAGTATCATTTTGGGGACTTGCACCAATTGCAACAAACTGAAACAAATTTATGACAAAAATGAAGCATTTTTCTCTCTCGTGTCATTATCATAGGCAGTCTATCATGTATCTTACATTATTATATATAACTGTATCCTAACATGCTATACATGACTGTAATAAGATATGACCTGTAACCACCAGCATACCTTACACCAGGGGTGCACTTGCAAGAGACAGGTATATAAGGACAGGTCTCAGGCAAGTGCAGCATTCCAGAGCTGTGAAATAAAGGCGCAGGTGCAGAGTGACCTTGACTTCACTACATGCCTCGTGTGAATCTGTACTGAGGGGACAGGACTTTACACAGTCCTCCGAAATCGAGGAAGACTTGCTTCCACTCAAAAAGTGGGTTCTCTGGTGACGGTACAGTCCAATACGGGAATTATAGTCTCTGTCACAGGTGGGGCAGACAGTTGTTGAAGGAAAGGGTGGGTGGGGAGTCTGGTTTGCCGCACGCTCCTTCCGCTGTCTGCCTTTGATTTCCGCATGCTCTCGGCGACGAGACTCGAGGTGCTCTGTACCTCCCGGATGCTCTTCCTCTTCTTTGGGCGGTCTTGGGCCAGGAATACCCAGGTGCCCATGGGGATGTTGCACTTTATCAAGGAGGCTTTGAGGGTGTCCTTGAAATGTTTCCTCTGCCTACTTGGGGTTCGCTTGCCGTGTCGGAGCTCTAAGCAGAGCACTTGCTTTGGGAGTCTCGTGTCGGGCATGCGGACAATGTGGCCCGCCCAACGGAGCTAGTCAAGCTTCGATGCTGGGGATATTAGCCTGAGTGAGAACTCGTGTATCTTTTTCTACCACGGTTCATGGGACCAAAAACAGAAAATGTTACTAACAGAAAATGGGCTTGCTTCTTTTCATACCCCGAG
The DNA here is from genome assembly GCF_044704955.1 of Pristiophorus japonicus. NCBI lineage: Eukaryota > Metazoa > Chordata > Chondrichthyes > Pristiophoridae > Pristiophorus > Pristiophorus japonicus. The sequence continues at coordinate 65,641,047 of NC_091993.1, read as the reverse complement.
ATTTCCCTGCGTCTGTGCCCAACTGAGCTGGATTTCCTGTGTGCAGGACAGTAGCAGGTAAGGTGCTGGATTAACTGTCCAGAAGTTGTGAGTTCAAATCCCACCAGGGCAAGTTGGGAAATTGAATTCATTAAATCTTGAAATTTGTGGGCTGACAACAGAAAAAATGATCTTGGAAGCTGCCGGATTGTCATAAAATCCCAACTTGTTCATTTATGTCCTTCAGGGAAGGGAACCTGCTTCTCCTCCCCATCCTGGCCTCCGTACTCCAGTCCCACGCTACATGGTTCACTCTTAATGTCCTCAGAGAAACTTGGGCTGGGCAACAATTGCTGCTTTCCCAGCGTTGCTCACATCCTGAGAATGAATTAAATTAGAAATGTTTGGAAAGTTGGTCAGGCTACAGCGCATATCTACAAAAGAGCCTCCTGATTGCAGCGATACGGGCAAAGAGTGGGGGAGTGGGGCTAACTGGCTCTTCGATAGAGCCACCACAGACTCGATGGACTGAATGGCCTCCTTCTGTACTGTGCTATTCGATGATTCCATGATATTCCAGCAATACTTTAAATGGAGGGAAATTGAGCAGTTCCTTTAGGTGTGTGTGCTCCAACACACCTGATTTTCTGATACCCACTGTGCACAGATGTGATAATGTGTAGCAAGCAGGGTCAATAACAGGAAGATCTGCCCTGTTATGTCAGGTATCTGAGGGAGGGGCCGTTTAATTCAAATACAAGCACCCCGTGGGTTCTGTTTGCACACGTGTTGGATCGGCACCTTTATTTAAGTTTAAGCGATTCACATTTCTCTTTGTCCTGGGGAATTTTGGGAAGCCCATCTCAGCCTGTCTTGTTCAAATGGAATCACCACTGGAAACTTTTAGAGATAAAAAGATATATTCCCCCAGGAATATACAGTGATCATTGTCAGTATATTTGAACATGCTTGTGGGGAAGTTGTCAGTACCTTCACCCACTTCACACTTTCTCTTCCTCCGCTCACACCAACAATAGCAGCATGTTCAATAACAGGAAATGTAGACATTCTAAAACCTTCACACTATCGAAAGAAAGAAAGACTTGCATTTATATAGCACCTTTCACAACCACTGGTCGTCCCAACAGGTTTACAGCCAACAAAGTACTTTTTGGAAGTATTGTAGTGTAGGAAATGCAGCAACCAATTTGTGGACAGCAATATTCCACAAATAGCAATGTGATAATGACCAGAAGATCTGTTTTTGTTGTGTTGATTGAGGAATAAATATTGGCAGGACACCAGGGATAACTCCCCTGTTCCTCTTCAAAATTGTGCCATGAGATCTTTTACGTCCACCTGAGAGAGCAGACAGGGCCTCAGTTTAACATCTCATACGAAAGACGGCACCTCCGACAGTGCAGCATTCCCTCAGCACTGCACTGGAGTGTCGGCCTAGATTTTTCTGCTCAACTATCTGGAGTGGGTCTTGAACCCACAACCTTTTGACTCAGGTGAGAGTGCTACCCACTGAGTCACAGCTGACACTACGCTGCCCAGAGCGATGAATGTAAGGGTAGTTTGCACGGGTTTATATCAATATCTCCGTGGCATTTGATTACCGTTTCATTGTCTCTTACCCCTTCAGCCACCTGTCCTGTTCCACAGGGCACGTCAAGGACCAGTGCACTGCCTCGATCTTCTGGATACACAGAGTCCAAGGTCTCCACACCGAACCTGGGAGCCTCGTACTCCATCACAGTCATTTGCTGAGGGCAAAAAGAGATTTCATTCATTCATACATCTGGCTACTGAAGAGTTTCGCTCTCCACAATCTTTATCTTGGAGAATGGCAGTGGGGCGGGGTCACGGGGGAAGTGAGGGGGAGCTCATTCTGGAGTATGCACTGGACCAGGGGAGTCGATTGAACCAGGCTACCCATGACCCTGCTTGTATCCATCGCCACTCTGCTCACCCATACACCCACTGCTGTCCTTTACTGTACCTAACCTGCTCTCAGAACAGCCGTGCTTCTGCAGTCTGAGATTGTCACATCTGATGGTGACAGATAGATCTGCTGCCTATCTGCTGTACCTAGTGACCACCACCCTCACCCTTTTTGTCTCCGGACCCTTCCTGGGCACTACCGGAGACTCCAGAATCTCCTAGTCAGTTGCACAAAAAAAGCATAAGGCAGCCCACTGATGGATTGTTTGCTAAGGCTGGCAATGATGTAAGTTTCCCTAGTGATAACAGCCAGACTGAGCAGGAATTCAGAATGGGAGACTTCAACTATCCTATTATAGACTGGAACAGTGGTAGTGTAAAGGACAGAGTAGGGGAGAAAATTCTGTAGTGTGTTCAGGAGAACTTTCTTGATCAGTACATTTCTGGCCCAAAGAGGAAGGAGACATTGTTGGATCTGGTCCTTGGGAATGAGATGGGTCAAATGAAGCAAGTGTCAGTGGAGGAACATTTCGAGAACAGTGATTGAGATTTGGGTGCACAGGGCACAATTTCAAAGTCTGCAGATGACACAAAACTTGGAAGTATAGTGAACAGTGAGGAGGATAGTGATAGACTTCAAGAGGACATATACAGACTGGTGGAATGGGCGGACACGTGGTAGATGAAATTTAATGCAGCAAAGTGTGAAGTGATACATTCTGGTAGGAAGAACGAGGAGAGGCAATATAAGCTAAAGGGTACAATTGTAAAGCGTGTGAAGGAAGAGCGGGACCTGGGGGTACATGTGCTCAAATCATTGAAGGTAACAGGGCAGGTTGAGAAACCATTTAAAAAATCTTACGGGATCCTGGGCTTCATAAATAGAGGCAGAGTACAACAACAAGGAAGTTATGATGAACCTTTATAAAACACTGGTTCGGACTCAACTGGAGTATTGTGTCCAATTCTGGGCACCGTACTTTAAGAAGGATGTGAAGGCCTTGGGGAAGGTGCAGAAAAGATTTACAAGACTGTTTCCAGGGATGAGGGACTTCAATTATGTTGATGGACTGGAGAAGCTGGGTTGTTCTCCTTAGAGCAGAGAAGGGTGAGAGGAGAATTAATAGAGGTGTTCGAAATCATGAGGGGCTCAGACAGAGTAGATAGAGAGAAACTGTTCCCATTGGCGGTAGGATGGAGAACCAGAGGACACAGATTTAAGGTGGTGGACAAAAGAACCAAAGGTGACACGAGGAAAAAAACTTTACGCAGCGAAGGGTTGGGATCTGGAATGCACGGCCTGAAAAGGTGATCGAGGCAGATTCAATTGTGGCTTTCAACAGGAGTGTGAGAGTGACATGTGCTACCTGGTCATAGTTCTCACACCAAGAGTTGTAAAACGCGAGTTTCTCTTCAATTTCCATGTCTCGGTACATACTGAGTACATTCTCGGTGGCAGCAACAACATCTATTTCAGACTGTTCCATCCTGTGGAAATATAGAATAAGAGCCGGTAATAGGAAGGTTCGGATAAAATATTGCAGCAAAAAGGTCCTTTCTTTCAAATTACAAGGGATTGAAATGAGACTGTTGTGTATGTATAACCGAAGTATATACCTTGTACACTCAATGTACAGTTATATAAGACTACTGGATGTATCTTCACACTGTATACACGATGCTTGTACCACAAGAGGGCGCAACTGGTGGAGACCTAGGGGTCACCTGTACACGACAAGTAACCAGGTATAAAAGGGAGCTCACCATGCTGTACCCTCAGGAGATGTAATAAATGGACTAAGGTCACCACAGTTCAAGTACAATACCTTACCTCGTGAAGTCATTACTAGAGTGCTTACAGACACAATAATTGGCAACGAGATTACGAATTTCCACTCGAAAAATGGCTAACCTTGGCATCTTTCAACAATTCGCCGATGGGGAAGATTGGGAGGCCTTTGTGGAAAGGCTCAAACACTTTCATTGCGAATGACCTGGCGGGAGACACACCGACCTCGCTGGCTGATAAGAGCAGAGCTATCCTGCACAGCAGTTGTGGGCCCACCGTCTATGGCCTTGTCAGGGACTTGCTAGCCCCAGAGAAGACAACAACAAAAACATATACGGAGCTCATAACGATGATACAGGGACAGCGCAAACCTAAAGAGAGCATCCTCACCGCCAGACACCGGTTCTACACCCACTGGCAGCCCGAAGGCCAAGAAATCGCGAAATATGCTGCAGACCTCAGACGATCGCCTGCACCATGTGATTTTGGCAACCACCTCACCGAAGCACTGCGGAACATCTTCGTTATCGGAATCGACCACGAGGACCTTCTCCACAGGCTGCTTTCTGCAGACACCACGGTCACCCTGCAGAAGGCAATTAACGTCAGCCAGGCATTCATGGTCTCGGCCTGCGATTCCAAGCGGATGACTCACCTCCAGGACTCTAACCCGGCAAGTTCTGTGAACCGACTGGCACCTTTTAGAGGCAAGGCTGCTGCTAGCAGTCTCTCTCAGGGTAGAGAGAACAGAACCCCGAGTCCCGCAACCCTGAGTCCGCCACATGGGGCCAACTGGCCAACCCCATGCTGGTGCTGTGCGGGAAATCACAGGGCCCACCAGTGCCACTACAAAGACTATACTTGCAAAGGCTGTAACCCGAAGGGCCACCTCCAGCGAATGTGCAAGAAAAATTTTACTCACCGAGTCAATGAAGAGTCGGCCGATCATCCGGACTCCAGCGAGATGAAGAGAGAATCCATGAGGCGGCTCAGCCCCTCAAAGAGGTGTACGGAGTGTTTACCTGCTCCACTGAGAGTTCTCCGTTGAAAATGGGAGTTAAAATAAACGGTGTTCCAGTCATGATGGAGGTGGACATGGGGGCGAGCCATTTGCTGATGAATCAGGCGGCCTTTGAGAAACTTTGGGAAAATCCAATCGAACGACTTAAAATGATCCTGATCTAAGTGAAGCTGCTCACCTACACAAACGACACCATCCCAGTCGCTGGCAGCGTGGATGTCCAGGTGTCCCATGATGGCGCGATGTATAAGCTACCTTTGTGGATCGTTGCTGGTGATCCTCTTTCTACAGCGATGCCGGTAATACTCATGTAAAGGATGTAATTGACAAATGCAAGTATGTAAATGTAACTAACCGTGTTGAGTCGGTGATTGCGGTCGGAGCCAATGTATTATGACAGTAAATGAAGTAATGATGTGCGATGCCGGGTTCTACATGTATACCGACAAAACCAAGGGCAACCTCCCGTCGGAAGCACCCAGGTCCAGCAGGCTACCCGATCATGTAGCCTGTGCACCCGGGACCAATGTGATGCTCCAGGGAGCGTGGCCACACACAGAGGGAGCATACCAGCTGCAGGGTCAGCGATCAGTGGATGGCAAAGGCACCACTATTGGTACTCTGCCCCAGATCGGCTCTATCTGTCTGGCCTCCAGGGCCAGTACCGGGAGCAAGAGGCTTGCACCCTCCAGCCGTCCCAATGGGACCTGGGATGACCAGGCTCCCACTACCATCGATGGGCGGAAGGGAGACACTGCAGCCCTCAAAGGAGGACAGGGAGGCCACACACTCCTGTGGCTCTGCCCACACTAGGCAATGGCAAAGGCCCTGAGACTCAGCCAGGTGAGCGATCCGAGCCCACCCAGCTGGCAGGGGGCGCAGTGCCGCCATCAGACAACCTGGACACTGTCCGGTTACTCTGGAACTAGCGTCCTCACCCACCTGCACCTATACAGCCCAGGGGCAAGACTGTGATACCACGTATGTACCTGACCTGTAAAATGAACTTGTTCCACTACTGCTAAACTCAAACAGTGATATAATTAATCCTATGAGTTTTTTTTGTTCTTTCCTTCTGTACATTTATGCACATGCAGGTGTTGAGCCACACACATGGTCTATGTATGGGGGCAGGGGGAGGGGGGGGAAATGGATGTATGTAGCCATGGACACACATGGATCACACCCAGAACCCACTCAAACCCCAATGCAACCTCTAACCGTCCACTGCTGACCATTTCCCAATGTTGCGGCAATAAGGACTTGGGTGTCAACAGGGAGAGAGCCTAGCCAAAGCATAGACAAGGTGCAAGGGCTTTGGGCACTCAAGTCTCTTGCCAGAGCACACAATGCAAAGGCCAGTGGCACAAGACTTAAGGGAGAGTGATGTTGTGTATGTAAAACGTAAGTATATACCATGTACACTCAATGTACAGTTACATAAGACCATTGAATGTATCTTCACACTGTGTACACTACACTTGTACCACCAGAGGGTGCAACTGGTGGAGACCTAGGGGTCACCTGTACATGACAGGTAACCAGGCATAAAAGGGAGCTCTCACCATGCTGTACTCTCACTCAGGAGCTGTAATAAATGGACTAAGGTTATCACAGTTCAAATACAATACCTTGTCTCATGGAGTCATCACTAGAGTGCTTACAGACACAATAGAGATGATACACCCTACCTGTAATTACAGGATAGGACAACAATGAGATAGATACACTCTGCCTTGCAGGCAACAAGGAAACAATTCAGTGTTTTGACTTTTCCATAATTGCATTACATTTTGAGACTGAGAAAGAAAGGGGGCGAAATTGCCCCGCGCCTGTTTGGAGGCGGTAACCTTCCGGGGCTGGGACATTTATTGCATGGCCTGAAATTTCTGCCCCCAGCGAGGAATTCGACCCCTTAACGGAGGTGGAGCATGATGAGTCCAACGCCCCACCAGCAACGTCAGTGCTCCACATTGCACTGACACGGCAGAACGTCCTACCTCTTCAATTAAAGGGGAGGGGCATTGTGCGCTCCGCAGTCCCTTTGGTGACTGCCACTGGGCCACCAGGAACACCATTGACTGGGTCAGGCTGCAGGATGCCGGCAAACAGAAAAATATGACGGCCATTGCGTAAACAGCCTCCCCTGTAAAAGGCGCCCCGGCTGCGGATGTCCCCCAGCTTCACGACCCGCGAAGGTGGCGGTAACATCGGCCAGCGCCATCCTCGCCGTCTGCGGGGTAATTTCCCCCCCGCGGGACACAAAGGGGTCAACGCAGGGCGAGGAGGGGTCAGCACGCATGGCGATGTCGTCATTGGCGTGTGTGCGCCAACCCAGGGCGCAAATCGTGGGGAACAGCACTAACAACACAACCACCCCTAAACCTCCGGGGCAGAGGCACTGACTTTTACACCCTTTTTGCTGATCAGAACTCCGGTCAATCTCGACTCCACATTGACGCAGATTCTTACAACATTCACCTTGATAAATTATTGTCAATGCTGAGCCAGTAGTTTATGTGTCCCTCTGCTTCGACAGGAGGAGGAAGCAGCAGTATTAGAGGATATAGACATGGGATTCCAGGAATCTTACACTCAGTTACAGACCACCAACGTATGGGTTCAGAGCTCTGAAGACATTCTCACTGTAAAACCTCTTCAGATTGCACTGTTCTATTCATCGAATCATAGAATCTTACAGCACCGGGGGAGGCCATTTGGCCCATCGTGCCCGGGTTATCTCTTTGAAAGTGATCCCCAATTAGTCCCACTCCCCTGCCCTTTCCTCATAGCCCAGCAATTTTCCTTTTTAAATGATTTACTCAATTGGGTGTGAAAGTTACTATTGAATCTGCTGCCACCACCCTTTCAGGCAGTGCATTCCAGATCATAACAGCTCGGTTTAAACACAATTTCCCCATCTCACCTCTGGTTCTTTTGTTAATTATCCTAAATCTGTGGACTCTGGTTACCGACCCCCTGCCAGTGGAAACCATTTCTCCAAATTTACTCTGAAAATCCTTCATAATTTTGAACACCTCAATGAAACCTTCCCTTAACCCTCTCTGCTCTAAGGAGATGAATTCTCCAGTCACTCCACATAACTAATGTCTCTCATCCTTGGTCTCATTCGAAATCCCCTCCACCACCTTGACATGCTTCCTAAAGTGTGGTGCCCAGAATACTCCAGCTGGGGCTGAACTAGTGATTTATAAAGGTTTAGCAACTTCCTTTCAGAAGTCCAACCATTAGCCCCATTAATAAGTTGGTTCCCACTTCAGATGTATTAGTCAGTGTTTTTTGATTTTCACAAGGTTTAGGGGGTGGAATTGCCCCTCTGCGCAAAGCCCGTCAGCGCCTCCAGCCGGCGCTAACATGGCGATAAGTGGTTTGCGCCCGGGGGCAGACGGCGGAAGCGACCTGGCCGGAATTGTTTCCAGGAGGCTGCGGGTGAATACGGCTTTGCGGCTCTGACCCCTTATTGCCCCTTTGCGTCCGGCGGGGGAAATTGCCCTGCTGGAGCGCGGTCAGTGCTGGACGATGCCACCGACTGTTTCAGTGACTGGGGCGCTGTGGCCTCTCTTAAAGGGGAGGGCCTAGCGCTGTGACCGCCATCTTAATTGAATTGTGGGCTGACTCTGGAGTCGACCCAATGATGACAGCTGCTGGTTCGGTCAGGCCTCCAACAATTAGCACCGGCAGCCCCTTTTGAGTGCCGGACCACTGGCCCAGCCGAAACCCTCCCTGGTAGCCCAGTGAGCACCACGGAGCCGGCCCGAAGTATCACAGCATCCCTCCCCTTTAAGAGAACAGGATCATTTTTAAAATTAAATAAGACATAAGAACATCAGAAATAGGAGCAGGAATAGGCCATACTGCCCCTTGAGCCTGCTCCGCCATTCAATAAGATTATGGCTGATCTGATCATGGACTCGGGTCCACTTCCCTGCTCTCCATAACCCCTTATTCCCTTATCAGTTAAGAAACTGTCTATCTCTGTCATAAATTTATTTAATGTCCCAGCTGCCACAGCTCTCTGAGGCAGCAACTTCCACAGATTTACAACCCCCTGAGAGAAGAAATTCCTCCTCAATTCAGTGTTAAATGGGCGGCCCTTTATTGTAAGATTATGCCCCCTAGTTCTAATCTCTCCCATCAGTGGAAATATTCTCTCTGCATCCACCTTGTCAAGCCCCCTCATAATCTTAAACGTTTCGATAAGATCACCTCTCAATCTTCTGAATTCCAATGAGTAGAGGCCCAACCTACTCAACCTTTCCTCATAAGTTAACCCCCTCATCTCCAGAATCAACCTAGTGAACATTCTCTGAACTGCCTCCAAAGCAAGTATATCCTTTCGTAAATACGAAAAACAAAACTGCGCGCAGTATTCCAGATGTGGCCTCAACTTCCCTGCTTTTATACTCCATCCCCTTTGCAATAAAGGCCAAGATTGCATTGGCCTTTCTGATCAGTTGCTGTACCTGCATACTAACCTTTTGTGTTTCATGCATAAGTACCCCCAGGTCCTGCTGAACTGCAGCACTTTGCAAACTTTTTCCATTTAAATAATAATTGGTCTTTGATTTTTTCTGCCAAATTAAGTGCATGACCTCACATGTTCCAACATTATACTGCATCTGCCAAATTTTTGCCCGCTCACTTAGCCTGTCTATGTCCTTTTGCAAATTTTTTGTGTCCTCCTCACACATTGCTTTTCCTCCCATCTTTGTATTGTCAGCAAACTTGGCTACATTACACTCAATCCCTTCTTCCAAGTCGTTAATATAGATTGTAAGTAGTTGGGGTCCCAGCAGTGATCCCTGCGACACCCCACTGGTTAAATAAGAACATAAGAACATAAGAATTAGGGACAGGAGTAGGCCATCTAGCCCTCGAGCCTGCTCCGCCATTCAACAAGATCATGGCTGATCTGGCCGTGGACTCAGCTCCACTTACCCGCCCGCTCCCCGTAACCCTTAATTCCCTTATTGATTAAAAATCTATCTATCTGTGATTTGAATACATTCAATGAGCTAGCCTCAACTGCTTCCTTGGGCAGAGAATTCCACAGATTCACAACCCTCTGGGAGAAGAAATTCCTTCTCAACTCGGTTTTAAATTGGCTCCCCCGTATTTTGAGGCTGTGCCCCCTAGTTCTAGTCTCCCCGACCAGTGGAAACAACCTCTCTGCCTCTATCTTGTCTATCCCTTTCATTATTTTAAATGTTTCAATAAGATCACCCCTCATCCTTCTGAACTCCAACGAGTAAAGACCCAGTCTACTCAATCTATCATCATAAGGTAACCCCCTCATCTCCGGAATCAGCCGAGTGAATCGTCTCTGTACCCCCTCCAAAGCTAGTATATCCTTCCTTAAGTAAGGTGACCAAAACTGCACACAGTACTCCAGGTGCGGCCTCACCAATACCCTATACAGTTGCAGCAGGACCTCCCTGCTTTTGTACTCCATCCCTCTCACAATGAAGGCCAACATTCCATTCGCCTTCCTGATTACCTGCTGCACCTGCAAACTAATTTTCTGGGATTCATGCACAAGGACCCCCAGGTCCCTCTGCACCGCAGCATGTTGTAATTTCTCCCCATTCAAATAATATTCCCTTTTACTGTTTTTTTTCCCAAGGTAGATGACCTCACACTTTCCGACATTGTATTCCATCTGCCAAACCTTAGCCCATTCACTTAACCTATCTAAATCTCTTTGCAGCCTCTCTGTTTCCTCTACACAACCCGCTTTCCCACTAATCTTTGTGTCATCTGCAAATTTTGTTACACTATACTCTGTCCCCTCTTCCAGGTCATCTATGTATATTGTGACCCCAGCACCGATCCCTGTGGCACACCACTAACCATCGATTTCCAACCCGAAAAGTACCCATTTATCCCGACTCTCTGCTTTCTGTTAGCCAGCCAATTCTCTATCCATGCTAATACATTTCCTCTGACTCCGCATACCTTTATCTTCTGCAGTAACCTTTTGTGTGGCACCTTATCGAATGCCTTTTGGAAATCTAAATACCCTATATCCATCGGTACACCTCTATCCACCATGCTCATTATATCCTGATACTGATTGCCAAACAGAGAATGACCCATTTATCCCGACACCCTGTTTTCTGTTAGTTAGCCAATCCTCGATCCATGCGAATATATTACCCCCAATCCTGTGAACTTTTACCTTGTGCAATAACCTTTCATGTGACACCTTGTCAAATGCCTTCTGGAAATCCAAATACACCACATCCACTGGTTCCCCTTTTTATTAAAGTCCGCAATTACGGGCTCATACGTCCACCTTACGCTGGGCGATAAAAAAAACCTGTGTCCCAAACCCAGGCGGGGCTATTTCGCCCCTCAGTCGGTCTGACAAATGAATGCACAGCTGGAGACTAGCAGATATTTACTGTTGCTGAGCGACAAAACACAAAGTGAAAAGTTGAAACCTTATCTGAGCGTTCCAGATTCTGCAGCAACTCGATGCCAAGATCAGGGAATTAGTTGTGCTTGACTCTGCTTATAAACCGTCACTTTTACAGAATAGACTCTTAGCTACTGGACAATTCAAATCACCAATGAAACAGTACGAAGCAGCTTCTAACGACAGTCAAACCTGTTTTCAGTACAGTTGACAAACTACAATTTACATTAATTCCAGGAATTAAGCTTTATCAGATTGTGACACGCCTGTATGAAGCGAAAGGTCTTTATTGAACTACATTATTAACCCTGTGGATGTGGTGTATTTAGACTTTCAAAAGGCCTTTAACAAGGTCCCACACAAGAGGTTAGTGTGCAAAACTAAAGCACATGGTATTGTGGGTAATGTATTGACTTGGATAGAGAACTGGTTGGCAGACAGGAAGCAAAGAGTGGGAATAAAGGGGTCCTTTTCAGAATGGCAGACTAGTGGGGTACCACAAGGCTCAGTGCTGGGACCCCAGCTATTTACAATCTTGGTCGTCTGTCGTATCCAACAAAGATGTTGATGTGCTAATCATCAATGGCATGTGTCTTCAAGTGGCTGTATAGGCCAATGCTGCATGCACGTAGTCTCTTGCACGTCGGACAAGGGAAGTTCGATGTGCCTGATGCTGACAGTACTGCCACCTGATGTCGTCTATCTCTAGTGTCCCGCAGGCGTTGACATCGGCTTTCTTCGAAGGTCTGGCAGGCAGTCCTCGTGAGGGTTCTCCACTGGATTTTATTAGCGGCTGTATTCTCGAGGTCCTTTGGTCGGATGCCGCAGTACTGGAGCTTAGCCTTGATGCAATCTTTGTAGTGCTTGTGGGGGTGCCCCTGGTGTTTTGACCTTCACAGAGCTCGCTGTGAAGAAGCTGACAAGGGATCCTTGACTTATCCATGCGGATGACATGTCCAGCCCACCGGAACTGGGCTCGCATGATCATCACCTCGATGCTAGTTGATTGTGCTCTCTCCAGAACCTCACAGTTTGACACCTGGTTTTGCCAGCGTATGTGGAGTATAGATCTGAGACTGCGCATATGGAAAGCTTCCAACTTTTTGATGTGATGCCTGTAGGGTGTCCAGGTCTCACATCCATAAAGGAGAGATGAGAGAACGACTGCTCGATACACCAACAGTTTAGTTGACAGTCAGATGTGGTGGTGACTCAACACCTTAGTGTGCAAGCGACCAAGTGCCTGGCTGGCTTTACAGATCCTTGCATCAATCTCCTTGTCCAAGGACCCATCATTTGATATGATTCTGCCAAGGTACTTGAAGCTGTCCACTGACTTTAGTTGCATACTGCCGATGGAGACTGTGGGAGCAGGTGCTGTGGTGCCAGGGGCAGGCTGATAGAGAACCTCGGTTTTACTAAGGCTGACGGTTAGGCCAAACAATTCTGTTGCCTCAGCAAATTTGCTGAGTGTGAATTGTAGGTCACTCTCCTTGTGTGCCATGAGGGCGCAGTCGTCAGCAAAGAGTGCCTCTAGGATGGGTCGTTTCCGTACTTTGGTCTTTGCAGCAAGGCGGCGGAGGTCGAACAGTGAACCATCTAATCGATATTTCAGGTAGACCCTACACTATTGCTGGGAAGATCATCGCCCGAATAGTATTGAACTGACTCATAGCTCGTGTCTCAGAAGTAAATCTTCCAGAAACACAATGTGGCTTTCGACCTGGTCGGAGCACAGCAGACATGATCTTTGCACTCAGACAAGTGCAGGAAAAGTGCATTGAGCAGAACATGGACCTGTACACTGTATTTATTGACCTCACCAAGGCCTTTGATACTGTCAATGGAGCAGTGCTGTGGTCAATCTTGATGAAACTTGGGTGCCCAAGGAAATTTGTCCACATCATTGAGCTGTTTCATGACAACATGACAGGTGAAGTGCTCTCAGACAGCACAACCACGGCCCCATTTGCCATCTCAAATGGAGTGAAACAAGGTTGTGTACTCCCTTCAGTTCTGTTCAACCTATTCTTTACCTGCGTCTTGAACTGTGCCATAAAAGACTTGGAGTTTGGGGTCGACCTGAAATATTTACAATATACATTAATGATTTAGACGAAGGAATTGAATGTAATATCTCCAAGTTTGCAAATGACACTAAGCTGGGTGGCAGTGTGAGCTGTGAGGAGGATGCTAAGAGGCTGCAGGGTGACTTGGACAGGTTGGATGCATGGGCAAATACATGGCAGATGCTGTATAATGTAGATAAATTGAGGTTATCCACTTTGGTGGTAAAAACAGGAAGACAGACTATTATCTGAATGGTGACAGATTAGTAAAAGTGGAGGTGCAACGAGACCTGGGTGTCATGGTACATCAGTCATTGAAAGTAGGCATGCAGGTACAGCATGTAGTTAAGAAAGCAAAGAGCATGTTAGCCTTCATAGCGAGAGGATTTGAGTATAGCAGCAGGGAGGTCTTACTGCAGTTGTACAGGGCCTTGGTGAGGCCACACCTTGAATATTGTGTACAGTTTGGTCTCCTAATCTGAGGAAGGACATTCTTGCCATTGAGGGAGTGCAGCGAAGGTTCACCAGACTGATTCCCGGGATGGCAGGACTGACATATGAAGAAAGACTGGATCGACTAGGCTTATATTCACTGGAATTTAGAAGAATGAGAGGGGATCTCATAGAAGCATATAAAATTCTGACGGGACTGGACAGGTTAGATGCTGGAAGAATGTTCCCTATGTTGGGGAAGTCCAGAACCAGGGGTCATAGTCTACGGATAAAGGGTAAGCCATCTTGGACCGAGATGAGGAAAAACTTTTTCACCCAGAGAATTGAGAACCTATGGAATTCTCTACCACAGAAAGTTGTTAAGTCCAGTTTGTTGGATATATTCAAAAGGGAGTTAGATGTGGCCCTTACGGCTAAAGGGACCAGGGTGTATGGAGAGAAGACAGGAGTGGGGTACTGAAGTTGCATGATCAGCCATGATCATATTGAATGGTGGTGCAGGCTGGAAGGGCCGAATGGCCTGCTCTTGCACCTATTTTCTATGTTTTCTATGTTAATACCCTTATCTCCGGAATGAACCTGGTGAACCTTCTCTGAACAGCCTCCAATGCAAATATGTCCTTCCTTAAATACGGAGACCAAAACTGTACGCAGTACTCCAGGTGTGGTCTCACCAATACCCTGTACCTTTGTAGCAGGACGTCCCTGCTTTTATACTCTATCCCCTTGCAATAAAATCCAACAATCCATTTGCCTTCTTGATTACTTGCTGTGCCTGCATACTAACTTTTTGTGTTTCGTGCACAAGCCAGGTCTCTCTGTACTGCAGCACTTTGCAATTTTTCTCAATTTAAATTATAATTTACTTTTTTATTATTTCTGCCAAAGTGGATAACCTCACATTTTCCCACATTATACTCGATTTGCCAAATTGTTGCTCACTCACTGAGCCTTTCTATATCCCTTTGCAAATTTTTTGTTCCTCACAATTTGCTTTCCCACCCATCTTTGTATCATCAGCAAACTTGGCTGCATTACACTCAGTCCCTTCATCCAAGTCATTAATATAGATTGTACATAGTTGAGGACTCAGCACCGATCCTTGCGGTACCCCACTTGTTACTGTTTGCCAACTGGAAAATGACCCATTTATCCCGACTCTCTGTTTTCTGTTGGTTAACCAATCCTCCATCCATGCCAAAACATTACCCCCAACCCCGTGAACTTTTATCTTGTGCAGTAACCTCTTATGTGGCACCTTATCGAATGCCTTCTGAAAATCCAAATACACCACATCCACTGGTTCCCCCTTATCCACCCTGCTCGATACATCCTCAAAGAACTCAGCAAATTTGTCAAACATGATTTCCCTTTCATAAAACCATGCTGACTCTGCTTGATTGAATCGTGCTTTTCCAAATGTTCCGCTACTGCTTCCTTAATAACGGACTCCATACTACTATCCTTTGTAACATTATAAGCCTCTTCTTTTAATCTACTACCAATCTTAACTTCTTTATTTAGCCATAAATTCATCACTTTTCCTTTGGAGATTTTGTTTCTCAATGGAATGTATATTCGGTGAAAATTTTTGACTATTTCTTTAAATGTTTGCCACTGCTTATCCACTGTCATATCTTTCAATTTAATTTCCCAATCTAGCTTAGTCAACTCGTCCCTCATACTTGTGTAATTGGCTTTATTTAATGGGGAGAAATTGGCCTCCTTTGCGCCTGCCATTAGCGCCTCCGGTGGCGGGGTTGGGGGGGGCGATAATGGGGTGCTAAGGGCTTACCGAGCGGGCACGGTGAAATTACTGACGCCCACACTGATGGAGCAATGGATGCCAAACTGGGAGTTGTTGGAGATGTCTCCTGTTGCTCCCTGGAAAGATCCATTGGTGCAGAAATTGAGCGCGATGGTGACCTTGGCTGCCACTGAGAGAGCCTTGCTCACCCTGGTCTGAGCTCAAGGTCTGGTTGTAGCAGATGGCAGAGCTCTGTGACCACGTCCTTCCGGAAACACAGCCTCAGTGAAATTGATGTCAGTGAACTGCTGCCGGAATACCCATGGAGGGTAAAGCCTTCTGTTGCCACCCCGTGACACTTTCTTCCTCTGGCTGATGTGCTTCTCCCTGTGCTGCTAGATGTGCTTCGCTGCCTCTCCCTTTCCCTCTCCCTGTCCCTCTCCCTGTGGTGCTCCCTGTCCCTCTCCCTGTAACGTGCTCCCTGTCCCTCTCCCTGTAACGTGCTCCCTGTCCCTCTCCCTGTAACATGCTCCCTGTCCCTCTCCCTGTAACGTGCTCCCTGTCCCTCTCCCTGTAACATGCTCCCTGTCCCTCTCCCTGTAACGTGCTCCCTGTCCCTCTCCCTGTAACGTGCTCCCTGTCCCTCTCCCTGTAACGTGCTCCCTGTCCTTCTCCCTGTAACGTGCCCCCTGTCCCTCTCCCTGTAACGTGCTCCCTATCCCTCTCCCTGTAACGTGCTCCCTGTCCCTCTCCCTGTAATGTGCTCCCTGTCCCTCTCCCTGTAACGTGCTCCCTGTCCCTCTCCCTGTAACGTGCTCCCTGTCCCTCTCCCTGTAACGTGCTCCCTGTCCTTCTCCCTGTAACGTGCTCCCTGTCCCTCTCCCTGTAACGTGCTCCCTGTCCTTCTCCCTATAACGTGCTCCCTGTCCCTCTCCCTGTAACGTGCTCCCTGTCCCTCTCCCTGTAACGTGCTCCCTGTACCTCTCTCTGTAACGTGCTCCCTGTCCCTCTCCCTGTAACGTGCCCCCTGTCCCTCTCCCTGTAACGTGCTCCCTGTCCCTCTCCCTGTAACGTGCCCCCTGTCCCTCTCCCTGTAACGTGCTCCCTGTCCCTCTCCCTGTAACGTGCTCCCTGTCCCTCTCCCTGTAACGTGCTCCCTGTCCTTCTCCCTGTAACGTGCTCCCTGTCCCTCTCCCTGTAACGTGCTCCCTGTCCTTCTCCCTATAACGTGCTCCCTGTCCCTCTCCCTGTAACGTGCTCCCTGTCCCTCTCCCTGTTACGTGCTCCCTGTCCTTCTCCCTGTAACGTGCTCCCTGTCCTTCTCCCTGTAACGTGCTCCCTGTCCCTCTCCCTGTAACGTGCTCCATGGACCTCTCCCTGAGGTGCTCCCTGTCCTTCTCCCTGTAACGTGCTCCCTGTCCCTCTCCCTGTAACGTGCTCCCTGTCCCTCTCCCTGTAACGTGCTCCATGGACCTCTCCCTGTAACGTGCTCCATGGACCTCTCCCTGTAACGTGCTCCCTGTCCTTCTCCCTGTAACGTGTTCCCTGTCCTTCTCCCTGTAACGTGTTCCCTGTCCTTCTCCCTGTAACGTGCTCCCTGTCCCTCTCCCTGTAACGTGCTCCATGGACCTCTCCCTGTAACGTGCTCCCTGTCCTTCTCCCTGTAACGTGTTCCCTGTCCTTCTCCCTGTAACGTGCTTCCTGTCCCTCTCCCTGTAACGTGCTCCATGGACTTCTCCCTGTGGTGCTCCCTCCCTTTGTTGTAGCCTTTCTCTCTCCCACTTTCGATGCCTTTCCCCATATAATTGGCGGCGCCGTTGTCTTCGGCGAAGCATCTTCTGACAATGAAATGGTCGAGTGCCAGCACAGCTCCCATAAAGCGACAGGAATGGTAGTACGTCAAAATAGTTTTGAGTGAAACAGGTGAAAATGTAGGAGGCAGAAAAATATTTGAGCAAAATATCGCTGCTATTGGTTCAGCAGCCACACTGACTAACCGTTGCAAACCAGAAAAAATAATGGCCACCAAATTTTATTTTTCCAAGATTGTGCCTTGGAATAGTGCTGGAGAATCCTGTTCCCGACTGCAACACGCCAGTTCAAGCTGTCGTTGTCATCACCAAGCAGTAAGGTAGGGTGCGCGGGGCAAGTTCACTTCCGGGACGGTAACGGGGTTCTGCGCACGGTGATGACATCATCATGACCGAACGGGCCGCTCGCGCCATCAGTGCCTCCACAAAAGCACTGGCCAATTCCCCCTGGGCGATTCTCTCACCACGCCCGGGCCGTATCTCCTCGCTAAAAGAGGCAATTTAGGCCCCTCTAGCCCTTCCTGTACTGCTTATTTTTACCCAATTTCTAAACTGCTTCATTGCCTTGACTTTTCTCTTTAGATTTCTAAATTTCCCCATACCTGACCCCATTCCCCACCATTTTAGTTTCAAGCCCTATCTATAGCCCTCGTTATTCGCCAGGACACTGGTTCCAGCCAGTGAAGCCTGTCCCAATGGAACAGCTTCCTCTTTCCCCAGTACTGGTGTCAGTGCCCCATGAATCAAAACCCCTTCCTCCCACACCAGTCTTTGAGTCACACATTTAACTCTCTGATCTGCTTGCCCAATACCAATGCAGAGATCCCCGACCACTAACCAGACCTGTACCACTACCTATCCTAAAGGGTGTGACTGCCTCCTGGGTCAAGGTGTCCATGTAACTCATTCCCCTCCCGGAAGCTCAACAACTCTGAGCTGAAGACAGGCACTTACTGCAGACATGGTCATCCAGGATTGTGATGCTCTCCACAAACTCCCACAGCTGCATTTATAACACACTACCTGCACTGCCATCGCTATATAACTTTGTTTTATTTATTCATTAATTAGAGTTCATGGACTAGAAATTCATCTACTTACCACCACTCTGTAGTGTCATGAAATGGGGATAAAATGGCGGCTGCCACTCTTTTGCCAACTGATGGGGATCCCACAGTGGTCGCCATATTGGTCTCCCACTTTGCACGGCCAGTAACTGGTAGCGCCCTGAAACAGATATCGCAGCGTGGTGACATCAGTCGGCGTGCAGCGAATTCAGCGCTGGCTTTCAAGCCACTAAGCTAACCTGGCATGCAAGCAGGCTGACAGATGCTGACAGGGCGATGAAAAAACCTCTAAAAGGGACACACACATCATTAGGTAAGTTTGAATGAAAGGTTTTGGATAGTTTTTGATTTTATTGAAATGATGGCTTGCTGCAATAGATGTGAAAAACGTGCAGGGAGTGAAGCTGGAAGCCTGCAAGGGCTTCGAAGGTAAATGAAGGCCTGAGTAGGCCACAAGACCAAAGGGCTGGCATTGTGGCATCCTTCAAAGTGGGCAATGCTCAGAGGGCCTACTTTGTCCTGGAGCTGCAGGCGATGGCCAACTACCCACCGTAGAAGGCTAAGATCCAAGCCAGGGCTGGCATCACTTTAACTGCACAGGTGCAGGCGTTCAATGTCTGGATCTACCAGCAGGAAGAGGCACCTCGCTCTCAATTGTTTGACTTTCTACAAATGGCCCATTGGTTGCTTCAACTTGACAGCAGCTCCCCTCCCAGGATGGTGAAGCTTCTGATAATGGACGACTATCTACAAGTACTTCCATCCCAGATCAGGAAGTGGTAGGCCAAGGGCACCCAATCAATGCCCAGGAGTTGATTGCATTTGTAGGCAGACAACTTGCTGCAGAGGAACTGGTCAGATACCTAAACTTCTCCAGGCCACGCAACCCTGGGTGACCCCCAAGTCCAAAAAATGGGTCCGGATCCTGGGTGGATAAGACGCTAGGTGGTGCTGAAGACCAGCAAAGGCCAAAATCAGACTTGTGGTGGGGAAAACAGAAAACACGGGAAGATGTACTGGCAATTGCAATGTGGTGAATGGGGCCATGTTGTGGCACATGGCCCAAAGCAGGAGGAGCCCATGCAATGTAACTCTGTGAATTGGGGCTGCCAGCAGGGATTCCCCGCGTTGTCAGTACAGCTTGTGAGCCATGTGGAGGCTGCTCAGTCCTTCCTAGAAACAGTAAAGGTTAATGGAAAGGAGCTGATGGGCCTTACTGTCTCGGGGAGCGCAGTAACCCTGCTTTCCTTCAGATCGAGACCATGTGCATGAAACGGAATAAAGTGCGTACATGTTATGTATTCTATTACTCACCACCTGGGTCAAGGTGGAAATGAAGGGGGGTGCCTCAGAAGGAAAGGCTAGGTTGCTACACAAGCATCCTCAGCCTGCAATATGGATTTCTCGGGGTTTAATACCCTAATTCAAAGGAAGGGAGGGAGTCCAGACATGCTGTTTTTACTCATTTGAAATGTAGAGGTTTTTTTCGGAGTATTCCCAGTGATACTTATGGGCCTTGAAATTGGCCTCCTTAGCACCTCTATTATCACCTGCGGGGGGCGATAACGGCGCAATAACCACTAACCAACCAGACGCGGCGAGATGATCGACACCTGCTAAATTAAGCGGGAGGTTTGCGATAGGACGTTTTTCGGATTTCCTTCACCCGGAGATCGTGACATCATTGCCGGGCGACAACACCGGCAGCTGCAGGAGGCGTTCATCGGGAGGCCGGGCACTTTGGGGCGATGCTTAAAGGCCAGGTGGCTGAGGTAAGGAACAAAAATTCAGAAATGGTGTTTCTCTTTTTTTTAAGATTTGTCTTCGGCCGCAATCGATCAGCCTGGTACTCTGCTGCAGTGCATTGGGCTGATCGGGCCGACCACAGCTGCCCTCAGGTAAGTCTTTCCATTGCAGAGACTACAGCAATGGCCCTTCCCTTCAATGGAGGGAGGGAGCCTCTGAACTCGGCGGTGCTGCATGGCCCATTGTGCAGTGCTGCACACCTACTGTCCCACTTGCGTCCTGTTGCGCTCCAGGAAGGAAGTGGAGCACTTATTTTAGCGCTCCACTTCCTTCCTGGGGCACAAATCCTAAATTTTTTAATTAAATTCATTAGTGCCTGGTGCTAATTTAAAAGTTAACATCCCAACACACTTCTGAATTTCTCCCCCTTGAGGTTTCTGTACATATGGAATCCCCATAAGCATGAAAGGGGATTCTCTTCTGTCATTTGTTGGGCCAGCCCATGTGATCCCAGGGGCATTTGAGGATTGCATGAGCCCCTGAGATACGTGGGCCTCTACCCATAGGTACCCAAAGAGGCCCAGGACCGCGAGTCTCCGTACCTCCCAGACCACCAGGTACGCGGCGGGCACTTTATTTGCGGATCAGAAGCATTTCCCCGCAGGAAGCCACCGAACACAAATTCAGGGCCAAAATAACTTTGGAGGTTAACACCAGGAGATGATGCTAAAGCCCGGTGACAGCTGTAACAACAGCTGATGCCGATTCCAGCGCCGCATGCCATATCGGTGATGTCGTTGGCGGTGCCGGTAAACTCAATCGCCAGGGAGTTTGCAATGATGGAGAGTGCGACATCAGTGTGTGTACAACATTGAATGTAGCAACTTAACTTAACGGCAGCGCAGAACAACAACAGGGAGAGCTGGTGTCTACAAGCAGAAAGCAGGCAGCAGCAGCAATATTTAAAGGCACATAGAAACATAGAAAATAGGTGCAGGAGTTGGCCATTTGGCCCTTTGAGCCTGCACCACCATTCAATAAAATCATGGCTGATCATTCCCGCATTACCTCTTTCCTGCTTTCTCTCCATACCCCTTGATCCCTTTAGCCGCAAGGGCCATATCTAACTCCCACAAGAATATATCCAATGAACTGGCATCAACAACTCTCTGAGGCAGGGAATTCCACAGGTTAACAACTCTCTGAGTGAAGAAGTTTCCCCTCATCTCAGTCCAAAATGGCCTACCCCTTATCCTAAGACTGTATCCTCTGGTTCACGACTTCCCCAACATTGGGAACATTCTTCCTGCATCTAACCTGTCCTGTCCTGTCAGAATCTTATACGTTTCTATGATATCCCCTCTCATCCTTCTAAAATCCAGTGTATAAAGGCCCAGTTGATCCAGTCTCTCCTCATATGTCAGTCCAGCCATCCCTGGAATCAGTCTGGTGAAACTTCGCTGCACTCCCTCAATAGCAACAACGTCCTTCCTCAGATTAGGAGACCAAAACTGAACACAATATCCCAGGTGAGGCCTCACCAAGGCCCTGTCCAACTGCAGTAAGGCCTCCCTGCTCCTATACTCAAATACCCTAGCTATGAAGGCCAACATGCCATTTGCCTTCTTCACCACCTGCTGTACCTGCATGCCAACTTTCAATGACTGATGCACCATGACACCCAGGTTTCGTTGCACCTCCCCTTTTCCTAATCTGCCACAATTCAGATAATATTCTGCCTTCGTGCTTTTGTCACCAAAGAGAATAACCTCACATTTATCCACATTACACTGCATCTGCCATGCATTTGCCCACTCACCTAACCTGTCCAAGTCACCCTGCAGCCTCTTAGCGTCCTCCTCACAGCTCACATCGCCACCCAGTTTAGTGTCATTTGCAAACTTGGAGATATTACACTCAATTCCTTCATCCAAATCATTGATGCATATTGTAAAGAGCTGGGGTCCAAGCACTGAGCTCTGCGGCACTCCACTAGTCACTGCCTCCCATTCTGAAAAGGACCCGTTTATCCCGACTCTCTGCTTCCTGTCTGCTAATCAATTCTCTATCCACGCCAGTACATTACCCCGCAATACCATGTGCTTTGATTTTGCACACCAATATCTTATGTGGGACTTTGTCAAAGGCCTTTTGAAAGTCCAAATACATCAAATCCATTGGTTCTCCTTATCCACTCTACTAGTTACATCCTCAAAAAATTCCAGAAGATTTGTCAAGCATCATAAATCCATGCTGACTTGGACCGATCCTGTCACTGCTTTCCAAATGCGCTGCTATTTCATCCTTAATAATTGATTCCAACGTTTTCCCCACTACTGATGTCAGGCTAACCAGTCTATAATTACCCGTTTTCTCTCTCCCTCCTTTTTAAAAAGTGGTATTACATTAGCTACACTCCAGTCCATAGGAACTGATCCAGAGTCGATAGACTGTTGGAAAATGATCACCAGTGCATCCACTATTTCTAGGGCCACTTCCTTAAGTACTCTGGGATGCACACTATCAGGCCCCAGGGATTTATCGGCCTTCAATCCCATCAATTTCCCCAACACAATTTTCCGTCTAATAGGAATATCCTTGAGTTCTTCCTTCTCACGAGACCCTCGGTCCCTAGTATATCCGAAAGGTTATTTGTGTCTTCCTTTGTGAAGACAGAACCAAAGTATTTGTTCAATTGGTCTGCCATTTCTTTGTTCCCCATTATAAATTCACCTGAGTCCGACTGCAAGGGACCTACGTTTGTCTTCACTAATCTTTTTCTCTTCACATATCTATAGAAGCTTTTGCAGTCAGTTTTTATGTTCCCGGCAAGCTTCCTCTCGTACTCTATTTTCCCCCTCCTAATTAAATTGTTTGTCCTCCTCTGCTGAATTCTAAATTTCTCCAGGTCCTCAGGTTTGCTGCTTTTTCTGGCCAATTTATAGGCCTCTTCCTTAGATCTAACACTATCCTTAATTTCCCTTGTTAGCCACGGTTGAGCCACCTTCCCTGTTTTATTTTTACTCTAGACAGGGATGTATAATTATTGAAGTTCATCCACGTGATCTGTAAATGTTTGCCATTGCCTATCCACCGTCAACCCTTTAAGTATCATTTGCCAGTCTATTCTAGCCAATTCACGCCTCAGACTGTTGAAGTTAGCTTTCTTTAAGTTCAGGACCCTAGTTTCTGAATTAACTCTGTCACTCTCCATCTTAATAAAGAATTCTACCATATTATGGTCACTCTTCCCCAAGGGTCCTCGCACAACAAGATTGCTAATTAGTCCCTTCTCATTACACATCACCCACACTAGGATGGCCAGCTCTCTAGTTGGTTCCTCGTCGTATTGGTCAAGAAAATCATCCCTAATACACTCCAGGAAGTCCTCCTCCACCGCATTGCTACCAGTTTGGTTAGCCCAATCTATATGTAAATTAAAGTCGCCCATGATAACTGCTGTACCTTTATTGCACACAGCCCTTATTTCTTGTTTGATGCTGTCTTCAACCTCACTACTGCTGCTTGGTGGCCTGTACACAACTCCCACTAGCATTTTCAGTCCTTTGGTATTCCGTAGCTCCACCCATACCGATTCCACATCATCCAGGCTAATGTCCTTCCTTATAATTGCATTAATTTCCTCTAACTAGCAGTGCCACCCCACCTCCTTTTCCTTTCTGTCTATCCTTCCGAAATGTTGAATACCCCTGGATGTTGAGTTCCCAGCCTTGGTCACCCTGGAGCCATGTCCCCGTGATGCCAGTTACATCATATCCGTTAACTGCTATCTGCGCAGTTAATTCATCGACCTTATTCCGAATACTCCTCGCATTGAGGCACAGAGCCTTCAGGCTTGTCTTTTTAAAACACTTTGCCCTTTTACAATTTTGCTGTAATGTGGCCCTTTTTGTTTTTTGCCTTTGGTTTCTCTGCCCTCCACTTTTACTATTCCCCATCAGCTGTACCTGATTGGGTTCTGCAGTTTCGGTGCGGGCTTGCTACTTGCTGCAACTGAACAGCTCTTTTTAATTATTTCAAGTTGTCATGTATCTTACATTATTAGCTACAACTGTATCCTAACATGCTATCCATGACTGTAATAAGATATGACCTGTAACCACCAGCATACCTTACCACCAGGGGTGCACTTGCAAGAGACAGGTATATAAGGACAGGTCTCAGGCAAGTGCAGCATTCCAGAGCTGTGAAATAAAGGTGCAGGTCCAGAGTGACCTTGACTTCACTACATGCCTCGTATGAATCTGTACTGAGGGGACAGGACTTTACAGTGGCGACGAGTTACGGGATGACAGAATCCACAGAATGGCGAACAACGGATCAGATGGAAAGTGCAATGCAGGAGACAATTGGGAGGGCTTTAGAGAAAGGCTCCAGCAAAGCTTTGTAACCAAAGACTGGTTAGGCGACGATAAGGCAGGCAAGAGAAGAGCCCATCTCTTGACCAGCTGTAGCTCGAAAACATACGCTTTAATGAAGGATCTGTTGGCACCCAAAAAACCAGCAAGCAAGTCGTTTGAAGAATTGAGCACACTGGTAAGAGACCACCTGAAGCCAACGAGCAGCCTACACATGGCCAGACACAGGTTCTACACTACAGACGCTGCGTGGGCCAGAGCATACCCGACTTCGTGGCGGAACTTCGGAGGTTAGCTAGTTTATGTGAGTTCTCCGATGAACTGAGGAGAGAAATGCTGAGAGACTTTTTCATTGAAGGAATAGGCCACACAGGCATATTCCGAAAGCTAATAGAGACCAAGAACCTGACCTTAGAGGCAGCAGCACTGGTTTGACAGACATTCTTGGTAGGGGAAGAAGAAACGAGGTTGATTTACAATGCAGGTACGACAACTAATGAAATATCGGAACAAGAAGTTCACAGCACTAAACAAGCTGCTACCCCCACACACAGACAAAACTGGGAGAACAGGCTCTCGACAGCAAGCAGAAGCCATCAAGGGCCACAGGAACAGTCGTTCACACCTCATCAACCCACAATGCGAACAATCAACTACAAACTGAGAGAAGCTAAAGAGAGATCAGCCAGACGCAGCTCATTCTTTGGGAACACTTTGAAGAATGGAACAGGTCTGTGCTGGAGGTGTGGGGGTGGGCATTCTGAAAAGGGATGTCGATTTCAGCAGGCTGTTTGCAGAAATTGTGAATATACAGGGCATTTGGCCCGCATGTGCAAAAAAACAGCAGCTCGGCTGGTATACGAATCGGATAGGTCGGAAAGCGGACCAGAAGATGGGGGGAACAGTAGCCGGGACACCGATGTACAGTGGGTCAACACGATCAATGGCCGCTGCTCCTACAACAGGACGCCTCCTATAATGATGAGGGTCCTACTCAACGGGATATCTGTCAACATGGAGCTGGATACGGAAGCGAGTCAATCTCTCATGGGCGCTCAACAATTTGAAAAACTGTGGCCGCATCAAAACTCACAAGGGTCGACACCAAACTAAGGACCTATACCAAAGAAACCGTACCAGTCCTCGGCAGCGCCATGTTCTCTGTCACACACAAAGGGACAGTGAACCGACTTCCCCTGTGGATTGTCCCCGGAGACCCCCCAGCACTGCTGGGGAGAAGCTGGCTGGCAAAACTAAACTGGAAATGGGATGATGTCCATACCATGTCATTAGAGGAACGGACCTCCTGCTCAACAGTTATAAAGTGATTTGAACATCTCTTTCAGCCAGGTGTGGGCACTTTCAAAGGGGCCAAAGTCAAAATCTACATCACACAGGATGCTCAACCGGTCCATCACAAGGCCAGAGCTGTACCCTATGTGATGAGGGAAAAGATTGAACACGAACTAGACAAGCTTCTGCGGGAAGGCATTATATCACCTGTGGAATTTAGCGACTGGGCAAGTCCCATCATCCCAGTCATGAAGTCTGATGGATCCGTACGAATCTGTGGGGACTACAAATCTACCATAAACAGAGTCTCCCTACAGGACCAGTACCTGCTGCCCAGAGCGGAGGACTTATTTGCCACATTGGCTGGAGGTAAACTTTTCTCAAAATTAGACCTCACATCTGCGTATATGACGCAAGAATTGACCGAGGAATCCAAGCTACTCAGCACCATCAACACACATCGAGGCCTTTTCATGTACAATCGATGCCCATTCGGCATCAGGTCGGCAGCTGCCATATTCCAGCGCAATATGAAGAGTCTGCTCAAGTCCATCCCGGGGACGGTTGTATTTCAAGACGACATACTTATCATGGGCAGGGACACCGACTCCCATCTCCGTAATTTAGAGGAAGTACTAAAGCGGTTGGATCGGGTAGGCCTACGAGTCAAGAAATCCAAGTGCCTGTTTCTCGCACCCGAGGTTGAATTTTTGGGCAGAAGGATTGCCGCTGATGGAATCCGCCCAACGGAGTCCAAACAGAAGCAATTCGCCTGGTACCCAGGCCCCGGAATGTCTCAGAACTGCGCGCCTTTCTCGGGCTACTCAATTATTTTGGGAACTTTATGCAGAACTTAAGAATGCTGCTGGAGCCTCTCCATGTGCTACTCAGGAAGGGGTGTGATTGGTTTTGGGGGGACGCCCAGGAACGCGCCTTCAATAAGGCACGCAACCTTCTGTGATCCAACAGTGTTTTGACTTTCTTTGACCCAGGTAAAAAGCTCGTTCTCACATGTGATGCGTCAACGTATGGGGTCGGGTGCGTTTTGCAACATGTCAATAGTGCGGGCAAATTACAACCCATAGCTTATGCCTCCAGGTCACTTTCGCGGGCGGAGCGCGGGTACAGAATGGTAGAGAAGAGGCGCTCGCGTGCGTGTAAGGTTTCAAAAAGATGCACCAATACCTTTTCTGGGCCTTGTTCACATTAGAAACCGACCACAAGCCCCTCACGTCCCTCCTATCCGAGAGCAAGGCAATGAACACCAACGCCTCGGCGCGAATTCAACGGTGGGCACTCATGCTGGCATCCTACGACTATACCATAAGGCACAGACCAGGCACAAACAACTGTGCCGACGCGCTCAGCAGGCTACCCCTGGCGACCACGGAAGTGTCTGACGAACAGGACTGTGAGATAGTCATGGCAATCAATGCCTTTGAGTCCACAGGTTCGCCCATGACGGCTCGCCAAATCAGAGCCTGGACGGCCAGCGATCCCACGTTATCCTTAGTAAAAAGATGTGTCCTAACTGGTGACTGGGCAGAGGCTCGCGATGCCTGCCCCGAGGAATTAAAACACTTTCACAGGCGCATGCATGAGCTATCACTACAAGCAGACTGCCTGATGTGGGGCAGCCGAGTAGTCATGCCTCTGCGAGGCAGAGAGGCATTTGTCCGGGAGCTCCACCGCGAGCACCCGGGAATCGTTCTCATGAAGGCCATAGCCAGATCCCACGTCTGGTGGCCTGGTATTAATGCGGACTTGGAGCTCTGCGTCCGAAGGTGCACCATTTGTGCCCAACTCAGCAATGCCCCCAGGGAGGCTCCACTGAGCCCCTGGCCCTGGCCTACCAAACCGTGGTCGCGGGTGCACGTAGACTATGCGTGCCCATTCATGGGCAAAATGTTCCTCGTAGTTGTAGATGCATTTTCAAAGTGGATCGAATGCACCATTTTAAACTCAAGCACAACCTCCACCGTTGTGGAGAGCCTCGCAACCATGTTTGCAACGCACGGAATCCCTGACACATTGGTCAGTGACAATGGTCCGTGCTTCACCAGCGCAGAATTCCAATTGACCACGGCATAAATCATGTCAAGACGGCACCATTCAAGCCGGCCTCCAACGGCCAGGCAGAGAGAGCAGTGCAAATCATTAAACAAGGCATGCTTAAAATCCAAGGTCCCGTGCTGCAGCGTCTCCTGTCGCGACTGCTGCTGGCATACAGATCTCGTCCGCACTCATTAACTGGGATCCCCCCCGCGCAACTGTTGATGAAGAGGACTTTAAAAACAAGGCTCTCATTAATCCTCCCAGACATGCACAAAATCATTGAGGCAAAGCGCCGTAAGCTGACTGAGTACCATGACAGAAATTCGAGGGGGAGATGGAATGAGATAGGGGACAAAGTATTTGCACTAAACTATGGCAGGGGTCCCAAATGGCATGCAGGGACTGTAATAGGCAAGGAAGGAAACAGGCTACTGGTAGTACAAATGGACAATGGCAAAACCTGCCAGAGGCATGTAGACCAAGTCAAAAGCAGATTTACCAACAACATTGCGGAACCAGAGGCAGGCTACAATGTGGAACTCGCACCACACATGGTGGACAGACAGAGGGAACAACCTGAGGATGTTCCCAAATGGGTATGATTTGGTGGCCATTACAGAAACATGGTTGCAGGGTGCCCAAGACTGGGAATTAAACATACAGGGGTATCTGACGATTCGGAAAGATAGACAAGAAGGGAAAGGAGGTGGGGTAGCTCTGTTAATAAAGGATGATATCAGGGCAGTTGTGAGAGACGATATTGGCTCTAATGAACAAAATGTTGAATCATTGTGGGTGGAGATTAGAGATAGTAAGGGGAAAAAGTCACTGGTGGGCGTAGTTTATAGGCCCCCAAATAATAACTTCACGGTGGGGCGGGCAATAATCAAGGGAATAATGGAGGCATGTGAAAAAGGAATGGCAGTAATCATGGGGGATTTTAACCTACATATCGATTGGTCAAATCAAATCGCACGGGGTAGCCTGGAGGAGGAATTCATAGAATGCATATGGGATTGTTTCTTAGAACAGTATGTTACAGAACCTACAAGGGAGCAAGCTATCTTAGATCTGATCCTGTGTAATGAGACAGGAATAATAAACAATCTCCTCGTAAAAGATCCTCTCGGAATGAGTGATCACAGTATGGTTGAATTTGTAATACAGATTGAGGGTGAGGAAGTAGTGTCTCAAACGAGCGTACTATGCTTAAACAAAGGGGACTACAGTGGGATGAGGGCAGAGTTGGCTAAAGTAGACTGGAAACACAGTCTAAATGGTGGCACAATTGAGGAACAGTGGAGGACTTTTAAGGAGCTCTTTCATAGTGCTCAACAAAAATATATTCCAGTGAAAAAGAAGGGTGGTAAGAGAAGGGATAAACAGCTGTGGATAACCAAGGAAATAAAGGAGAGTATCAAATTAAAAACCAATGCGTATAAGGTGGCCAAGGTTAGTGGGAAAATAGAAGATTGGGAAAATTTTAAACGACAGCAAAGAATGACTAAGAAAGCAATAAAGAAAGGAAAGATAGATTACGAAGGTAAACTTGCGCAAAACATAAAAACGGATAGTAAAAGCTTTTACAGATATATAAAATGGAAAAGATGACTAAAGTAAATGTTGGTCCCTTAGAAGATGAGAAAGGGGATTTAATAATGGGAAAGGTGGAAATGGCTGAGACCTTAAACAATTATTTTGCTTCGGTCTTCACAGTGGAAGACACAAAAACCATGCCAGAAATTGCTGGTCACAGGAATGTGGGAAGGGAGGACCTTGAGACAATCACTATCACTAGTGGGGTAGTGCTGGACAGGCTAATGGGACTCAAGGTAGACAAGTCCCCTGGTCCTGATGAAATGCATCCCAGGGTATTAAAAGAGATGGCGAAGTTATAGCAGATGCACTCGTTATAATCTACCAAAATTCTCTGGACTCTGGGGAGGTACCAGCGGATTGGAAAGCAGCTAATGTAACGCCTCTGTTTAAAAAAGGGGGCAGACAAAAGGCAGGTAACTATAGGCCGGTTAGTTTAACATCTGTAGCGGGGAAAATGCTTGAAACTATCATTAAGGAAGAAATAGTGGGACATCTAGATAGGAATAGTGCAATCAAGCAGACGCAGCATGGATTCATGAAGGGGAAATCATGTTCAACTAATTTACTGGAATTCTTTGAGGATATAATGAGCATGGTGGATAGAGGTGTACCAATGGATGTGGTGTATTTAGATTTTCAAAAGGCATTCGATAAGGTGCCACACAAAAGGTTACTGCAGAAGATCAAGGTACGCGGAGTCAGAGGAAATGTATTAGCATGGATAGAGAATTGGCTGGCTAACAGAAAGCAGAGAGTCGGGATAAATGGGTTGGAAATCGGTGGTTAGTGGTGGGCCACAGGGATCGGTGCTGGGATCACAACTGTTTACAATATACATAGATGACCTGGAAGAGAGGACAGAGTGTAATGTAACAAAATTTGCAGATGTCACAAAGATTAGTGGGAAAGCGGGTTGTGTCGAGGACACAGAGAGGCTGCAAAGAGATTTAGATAGGTTAAGCGAATGGGCTAAGGTTTGGCAGATGGAATACAATGTCGGACAGTGTGAGGTCATCCACCTTGGGAAAAAAAACAGTAAAAGGGAATATTATTTGAATGGGGAGAAATTACAACATGCTGAGGTGCAGAGGAACCTGGGGGTCCTTGTGCATGAAACTCTTTTGAGTTAACCTGCAGAAACATAAAACATTAAAACCATGCCACCTGACCTGGGTGACACAGCAGACATTTTCAAGGCCCCTTTTTTTTTTTGGTTTTTTGTTTTTTTTTGGGGCGCTAAAATCAAATTTTCCCAGTGCCCCCTATAAAAGGGGAGGGGGACACTAAAAGCACCGGCAATGAAAACAAATTAAACTTTAAAACGTAAAATCAAATTAAAATTTGGTTGCCGGGCGTGATGATGCACTCCAGTCCCTCCGGTGCCCACCTCTCGCGGAAGGCCGCGAGCGTACCGGTGGACACCGCGTGCTCCATCTCCAAGGACACCCTGGACCGGATGTAAGAGCGGAAGAGAGGCAGGCAGTCAGGTTGAACGACCCCCTCGACCGCCCGCTGCCTGGACCGGCTGATGGCACCCTTGGCCGTGCCCAGGAGCAGTCCTACGAGGAGGCCTTCGGACCTACCCGCTCCCCTCCGCACAGGGTGCCCAAAGATCAGGAGAGTGGGACTGAAGTGCAGCCAGAATTTCAGGAGCAGCCCCTTCAAATAGTGGAACAGGGGCTGCAACCTTGTGCATTCAATAAAAACATGGAACACGGACTCCTCCAGACCGCAGAAATTGCAGGCGGCCTGGGAGTCCGTGAACCGGCTTAAAAATTTATTGCACGGCACTGCTCCGTGCACCACCCTCCAGGCCAAGTCCCCGATGAATAGTGGGAGGACCCCCGCGTAGAGTGCCCTCCATCGGGGACCCCCGCCTCCTCCGGACGGCAAGATGGTACGCCATGGCGTGTCCGGACGGCCGGCGAGGATGGCAAAGTTGAGGGTGTGCAGGAGCAGCCCGTACAGGAAACCCCTCCGCGCGGAACTGAAAGGCACGGAGGGGATTTCCCCGAGGCGGCTCAAGTTGTGAGGCGCCGGCCCCCGAGGGAGGTTCCGGGGTTTGGCGCCGATGAGGAATTCCGTCCGGACGGGGGTCAGTTCGGACGGGATTTCCCCACGTGCCTGAGCCTCCTCGATGCACCTAACGGAGTCAGGGCCCAGAGCTGTTTTTAGCGACTCGATGGCATCGGCCGCGCGGCGGACGTTGGCAGAATTTAGGCGCCGCGCCAGCGTGTCTGGCGCCATCCAGCCCGCTCCTCCGCCATCGAGCAGGTCCCTGACCCTGGTCACCTCACCAGCCACAGCCCTCTCTTCCGACCGCCACATAAAGCCTCGGCCGTGGAGGTACGGATTCCCGAGCAGCGGTTCCTGCAGGACGGCCGCCACTCCAGCCGGCGGAGAGCTGCGCTTGGTGGAGACTTTGTTCCAGACCCTGATGAGTTCCCTGTAAAAGACAGGCAGCTCCCGGAGGGCGGTCCTGGCACCCCCCAAGTTCACAAACAGGAGCTGCGTGTCATAATTGAGGTCGAGCTGCTGGCGGAAGAAATACCTCGCCAGAGCACACCACCTAGGAGGGGGCTCGACGTAAAGGTATCTCTGCAGGGTCTGAAGACGGAAAGTCGCGAGCTGGGCGCTGACGCACACCAACGACTGACCGCCCTCCTCAAGCGGGAGACTCAAGACCGCAGCAGAGACCCAGTGCTTCCTGTTGTTCCAGAAGAAGTCCACCAGCTTCTTCTGTATCTTGGCGACAAACGCAGGGGGAGGGGTCAAAGTGACCAGCCGGTACCACAGCATTGCGGCCACCAGCTGGTTTATGACTAGCGCTCGACCCCTGTAGGACAGCACTCGGAGCAGTTCTGTCCAGCGCCCTAGGCGAGCGGCGACCTTGGCCTCCAGCTCCTGCCAGTTCGCCGGCCAGGCTCCCTCGTCGGGGCTAAGGTAGACTCCCAGATAGAGGAGATGGGTCGTGCTCCAGGCAAAAGGCCTGAGCTCCTCCGGCAGGGAGTCCACCCGCCACTGACCCACCAGGAGTCCGGAACATTTCTCCCAGTTGATCCTGGCGGAGGACGCGGCCGAGTAAATCTCCTGGCACTCACGCATCCTCCGCAGGTCAGCGGGATCCTCTACCGCGAGGAGCACGTCATCGGTGTAAGCCGAGAGGACGACCTCCACGCCCGGCCCTTGCAGAGCCAGTCCCGTCAACCTCGTCCGCAAGAGGCGCAGGAAAGGCTCCACGCAAACGGCGTATAACTGGTCGGACATGGGGCATCCCTGGCGCACCCCTCTCCTAAAGCGAAGGGGCGCCGTCAAGGACCCGTTAACCTTAATCAGACACTCCGCGGCGGCGTACAAAAGTCGGATCCGGGCGACGAAATGCGTCCCGAACCCGAAAGCTAGCAGAGTTCCGAGCAGATAGTCGTGATCCACCCTATCGAACGCCTTCTCTTGGTCGAGGGATAGGAAGGCGACCGACAGACCAGCCTCCTGGGAACAATGGATGAGGTCCCGGACCAGATGGATGTTATCGTGGATTGTCCGGCCCGGGACCGTGTATGACTGGTCGGGGTGGATCATGTGGTCCAGCACGGCACCAAGGCGAGCAGACATCGCCCTGGCGAAGATTTTGTAGTCCGTGCTGAGGAGGGAGACCGGGCGCCAGTTCTTAAGGAGGCGGAGATCGCCCTTCTTAGGCAGCAGGACGATGATTGCCCTGCGCCAAGAGAGGGGCATCTCCCCGGTCGCCAGACTTTCCCCCAGGACCCGCGCGTAGTCGCTCCCCAGGACGTCCCAGAACGCCCTGTGGAACTCCACGGTCAGCCCGTCCAGCCCCGGGGATTTTCCCCTCGAGAGCCGGGCGAGGGCACCGGTCAGCTCCGCCAGGCTTAGCGGAGCTTCCAGATTTTCGGCGCCCTCCGGGCTGACCTTCGGCAGGTCCTCCCACAAAACTCTACGCGCTTCCTCGCTGGACGGATCCGGAGAGAACAGAGCCCCGTAATATTCACGGACCCTGTTGTTGACGCCCTCCGGATCCGAGACGAGAGAGCCGTCGTCGGCCAGCAGCGTCAAGAGCTGCTTACGGACACTCTGCCTTTTTTCCAGTGAGTAGAAGAAGGGGGAGCCGCGGTCCAGATCCCGCAGGAACCGGATCCGCGACCTCACGAACGCGCCTCGGGACCCGACGAGCTGCAGGTCCTTCAGCGCGGCCTTCTTCGCTTCGTACACCGTCCGCAGGGCCGGGTCCTGGACGACTTGACCGAGACGGGCTTCCAGGTCGAGCACCTCTTTTTCTAGGCGCCCGACTCTGGCCGCCCGCCTCTTGGTCGACCCCCTCGCGTACTCTTGACAGAAGACGCGGACGTGAGCCTTGCCCACGTCCCACCATAGCCTCAAGGAGGGGAAGCCCCCCTGCTTCCTTCTCCAGTCGGACCAGAATCGACGGAACGAGTCCTGGAACCGCACGTCCTCCAGCAGCCGGTTGTTAAAGTGCCAGTACGCGGACCCCGTCCTCGCGCGGAGCGAAGCGAGCTCCGCCCACACCAGGTGGTGGTCCGAACACGGCACCGGCCGCATGGAGGCCGCCGGGACGCAGGAAACGTACGCCCGAGACACGTAAAGGCGGTCGACTCTAGACCATCCAACTCCAGGCCTCACCCAAGTAAAGGCGCTGGAGTCGGGGTGGAGATTTCGCCAGACGTCCACCAAGTCGAAGGACCCGACCAGGTCCCTCAACTTCTCCATCGCCGTCATGCACTGCGGGGCACCGGAGCGGTCCCTCGCCTCGAGGGTGCAGTTAAAATCCCCCCCGAGGACAATGCAGTCGCCGACGTCGACGGAGCCAAGAAGAGCGGACACCTCTTCAAAGAAGCGCGTTTGCTGCGGGCCGGGATGAGGGGCGTACACGTTCACGAGATGGAGCGGCACGTCCCCCAGGCGAACCGTTACGTGCAGCAAGCGGCCTGGCACGGGCTCCTCGACTCCCAAGATCTCCGGCTGAAAATGCGGGCCCAGCAAGATGGCCACCCCACTAGAAATGGTGGTGAGGTGGCTCATGCGGACCTCTCCTTGCCATTCCAGGAGCCACGTGGCTTCGTCTCCCGGAACGGTGTGGGTTTCTTGCAGGAAGCACACCGCATATTTCCCCTCCCGCAGGAGCGAAAAATTGTCAAATCTACGGCGTGCCCCTCTGCCGCCGTTGATGTTGAGGCTGGCTATGGTTATCTTCATGGCAAAAGCATAGTGCAACCTCTACCTTAACCTATTGTGGGGGAGGGAGCGGAGTCTTTTGTTGAACTCCGCTCCCTCCGCAGCCCAGCGAGGAGTCCCTCGAGCTCGCGCAGCTCAAGGTGCTGCTCCTTTGTCAAGGGCCCGCCCGCGGCCATGGTTTTAACGGCGGCGCGGACGGACCCCTTGATCAGCTCTGGCTCGGACCATTTTTCCAGGGCCAGTCGGGCTTGGTCGCGGCGACCCCGGCTCTGGGCCAAAAAGTCCCGGAGTTCCTTTGCAGGAATGAGGAGGGCCTCAGCGGCGGCCGCGAGCAGATCCACCGCCTCACTGGCGGTGGTCTCTAGGTCTTCACCCGCGTCCCCCACCGAGTCCCCGTCCTCCTCCGGGAGGTAGCCGCCAGCAGCCGGCCCATCGACCGCACAAGGTACGGCAAATGAACCGGCCGCTCCAACCGGCCCTGGCACTGCCCCGATCCCACCCCCAGGATCGTCGGCAGAGGAGTCCCCACTGGGCTCTTTTAAAAATGGTGCTGGGTCGGGAAATGACAGCGGAAGGGGTTCCCCCTCCGCCCCAGGAACCGGAGAACAAGGAGAGACCCGGCCATAGGAGATCCCCAGGCTCCCCAAGTGCTCCAGCTCCAAAGTAAGAGGCGAGGGTGGGTGTTCCTCCCCCTCCCCGCTGCCACCCCCCGGCCCAGCATCTACTGTTTCATTAAAAACAGTAAATTGTGTTTCTGCCGGGTCGAGCGACTCCCGGGGGAAGTTGGGTATTGGCTGGGCGGGCTCAGGTTCGGCCTTTGCGGCCTCGCCCGCCTCAGTCCCCGGGACGCCCGGCCCGGCGGCTACGCATTCCTCCGCGGTCCCCACGCCCCCCACGACAGGCAGATCTTCCACTCCATCCCCGGGAGGCAGAGGCTGGGCAGCCTCAACTGTTTCACCCTCCCCGGGGACAGACTCCTCCCGCCTACGGCGCTGCTTGGGGGCGCTGGTTGGGGACGCGGGACACGCGGCGGGCACCGACTCCTCCGCGGAGGGATGTTGTTCCCCCTCCGCCTCATCGGAGCCGCGCCTCCTTTTGTTCCTGGGGGTGCTCGGAGGCAGGGAGACCCCCATGTCTGCCGAGGCCTCCCGCTCCGCCCCCCCCTTTTCCTTTCCTTTCCCGCGCCCGGGCCCCTCTGTGGTGTTATTCAAGGGCTCGGGCACGGGCTCAGGGCACCACGCGCTCGCCGGTGACGGGGTTGGGCTGAGCGCGGTGGTCAAATTATCTGGCGCACCGAGGGGACCCGCCTCTAGATGTTTTGCCTTCTTCCGCGCCTTCTTTCCGGTCGGACGCTCTCCCTCCCCCCCGCCGGAGGCCCTGAAAACAAAGGCCTCCGACGATGCCCGCGCACCCATGGCTCCCGGCACGCGGACGCAACTAGGGGGAGGGGTGGCGGCGGCGCCAGCCTTGGCCGCCTTCGGTGGTTTGGTGGCCTTGGAGGCGGGGCAGTTCTTGCGAACGTGCCCCACCTCCCTGCAGGCATGGCACCGCACGCCGTCCGACGTCCAAAAGACGCGGTAGGCAGTCCCCTCGTGCACCACATTAAAGTTCCCCTCCGTCGTCTCCTCCCGCGCCAGCCGGACAAAGAGCTGGCGGCGGAAGGAGAACACGTGGCGCAGGCTGCTCTCCCTGAGGCCGAGCGGTATGGGGTTGATCCCCGACCTTACCTCCCCCAGTTGGTGTAGGTGAGGGAGGAGGAGCTCAGCGGGAACAAAGGGCGGGACGTTTGAAATGATGACCCTCTGCGCGGTGGCCTCGAGAGGGTCCACCGGCAGGAACGTCCCGCCCACCGTGAGCCCCTTTTCAAGGGCCAGGGACACCGCCCGCTCCGACCCCAGGAAGAACACGGCCTTCCCAGACATCTTGGAGGCTGCGACAATGGCCGAGGGGCCGACTACCCCAGCCATCGCCCGCACGCACTCCTCAATGCTCATTGTGGGGTGAGTGTAGCTCTTGACCCCGTGTTTTTTTGTAATGAGTCTGAATGGTGGCAGGGCAGCGGGTGGCGCAGGAGGTGCCGTGGAAGCGGTTGCCACCTACGCATACGTCTTCGCTGGCCCTGCTACCGGCGTGGATGGGGTCGCCATCACGGGGTCCCTTTAAGGGCTACACCCACCCCAAAGTCACAGGCCTTAATGGTCTTTAATGGCCTCGTATATTAACTGAGCAGAGGAGCCCTTAACGAGGCACCTCTCCCCTCGTTGACAATTGGGGAGAGGCCTTGCTCCCTCTGCTCAGTTGTCTTAATTGTTTTTTTTTTAAATTAGGAAGAAAAGGGGCCTCAGAGAGAGAGGGGAGAAACAGAGGGTAACGGAGAAAGAGAGAGGGGGGTGGGAAGGGGGGGGACTGCGAGGGCAGGTCTCCCCTCGCAGCTGTGGGTGGGTGCACTCCCCAGATGGCAAAACACACAAAAAACACAGTCTTTGGGTTGGTCTTCAGGTGGGGGGAGAAGACGTCTTCACCTGGGGTAGCTAGAGCCACCAGGCACACAATCCTAAACGATCTTTAATAGGATGATTAATGACAATCTTCAGCCTGGTAGCTCCAGCTATCCCAGGCTAGGCAAATGTGGGGGGGGGTGGGGGGGGTTCCAATTGTGGGGGGGGGCCTAGTTGTAAGCAAGGCCCCCACGCACACTACCACACACACACACACCCCCCGCGATGTTCCGGCCCTCAGTGGTCTTCTTTCCTCCCCCCACCGATACAACAAAGTCTGTTTGGGGAAATGCACCCACACCCACCTGTAGAATGTTGGGTCTCCCTCCTTCCACACTGGATGTTGTTGGTTTTTCCCCCTCTCTCCAACTCCTTGCAGAATGGTAAAAAGATGTTAAAAGTTTTCTGTTCTCCTCCTCTCCCTCTGGGTTAAAGTGGTGGTGAAGCCCCTTCCTTCCTTCTCTTCCTGGGCTGGTCTCAGGGCTCTCCAGGCAGGAGCTCAAGTTGCTAGCTGCTTCCCTCACTGCTCACAGCTCCAACTGAGCAGGACACGCCTCCACTGCTCCACAATTGGTCCTTGTGCATGAAACTCTTTTGAGTTTACCTGCAAAACATAAAACATTAAGACCATGCCACCCGACCTGGGTGACACAGCAGACATTTTCAAGGCTAATACATTTCCTCTGACTCCGCATACCTTTATCTTCTGCAGTAACCTTTTGTGTGGCACCTTATCGAATGCCTTTTGGAAATCTAAATACCCTATATCCATCGGTACACCTCTATCCACCATGCTCATTATATCCTGATACTGATTGCCAAACAGAGAATGACCCATTTATCCCGACACCCTGTTTTCTGTTAGTTAGCCAATCCTCGATCCATGCGAATATATTACCCCCAATCCTGTGAACTTTTACCTTGTGCAATAACCTTTCATGTGACACCTTGTCAAATGCCTTCTGGAAATCCAAATACACCACATCCACTGGTTCCCCTTTTTATTAAAGTCCGCAATTACGGGCTCATACGTCCACCTTACGCTGGGCGATAAAAAAAACCTGTGTCCCAAACCCAGGCGGGGCTATTTCGCCCCTCAGTCGGTCTGACAAATGAATGCACAGCTGGAGACTAGCAGATATTTACTGTTGCTGAGCGACAAAACACAAAGTGAAAAGTTGAAACCTTATCTGAGCGTTCCAGATTCTGCAGCAACTCGATGCCAAGATCAGGGAATTAGTTGTGCTTGACTCTGCTTATAAACCGTCACTTTTACAGAATAGACTCTTAGCTACTGGACAATTCAAATCACCAATGAAACAGTACGAAGCAGCTTCTAACGACAGTCAAACCTGTTTTCAGTACAGTTGACAAACTACAATTTACATTAATTCCAGGAATTAAGCTTTATCAGATTGTGACACGCCTGTATGAAGCGAAAGGTCTTTATTGAACTACATTATTAACCCTGTGGATGTGGTGTATTTAGACTTTCAAAAGGCCTTTAACAAGGTCCCACACAAGAGGTTAGTGTGCAAAACTAAAGCACATGGTATTGTGGGTAATGTATTGACTTGGATAGAGAACTGGTTGGCAGACAGGAAGCAAAGAGTGGGAATAAAGGGGTCCTTTTCAGAATGGCAGACTAGTGGGGTACCACAAGGCTCAGTGCTGGGACCCCAGCTATTTACAATCTTGGTCGTCTGTCGTATCCAACAAAGATGTTGATGTGCTAATCATCAATGGCATGTGTCTTCAAGTGGCTGTATAGGCCAATGCTGCATGCACGTAGTCTCTTGCACGTCGGACAAGGGAAGTTCGATGTGCCTGATGCTGACAGTACTGCCACCTGATGTCGTCTATCTCTAGTGTCCCGCAGGCGTTGACATCGGCTTTCTTCGAAGGTCTGGCAGGCAGTCCTCGTGAGGGTTCTCCACTGGATTTTATTAGCGGCTGTATTCTCGAGGTCCTTTGGTCGGATGCCGCAGTACTGGAGCTTAGCCTTGATGCAATCTTTGTAGTGCTTGTGGGGGTGCCCCTGGTGTTTTGACCTTCACAGAGCTCGCTGTGAAGAAGCTGACAAGGGATCCTTGACTTATCCATGCGGATGACATGTCCAGCCCACCGGAACTGGGCTCGCATGATCATCACCTCGATGCTAGTTGATTGTGCTCTCTCCAGAACCTCACAGTTTGACACCTGGTTTTGCCAGCGTATGTGGAGTATAGATCTGAGACTGCGCATATGGAAAGCTTCCAACTTTTTGATGTGATGCCTGTAGGGTGTCCAGGTCTCACATCCATAAAGGAGAGATGAGAGAACGACTGCTCGATACACCAACAGTTTAGTTGACAGTCAGATGTGGTGGTGACTCAACACCTTAGTGTGCAAGCGACCAAGTGCCTGGCTGGCTTTACAGATCCTTGCATCAATCTCCTTGTCCAAGGACCCATCATTTGATATGATTCTGCCAAGGTACTTGAAGCTGTCCACTGACTTTAGTTGCATACTGCCGATGGAGACTGTGGGAGCAGGTGCTGTGGTGCCAGGGGCAGGCTGATAGAGAACCTCGGTTTTACTAAGGCTGACGGTTAGGCCAAACAATTCTGTTGCCTCAGCAAATTTGCTGAGTGTGAATTGTAGGTCACTCTCCTTGTGTGCCATGAGGGCGCAGTCGTCAGCAAAGAGTGCCTCTAGGATGGGTCGTTTCCGTACTTTGGTCTTTGCAGCAAGGCGGCGGAGGTCGAACAGTGAACCATCTAATCGATATTTCAGGTAGACCCTACACTATTGCTGGGAAGATCATCGCCCGAATAGTATTGAACTGACTCATAGCTCGTGTCTCAGAAGTAAATCTTCCAGAAACACAATGTGGCTTTCGACCTGGTCGGAGCACAGCAGACATGATCTTTGCACTCAGACAAGTGCAGGAAAAGTGCATTGAGCAGAACATGGACCTGTACACTGTATTTATTGACCTCACCAAGGCCTTTGATACTGTCAATGGAGCAGTGCTGTGGTCAATCTTGATGAAACTTGGGTGCCCAAGGAAATTTGTCCACATCATTGAGCTGTTTCATGACAACATGACAGGTGAAGTGCTCTCAGACAGCACAACCACGGCCCCATTTGCCATCTCAA
This sequence comes from Pristiophorus japonicus, assembly GCF_044704955.1. NCBI lineage: Eukaryota > Metazoa > Chordata > Chondrichthyes > Pristiophoridae > Pristiophorus > Pristiophorus japonicus. Next base: position 65,600,806 of record NC_091993.1, on the reverse strand, counting down.
ATGGAGTGAAACAAGGTTGTGTACTCCCTTCAGTTCTGTTCAACCTATTCTTTACCTGCGTCTTGAACTGTGCCATAAAAGACTTGGAGTTTGGGGTCGACCTGAAATATTTACAATATACATTAATGATTTAGACGAAGGAATTGAATGTAATATCTCCAAGTTTGCAAATGACACTAAGCTGGGTGGCAGTGTGAGCTGTGAGGAGGATGCTAAGAGGCTGCAGGGTGACTTGGACAGGTTGGATGCATGGGCAAATACATGGCAGATGCTGTATAATGTAGATAAATTGAGGTTATCCACTTTGGTGGTAAAAACAGGAAGACAGACTATTATCTGAATGGTGACAGATTAGTAAAAGTGGAGGTGCAACGAGACCTGGGTGTCATGGTACATCAGTCATTGAAAGTAGGCATGCAGGTACAGCATGTAGTTAAGAAAGCAAAGAGCATGTTAGCCTTCATAGCGAGAGGATTTGAGTATAGCAGCAGGGAGGTCTTACTGCAGTTGTACAGGGCCTTGGTGAGGCCACACCTTGAATATTGTGTACAGTTTGGTCTCCTAATCTGAGGAAGGACATTCTTGCCATTGAGGGAGTGCAGCGAAGGTTCACCAGACTGATTCCCGGGATGGCAGGACTGACATATGAAGAAAGACTGGATCGACTAGGCTTATATTCACTGGAATTTAGAAGAATGAGAGGGGATCTCATAGAAGCATATAAAATTCTGACGGGACTGGACAGGTTAGATGCTGGAAGAATGTTCCCTATGTTGGGGAAGTCCAGAACCAGGGGTCATAGTCTACGGATAAAGGGTAAGCCATCTTGGACCGAGATGAGGAAAAACTTTTTCACCCAGAGAATTGAGAACCTATGGAATTCTCTACCACAGAAAGTTGTTAAGTCCAGTTTGTTGGATATATTCAAAAGGGAGTTAGATGTGGCCCTTACGGCTAAAGGGACCAGGGTGTATGGAGAGAAGACAGGAGTGGGGTACTGAAGTTGCATGATCAGCCATGATCATATTGAATGGTGGTGCAGGCTGGAAGGGCCGAATGGCCTGCTCTTGCACCTATTTTCTATGTTTTCTATGTTAATACCCTTATCTCCGGAATGAACCTGGTGAACCTTCTCTGAACAGCCTCCAATGCAAATATGTCCTTCCTTAAATACGGAGACCAAAACTGTACGCAGTACTCCAGGTGTGGTCTCACCAATACCCTGTACCTTTGTAGCAGGACGTCCCTGCTTTTATACTCTATCCCCTTGCAATAAAATCCAACAATCCATTTGCCTTCTTGATTACTTGCTGTGCCTGCATACTAACTTTTTGTGTTTCGTGCACAAGCCAGGTCTCTCTGTACTGCAGCACTTTGCAATTTTTCTCAATTTAAATTATAATTTACTTTTTTATTATTTCTGCCAAAGTGGATAACCTCACATTTTCCCACATTATACTCGATTTGCCAAATTGTTGCTCACTCACTGAGCCTTTCTATATCCCTTTGCAAATTTTTTGTTCCTCACAATTTGCTTTCCCACCCATCTTTGTATCATCAGCAAACTTGGCTGCATTACACTCAGTCCCTTCATCCAAGTCATTAATATAGATTGTACATAGTTGAGGACTCAGCACCGATCCTTGCGGTACCCCACTTGTTACTGTTTGCCAACTGGAAAATGACCCATTTATCCCGACTCTCTGTTTTCTGTTGGTTAACCAATCCTCCATCCATGCCAAAACATTACCCCCAACCCCGTGAACTTTTATCTTGTGCAGTAACCTCTTATGTGGCACCTTATCGAATGCCTTCTGAAAATCCAAATACACCACATCCACTGGTTCCCCCTTATCCACCCTGCTCGATACATCCTCAAAGAACTCAGCAAATTTGTCAAACATGATTTCCCTTTCATAAAACCATGCTGACTCTGCTTGATTGAATCGTGCTTTTCCAAATGTTCCGCTACTGCTTCCTTAATAACGGACTCCATACTACTATCCTTTGTAACATTATAAGCCTCTTCTTTTAATCTACTACCAATCTTAACTTCTTTATTTAGCCATAAATTCATCACTTTTCCTTTGGAGATTTTGTTTCTCAATGGAATGTATATTCGGTGAAAATTTTTGACTATTTCTTTAAATGTTTGCCACTGCTTATCCACTGTCATATCTTTCAATTTAATTTCCCAATCTAGCTTAGTCAACTCGTCCCTCATACTTGTGTAATTGGCTTTATTTAATGGGGAGAAATTGGCCTCCTTTGCGCCTGCCATTAGCGCCTCCGGTGGCGGGGTTGGGGGGGGCGATAATGGGGTGCTAAGGGCTTACCGAGCGGGCACGGTGAAATTACTGACGCCCACACTGATGGAGCAATGGATGCCAAACTGGGAGTTGTTGGAGATGTCTCCTGTTGCTCCCTGGAAAGATCCATTGGTGCAGAAATTGAGCGCGATGGTGACCTTGGCTGCCACTGAGAGAGCCTTGCTCACCCTGGTCTGAGCTCAAGGTCTGGTTGTAGCAGATGGCAGAGCTCTGTGACCACGTCCTTCCGGAAACACAGCCTCAGTGAAATTGATGTCAGTGAACTGCTGCCGGAATACCCATGGAGGGTAAAGCCTTCTGTTGCCACCCCGTGACACTTTCTTCCTCTGGCTGATGTGCTTCTCCCTGTGCTGCTAGATGTGCTTCGCTGCCTCTCCCTTTCCCTCTCCCTGTCCCTCTCCCTGTGGTGCTCCCTGTCCCTCTCCCTGTAACGTGCTCCCTGTCCCTCTCCCTGTAACGTGCTCCCTGTCCCTCTCCCTGTAACATGCTCCCTGTCCCTCTCCCTGTAACGTGCTCCCTGTCCCTCTCCCTGTAACATGCTCCCTGTCCCTCTCCCTGTAACGTGCTCCCTGTCCCTCTCCCTGTAACGTGCTCCCTGTCCCTCTCCCTGTAACGTGCCCCCTGTCCTTCTCCCTGTAACGTGCCCCCTGTCCCTCTCCCTGTAACGTGCTCCCTATCCCTCTCCCTGTAACGTGCTCCCTGTCCCTCTCCCTGTAACGTGCTCCCTGTCCCTCTCCCTGTAACGTGCTCCCTGTCCCTCTCCCTGTAACGTGCTCCCTGTCCCTCTCCCTGTAACGTGCTCCCTGTCCTTCTCCCTGTAACGTGCTCCCTGTCCCTCTCCCTGTAACGTGCTCCCTGTCCTTCTCCCTATAACGTGCTCCCTGTCCCTCTCCCTGTAACGTGCTCCCTGTCCCTCTCCCTGTAACGTGCTCCCTGTACCTCTCTCTGTAACGTGCTCCCTGTCCCTCTCCCTGTAACGTGCCCCCTGTCCCTCTCCCTGTAACGTGCTCCCTGTCCCTCTCCCTGTAACGTGCCCCCTGTCCCTCTCCCTGTAACGTGCTCCCTGTCCCTCTCCCTGTAACGTGCTCCCTGTCCCTCTCCCTGTAACGTGCTCCCTGTCCTTCTCCCTGTAACGTGCTCCCTGTCCCTCTCCCTGTAACGTGCTCCCTGTCCTTCTCCCTATAACGTGCTCCCTGTCCCTCTCCCTGTAACGTGCTCCCTGTCCCTCTCCCTGTTACGTGCTCCCTGTCCTTCTCCCTGTAACGTGCTCCCTGTCCTTCTCCCTGTAACGTGCTCCCTGTCCCTCTCCCTGTAACGTGCTCCATGGACCTCTCCCTGAGGTGCTCCCTGTCCTTCTCCCTGTAACGTGCTCCCTGTCCCTCTCCCTGTAACGTGCTCCCTGTCCCTCTCCCTGTAACGTGCTCCATGGACCTCTCCCTGTAACGTGCTCCATGGACCTCTCCCTGTAACGTGCTCCCTGTCCTTCTCCCTGTAACGTGTTCCCTGTCCTTCTCCCTGTAACGTGTTCCCTGTCCTTCTCCCTGTAACGTGCTCCCTGTCCCTCTCCCTGTAACGTGCTCCATGGACCTCTCCCTGTAACGTGCTCCCTGTCCTTCTCCCTGTAACGTGTTCCCTGTCCTTCTCCCTGTAACGTGCTTCCTGTCCCTCTCCCTGTAACGTGCTCCATGGACTTCTCCCTGTGGTGCTCCCTCCCTTTGTTGTAGCCTTTCTCTCTCCCACTTTCGATGCCTTTCCCCATATAATTGGCGGCGCCGTTGTCTTCGGCGAAGCATCTTCTGACAATGAAATGGTCGAGTGCCAGCACAGCTCCCATAAAGCGACAGGAATGGTAGTACGTCAAAATAGTTTTGAGTGAAACAGGTGAAAATGTAGGAGGCAGAAAAATATTTGAGCAAAATATCGCTGCTATTGGTTCAGCAGCCACACTGACTAACCGTTGCAAACCAGAAAAAATAATGGCCACCAAATTTTATTTTTCCAAGATTGTGCCTTGGAATAGTGCTGGAGAATCCTGTTCCCGACTGCAACACGCCAGTTCAAGCTGTCGTTGTCATCACCAAGCAGTAAGGTAGGGTGCGCGGGGCAAGTTCACTTCCGGGACGGTAACGGGGTTCTGCGCACGGTGATGACATCATCATGACCGAACGGGCCGCTCGCGCCATCAGTGCCTCCACAAAAGCACTGGCCAATTCCCCCTGGGCGATTCTCTCACCACGCCCGGGCCGTATCTCCTCGCTAAAAGAGGCAATTTAGGCCCCTCTAGCCCTTCCTGTACTGCTTATTTTTACCCAATTTCTAAACTGCTTCATTGCCTTGACTTTTCTCTTTAGATTTCTAAATTTCCCCATACCTGACCCCATTCCCCACCATTTTAGTTTCAAGCCCTATCTATAGCCCTCGTTATTCGCCAGGACACTGGTTCCAGCCAGTGAAGCCTGTCCCAATGGAACAGCTTCCTCTTTCCCCAGTACTGGTGTCAGTGCCCCATGAATCAAAACCCCTTCCTCCCACACCAGTCTTTGAGTCACACATTTAACTCTCTGATCTGCTTGCCCAATACCAATGCAGAGATCCCCGACCACTAACCAGACCTGTACCACTACCTATCCTAAAGGGTGTGACTGCCTCCTGGGTCAAGGTGTCCATGTAACTCATTCCCCTCCCGGAAGCTCAACAACTCTGAGCTGAAGACAGGCACTTACTGCAGACATGGTCATCCAGGATTGTGATGCTCTCCACAAACTCCCACAGCTGCATTTATAACACACCACCTGCACTGCCATCGCTATATAACTTTGTTTTATTTATTCATTAATTAGAGTTCATGGACTAGAAATTCATCTACTTACCACCACTCTGTAGTGTCATGAAATGGGGATAAAATGGCGGCTGCCACTCTTTTGCCAACTGATGGGGATCCCACAGTGGTCGCCATATTGGTCTCCCACTTTGCACGGCCAGTAACTGGTAGCGCCCTGAAACAGATATCGCAGCGTGGTGACATCAGTCGGCGTGCAGCGAATTCAGCGCTGGCTTTCAAGCCACTAAGCTAACCTGGCATGCAAGCAGGCTGACAGATGCTGACAGGGCGATGAAAAAACCTCTAAAAGGGACACACACATCATTAGGTAAGTTTGAATGAAAGGTTTTGGATAGTTTTTGATTTTATTGAAATGATGGCTTGCTGCAATAGATGTGAAAAACGTGCAGGGAGTGAAGCTGGAAGCCTGCAAGGGCTTCGAAGGTAAATGAAGGCCTGAGTAGGCCACAAGACCAAAGGGCTGGCATTGTGGCATCCTTCAAAGTGGGCAATGCTCAGAGGGCCTACTTTGTCCTGGAGCTGCAGGCGATGGCCAACTACCCACCGTAGAAGGCTAAGATCCAAGCCAGGGCTGGCATCACTTTAACTGCACAGGTGCAGGCGTTCAATGTCTGGATCTACCAGCAGGAAGAGGCACCTCGCTCTCAATTGTTTGACTTTCTACAAATGGCCCATTGGTTGCTTCAACTTGACAGCAGCTCCCCTCCCAGGATGGTGAAGCTTCTGATAATGGACGACTATCTACAAGTACTTCCATCCCAGATCAGGAAGTGGTAGGCCAAGGGCACCCAATCAATGCCCAGGAGTTGATTGCATTTGTAGGCAGACAACTTGCTGCAGAGGAACTGGTCAGATACCTAAACTTCTCCAGGCCACGCAACCCTGGGTGACCCCCAAGTCCAAAAAATGGGTCCGGATCCTGGGTGGATAAGACGCTAGGTGGTGCTGAAGACCAGCAAAGGCCAAAATCAGACTTGTGGTGGGGAAAACAGAAAACACGGGAAGATGTACTGGCAATTGCAATGTGGTGAATGGGGCCATGTTGTGGCACATGGCCCAAAGCAGGAGGAGCCCATGCAATGTAACTCTGTGAATTGGGGCTGCCAGCAGGGATTCCCCGTGTTGTCAGTACAGCTTGTGAGCCATGTGGAGGCTGCTCAGTCCTTCCTAGAAACAGTAAAGGTTAATGGAAAGGAGCTGATGGGCCTTACTGTCTCGGGGAGCGCAGTAACCCTGCTTTCCTTCAGATCGAGACCATGTGCATGAAACGGAATAAAGTGCGTACATGTTATGTATTCTATTACTCACCACCTGGGTCAAGGTGGAAATGAAGGGGGGTGCCTCAGAAGGAAAGGCTAGGTTGCTACACAAGCATCCTCAGCCTGCAATATGGATTTCTCGGGGTTTAATACCCTAATTCAAAGGAAGGGAGGGAGTCCAGACATGCTGTTTTTACTCATTTGAAATGTAGAGGTTTTTTTCGGAGTATTCCCAGTGATACTTATGGGCCTTGAAATTGGCCTCCTTAGCACCTCTATTATCACCTGCGGGGGGCGATAACGGCGCAATAACCACTAACCAACCAGACGCGGCGAGATGATCGACACCTGCTAAATTAAGCGGGAGGTTTGCGATAGGACGTTTTTCGGATTTCCTTCACCCGGAGATCGTGACATCATTGCCGGGCGACAACACCGGCAGCTGCAGGAGGCGTTCATCGGGAGGCCGGGCACTTTGGGGCGATGCTTAAAGGCCAGGTGGCTGAGGTAAGGAACAAAAATTCAGAAATGGTGTTTCTCTTTTTTTTAAGATTTGTCTTCGGCCGCAATCGATCAGCCTGGTACTCTGCTGCAGTGCATTGGGCTGATCGGGCCGACCACAGCTGCCCTCAGGTAAGTCTTTCCATTGCAGAGACTACAGCAATGGCCCTTCCCTTCAATGGAGGGAGGGAGCCTCTGAACTCGGCGGTGCTGCATGGCCCATTGTGCAGTGCTGCACACCTACTGTCCCACTTGCGTCCTGTTGCGCTCCAGGAAGGAAGTGGAGCACTTATTTTAGCGCTCCACTTCCTTCCTGGGGCACAAATCCTAAATTTTTTAATTAAATTCATTAGTGCCTGGTGCTAATTTAAAAGTTAACATCCCAACACACTTCTGAATTTCTCCCCCTTGAGGTTTCTGTACATATGGAATCCCCATAAGCATGAAAGGGGATTCTCTTCTGTCATTTGTTGGGCCAGCCCATGTGATCCCAGGGGCATTTGAGGATTGCATGAGCCCCTGAGATACGTGGGCCTCTACCCATAGGTACCCAAAGAGGCCCAGGACCGCGAGTCTCCGTACCTCCCAGGTGATAATAGAGGTGCTAAGGAGGCCAATTTCAAGGGCCATAAGTATCACTGGGAATACTCCGAAAAAAACCTCTACATTTCAAATGAGTAAAAACAGCATGTCTGGACTCCCTCCCTTCCTTTGAATTAGGGTATTAAACCCCGAGAAATCCATATTGCAGGCTGAGGATGCTTGTGTAGCAACCTAGCCTTTCCTTCTGAGGCACCCCCCTTCATTTCCACCTTGACCCAGGTGGTGAGTAATAGAATACATAACATGTACGCACTTTATTCCGTTTCATGCACATGGTCTCGATCTGAAGGAAAGCAGGGTTACTGCGCTCCCCGAGACAGTAAGGCCCATCAGCTCCTTTCCATTAACCTTTACTGTTTCTAGGAAGGACTGAGCAGCCTCCACATGGCTCACAAGCTGTACTGACAACACGGGGAATCCCTGCTGGCAGCCCCAATTCACAGAGTTACATTGCATGGGCTCCTCCTGCTTTGGGCCATGTGCCACAACATGGCCCCATTCACCACATTGCAATTGCCAGTACATCTTCCCGTGTTTTCTGTTTTCCCCACCACAAGTCTGATTTTGGCCTTTGCTGGTCTTCAGCACCACCTAGCGTCTTATCCACCCAGGATCCGGACCCATTTTTTGGACTTGGGGGTCACCCAGGGTTGCGTGGCCTGGAGAAGTTTAGGTATCTGACCAGTTCCTCTGCAGCAAGTTGTCTGCCTACAAATGCAATCAACTCCTGGGCATTGATTGGGTGCCCTTGGCCTACCACTTCCTGATCTGGGATGGAAGTACTTGTAGATAGTCGTCCATTATCAGAAGCTTCACCATCCTGGGAGGGGAGCTGCTGTCAAGTTGAAGCAACCAATGGGCCATTTGTAGAAAGTCAAACAATTGAGAGCGAGGTGCCTCTTCCTGCTGGTAGATCCAGACATTGAACGCCTGCACCTGTGCAGTTAAAGTGATGCCAGCCCTGGCTTGGATCTTAGCCTTCTACGGTGGGTAGTTGGCCATCGCCTGCAGCTCCAGGACAAAGTAGGCCCTCTGAGCATTGCCCACTTTGAAGGATGCCACAATGCCAGCCCTTTGGTCTTGTGGCCTACTCAGGCCTTCATTTACCTTCGAAGCCCTTGCAGGCTTCCAGCTTCACTCCCTGCACGTTTTTCACATCTATTGCAGCAAGCCATCATTTCAATAAAATCAAAAACTGAGAGAGCCTTGCTCACCCTGGTCTGAGCTCAAGGTCTGGTTGTAGCAGATGGCAGAGCTCTGTGACCACGTCCTTCCGGAAACACAGCCTCAGTGAAATTGATGTCAGTGAACTGCTGCCGGAATACCCATGGAGGGTAAAGCCTTCTGTTGCCACCCCGTGACACTTTCTTCCTCTGGCTGATGTGCTTCTCCCTGTGCTGCTAGATGTGCTTCGCTGCCTCTCCCTTTCCCTCTCCCTGTCCCTCTCCCTGTGGTGCTCCCTGTCCCTCTCCCTGTAACGTGCTCCCTGTCCCTCTCCCTGTAACGTGCTCCCTGTCCCTCTCCCTGTAACATGCTCCCTGTCCCTCTCCCTGTAACGTGCTCCCTGTCCCTCTCCCTGTAACATGCTCCCTGTCCCTCTCCCTGTAACGTGCTCCCTGTCCCTCTCCCTGTAACGTGCTCCCTGTCCCTCTCCCTGTAACATGCTCCCTGTCCCTCTCCCTGTAACGTGCTCCCTGTCCCTCTCCCTGTAACGTGTTCCCTGTCCTTCTCCCTGTAACGTGCTCCCTGTCCCTCTCCCTGTAACGTGCTCCCTGTCCCTCTCCCTGTAACGTGCTCCCTGTCCCTCTCCCTGTAACGTGCTCCCTGTCCCTCTCCCTGTAACGTGCTCCCTGTCCCTCTCCCTGTAACGTGCTCCCTGTCCCTCTCCCTGTAACGTGCTCCATGGACTTCTCCCTGTGGTGCTCCCTCCCTTTGTTGTAGCCTTTCTCTCTCCCACTTTCGATGCCTTTCCCCATATAATTGGCGGCGCCGTTGTCTTCGGCGAAGCATCTTCTGACAATGAAATGGTCGAGTGCCAGCACAGCTCCCATAAAGCGACAGGAATGGTAGTACGTCAAAATAGTTTTGAGTGAAACAGGTGAAAATGTAGGAGGCAGAAAAATATTTGAGCAAAATATCGCTGCTATTGGTTCAGCAGCCACACTGACTAACCGTTGCAAACCAGAAAAAATAATGGCCACCAAATTTTATTTTTCCAAGATTGTGCCTTGGAATAGTGCTGGAGAATCCTGTTCCCGACTGCAACACGCCAGTTCAAGCTGTCGTTGTCATCACCAAGCAGTAAGGTAGGGTGCGCGGGGCAAGTTCACTTCCGGGACGGTAACGGGGTTCTGCGCACGGTGATGACATCATCATGACCGAACGGGCCGCTCGCGCCATCAGTGCCTCCACAAAAGCACTGGCCAATTCCCCCTGGGCGATTCTCTCACCACGCCCGGGCCGTATCTCCTCGCTAAAAGAGGCAATTTAGGCCCCTCTAGCCCATCCTGTACTGCTTATTTTTACCCAATTTCTAAACTGCTTCATTGCCTTGACTTTTCTCTTTAGATTTCTAAATTTCCCCATACCTGACCCCATTCCCCACCATTTTAGTTTCAAGCCCTATCTATAGCCCTAGTTATTCGCCAGGACACTGGTTCCAGCCAGTGAAGCCTGTCCCAATGGAACAGCTTCCTCTTTCCCCAGTACTGGTGTCAGTGCCCCATGAATCAAAACCCCTTCCTCCCACACCAGTCTTTGAGTCACACATTTAACTCTCTGATCTGCTTGCCCTATACCAATGCAGAGATCCCCGACCACTAACCAGACCTGTACCACTACCTATCCTAAAGGGTGTGACTGCCTCCTGGGTCAAGGTGTCCATGTAACTCATTCCCCTCCCGGAAGCTCAACAACTCTGAGCTGAAGACAGGCACTTACTGCAGACATGGTCGTCCAGGATTGTGATGCTCTCCACAAACTCCCACAGCTGCATTTATAACACACTACCTGCACTGCCATCGCTATATAACCTTGTTTTATTTATTCATTAATTAGAGTTCATGGACTAGAAATTCATTTACTTACCACCACTCTGTAGTGTCATGAAATGGGGATAAAATGGCGGCTGCCACTCTTTTGCCAACTGATGGGGATCCCACAGTGGTCGCCATATTGGTCTCCCACTTTGCACGGCCAGTAACTGGTAGCGCCCTGAAACAGATATCGCAGCGTGGTGACATCAGTCGGCGTGCAGCGAATTCAGCGCTGGCTTTCAAGCCACTAAGCTAACCTGGCATGCAAGCAGGCTGACAGATGCTGACAGGGCGATGAAAAAACCTCTAAAAGGGACACACACATCATTAGGTAAGTTTGAATGAAAGGTTTTGGATAGTTTTTGATTTTATTGAAATGATGGCTTGCTGCAATAGATGTGAAAAACGTGCAGGGAGTGAAGCTGGAAGCCTGCAAGGGCTTCGAAGGTAAATGAAGGCCTGAGTAGGCCACAAGACCAAAGGGCTGGCATTGTGGCATCCTTCAAAGTGGGCAATGCTCAGAGGGCCTACTTTGTCCTGGAGCTGCAGGCGATGGCCAACTACCCACCGTAGAAGGCTAAGATCCAAGCCAGGGCTGGCATCACTTTAACTGCACAGGTGCAGGCGTTCAATGTCTGGATCTACCAGCAGGAAGAGGCACCTCGCTCTCAATTGTTTGACTTTCTACAAATGGCCCATTGGTTGCTTCAACTTGACAGCAGCTCCCCTCCCAGGATGGTGAAGCTTCTGATAATGGACGACTATCTACAAGTACTTCCATCCCAGATCAGGAAGTGGTAGGCCAAGGGCACCCAATCAATGCCCAGGAGTTGATTGCATTTGTAGGCAGACAACTTGCTGCAGAGGAACTGGTCAGATACCTAAACTTCTCCAGGCCACGCAACCCTGGGTGACCCCCAAGTCCAAAAAATGGGTCCGGATCCTGGGTGGATAAGACGCTAGGTGGTGCTGAAGACCAGCAAAGGCCAAAATCAGACTTGTGGTGGGGAAAACAGAAAACACGGGAAGATGTACTGGCAATTGCAATGTGGTGAATGGGGCCATGTTGTGGCACATGGCCCAAAGCAGGAGGAGCCCATGCAATGTAACTCTGTGAATTGGGGCTGCCAGCAGGGATTCCCCGTGTTGTCAGTACAGCTTGTGAGCCATGTGGAGGCTGCTCAGTCCTTCCTAGAAACAGTAAAGGTTAATGGAAAGGAGCTGATGGGCCTTACTGTCTCGGGGAGCGCAGTAACCCTGCTTTCCTTCAGATCGAGACCATGTGCATGAAACGGAATAAAGTGCGTACATGTTATGTATTCTATTACTCACCACCTGGGTCAAGGTGGAAATGAAGGGGGGTGCCTCAGAAGGAAAGGCTAGGTTGCTACACAAGCATCCTCAGCCTGCAATATGGATTTCTCGGGGTTTAATACCCTAATTCAAAGGAAGGGAGGGAGTCCAGACATGCTGTTTTTACTCATTTGAAATGTAGAGGTTTTTTTCGGAGTATTCCCAGTGATACTTATGGGCCTTGAAATTGGCCTCCTTAGCACCTCTATTATCACCTGTGGGGGGCGATAACGGCGCAATAACCACTAACCAACCAGACGCGGCGAGATGATCGACACCTGCTAAATTAAGCGGGAGGTTTGCGATAGGACGTTTTTCGGATTTCCTTCACCCGGAGATCGTGACATCATTGCCGGGCGACAACACCGGCAGCTGCAGGAGGCGTTCATCGGGAGGCCGGGCACTTTGGGGCGATGCTTAAAGGCCAGGTGGCTGAGGTAAGGAACAAAAATTCAGAAATGGTGTTTCTCTTTTTTTTAAGATTTGTCTTCGGCCGCAATCGATCAGCCTGGTACTCTGCTGCAGTGCATTGGGCTGATCGGGCCGACCACAGCTGCCCTCAGGTAAGTCTTTCCATTGCAGAGACTACAGCAATGGCCCTTCCCTTCAATGGAGGGAGGGAGCCTCTGAACTCGGCGGTGCTGCATGGCCCATTGTGCAGTGCTGCACACCTACTGTCCCACTTGCGTCCTGTTGCGCTCCAGGAAGGAAGTGGAGCACTTATTTTAGCGCTCCACTTCCTTCCTGGGGCACAAATCCTAAATTTTTTAATTAAATTCATTAGTGCCTGGTGCTAATTTAAAAGTTAACATCCCAACACACTTCTGAATTTCTCCCCCTTGAGGTTTCTGTACATATGGAATCCCCATAAGCATGAAAGGGGATTCTCTTCTGTCATTTGTTGGGCCAGCCCATGTGATCCCAGGGGCATTTGAGGATTGCATGAGCCCCTGAGATACGTGGGCCTCTACCCATAGGTACCCAAAGAGGCCCAGGACCGCGAGTCTCCGTACCTCCCAGACCACCAGGTACGCGGCGGGCACTTTATTTGCGGATCAGAAGCATTTCCCCGCAGGAAGCCACCGAACACAAATTCAGGGCCAAAATAACTTTGGAGGTTAACACCAGGAGATGATGCTAAAGCCCGGTGACAGCTGTAACAACAGCTGATGCCGATTCCAGCGCCGCATGCCATATCGGTGATGTCGTTGGCGGTGCCGGTAAACTCAATCGCCAGGGAGTTTGCAATGATGGAGAGTGTGACATCAGTGTGTGTACAACATTGAATGTAGCAACTTAACTTAACGGCAGCGCAGAACAACAACAGGGAGAGCTGGTGTCTACAAGCAGAAAGCAGGCAGCAGCAGCAATATTTAAAGGCACATAGAAACATAGAAAATAGGTGCAGGAGTTGGCCATTTGGCCCTTTGAGCCTGCACCACCATTCAATAAAATCATGGCTGATCATTCCCGCATTACCTCTTTCCTGCTTTCTCTCCATACCCCTTGATCCCTTTAGCCGCAAGGGCCATATCTAACTCCCACAAGAATATATCCAATGAACTGGCATCAACAACTCTCTGAGGCAGGGAATTCCACAAGTTAACAACTCTCTGAGTGAAGAAGTTTCCCCTCATCTCAGTCCAAAATGGCCTACCCCTTATCCTAAGACTGTATCCTCTGGTTCACGACTTCCCCAACATTGGGAACATTCTTCCTGCATCTAACCTGTCCTGTCCTGTCAGAATCTTATACGTTTCTATGATATCCCCTCTCATCCTTCTAAAATCCAGTGTATAAAGGCCCAGTTGATCCAGTCTCTCCTCATATGTCAGTCCAGCCATCCCTGGAATCAGTCTGGTGAAACTTCGCTGCACTCCCTCAATAGCAACAACGTCCTTCCTCAGATTAGGAGACCAAAACTGAACACAATATCCCAGGTGAGGCCTCACCAAGGCCCTGTCCAACTGCAGTAAGGCCTCCCTGCTCCTATACTCAAATACCCTAGCTATGAAGGCCAACATGCCATTTGCCTTCTTCACCACCTGCTGTACCTGCATGCCAACTTTCAATGACTGATGCACCATGACACCCAGGTTTCGTTGCACCTCCCCTTTTCCTAATCTGCCACAATTCAGATAATATTCTGCCTTCGTGCTTTTGTCACCAAAGAGAATAACCTCACATTTATCCACATTACACTGCATCTGCCATGCATTTGCCCACTCACCTAACCTGTCCAAGTCACCCTGCAGCCTCTTAGCGTCCTCCTCACAGCTCACATCGCCACCCAGTTTAGTGTCATTTGCAAACTTGGAGATATTACACTCAATTCCTTCATCCAAATCATTGATGCATATTGTAAAGAGCTGGGGTCCAAGCACTGAGCTCTGCGGCACTCCACTAGTCACTGCCTCCCATTCTGAAAAGGACCCGTTTATCCCGACTCTCTGCTTCCTGTCTGCTAATCAATTCTCTATCCACGCCAGTACATTACCCCGCAATACCATGTGCTTTGATTTTGCACACCAATATCTTATGTGGGACTTTGTCAAAGGCCTTTTGAAAGTCCAAATACATCAAATCCATTGGTTCTCCTTATCCACTCTACTAGTTACATCCTCAAAAAATTCCAGAAGATTTGTCAAGCATCATAAATCCATGCTGACTTGGACCGATCCTGTCACTGCTTTCCAAATGCGCTGCTATTTCATCCTTAATAATTGATTCCAACGTTTTCCCCACTACTGATGTCAGGCTAACCAGTCTATAATTACCCGTTTTCTCTCTCCCTCCTTTTTAAAAAGTGGTATTACATTAGCTACACTCCAGTCCATAGGAACTGATCCAGAGTCGATAGACTGTTGGAAAATGATCACCAGTGCATCCACTATTTCTAGGGCCACTTCCTTAAGTACTCTGGGATGCACACTATCAGGCCCCAGGGATTTATCGGCCTTCAATCCCATCAATTTCCCCAACACAATTTTCCGTCTAATAGGAATATCCTTGAGTTCTTCCTTCTCACGAGACCCTCGGTCCCTAGTATATCCGAAAGGTTATTTGTGTCTTCCTTTGTGAAGACAGAACCAAAGTATTTGTTCAATTGGTCTGCCATTTCTTTGTTCCCCATTATAAATTCACCTGAGTCCGACTGCAAGGGACCTACGTTTGTCTTCACTAATCTTTTTCTCTTCACATATCTATAGAAGCTTTTGCAGTCAGTTTTTATGTTCCCGGCAAGCTTCCTCTCGTACTCTATTTTCCCCCTCCTAATTAAATTGTTTGTCCTCCTCTGCTGAATTCTAAATTTCTCCAGGTCCTCAGGTTTGCTGCTTTTTCTGGCCAATTTATAGGCCTCTTCCTTAGATATAACACTATCCTTAATTTCCCTTGTTAGCCACGGTTGAGCCACCTTCCCTGTTTTATTTTTACTCTAGACAGGGATGTATAATTATTGAAGTTCATCCACGTGATCTGTAAATGTTTGCCATTGCCTATCCACCGTCAACCCTTTAAGTATCATTTGCCAGTCTATTCTAGCCAATTCACGCCTCAGACTGTTGAAGTTAGCTTTCTTTAAGTTCAGGACCCTAGTTTCTGAATTAACTCTGTCACTCTCCATCTTAATAAAGAATTCTACCATATTATGGTCACTCTTCCCCAAGGGTCCTCGCACAACAAGATTGCTAATTAGTCCCTTCTCATTACACATCACCCACACTAGGATGGCCAGCTCTCTAGTTGGTTCCTCGTCGTATTGGTCAAGAAAATCATCCCTAATACACTCCAGGAAGTCCTCCTCCACCGCATTGCTACCAGTTTGGTTAGCCCAATCTATATGTAAATTAAAGTCGCCCATGATAACTGCTGTACCTTTATTGCACACAGCCCTTATTTCTTGTTTGATGCTGTCTTCAACCTCACTACTGCTGCTTGGTGGCCTGTACACAACTCCCACTAGCATTTTCAGTCCTTTGGTATTCCGTAGCTCCACCCATACCGATTCCACATCATCCAGGCTAATGTCCTTCCTTATAATTGCATTAATTTCCTCTAACTAGCAGTGCCACCCCACCTCCTTTTCCTTTCTGTCTATCCTTCCGAAATGTTGAATACCCCTGGATGTTGAGTTCCCAGCCTTGGTCACCCTGGAGCCATGTCCCCGTGATGCCAGTTACATCATATCCGTTAACTGCTATCTGCGCAGTTAATTCATCGACCTTATTCCGAATACTCCTCGCATTGAGGCACAGAGCCTTCAGGCTTGTCTTTTTAAAACACTTTGCCCTTTTACAATTTTGCTGTAATGTGGCCCTTTTTGTTTTTTGCCTTTGGTTTCTCTGCCCTCCACTTTTACTATTCCCCATCAGCTGTACCTGATTGGGTTCTGCAGTTTCGGTGCGGGCTTGCTACTTGCTGCAACTGAACAGCTCTTTTTAATTATTTCAAGTTGTCATGTATCTTACATTATTAGCTACAACTGTATCCTAACATGCTATCCATGACTGTAATAAGATATGACCTGTAACCACCAGCATACCTTACCACCAGGGGTGCACTTGCAAGAGACAGGTATATAAGGACAGGTCTCAGGCAAGTGCAGCATTCCAGAGCTGTGAAATAAAGGTGCAGGTCCAGAGTGACCTTGACTTCACTACATGCCTCGTATGAATCTGTACTGAGGGGACAGGACTTTACAGTGGCGACGAGTTACGGGATGACAGAATCCACAGAATGGCGAACAACAGATCAGATGGAAAGTGCAATGCAGGAGACAATTGGGAGGGCTTTAGAGAAAGGCTCCAGCAAAGCTTTGTAACCAAAGACTGGTTAGGCGACGATAAGGCAGGCAAGAGAAGAGCCCATCTCTTGACCAGCTGTAGCTCGAAAACATACGCTTTAATGAAGGATCTGTTGGCACCCAAAAAACCAGCAAGCAAGTCGTTTGAAGAATTGAGCACACTGGTAAGAGACCACCTGAAGCCAACGAGCAGCCTACACATGGCCAGACACAGGTTCTACACTACAGACGCTGCGTGGGCCAGAGCATACCCGACTTCGTGGCGGAACTTCGGAGGTTAGCTAGTTTATGTGAGTTCTCCGATGAACTGAGGAGAGAAATGCTGAGAGACTTTTTCATTGAAGGAATAGGCCACACAGGCATATTCCGAAAGCTCATAGAGACCAAGAACCTGACCTTAGAGGCAGCAGCACTGGTTTGACAGACATTCTTGGTAGGGGAAGAAGAAACGAGGTTGATTTACAATGCAGGTACGACAACTAATGAAATATCGGAACAAGAAGTTCACAGCACTAAACAAGCTGCTACCCCCACACACAGACAAAACTGGGAGAACAGGCTCTCGACAGCAAGCAGAAGCCATCAAGGGCCACAGGAACAGTCGTTCACACCTCATCAACCCACAATGCGAACAATCAACTACAAACTGAGAGAAGCTAAAGAGAGATCAGCCAGACGCAGCTCATTCTTTGGGAACACTTTGAAGAATGGAACAGGTCTGTGCTGGAGGTGTGGGGGTGGGCATTCTGAAAAGGGATGTCGATTTCAGCAGGCTGTTTGCAGAAATTGTGAATATACAGGGCATTTGGCCCGCATGTGCAAAAAAACAGCAGCTCGGCTGGTATACGAATCGGATAGGTCGGAAAGCGGACCAGAAGATGGGGGGAACAGTAGCCGGGACACCGATGTACAGTGGGTCAACACGATCAATGGCCGCTGCTCCTACAACAGGACGCCTCCTATAATGATGAGGGTCCTACTCAACGGGATATCTGTCAACATGGAGCTGGATACGGAAGCGAGTCAATCTCTCATGGGCGCTCAACAATTTGAAAAACTGTGGCCGCATCAAAACTCACAAGGGTCGACACCAAACTAAGGACCTATACCAAAGAAATCGTACCAGTCCTCGGCAGCGCCATGTTCTCTGTCACACACAAAGGGACAGTGAACCGACTTCCCCTGTGGATTGTCCCCGGAGACCCCCCAGCACTGCTGGGGAGAAGCTGGCTGGCAAAACTAAACTGGAAATGGGATGATGTCCATACCATGTCATTAGAGGAACGGACCTCCTGCTCAACAGTTATAAAGTGATTTGAACATCTCTTTCAGCCAGGTGTGGGCACTTTCAAAGGGGCCAAAGTCAAAATCTACATCACACAGGATGCTCAACCGGTCCATCACAAGGCCAGAGCTGTACCCTATGTGATGAGGGAAAAGATTGAACACGAACTAGACAAGCTTCTGCGGGAAGGCATTATATCACCTGTGGAATTTAGCGACTGGGCAAGTCCCATCATCCCAGTCATGAAGTCTGATGGATCCGTACGAATCTGTGGGGACTACAAATCTACCATAAACAGAGTCTCCCTACAGGACCAGTACCTGCTGCCCAGAGCGGAGGACTTATTTGCCACATTGGCTGGAGGTAAACTTTTCTCAAAATTAGACCTCACATCTGCGTATATGACGCAAGAATTGACCGAGGAATCCAAGCTACTCAGCACCATCAACACACATCGAGGCCTTTTCATGTACAATCGATGCCCATTCGGCATCAGGTCGGCAGCTGCCATATTCCAGCGCAATATGAAGAGTCTGCTCAAGTCCATCCCGGGGACGGTTGTATTTCAAGACGACATACTTATCATGGGCAGGGACACCGACTCCCATCTCCGTAATTTAGAGGAAGTACTAAAGCGGTTGGATCGGGTAGGCCTACGAGTCAAGAAATCCAAGTGCCTGTTTCTCGCACCCGAGGTTGAATTTTTGGGCAGAAGGATTGCCGCTGATGGAATCCGCCCAACGGAGTCCAAACAGAAGCAATTCGCCTGGTACCCAGGCCCCGGAATGTCTCAGAACTGTGCGCCTTTCTCGGGCTACTCAATTATTTTGGGAACTTTATGCAGAACTTAAGAATGCTGCTGGAGCCTCTCCATGTGCTACTCAGGAAGGGGTGTGATTGGTTTTGGGGGGACGCCCAGGAACGCGCCTTCAATAAGGCACGCAACCTTCTGTGATCCAACAGTGTTTTGACTTTCTTTGACCCAGGTAAAAAGCTCGTTCTCACATGTGATGCGTCAACGTATGGGGTCGGGTGCGTTTTGCAACATGTCAATAGTGCGGGCAAATTACAACCCATAGCTTATGCCTCCAGGTCACTTTCGCGGGCGGAGCGCGGGTACAGAATGGTAGAGAAGAGGCGCTCGCGTGCGTGTAAGGTTTCAAAAAGATGCACCAATACCTTTTCTGGGCCTTGTTCACATTAGAAACCGACCACAAGCCCCTCACGTCCCTCCTATCCGAGAGCAAGGCAATGAACACCAACGCCTCGGCGCGAATTCAACGGTGGGCACTCATGCTGGCATCCTACGACTATACCATAAGGCACAGACCAGGCACAAACAACTGTGCCGACGCGCTCAGCAGGCTACCCCTGGCGACCACGGAAGTGTCTGACGAACAGGACTGTGAGATAGTCATGGCAATCAATGCCTTTGAGTCCACAGGTTCGCCCATGACGGCTCGCCAAATCAGAGCCTGGACGGCCAGCGATCCCACGTTATCCTTAGTAAAAAGATGTGTCCTAACTGGTGACTGGGCAGAGGCTCGCGATGCCTGCCCCGAGGAATTAAAACACTTTCACAGGCGCATGCATGAGCTATCACTACAAGCAGACTGCCTGATGTGGGGCAGCCGAGTAGTCATGCCTCTGCGAGGCAGAGAGGCATTTGTCCGGGAGCTCCACCGCGAGCACCCGGGAATCGTTCTCATGAAGGCCATAGCCAGATCCCACGTCTGGTGGCCTGGTATTAATGCGGACTTGGAGCTCTGCGTCCGAAGGTGCACCATTTGTGCCCAACTCAGCAATGCCCCCAGGGAGGCTCCACTGAGCCCCTGGCCCTGGCCTACCAAACCGTGGTCGCGGGTGCACGTAGACTATGCGTGCCCATTCATGGGCAAAATGTTCCTCGTAGTTGTAGATGCATTTTCAAAGTGGATCGAATGCACCATTTTAAACTCAAGCACAACCTCCACCGTTGTGGAGAGCCTCGCAACCATGTTTGCAACGCACGGAATCCCTGACACATTGGTCAGTGACAATGGTCCGTGCTTCACCAGCGCAGAATTCCAATTGACCACGGCATAAATCATGTCAAGACGGCACCATTCAAGCCGGCCTCCAACGGCCAGGCAGAGAGAGCAGTGCAAATCATTAAACAAGGCATGCTTAAAATCCAAGGTCCCGTGCTGCAGCGTCTCCTGTCGCGACTGCTGCTGGCATACAGATCTCGTCCGCACTCATTGACTGGGATCCCCCCCGCGCAACTGTTGATGAAGAGGACTTTAAAAACAAGGCTCTCATTAATCCTCCCAGACATGCACAAAATCATTGAGGCAAAGCGCCGTAAGCTGACTGAGTACCATGACAGAAATTCGAGGGGGAGATGGAATGAGATAGGGGACAAAGTATTTGCACTAAACTATGGCAGGGGTCCCAAATGGCATGCAGGGACTGTAATAGGCAAGGAAGGAAACAGGCTACTGGTAGTACAAATGGACAATGGCAAAACCTGCCAGAGGCATGTAGACCAAGTCAAAAGCAGATTTACCAACAACATTGCGGAACCAGAGGCAGGCTACAATGTGGAACTCGCACCACACATGGTGGACAGACAGAGGGAACAACCTGAGGATGTTCCCAAATGGGTATGATTTGGTGGCCATTACAGAAACATGGTTGCAGGGTGCCCAAGACTGGGAATTAAACATACAGGGGTATCTGACGATTCGGAAAGATAGACAAGAAGGGAAAGGAGGTGGGGTAGCTCTGTTAATAAAGGATGATATCAGGGCAGTTGTGAGAGACGATATTGGCTCTAATGAACAAAATGTTGAATCATTGTGGGTGGAGATTAGAGATAGTAAGGGGAAAAAGTCACTGGTGGGCGTAGTTTATAGGCCCCCAAATAATAACTTCACGGTGGGGCGGGCAATAATCAAGGGAATAATGGAGGCATGTGAAAAAGGAATGGCAGTAATCATGGGGGATTTTAACCTACATATCGATTGGTCAAATCAAATCGCACGGGGTAGCCTGGAGGAGGAATTCATAGAATGCATATGGGATTGTTTCTTAGAACAGTATGTTACAGAACCTACAAGGGAGCAAGCTATCTTAGATCTGATCCTGTGTAATGAGACAGGAATAATAAACAATCTCCTCGTAAAAGATCCTCTCGGAATGAGTGATCACAGTATGGTTGAATTTGTAATACAGATTGAGGGTGAGGAAGTAGTGTCTCAAACGAGCGTACTATGCTTAAACAAAGGGGACTACAGTGGGATGAGGGCAGAGTTGGCTAAAGTAGACTGGAAACACAGTCTAAATGGTGGCACAATTGAGGAACAGTGGAGGACTTTTAAGGAGCTCTTTCATAGTGCTCAACAAAAATATATTCCAGTGAAAAAGAAGGGTGGTAAGAGAAGGGATAAACAGCTGTGGATAACCAAGGAAATAAAGGAGAGTATCAAATTAAAAACCAATGCGTATAAGGTGGCCAAGGTTAGTGGGAAAATAGAAGATTGGGAAAATTTTAAACGACAGCAAAGAATGACTAAGAAAGCAATAAAGAAAGGAAAGATAGATTACGAAGGTAAACTTGCGCAAAACATAAAAACGGATAGTAAAAGCTTTTACAGATATATAAAATGGAAAAGATGACTAAAGTAAATGTTGGTCCCTTAGAAGATGAGAAAGGGGATTTAATAATGGGAAAGGTGGAAATGGCTGAGACCTTAAACAATTATTTTGCTTCGGTCTTCACAGTGGAAGACACAAAAACCATGCCAGAAATTGCTGGTCACAGGAATGTGGGAAGGGAGGACCTTGAGACAATCACTATCACTAGTGGGGTAGTGCTGGACAGGCTAATGGGACTCAAGGTAGACAAGTCCCCTGGTCCTGATGAAATGCATCCCAGGGTATTAAAAGAGATGGCGAAGTTATAGCAGATGCACTCGTTATAATCTACCAAAATTCTCTGGACTCTGGGGAGGTACCAGCGGATTGGAAAGCAGCTAATGTAACGCCTCTGTTTAAAAAAGGGGGCAGACAAAAGGCAGGTAACTATAGGCCGGTTAGTTTAACATCTGTAGCGGGGAAAATGCTTGAAACTATCATTAAGGAAGAAATAGTGGGACATCTAGATAGGAATAGTGCAATCAAGCAGACGCAGCATGGATTCATGAAGGGGAAATCATGTTCAACTAATTTACTGGAATTCTTTGAGGATATAATGAGCATGGTGGATAGAGGTGTACCAATGGATGTGGTGTATTTAGATTTTCAAAAGGCATTCGATAAGGTGCCACACAAAAGGTTACTGCAGAAGATCAAGGTACGCGGAGTCAGAGGAAATGTATTAGCATGGATAGAGAATTGGCTGGCTAACAGAAAGCAGAGAGTCGGGATAAATGGGTTGGAAATCGGTGGTTAGTGGTGGGCCGCAGGGATCGGTGCTGGGATCACAACTGTTTACAATATACATAGATGACCTGGAAGAGAGGACAGAGTGTAATGTAACAAAATTTGCAGATGTCACAAAGATTAGTGGGAAAGCGGGTTGTGTCGAGGACACAGAGAGGCTGCAAAGAGATTTAGATAGGTTAAGCGAATGGGCTAAGGTTTGGCAGATGGAATACAATGTCGGACAGTGTGAGGTCATCCACCTTGGGAAAAAAAACAGTAAAAGGGAATATTATTTGAATGGGGAGAAATTACAACATGCTGAGGTGCAGAGGAACCTGGGGGTCCTTGTGCATGAAACTCTTTTGAGTTAACCTGCAGAAACATAAAACATTAAAACCATGCCACCCGACCTGGGTGACACAGCAGACATTTCCAAGGCCCCTTTTTTTTTTTGGTTTTTGTTTTTTTTTTGGGGCGCTAAAATCAAATTTTCCCAGTGCCCCCTATAAAAGGGGAGGGGGACACTAAAAGCACCGGCAATGAAAACAAATTAAACTTTAAAACGTAAAATCAAATTAAAATTTGGTTGCCGGGCGTGATGATGCACTCCAGTCCCTCCGGTGCCCACCTCTCGCGGAAGGCCGCGAGCGTACCGGTGGACACCGCGTGCTCCATCTCCAAGGACACCCTGGACCGGATGTAAGAGCGGAAGAGAGGCAGGCAGTCAGGTTGAACGACCCCCTCGACCGCCCGCTGCCTGGACCGGCTGATGGCACCCTTGGCCGTGCCCAGGAGCAGTCCTACGAGGAGGCCTTCGGACCTACCCGCTCCCCTCCGCACAGGGTGCCCAAAGATCAGGAGAGTGGGACTGAAGTGCAGCCAGAATTTCAGGAGCAGCCCCTTCAAATAGTGGAACAGGGGCTGCAACCTTGTGCATTCAATAAAAACATGGAACACGGACTCCTCCAGACCGCAGAAATTGCAGGCGGCCTGGGAGTCCGTGAACCGGCTTAAAAATTTATTGCACGGCACTGCTCCGTGCACCACCCTCCAGGCCAAGTCCCCGATGAATAGTGGGAGGACCCCCGCGTAGAGTGCCCTCCATCGGGGACCCCCGCCTCCTCCGGACGGCAAGATGGTACGCCATGGCGTGTCCGGACGGCCGGCGAGGATGGCAAAGTTGAGGGTGTGCAGGAGCAGCCCGTACAGGAAACCCCTCCGCGCGGAACTGAAAGGCACGGAGGGGATTTCCCCGAGGCGGCTCAAGTTGTGAGGCGCCGGCCCCCGAGGGAGGTTCCGGGGTTTGGCGCCGATGAGGAATTCCGTCCGGACGGGGGTCAGTTCGGACGGGATTTCCCCACGTGCCTGAGCCTCCTCGATGCACCTAACGGAGTCAGGGCCCAGAGCTGTTTTTAGCGACTCGATGGCATCGGCCGCGTGGCGGACGTTGGCAGAATTTAGGCGCCGCGCCAGCGTGTCTGGCGCCATCCAGCCCGCTCCTCCGCCATCGAGCAGGTCCCTGACCCTGGTCACCTCACCAGCCATAGCCCTCTCTTCCGACCGCCACATAAAGCCTCGGCCGTGGAGGTACGGATTCCCGAGCAGCGGTTCCTGCAGGACGGCCGCCACTCCAGCCGGCGGAGAGCTGCGCTTGGTGGAGACTTTGTTCCAGACCCTGATGAGTTCCCTGTAAAAGACAGGCAGCTCCCGGAGGGCGGTCCTGGCACCCCCCAAGTTCACAAACAGGAGCTGCGTGTCATAATTGAGGTCGAGCTGCTGGCGGAAGAAATACCTCGCCAGAGCACACCACCTAGGAGGGGGCTCGACGTAAAGGTATCTCTGCAGGGTCTGAAGACGGAAAGTCGCGAGCTGGGCGCTGACGCACACCAACGACTGACCGCCCTCCTCAAGCGGGAGACTCAAGACCGCAGCAGAGACCCAGTGCTTCCTGTTGTTCCAGAAGAAGTCCACCAGCTTCTTCTGTATCTTGGCGACAAACGCAGGGGGAGGGGTCAAAGTGACCAGCCGGTACCACAGCATTGCGGCCACCAGCTGGTTTATGACTAGCGCTCGACCCCTGTAGGACAGCACTCGAAGCAGTTCTGTCCAGCGCCCTAGGCGAGCGGCGACCTTGGCCTCCAGCTCCTGCCAGTTCGCCGGCCAGGCTCCCTCGTCGGGGCTAAGGTAGACTCCCAGATAGAGGAGATGGGTCGTGCTCCAGGCAAAAGGCCTGAGCTCCTCCGGCAGGGAGTCCACCCGCCACTGACCCACCAGGAGTCCGGAACATTTCTCCCAGTTGATCCTGGCGGAGGACGCGGCCGAGTAAATCTCCTGGCACTCACGCATCCTCCGCAGGTCAGCGGGATCCTCTACCGCGAGGAGCACGTCATCGGCGTAAGCCGAGAGGACGACCTCCACGCCCGGCCCTTGCAGAGCCAGTCCCGTCAACCTCGTCCGCAAGAGGCGCAGGAAAGGCTCCACGCAAACGGCGTATAACTGGTCGGACATGGGGCATCCCTGGCGCACCCCTCTCCTAAAGCGAAGGGGCGCCGTCAAGGACCCGTTAACCTTAATCAGACACTCCGCGGCGGCGTACAAAAGTCGGATCCGGGCGACGAAATGCGTCCCGAACCCGAAAGCTAGCAGAGTTCCGAGCAGATAGTCGTGATCCACCCTATCGAACGCCTTCTCTTGGTCGAGGGATAGGAAGGCGACCGACAGACCAGCCTCCTGGGAACAATGGATGAGGTCCCGGACCAGATGGATGTTATCGTGGATTGTCCGGCCCGGGACCGTGTATGACTGGTCGGGGTGGATCATGTGGTCCAGCACGGCACCAAGGCGAGCAGACATCGCCCTGGCGAAGATTTTGTAGTCCGTGCTGAGGAGGGAGACCGGGCGCCAGTTCTTAAGGAGGCGGAGATCGCCCTTCTTAGGCAGCAGGACGATGACTGCCCTGCGCCAAGAGAGGGGCATCTCCCCGGTCGCCAGACTTTCCCCCAGGACCCGCGCGTAGTCGCTCCCCAGGACGTCCCAGAACGCCCTGTGGAACTCCACGGTCAGCCCGTCCAGCCCCGGGGATTTTCCCCTCGAGAGCCGGGCGAGGGCACCGGTCAGCTCCGCCAGGCTTAGCGGAGCTTCCAGATTTTCGGCGCCCTCCGGGCTGACCTTCGGCAGGTCCTCCCACAAAACTCTACGCGCTTCCTCGCTGGACGGATCCGGAGAGAACAGAGCCCCGTAATATTCACGGACCCTGTTGTTGACGCCCTCCGGATCCGAGACGAGAGAGCCGTCGTCGGCCAGCAGCGTCAAGAGCTGCTTACGGACACTCTGCCTTTTTTCCAGCGAGTAGAAGAAGGGGGAGCCGCGGTCCAGATCCTGCAGGAACCGGATCCGCGACCTCACGAACGCGCCTCGGGACCCGACGAGCTGCAGGTCCTTCAGCGCGGCCTTCTTCGCTTCGTACACCGTCCGCAGGGCCGGGTCCTGGACGACTTGACCGAGACGGGCTTCCAGGTCGAGCACCTCTTTTTCTAGGCGCCCGACTCTGGCCGCCCGCCTCTTGGTCGACCCCCTCGCGTACTCTTGACAGAAGACGCGGACGTGAGCCTTGCCCACGTCCCACCATAGCCTCAAGGAGGGGAAGCCCCCCTGCTTCCTTCTCCAGTCGGACCAGAATCGACGGAACGAGTCCTGGAACCGCACGTCCTCCAGCAGCCGGTTGTTAAAGTGCCAGTACGCGGACCCCGTCCTCGCGCGGAGCGAAGCGAGCTCCGCCCACACCAGGTGGTGGTCCGAACACGGCACCGGCCGCATGGAGGCCGCCGGGACGCAGGAAACGTACGCCCGAGACACGTAAAGGCGGTCGACTCTAGACCATCCAACTCCAGGCCTCACCCAAGTAAAGGCGCTGGAGTCGGGGTGGAGATTTCGCCAGACGTCCACCAAGTCGAAGGACCCGACCAGGTCCCTCAACTTCTCCATCGCCGTCATGCACTGCGGGGCACCGGAGCGGTCCCTCGCCTCGAGGGTGCAGTTAAAATCCCCCCCGAGGACAATGCAGTCGCCGACGTCGACGGAGCCAAGAAGAGCGGACACCTCTTCAAAGAAGCGCGTTTGCTGCGGGCCGGGATGAGGGGCGTACACGTTCACGAGATGGAGCGGCACGTCCCCCAGGCGAACCGTTACGTGCAGCAAGCGGCCTGGCACGGGCTCCTCGACCCCCAAGATCTCCGGCTGAAAATGCGGGCCCAGCAAGATGGCCACCCCACTAGAAATGGTGGTGAGGTGGCTCATGCGGACCTCTCCTTGCCATTCCAGGAGCCACGTGGCTTCGTCTCCCGGAACGGTGTGGGTTTCTTGCAGGAAGCACACCGCATATTTCCCCTCCCGCAGGAGCGAAAAATTGTCAAATCTACGGCGTGCCCCTCTGCCGCCGTTGATGTTGAGGCTGGCTATGGTTATCTTCATGGCAAAAGCATAGTGCAACCTCTACCTTAACCTATTGTGGGGGAGGGAGCGGAGTCTTTTGTTGAACTCCGCTCCCTCCGCAGCCCAGCGAGGAGTCCCTCGAGCTCGCGCAGCTCAAGGTGCTGCTCCTTTGTCAAGGGCCCGCCCGCGGCCATGGTTTTAACGGCGGCGCGGACGGACCCCTTGATCAGCTCTGGCTCGGACCATTTTTCCAGGGCCAGTCGGGCTTGGTCGCGGCGACCCCGGCTCTGGGCCAAAAAGTCCCGGAGTTCCTTTGCAGGAATGAGGAGGGCCTCAGCGGCGGCCGCGAGCAGATCCACCGCCTCACTGGCGGTGGTCTCTAGGTCTTCACCCGCGTCCCCCACCGAGTCCCCGTCCTCCTCCGGGAGGTGGCCGCCAGCAGCCGGCCCATCGACCGCACAAGGTACGGCAAATGAACCGGCCGCTCCAACCGGCCCTGGCACTGCCCCGATCCCACCCCCAGGATCGTCGGCAGAGGAGTCCCCACTGGGCTCTTTTAAAAATGGTGCTGGGTCGGGAAATGACAGCGGAAGGGGTTCCCCCTCCGCCCCAGGAACCGGAGAACAAGGAGAGACCCGGCCATAGGAGATCCCCAGGCTCCCCAAGTGCTCCAGCTCCAAAGTAAGAGGCGAGGGTGGGTGTTCCTCCCCCTCCCCGCTGCCACCCCCCGGCCCAGCATCTACTGTTTCATTAAAAACAGTAAATTGTGTTTCTGCCGGGTCGAGCGACTCCCGGGGGAAGTTGGGTATTGGCTGGGCGGGCTCAGGTTCGGCCTTTTCGGCCTCGCCCGCCTCAGTCCCCGGGACGCCCGGCCCGGCGGCTACGCATTCCTCCGCGGTCCCCACGCCCCCCACGACAGGCAGATCTTCCACTCCATCCCCGGGAGGCAGAGGCTGGGCAGCCTCAACTGTTTCACCCTCCCCGGGGACAGACTCCTCCCGCCTACGGCGCTGCTTGGGGGCGCTGGTTGGGGACGCGGGACACGCGGCGGGCACCGACTCCTCCGCGGAGGGATGTTGTTCCCCCTCCGCCTCATCGGAGCCGCGCCTCCTTTTGTTCCTGGGGGTGCGCGGAGGCAGGGAGACCCCCATGTCTGCCGAGGCCTCCCGCTCCGCCCCCCCCTTTTCCTTTCCTTTCCCGCGCCCGGGCCCCTCTGTGGTGTTATTCAAGGGCTCGGGCACGGGCTCGGGGCACCACGCGCTCGCCGGTGACGGGGTTGGGCTGAGCGCGGTGGTCAAATTATCTGGCGCACCGAGGGGACCCGCCTCTAGATGTTTTGCCTTCTTCCGCGCCTTCTTTCCGGTCGGACGCTCTCCCTCCCCCCCGCCGGAGGCCCTGAAAACAAAGGCCTCCGACGATGCCCGCGCACCCATGGCTCCCGGCACTCGGACGCAACTAGGGGGAGGGGTGGCGGCGGCGCCAGCCTTGGCCGCCTTCGGTGGTTTGGTGGCCTTGGAGGCGGGGCAGTTCTTGCGAACGTGCCCCACCTCCCTGCAGGCATGGCACCGCACGCCGTCCGACGTCCAAAAGACGCGGTAGGCAGTCCCCTCGTGCACCACATTAAAGTTCCCCTCCGTCGTCTCCTCCCGCGCCAGCCGGACAAAGAGCTGGCGGCGGAAGGAGAACACGTGGCGCAGGCTGCTCTCCCTGAGGCCGAGCGGTATGGGGTTGATCCCCGACCTTACCTCCCCCAGTTGGTGTAGGTGAGGGAGGAGGAGCTCAGCGGGAACAAAGGGCGGGACGTTTGAAATGATGACCCTCTGCGCGGTGGCCTCGAGAGGGTCCACCGGCAGGAACGTCCCGCCCACCGTGAGCCCCTTTTCAAGGGCCAGGGACACCGCCCGCTCCGACCCCAGGAAGAACACGGCCTTCCCAGACATCTTGGAGGCTGCGACAATGGCCGAGGGGCCGACTACCCCAGCCATCGCCCGCACGCACTCCTCAATGCTCATTGTGGGGTGAGTGTAGCTCTTGACCCCGTGTTTTTTTGTAATGAGTCTGAATGGTGGCAGGGCAGCGGGTGGCGCAGGAGGTGCCGTGGAAGCGGTTGCCACCTACGCATACGTCTTCGCTGGCCCTGCTACCGGCGTGGATGGGGTCGCCATCACGGGGTCCCTTTAAGGGCTACACCCACCCCAAAGTCACAGGCCTTAATGGTCTTTAATGGCCTCGTATATTAACTGAGCAGAGGAGCCCTTAACGAGGCACCTCTCCCCTCGTTGACAATTGGGGAGAGGCCTTGCTCCCTCTGCTCAGTTGTCTTAATTGTTTTTTTTTTAAATTAGGAAGAAAAGGGGCCTCAGAGAGAGAGGGGAGAAACAGAGGGTAACGGAGAAAGAGAGAGTGGGGTGGGAAGGGGGGGGACTGCGAGGGCAGGTCTCCCCTCGCAGCTGTGGGTGGGTGCACTCCCCAGATGGCAAAACACACAAAAAACACAGTCTTTGGGTTGGTCTTCAGGTGGGGGGAGAAGACGTCTTCACCTGGGGTAGCTAGAGCCACCAGGCACACAATCCTAAACGATCTTTAATAGGATGATTAATGACAATCTTCAGCCTGGTAGCTCCAGCTATCCCAGGCTAGGCAAATGTGGGGGGGGGTGGGGGGGGTTCCAATTGTGGGGGGGGGCCTAGTTGTAAGCAAGGCCCCCACGCACACTACCACACACACACACACCCCCCGCGATGTTCCGGCCCTCAGTGGTCTTCTTTCCTCCCCCCACCGATACAACAAAGTCTGTTTGGGGAAATGCACCCACACCCACCTGTAGAATGTTGGGTCTCCCTCCTTCCACACTGGATGTTGTTGGTTTTTCCCCCTCTCTCCAACTCCTTGCAGAATGGTAAAAAGATGTTAAAAGTTTTCTGTTCTCCTCCTCTCCCTCTGGGTTAAAGTGGTGGTGAAGCCCCTTCCTTCCTTCTCTTCCTGGGCTGGTCTCAGGGCTCTCCAGGCAGGAGCTCAAGTTGCTAGCTGCTTCCCTCACTGCTCACAGCTCCAACTGAGCAGGACACGCCTCCACTGCTCCACAATTGGTCCTTGTGCATGAAACTCTTTTGAGTTTACCTGCAAAACATAAAACATTAAGACCATGCCACCCGACCTGGGTGACACAGCAGACATTTTCAAGGCTAATACATTTCCTCTGACTCCGCATACCTTTATCTTCTGCAGTAACCTTTTGTGTGGCACCTTATCGAATGCCTTTTGGAAATCTAAATACCCTATATCCATCGGTACACCTCTATCCACCATGCTCATTATATCCTGATACTGATTGCCAAACAGAGAATGACCCATTTATCCCGACACCCTGTTTTCTGTTAGTTAGCCAATCCTCGATCCATGCGAATATATTACCCCCAATCCTGTGAACTTTTACCTTGTGCAATAACCTTTCATGTGACACCTTGTCAAATGCCTTCTGGAAATCCAAATACACCACATCCACTGGTTCCCCTTTTTATTAAAGTCCGCAATTACGGGCTCATACGTCCACCTTACGCTGGGCGATAAAAAAAACCTGTGTCCCAAACCCAGGCGGGGCTATTTCGCCCCTCAGTCGGTCTGACAAATGAATGCACAGCTGGAGACTAGCAGATATTTACTGTTGCTGAGCGACAAAACACAAAGTGAAAAGTTGAAACCTTATCTGAGCGTTCCAGATTCTGCAGCAACTCGATGCCAAGATCAGGGAATTAGTTGTGCTTGACTCTGCTTATAAACCGTCACTTTTACAGAATAGACTCTTAGCTACTGGACAATTCAAATCACCAATGAAACAGTACGAAGCAGCTTCTAACGACAGTCAAACCTGTTTTCAGTACAGTTGACAAACTACAATTTACATTAATTCCAGGAATTAAGCTTTATCAGATTGTGACACGCCTGTATGAAGCGAAAGGTCTTTATTGAACTACATTATTAACCCTGTGGATGTGGTGTATTTAGACTTTCAAAAGGCCTTTAACAAGGTCCCACACAAGAGGTTAGTGTGCAAAACTAAAGCACATGGTATTGTGGGTAATGTATTGACTTGGATAGAGAACTGGTTGGCAGACAGGAAGCAAAGAGTGGGAATAAAGGGGTCCTTTTCAGAATGGCAGACTAGTGGGGTACCACAAGGCTCAGTGCTGGGACCCCAGCTATTTACAATCTTGGTCGTCTGTCGTATCCAACAAAGATGTTGATGTGCTAATCATCAATGGCATGTGTCTTCAAGTGGCTGTATAGGCCAATGCTGCATGCACGTAGTCTCTTGCACGTCGGACAAGGGAAGTTCGATGTGCCTGATGCTGACAGTACTGCCACCTGATGTCGTCTATCTCTAGTGTCCCGCAGGCGTTGACATCGGCTTTCTTCGAAGGTCTGGCAGGCAGTCCTCGTGAGGGTTCTCCACTGGATTTTATTAGCGGCTGTATTCTCGAGGTCCTTTGGTCGGATGCCGCAGTACTGGAGCTTAGCCTTGATGCAATCTTTGTAGTGCTTGTGGGGGTGCCCCTGGTGTTTTGACCTTCACAGAGCTCGCTGTGAAGAAGCTGACAAGGGATCCTTGACTTATCCATGCGGATGACATGTCCAGCCCACCGGAACTGGGCTCGCATGATCATCACCTCGATGCTAGTTGATTGTGCTCTCTCCAGAACCTCACAGTTTGACACCTGGTTTTGCCAGCGTATGTGGAGTATAGATCTGAGACTGCGCATATGGAAAGCTTCCAACTTTTTGATGTGATGCCTGTAGGGTGTCCAGGTCTCACATCCATAAAGGAGAGATGAGAGAACGACTGCTCGATACACCAACAGTTTAGTTGACAGTCAGATGTGGTGGTGACTCAACACCTTAGTGTGCAAGCGACCAAGTGCCTGGCTGGCTTTACAGATCCTTGCATCAATCTCCTTGTCCAAGGACCCATCATTTGATATGATTCTGCCAAGGTACTTGAAGCTGTCCACTGACTTTAGTTGCATACTGCCGATGGAGACTGTGGGAGCAGGTGCTGTGGTGCCAGGGGCAGGCTGATAGAGAACCTCGGTTTTACTAAGGCTGACGGTTAGGCCAAACAATTCTGTTGCCTCAGCAAATTTGCTGAGTGTGAATTGTAGGTCACTCTCCTTGTGTGCCATGAGGGCGCAGTCGTCAGCAAAGAGTGCCTCTAGGATGGGTCGTTTCCGTACTTTGGTCTTTGCAGCAAGGCGGCGGAGGTCGAACAGTGAACCATCTAATCGATATTTCAGGTAGACCCTACACTATTGCTGGGAAGATCATCGCCCGAATAGTATTGAACTGACTCATAGCTCGTGTCTCAGAAGTAAATCTTCCAGAAACACAATGTGGCTTTCGACCTGGTCGGAGCACAGCAGACATGATCTTTGCACTCAGACAAGTGCAGGAAAAGTGCATTGAGCAGAACATGGACCTGTACACTGTATTTATTGACCTCACCAAGGCCTTTGATACTGTCAATGGAGCAGTGCTGTGGTCAATCTTGATGAAACTTGGGTGCCCAAGGAAATTTGTCCACATCATTGAGCTGTTTCATGACAACATGACAGGTGAAGTGCTCTCAGACAGCACAACCACGGCCCCATTTGCCATCTCAAATGGAGTGAAACAAGGTTGTGTACTCCCTTCAGTTCTGTTCAACCTATTCTTTACCTGCGTCTTGAACTGTGCCATAAAAGACTTGGAGTTTGGGGTCGACCTGAAATATTTACAATATACATTAATGATTTAGACGAAGGAATTGAATGTAATATCTCCAAGTTTGCAAATGACACTAAGCTGGGTGGCAGTGTGAGCTGTGAGGAGGATGCTAAGAGGCTGCAGGGTGACTTGGACAGGTTGGATGCATGGGCAAATACATGGCAGATGCTGTATAATGTAGATAAATTGAGGTTATCCACTTTGGTGGTAAAAACAGGAAGACAGACTATTATCTGAATGGTGACAGATTAGTAAAAGTGGAGGTGCAACGAGACCTGGGTGTCATGGTACATCAGTCATTGAAAGTAGGCATGCAGGTACAGCATGCAGTTAAGAAAGCAAAGAGCATGTTAGCCTTCATAGCGAGAGGATTTGAGTATAGCAGCAGGGAGGTCTTACTGCAGTTGTACAGGGCCTTGGTGAGGCCACACCTTGAATATTGTGTACAGTTTGGTCTCCTAATCTGAGGAAGGACATTCTTGCCATTGAGGGAGTGCAGCGAAGGTTCACCAGACTGATTCCCGGGATGGCAGGACTGACATATGAAGAAAGACTGGATCGACTAGGCTTATATTCACTGGAATTTAGAAGAATGAGAGGGGATCTCATAGAAGCATATAAAATTCTGACGGGACTGGACAGGTTAGATGCTGGAAGAATGTTCCCTATGTTGGGGAAGTCCAGAACCAGGGGTCATAGTCTACGGATAAAGGGTAAGCCATCTTGGACCGAGATGAGGAAAAACTTTTTCACCCAGAGAATTGAGAACCTATGGAATTCTCTACCACAGAAAGTTGTTAAGTCCAGTTTGTTGGATATATTCAAAAGGGAGTTAGATGTGGCCCTTACGGCTAAAGGGACCAGGGTGTATGGAGAGAAGACAGGAGTGGGGTACTGAAGTTGCATGATCAGCCATGATCATATTGAATGGTGGTGCAGGCTGGAAGGGCCGAATGGCCTGCTCTTGCACCTATTTTCTATGTTTTCTATGTTAATACCCTTATCTCCGGAATGAACCTGGTGAACCTTCTCTGAACAGCCTCCAATGCAAATATGTCCTTCCTTAAATACGGAGACCAAAACTGTACGCAGTACTCCAGGTGTGGTCTCACCAATACCCTGTACCTTTGTAGCAGGACGTCCCTGCTTTTATACTCTATCCCCTTGCAATAAAATCCAACAATCCATTTGCCTTCTTGATTACTTGCTGTGCCTGCATACTAACTTTTTGTGTTTCGTGCACAAGCCAGGTCTCTCTGTACTGCAGCACTTTGCAATTTTTCTCAATTTAAATTATAATTTACTTTTTTATTATTTCTGCCAAAGTGGATAACCTCACATTTTCCCACATTATACTCGATTTGCCAAATTGTTGCTCACTCACTGAGCCTTTCTATATCCCTTTGCAAATTTTTTGTTCCTCACAATTTGCTTTCCCACCCATCTTTGTATCATCAGCAAACTTGGCTGCATTACACTCAGTCCCTTCATCCAAGTCATTAATATAGATTGTACATAGTTGAGGACTCAGCACCGATCCTTGCGGTACCCCACTTGTTACTGTTTGCCAACTGGAAAATGACCCATTTATCCCGACTCTCTGTTTTCTGTTGGTTAACCAATCCTCCATCCATGCCAAAACATTACCCCCAACCCCGTGAACTTTTATCTTGTGCAGTAACCTCTTATGTGGCACCTTATCGAATGCCTTCTGAAAATCCAAATACACCACATCCACTGGTTCCCCCTTATCCACCCTGCTCGATACATCCTCAAAGAACTCAGCAAATTTGTCAAACATGATTTCCCTTTCATAAAACCATGCTGACTCTGCTTGATTGAATCGTGCTTTTCCAAATGTTCCGCTACTGCTTCCTTAATAACGGACTCCATACTACTATCCTTTGTAACATTATAAGCCTCTTCTTTTAATCTACTACCAATCTTAACTTCTTTATTTAGCCATAAATTCATCACTTTTCCTTTGGAGATTTTGTTTCTCAATGGAATGTATATTCGGTGAAAATTTTTGACTATTTCTTTAAATGTTTGCCACTGCTTATCCACTGTCATATCTTTCAATTTAATTTCCCAATCTAGCTTAGTCAACTCGTCCCTCATACTTGTGTAATTGGCTTTATTTAATGGGGAAAAATTGGCCTCCTTTGCGCCTGCCATTAGCGCCTCCGGTGGCGGGGTTGGGGGGGGGCGATAATGGGGTGCTAAGGGCTTACCGAGCGGGCACGGTGAAATTACTGACGCCCACACTGATGGAGCAATGGATGCCAAACTGGGAGTTGTTGGAGATGTCTCCTGTTGCTCCCTGGAAAGATCCATTGGTGCAGAAATTGAGCGCGATGGTGACCTTGGCTGCCACTGAGAGAGCCTTGCTCACCCTGGTCTGAGCTCAAGGTCTGGTTGTAGCAGATGGCAGAGCTCTGTGACCACGTCCTTCCGGAAACACAGCCTCAGTGAAATTGATGTCAGTGAACTGCTGCCGGAATACCCATGGAGGGTAAAGCCTTCTGTTGCCACCCCGTGACACTTTCTTCCTCTGGCTGATGTGCTTCTCCCTGTGCTGCTAGATGTGCTTCGCTGCCTCTCCCTTTCCCTCTCCCTGTCCCTCTCCCTGTGGTGCTCCCTGTCCCTCTCCCTGTAACGTGCTCCCTGTCCCTCTCCCTGTAACGTGCTCCCTGTCCCTCTCCCTGTAACATACTCCCTGTCCCTCTCCCTGTAACGTGCTCCCTGTCCCTCTCCCTGTAACATGCTTCCTGTCCCTCTCCCTGTAACGTGCTCCCTGTCCCTCTCCCTGTAACGTGCTCCCTGTCCCTCTCCCTGTAACATGCTCCCTGTCCCTCTCCCTGTAACGTGCTCCCTGTCCCTCTCCCTGTAACGTGTTCCCTGTCCTTCTCCCTGTAACGTGCTCCCTGTCCCTCTCCCTGTAACGTGCTCCCTGTCCCTCTCCCTGTAACGTGCTCCCTGTCCCTCTCCCTGTAACGTGCTCCCTGTCCCTCTCCCTGTAACGTGCTCCCTGTCCCTCTCCCTGTAACGTGCTCCATGGACTTCTCCCTGTGGTGCTCCCTCCCTTTGTTGTAGCCTTTCTCTCTCCCACTTTCGATGCCTTTCCCCATATAATTGGCGGCGCCGTTGTCTTCGGCGAAGCATCTTCTGACAATGAAATGGTCGAGTGCCAGCACAGCTCCCATAAAGCGACAGGAATGGTAGTACGTCAAAATAGTTTTGAGTGAAACAGGTGAAAATGTAGGAGGCAGAAAAATATTTGAGCAAAATATCGCTGCTATTGGTTCAGCAGCCACACTGACTAACCGTTGCAAACCAGAAAAAATAATGGCCACCAAATTTTATTTTTCCAAGATTGTGCCTTGGAATAGTGCTGGAGAATCCTGTTCCCGACTGCAACACGCCAGTTCAAGCTGTCGTTGTCATCACCAAGCAGTAAGGTAGGGTGCGCGGGGCAAGTTCACTTCCGGGACGGTAACGGGGTTCTGCGCACGGTGATGACATCATCATGACCGAACGGGCCGCTCGCGCCATCAGTGCCTCCACAAAAGCACTGGCCAATTCCCCCTGGGCGATTCTCTCACCACGCCCGGGCCGTATCTCCTCGCTAAAAGAGGCAATTTAGGCCCCTCTAGCCCATCCTGTACTGCTTATTTTTACCCAATTTCTAAACTGCTTCATTGCCTTGACTTTTCTCTTTAGATTTCTAAATTTCCCCATACCTGACCCCATTCCCCACCATTTTAGTTTCAAGCCCTATCTATAGCCCTAGTTATTCGCCAGGACACTGGTTCCAGCCAGTGAAGCCTGTCCCAATGGAACAGCTTCCTCTTTCCCCAGTACTGGTGTCAGTGCCCCATGAATCAAAACCCCTTCCTCCCACACCAGTCTTTGAGTCACACATTTAACTCTCTGATCTGCTTGCCCTATACCAATGCAGAGATCCCCGACCACTAACCAGACCTGTACCACTACCTATCCTAAAGGGTGTGACTGCCTCCTGGGTCAAGGTGTCCATGTAACTCATTCCCCTCCCGGAAGCTCAACAACTCTGAGCTGAAGACAGGCACTTACTGCAGACATGGTCGTCCAGGATTGTGATGCTCTCCACAAACTCCCACAGCTGCATTTATAACACACTACCTGCACTGCCATCGCTATATAACCTTGTTTTATTTATTCATTAATTAGAGTTCATGGACTAGAAATTCATCTACTTACCACCACTCTGTAGTGTCATGAAATGGGGATAAAATGGCGGCTGCCACTCTTTTGCCAACTGATGGGGATCCCACAGTGGTCGCCATATTGGTCTCCCACTTTGCACGGCCAGTAACTGGTAGCGCCCTGAAACAGATATCGCAGCGTGGTGACATCAGTCGGCGTGCAGCGAATTCAGCGCTGGCTTTCAAGCCACTAAGCTAACCTGGCATGCAAGCAGGCTGACAGATGCTGACAGGGCGATGAAAAAACCTCTAAAAGGGACACACACATCATTAGGTAAGTTTGAATGAAAGGTTTTGGATAGTTTTTGATTTTATTGAAATGATGGCTTGCTGCAATAGATGTGAAAAACGTGCAGGGAGTGAAGCTGGAAGCCTGCAAGGGCTTCGAAGGTAAATGAAGGCCTGAGTAGGCCACAAGACCAAAGGGCTGGCATTGTGGCATCCTTCAAAGTGGGCAATGCTCAGAGGGCCTACTTTGTCCTGGAGCTGCAGGCGATGGCCAACTACCCACCGTAGAAGGCTAAGATCCAAGCCAGGGCTGGCATCACTTTAACTGCACAGGTGCAGGCGTTCAATGTCTGGATCTACCAGCAGGAAGAGGCACCTCGCTCTCAATTGTTTGACTTTCTACAAATGGCCCATTGGTTGCTTCAACTTGACAGCAGCTCCCCTCCCAGGATGGTGAAGCTTCTGATAATGGACGACTATCTACAAGTACTTCCATCCCAGATCAGGAAGTGGTAGGCCAAGGGCACCCAATCAATGCCCAGGAGTTGATTGCATTTGTAGGCAGACAACTTGCTGCAGAGGAACTGGTCAGATACCTAAACTTCTCCAGGCCACGCAACCCTGGGTGACCCCCAAGTCCAAAAAATGGGTCCGGATCCTGGGTGGATAAGACGCTAGGTGGTGCTGAAGACCAGCAAAGGCCAAAATCAGACTTGTGGTGGGGAAAACAGAAAACACGGGAAGATGTACTGGCAATTGCAATGTGGTGAATGGGGCCATGTTGTGGCACATGGCCCAAAGCAGGAGGAGCCCATGCAATGTAACTCTGTGAATTGGGGCTGCCAGCAGGGATTCCCCGTGTTGTCAGTACAGCTTGTGAGCCATGTGGAGGCTGCTCAGTCCTTCCTAGAAACAGTAAAGGTTAATGGAAAGGAGCTGATGGGCCTTACTGTCTCGGGGAGCGCAGTAACCCTGCTTTCCTTCAGATCGAGACCATGTGCATGAAACGGAATAAAGTGCGTACATGTTATGTATTCTATTACTCACCACCTGGGTCAAGGTGGAAATGAAGGGGGGTGCCTCAGAAGGAAAGGCTAGGTTGCTACACAAGCATCCTCAGCCTGCAATATGGATTTCTCGGGGTTTAATACCCTAATTCAAAGGAAGGGAGGGAGTCCAGACATGCTGTTTTTACTCATTTGAAATGTAGAGGTTTTTTTCGGAGTATTCCCAGTGATACTTATGGGCCTAGAAATTGGCCTCCTTAGCACCTCTATTATCACTTGTGGGGGGCGATAACGGCGCAATAACCACTAACCAACCAGACGCGGCGAGATGATCGACACCTGCTAAATTAAGCGGGAGGTTTGCGATAGGACGTTTTTCGGATTTCCTTCACCCGGAGATCGTGACATCATTGCCGGGCGACAACACCGGCAGCTGCAGGAGGCGTTCATCGGGAGGCCGGGCACTTTGGGGCGATGCTTAAAGGCCAGGTGGCTGAGGTAAGGAACAAAAATTCAGAAATGGTGTTTCTCTTTTTTTTAAGATTTGTCTTCGGCCGCAATCGATCAGCCTGGTACTCTGCTGCAGTGCATTGGGCTGATCGGGCCGACCACAGCTGCCCTCAGGTAAGTCTTTCCATTGCAGAGACTACAGCAATGGCCCTTCCCTTCAATGGAGGGAGGGAGCCTCTGAACTCGGCGGTGCTGCATGGCCCATTGTGCAGTGCTGCACACCTACTGTCCCACTTGCGTCCTGTTGCGCTCCAGGAAGGAAGTGGAGCACTTATTTTAGCGCTCCACTTCCTTCCTGGGGCACAAATCCTAAATTTTTTAATTAAATTCATTAGTGCCTGGTGCTAATTTAAAAGTTAACATCCCAACACACTTCTGAATTTCTCCCCCTTGAGGTTTCTGTACATATGGAATCCCCATAAGCATGAAAGGGGATTCTCTTCTGTCATTTGTTGGGCCAGCCCATGTGATCCCAGGGGCATTTGAGGATTGCATGAGCCCCTGAGATACGTGGGCCTCTACCCATAGGTACCCAAAGAGGCCCAGGACCGCGAGTCTCCGTACCTCCCAGACCACCAGGTACGCGGCGGGCACTTTATTTGCGGATCAGAAGCATTTCCCCGCAGGAAGCCACCGAACACAAATTCAGGGCCAAAATAACTTTGGAGGTTAACACCAGGAGATGATGCTAAAGCCCGGTGACAGCTGTAACAACAGCTGATGCCGATTCCAGCGCCGCATGCCATATCGGTGATGTCGTTGGCGGTGCCGGTAAACTCAATCGCCAGGGAGTTTGCAATGATGGAGAGTGTGACATCAGTGTGTGTACAACATTGAATGTAGCAACTTAACTTAACGGCAGCGCAGAACAACAACAGGGAGAGCTGGTGTCTACAAGCAGAAAGCAGGCAGCAGCAGCAATATTTAAAGGCACATAGAAACATAGAAAATAGGTGCAGGAGTTGGCCATTTGGCCCTTTGAGCCTGCACCACCATTCAATAAAATCATGGCTGATCATTCCCGCATTACCTCTTTCCTGCTTTCTCTCCATACCCCTTGATCCCTTTAGCCGCAAGGGCCATATCTAACTCCCACAAGAATATATCCAATGAACTGGCATCAACAACTCTCTGAGGCAGGGAATTCCACAAGTTAACAACTCTCTGAGTGAAGAAGTTTCCCCTCATCTCAGTCCAAAATGGCCTACCCCTTATCCTAAGACTGTATCCTCTGGTTCACGACTTCCCCAACATTGGGAACATTCTTCCTGCATCTAACCTGTCCTGTCCTGCCAGAATCTTATACGTTTCTATGATATCCCCTCTCATCCTTCTAAAATCCAGTGTATAAAGGCCCAGTTGATCCAGTCTCTCCTCATATGTCAGTCCAGCCATCCCTGGAATCAGTCTGGTGAAACTTCGCTGCACTCCCTCAATAGCAACAACGTCCTTCCTCAGATTAGGAGACCAAAACTGAACACAATATCCCAGGTGAGGCCTCACCAAGGCCCTGTCCAACTGCAGTAAGGCCTCCCTGCTCCTATACTCAAATACCCTAGCTATGAAGGCCAACATGCCATTTGCCTTCTTCACCACCTGCTGTACCTGCATGCCAACTTTCAATGACTGATGCACCATGACACCCAGGTTTCGTTGCACCTCCCCTTTTCCTAATCTGCCACAATTCAGATAATATTCTGCCTTCGTGCTTTTGTCACCAAAGAGAATAACCTCACATTTATCCACATTACACTGCATCTGCCATGCATTTGCCCACTCACCTAACCTGTCCAAGTCACCCTGCAGCCTCTTAGCGTCCTCCTCACAGCTCACATCGCCACCCAGTTTAGTGTCATTTGCAAACTTGGAGATATTACACTCAATTCCTTCATCCAAATCATTGATGCATATTGTAAAGAGCTGGGGTCCAAGCACTGAGCTCTGCGGCACTCCACTAGTCACTGCCTCCCATTCTGAAAAGGACCCGTTTATCCCGACTCTCTGCTTCCTGTCTGCTAATCAATTCTCTATCCACGCCAGTACATTACCCCGCAATACCATGTGCTTTGATTTTGCACACCAATATCTTATGTGGGACTTTGTCAAAGGCCTTTTGAAAGTCCAAATACATCAAATCCATTGGTTCTCCTTATCCACTCTACTAGTTACATCCTCAAAAAATTCCAGAAGATTTGTCAAGCATCATAAATCCATGCTGACTTGGACCGATCCTGTCACTGCTTTCCAAATGCGCTGCTATTTCATCCTTAATAATTGATTCCAACGTTTTCCCCACTACTGATGTCAGGCTAACCAGTCTATAATTACCCGTTTTCTCTCTCCCTCCTTTTTAAAAAGTGGTATTACATTAGCTACACTCCAGTCCATAGGAACTGATCCAGAGTCGATAGACTGTTGGAAAATGATCACCAGTGCATCCACTATTTCTAGGGCCACTTCCTTAAGTACTCTGGGATGCACACTATCAGGCCCCAGGGATTTATCGGCCTTCAATCCCATCAATTTCCCCAACACAATTTTCCGTCTAATAGGAATATCCTTGAGTTCTTCCTTCTCACGAGACCCTCGGTCCCTAGTATATCCGAAAGGTTATTTGTGTCTTCCTTTGTGAAGACAGAACCAAAGTATTTGTTCAATTGGTCTGCCATTTCTTTGTTCCCCATTATAAATTCACCTGAGTCCGACTGCAAGGGACCTACGTTTGTCTTCACTAATCTTTTTCTCTTCACATATCTATAGAAGCTTTTGCAGTCAGTTTTTATGTTCCCGGCAAGCTTCCTCTCGTACTCTATTTTCCCCCTCCTAATTAAATTGTTTGTCCTCCTCTGCTGAATTCTAAATTTCTCCAGGTCCTCAGGTTTGCTGCTTTTTCTGGCCAATTTATAGGCCTCTTCCTTAGATATAACACTATCCTTAATTTCCCTTGTTAGCCACGGTTGAGCCACCTTCCCTGTTTTATTTTTACTCTAGACAGGGATGTATAATTATTGAAGTTCATCCACGTGATCTGTAAATGTTTGCCATTGCCTATCCACCGTCAACCCTTTAAGTATCATTTGCCAGTCTATTCTAGCCAATTCACGCCTCAGACTGTTGAAGTTAGCTTTCTTTAAGTTCAGGACCCTAGTTTCTGAATTAACTCTGTCACTCTCCATCTTAATAAAGAATTCTACCATATTATGGTCACTCTTCCCCAAGGGTCCTCGCACAACAAGATTGCTAATTAGTCCCTTCTCATTACACATCACCCACACTAGGATGGCCAGCTCTCTAGTTGGTTCCTCGTCGTATTGGTCAAGAAAATCATCCCTAATACACTCCAGGAAGTCCTCCTCCACCGCATTGCTACCAGTTTGGTTAGCCCAATCTATATGTAAATTAAAGTCGCCCATGATAACTGCTGTACCTTTATTGCACACAGCCCTTATTTCTTGTTTGATGCTGTCTTCAACCTCACTACTGCTGCTTGGTGGCCTGTACACAACTCCCACTAGCATTTTCAGTCCTTTGGTATTCCGTAGCTCCACCCATACCGATTCCACATCATCCAGGCTAATGTCCTTCCTTATAATTGCATTAATTTCCTCTAACTAGCAGTGCCACCCCACCTCCTTTTCCTTTCTGTCTATCCTTCCGAAATGTTGAATACCCCTGGATGTTGAGTTCCCAGCCTTGGTCACCCTGGAGCCATGTCCCCGTGATGCCAGTTACATCATATCCGTTAACTGCTATCTGCGCAGTTAATTCATCGACCTTATTCCGAATACTCCTCGCATTGAGGCACAGAGCCTTCAGGCTTGTCTTTTTAAAACACTTTGCCCTTTTACAATTTTGCTGTAATGTGGCCCTTTTTGTTTTTTGCCTTTGGTTTCTCTGCCCTCCACTTTTACTATTCCCCATCAGCTGTACCTGATTGGGTTCTGCAGTTTCGGTGCGGGCTTGCTACTTGCTGCAACTGAACAGCTCTTTTTAATTATTTCAAGTTGTCATGTATCTTACATTATTAGCTACAACTGTATCCTAACATGCTATCCATGACTGTAATAAGATATGACCTGTAACCACCAGCATACCTTACCACCAGGGGTGCACTTGCAAGAGACAGGTATATAAGGACAGGTCTCAGGCAAGTGCAGCATTCCAGAGCTGTGAAATAAAGGTGCAGGTCCAGAGTGACCTTGACTTCACTACATGCCTCGTATGAATCTGTACTGAGGGGACAGGACTTTACAGTGGCGACGAGTTACGGGATGACAGAATCCACAGAATGGCGAACAACGGATCAGATGGAAAG
The DNA here is from genome assembly GCF_044704955.1 of Pristiophorus japonicus. Lineage (NCBI taxonomy): Eukaryota > Metazoa > Chordata > Chondrichthyes > Pristiophoridae > Pristiophorus > Pristiophorus japonicus. Next base: position 65,557,889 of record NC_091993.1, on the reverse strand, counting down.
TGCAATGCAGGAGACAATTGGGAGGGCTTTAGAGAAAGGCTCCAGCAAAGCTTTGTAACCAAAGACTGGTTAGGCGACGATAAGGCAGGCAAGAGAAGAGCCCATCTCTTGACCAGCTGTAGCTCAAAAACATACGCTTTAATGAAGGATCTGTTGGCACCCAAAAAACCAGCAAGCAAGTCGTTTGAAGAATTGAGCACACTGGTAAGAGACCACCTGAAGCCAACGAGCAGCCTACACATGGCCAGACACAGGTTCTACACTACAGACGCTGCGTGGGCCAGAGCATACCCGACTTCGTGGCGGAACTTCGGAGGTTAGCTAGTTTATGTGAGTTCTCCGATGAACTGAGGAGAGAAATGCTGAGAGACTTTTTCATTGAAGGAATAGGCCACACAGGCATATTCCGAAAGCTCATAGAGACCAAGAACCTGACCTTAGAGGCAGCAGCACTGGTTTGACAGACATTCTTGGTAGGGGAAGAAGAAACGAGGTTGATTTACAATGCAGGTACGACAACTAATGAAATATCGGAACAAGAAGTTCACAGCACTAAACAAGCTGCTACCCCCACACACAGACAAAACTGGGAGAACAGGCTCTCGACAGCAAGCAGAAGCCATCAAGGGCCACAGGAACAGTCGTTCACACCTCATCAACCCACAATGCGAACAATCAACTACAAACTGAGAGAAGCTAAAGAGAGATCAGCCAGACGCAGCTCATTCTTTGGGAACACTTTGAAGAATGGAACAGGTCTGTGCTGGAGGTGTGGGGGTGGGCATTCTGAAAAGGGATGTCGATTTCAGCAGGCTGTTTGCAGAAATTGTGAATATACAGGGCATTTGGCCCGCATGTGCAAAAAAACAGCAGCTCGGCTGGTATACGAATCGGATAGGTCGGAAAGCGGACCAGAAGATGGGGGGAACAGTAGCCGGGACACCGATGTACAGTGGGTCAACACGATCAATGGCCGCTGCTCCTACAACAGGACGCCTCCTATAATGATGAGGGTCCTACTCAACGGGATATCTGTCAACATGGAGCTGGATACGGAAGCGAGTCAATCTCTCATGGGCGCTCAACAATTTGAAAAACTGTGGCCGCATCAAAACTCACAAGGGTCGACACCAAACTAAGGACCTATACCAAAGAAATCGTACCAGTCCTCGGCAGCGCCATGTTCTCTGTCACACACAAAGGGACAGTGAACCGACTTCCCCTGTGGATTGTCCCCGGAGACCCCCCAGCACTGCTGGGGAGAAGCTGGCTGGCAAAACTAAACTGGAAATGGGATGATGTCCATACCATGTCATTAGAGGAACGGACCTCCTGCTCAACAGTTATAAAGTGATTTGAACATCTCTTTCAGCCAGGTGTGGGCACTTTCAAAGGGGCCAAAGTCAAAATCTACATCACACAGGATGCTCAACCGGTCCATCACAAGGCCAGAGCTGTACCCTATGTGATGAGGGAAAAGATTGAACACGAACTAGACAAGCTTCTGCGGGAAGGCATTATATCACCTGTGGAATTTAGCGACTGGGCAAGTCCCATCATCCCAGTCATGAAGTCTGATGGATCCGTACGAATCTGTGGGGACTACAAATCTACCATAAACAGAGTCTCCCTACAGGACCAGTACCTGCTGCCCAGAGCGGAGGACTTATTTGCCACATTGGCTGGAGGTAAACTTTTCTCAAAATTAGACCTCACATCTGCGTATATGACGCAAGAATTGACCGAGGAATCCAAGCTACTCAGCACCATCAACACACATCGAGGCCTTTTCATGTACAATCGATGCCCATTCGGCATCAGGTCGGCAGCTGCCATATTCCAGCGCAATATGAAGAGTCTGCTCAAGTCCATCCCGGGGACGGTTGTATTTCAAGACGACATACTTATCATGGGCAGGGACACCGACTCCCATCTCCGTAATTTAGAGGAAGTACTAAAGCGGTTGGATCGGGTAGGCCTACGAGTCAAGAAATCCAAGTGCCTGTTTCTCGCACCCGAGGTTGAATTTTTGGGCAGAAGGATTGCCGCTGATGGAATCCGCCCAACGGAGTCCAAACAGAAGCAATTCGCCTGGTACCCAGGCCCCGGAATGTCTCAGAACTGTGCGCCTTTCTCGGGCTACTCAATTATTTTGGGAACTTTATGCAGAACTTAAGAATGCTGCTGGAGCCTCTCCATGTGCTACTCAGGAAGGGGTGTGATTGGTTTTGGGGGGACGCCCAGGAACGCGCCTTCAATAAGGCACGCAACCTTCTGTGATCCAACAGTGTTTTGACTTTCTTTGACCCAGGTAAAAAGCTCGTTCTCACATGTGATGCGTCAACGTATGGGGTCGGGTGCGTTTTGCAACATGTCAATAGTGCGGGCAAATTACAACCCATAGCTTATGCCTCCAGGTCACTTTCGCGGGCGGAGCGCGGGTACAGAATGGTAGAGAAGAGGCGCTCGCGTGCGTGTAAGGTTTCAAAAAGATGCACCAATACCTTTTCTGGGCCTTGTTCACATTAGAAACCGACCACAAGCCCCTCACGTCCCTCCTATCCGAGAGCAAGGCAATGAACACCAACGCCTCGGCGCGAATTCAACGGTGGGCACTCATGCTGGCATCCTACGACTATACCATAAGGCACAGACCAGGCACAAACAACTGTGCCGACGCGCTCAGCAGGCTACCCCTGGCGACCACGGAAGTGTCTGACGAACAGGACTGTGAGATAGTCATGGCAATCAATGCCTTTGAGTCCACAGGTTCGCCCATGACGGCTCGCCAAATCAGAGCCTGGACGGCCAGCGATCCCACGTTATCCTTAGTAAAAAGATGTGTCCTAACTGGTGACTGGGCAGAGGCTCGCGATGCCTGCCCCGAGGAATTAAAACACTTTCACAGGCGCATGCATGAGCTATCACTACAAGCAGACTGCCTGATGTGGGGCAGCCGAGTAGTCATGCCTCTGCGAGGCAGAGAGGCATTTGTCCGGGAGCTCCACCGCGAGCACCCGGGAATCGTTCTCATGAAGGCCATAGCCAGATCCCACGTCTGGTGGCCTGGTATTAATGCGGACTTGGAGCTCTGCGTCCGAAGGTGCACCATTTGTGCCCAACTCAGCAATGCCCCCAGGGAGGCTCCACTGAGCCCCTGGCCCTGGCCTACCAAACCGTGGTCGCGGGTGCACGTAGACTATGCGTGCCCATTCATGGGCAAAATGTTCCTCGTAGTTGTAGATGCATTTTCAAAGTGGATCGAATGCACCATTTTAAACTCAAGCACAACCTCCACCGTTGTGGAGAGCCTCGCAACCATGTTTGCAACGCACGGAATCCCTGACACATTGGTCAGTGACAATGGTCCGTGCTTCACCAGCGCAGAATTCCAATTGACCACGGCATAAATCATGTCAAGACGGCACCATTCAAGCCGGCCTCCAACGGCCAGGCAGAGAGAGCAGTGCAAATCATTAAACAAGGCATGCTTAAAATCCAAGGTCCCGTGCTGCAGCGTCTCCTGTCGCGACTGCTGCTGGCATACAGATCTCGTCCGCACTCATTGACTGGGATCCCCCCCGCGCAACTGTTGATGAAGAGGACTTTAAAAACAAGGCTCTCATTAATCCTCCCAGACATGCACAAAATCATTGAGGCAAAGCGCCGTAAGCTGACTGAGTACCATGACAGAAATTCGAGGGGGAGATGGAATGAGATAGGGGACAAAGTATTTGCACTAAACTATGGCAGGGGTCCCAAATGGCATGCAGGGACTGTAATAGGCAAGGAAGGAAACAGGCTACTGGTAGTACAAATGGACAATGGCAAAACCTGCCAGAGGCATGTAGACCAAGTCAAAAGCAGATTTACCAACAACATTGCGGAACCAGAGGCAGGCTACAATGTGGAACTCGCACCACACATGGTGGACAGACAGAGGGAACAACCTGAGGATGTTCCCAAATGGGTATGATTTGGTGGCCATTACAGAAACATGGTTGCAGGGTGCCCAAGACTGGGAATTAAACATACAGGGGTATCTGACGATTCGGAAAGATAGACAAGAAGGGAAAGGAGGTGGGGTAGCTCTGTTAATAAAGGATGATATCAGGGCAGTTGTGAGAGACGATATTGGCTCTAATGAACAAAATGTTGAATCATTGTGGGTGGAGATTAGAGATAGTAAGGGGAAAAAGTCACTGGTGGGCGTAGTTTATAGGCCCCCAAATAATAACTTCACGGTGGGGCGGGCAATAATCAAGGGAATAATGGAGGCATGTGAAAAAGGAATGGCAGTAATCATGGGGGATTTTAACCTACATATCGATTGGTCAAATCAAATCGCACGGGGTAGCCTGGAGGAGGAATTCATAGAATGCATATGGGATTGTTTCTTAGAACAGTATGTTACAGAACCTACAAGGGAGCAAGCTATCTTAGATCTGATCCTGTGTAATGAGACAGGAATAATAAACAATCTCCTCGTAAAAGATCCTCTCGGAATGAGTGATCACAGTATGGTTGAATTTGTAATACAGATTGAGGGTGAGGAAGTAGTGTCTCAAACGAGCGTACTATGCTTAAACAAAGGGGACTACAGTGGGATGAGGGCAGAGTTGGCTAAAGTAGACTGGAAACACAGTCTAAATGGTGGCACAATTGAGGAACAGTGGAGGACTTTTAAGGAGCTCTTTCATAGTGCTCAACAAAAATATATTCCAGTGAAAAAGAAGGGTGGTAAGAGAAGGGATAAACAGCTGTGGATAACCAAGGAAATAAAGGAGAGTATCAAATTAAAAACCAATGCGTATAAGGTGGCCAAGGTTAGTGGGAAAATAGAAGATTGGGAAAATTTTAAACGACAGCAAAGAATGACTAAGAAAGCAATAAAGAAAGGAAAGATAGATTACGAAGGTAAACTTGCGCAAAACATAAAAACGGATAGTAAAAGCTTTTACAGATATATAAAATGGAAAAGATGACTAAAGTAAATGTTGGTCCCTTAGAAGATGAGAAAGGGGATTTAATAATGGGAAAGGTGGAAATGGCTGAGACCTTAAACAATTATTTTGCTTCGGTCTTCACAGTGGAAGACACAAAAACCATGCCAGAAATTGCTGGTCACAGGAATGTGGGAAGGGAGGACCTTGAGACAATCACTATCACTAGTGGGGTAGTGCTGGACAGGCTAATGGGACTCAAGGTAGACAAGTCCCCTGGTCCTGATGAAATGCATCCCAGGGTATTAAAAGAGATGGCGAAGTTATAGCAGATGCACTCGTTATAATCTACCAAAATTCTCTGGACTCTGGGGAGGTACCAGCGGATTGGAAAGCAGCTAATGTAACGCCTCTGTTTAAAAAAGGGGGCAGACAAAAGGCAGGTAACTATAGGCCGGTTAGTTTAACATCTGTAGCGGGGAAAATGCTTGAAACTATCATTAAGGAAGAAATAGTGGGACATCTAGATAGGAATAGTGCAATCAAGCAGACGCAGCATGGATTCATGAAGGGGAAATCATGTTCAACTAATTTACTGGAATTCTTTGAGGATATAATGAGCATGGTGGATAGAGGTGTACCAATGGATGTGGTGTATTTAGATTTTCAAAAGGCATTCGATAAGGTGCCACACAAAAGGTTACTGCAGAAGATCAAGGTACGCGGAGTCAGAGGAAATGTATTAGCATGGATAGAGAATTGGCTGGCTAACAGAAAGCAGAGAGTCGGGATAAATGGGTTGGAAATCGGTGGTTAGTGGTGGGCCACAGGGATCGGTGCTGGGATCACAACTGTTTACAATATACATAGATGACCTGGAAGAGAGGACAGAGTGTAATGTAACAAAATTTGCAGATGTCACAAAGATTAGTGGGAAAGCGGGTTGTGTCGAGGACACAGAGAGGCTGCAAAGAGATTTAGGTAGGTTAAGCGAATGGGCTAAGGTTTGGCAGATGGAATACAATGTCGGACAGTGTGAGGTCATCCACCTTGGGAAAAAAAAGTAAAAGGGAATATTATTTGAATGGGGAGAAATTACAACATGCTGAGGTGCAGAGGAACCTGGGGGTCCTTGTGCATGAAACTCTTTTGAGTTAACCTGCAGAAACATAAAACATTAAAACCATGCCACCCGACCTGGGTGACACAGCAGACATTTTCAAGGCCCCTTTTTTTTTTTTGGTTTTTGGTTTTTTTTTTTTGGGGCGCTAAAATCAAATTTTCCCAGTGCCCCCTATAAAAGGGGAGGGGGACACTAAAAGCACCGGCAATGAAAACAAATTAAACTTTAAAACGTAAAATCAAATTAAAATTTGGTTGCCGGGCGTGATGATGCACTCCAGTCCCTCCGGTGCCCACCTCTCGCGGAAGGCCGCGAGCGTACCGGTGGACACCGCGTGCTCCATCTCCAAGGACACCCTGGACCGGATGTAAGAGCGGAAGAGAGGCAGGCAGTCAGGTTGAACGACCCCCTCGACCGCCCGCTGCCTGGACCGGCTGATGGCACCCTTGGCCGTGCCCAGGAGCAGTCCTACGAGGAGGCCTTCGGACCTACCCGCTCCCCTCCGCACAGGGTGCCCAAAGATCAGGAGAGTGGGACTGAAGTGCAGCCAGAATTTCAGGAGCAGCCCCTTCAAATAGTGGAACAGGGGCTGCAACCTTGTGCATTCAATAAAAACATGGAACACGGACTCCTCCAGACCGCAGAAATTGCAGGCGGCCTGGGAGTCCGTGAACCGGCTTAAAAATTTATTGCACGGCACTGCTCCGTGCACCACCCTCCAGGCCAAGTCCCCGATGAATAGTGGGAGGACCCCCGCGTAGAGTGCCCTCCATCGGGGACCCCCGCCTCCTCCGGACGGCAAGATGGTACGCCATGGCGTGTCCGGACGGCCGGCGAGGATGGCAAAGTTGAGGGTGTGCAGGAGCAGCCCGTACAGGAAACCCCTCCGCGCGGAACTGAAAGGCACGGAGGGGATTTCCCCGAGGCGGCTCAAGTTGTGAGGCGCCGGCCCCCGAGGGAGGTTCCGGGGTTTGGCGCCGATGAGGAATTCCGTCCGGACGGGGGTCAGTTCGGACGGGATTTCCCCACGTGCCTGAGCCTCCTCGATGCACCTAACGGAGTCAGGGCCCAGAGCTGTTTTTAGCGACTCGATGGCATCGGCCGCGTGGCGGACGTTGGCAGAATTTAGGCGCCGCGCCAGCGTGTCTGGCGCCATCCAGCCCGCTCCTCCGCCATCGAGCAGGTCCCTGACCCTGGTCACCTCACCAGCCACAGCCCTCTCTTCCGACCGCCACATAAAGCCTCGGCCGTGGAGGTACGGATTCCCGAGCAGCGGTTCCTGCAGGACGGCCGCCACTCCAGCCGGCGGAGAGCTGCGCTTGGTGGAGACTTTGTTCCAGACCCTGATGAGTTCCCTGTAAAAGACAGGCAGCTCCCGGAGGGCGGTCCTGGCACCCCCCAAGTTCACAAACAGGAGCTGCGTGTCATAATTGAGGTCGAGCTGCTGGCGGAAGAAATACCTCGCCAGAGCACACCACCTAGGAGGGGGCTCGACGTAAAGGTATCTCTGCAGGGTCTGAAGACGGAAAGTCGCGAGCTGGGCGCTGACGCACACCAACGACTGACCGCCCTCCTCAAGCGGGAGACTCAAGACCGCGACAGAGACCCAGTGCTTCCTGTTGTTCCAGAAGAAGTCCACCAGCTTCTTCTGTATCTTGGCGACAAACGCAGGGGGAGGGGTCAAAGTGACCAGCCGGTACCACAGCATTGCGGCCACCAGCTGGTTTATGACTAGCGCTCGACCCCTGTAGGACAGCACTCGGAGCAGTTCTGTCCAGCGCCCTAGGCGAGCGGCGACCTTGGCCTCCAGCTCCTGCCAGTTCGCCGGCCAGGCTCCCTCGTCGGGGCTAAGGTAGACTCCCAGATAGAGGAGATGGGTCGTGCTCCAGGCAAAAGGCCTGAGCTCCTCCGGCAGGGAGTCCACCCGCCACTGACCCACCAGGAGTCCGGAACATTTCTCCCAGTTGATCCTGGCGGAGGACGCGGCCGAGTAAATCTCCTGGCACTCACGCATCCTCCGCAGGTCAGCGGGATCCTCTACCGCGAGGAGCACGTCATCGGCGTAAGCCGAGAGGACGACCTCCACGCCCGGCCCTTGCAGAGCCAGTCCCGTCAACCTCGTCCGCAAGAGGCGCAGGAAAGGCTCCACGCAAACGGCGTATAACTGGTCGGACATGGGGCATCCCTGGCGCACCCCTCTCCTAAAGCGAAGGGGCGCCGTCAAGGACCCGTTAACCTTAATCAGACACTCCGCGGCGGCGTACAAAAGTCGGATCCGGGCGACGAAATGCGTCCCGAACCCGAAAGCTAGCAGAGTTCCGAGCAGATAGTCGTGATCCACCCTATCGAACGCCTTCTCTTGGTCGAGGGATAGGAAGGCGACCGACAGACCAGCCTCCTGGGAACAATGGATGAGGTCCCGGACCAGATGGATGTTATCGTGGATTGTCCGGCCCGGGACCGTGTATGACTGGTCGGGGTGGATCATGTGGTCCAGCACGGCACCAAGGCGAGCAGACATCGCCCTGGCGAAGATTTTGTAGTCCGTGCTGAGGAGGGAGACCGGGCGCCAGTTCTTAAGGAGGCGGAGATCGCCCTTCTTAGGCAGCAGGACGATGACTGCCCTGCGCCAAGAGAGGGGCATCTCCCCGGTCGCCAGACTTTCCCCCAGGACCCGCGCGTAGTCGCTCCCCAGGACGTCCCAGAACGCCCTGTGGAACTCCACGGTCAGCCCGTCCAGCCCCGGGGATTTTCCCCACGAGAGCCGGGCGAGGGCACCGGTCAGCTCCGCCAGGCTTAGCGGAGCTTCCAGATTTTCGGCGCCCTCCGGGCTGACCTTCGGCAGGTCCTCCCTCAAAACTCTACGCGCTTCCTCGCTGGACGGATCCGGAGAGAACAGAGCCCCGTAATATTCACGGACCCTGTTGTTGACGCCCTCCGGATCCGAGACGAGAGAGCCGTCGTCGGCCAGCAGCGTCAAGAGCTGCTTACGGACACTCTGCCTTTTTTCCAGCGAGTAGAAGAAGGGGGAGCCGCGGTCCAGATCCCGCAGGAACCGGATCCGCGACCTCACGAACGCGCCTCGGGACCCGACGAGCTGCAGGTCCTTCAGCGCGGCCTTCTTCGCTTCGTACACCGTCCGCAGGGCCGGGTCCTGGACGACTTGACCGAGACGGGCTTCCAGGTCGAGCACCTCTTTTTCTAGGCGCCCGACTCTGGCCGCCCGCCTCTTGGTCGACCCCCTCGCGTACTCTTGACAGAAGACGCGGACGTGAGCCTTGCCCACGTCCCACCATAGCCTCAAGGAGGGGAAGCCCCCCTGCTTCCTTCTCCAGTCGGACCAGAATCGACGGAACGAGTCCTGGAACCGCACGTCCTCCAGCAGCCGGTTGTTAAAGTGCCAGTACGCGGACCCCGTCCTCGCGCGGAGCGAAGCGAGCTCCGCCCACACCAGGTGGTGGTCCGAACACGGCACCGGCCGCATGGAGGCCGCCGGGACGCAGGAAACGTACGCCCGAGACACGTAAAGGCGGTCGACTCTAGACCATCCAACTCCAGGCCTCACCCAAGTAAAGGCGCTGGAGTCGGGGTGGAGATTTCGCCAGACGTCCACCAAGTCGAAGGACCCGACCAGGTCCCTCAACTTCTCCATCGCCGTCATGCACTGCGGGGCACCGGAGCGGTCCCTCGCCTCGAGGGTGCAGTTAAAATCCCCCCCGAGGACAATGCAGTCGCCGACGTCGACGGAGCCAAGAAGAGCGGACACCTCTTCAAAGAAGCGCGTTTGCTGCGGGCCGGGATGAGGGGCGTACACGTTCACGAGATGGAGCGGCACGTCCCCCAGGCGAACCGTTACGTGCAGCAAGCGGCCTGGCACGGGCTCCTCGACCCCCAAGATCTCCGGCTGAAAATGCGGGCCCAGCAAGATGGCCACCCCACTAGAAATGGTGGTGAGGTGGCTCATGCGGACCTCTCCTTGCCATTCCAGGAGCCACGTGGCTTCGTCTCCCGGAACGGTGTGGGTTTCTTGCAGGAAGCACACCGCATATTTCCCCTCCCGCAGGAGCGAAAAATTGTCAAATCTACGGCGTGCCCCTCTGCCGCCGTTGATGTTGAGGCTGGCTATGGTTATCTTCATGGCAAAAGCATAGTGCAACCTCTACCTTAACCTATTGTGGGGGAGGGAGCGGAGTCTTTTGTTGAACTCCGCTCCCTCCGCAGCCCAGCGAGGAGTCCCTCGAGCTCGCGCAGCTCAAGGTGCTGCTCCTTTGTCAAGGGCCCGCCCGCGGCCAAGGTTTTAACGGCGGCGCGGACAGACCCCTTGATCAGCTCTGGCTCGGACCATTTTTCCAGGGCCAGTCGGGCTTGGTCGCGGCGACCCCGGCTCTGGGCCAAAAAGTCCCGGAGTTCCTTTGCAGGAATGAGGAGGGCCTCAGCGGCGGCCGCGAGCAGATCCACCGCCTCACTGGCGGTGGTCTCTAGGTCTTCACCCGCGTCCCCCACCGAGTCCCCGTCCTCCTCCGGGAGGTGGCCGCCAGCAGCCGGCCCATCGACCGCACAAGGTACGGCAAATGAACCGGCCGCTCCAACCGGCCCTGGCACTGCCCCGATCCCACCCCCAGGATCGTCGGCAGAGGAGTCCCCACTGGGCTCTTTTAAAAATGGTGCTGGGTCGGGAAATGACAGCGGAAGGGGTTCCCCCTCCGCCCCAGGAACCGGAGAACAAGGAGAGACCCGGCCATAGGAGATCCCCAGGCTCCCCAAGTGCTCCAGCTCCAAAGTAAGAGGCGAGGGTGGGTGTTCCTCCCCCTCCCCGCTGCCACCCCCCGGCCCAGCATCTACTGTTTCATTAAAAACAGTAAATTGTGTTTCTGCCGGGTCGAGCGACTCCCGGGGGAAGTTGGGTATTGGCTGGGCGGGCTCAGGTTCGGCCTTTTCGGCCTCGCCCGCCTCAGTCCCCGGGACGCCCGGCCCGGCGGCTACGCATTCCTCCGCGGTCCCCACGCCCCCCACGACAGGCAGATCTTCCACTCCATCCCCGGGAGGCAGAGGCTGGGCAGCCTCAACTGTTTCACCCTCCCCGGGGACAGACTCCTCCCGCCTACGGCGCTGCTTGGGGGCGCTGGTTGGGGACGCGGGACACGCGGCGGGCACCGACTCCTCCGCGGAGGGATGTTGTTCCCCCTCCGCCTCATCGGAGCCGCGCCTCCTTTTGTTCCTGGGGGTGCGCGGAGGCAGGGAGACCCCCATGTCTGCCGAGGCCTCCCGCTCCGCCCCCCCCTTTTCCTTTCCTTTCCCGCGCCCGGGCCCCTCTGTGGTGTTATTCAAGGGCTCGGGCACGGGCTCGGGGCACCACGCGCTCGCCGGTGACGGGGTTGGGCTGAGCGCGGTGGTCAAATTATCTGGCGCACCGAGGGGACCCGCCTCTAGATGTTTTGCCTTCTTCCGCGCCTTCTTTCCGGTCGGACGCTCTCCCTCCCCCCCGCCGGAGGCCCTGAAAACAAAGGCCTCCGACGATGCCCGCGCACCCATGGCTCCCGACACGCGGACGCAACTAGGGGGAGGGGTGGCGGCGGCGCCAGCCTTGGCCGCCTTCGGTGGTTTGGTGGCCTTGGAGGCGGGGCAGTTCTTGCGAACGTGCCCCACCTCCCTGCAGGCATGGCACCGCACGCCGTCCGACGTCCAAAAGACGCGGTAGGCAGTCCCCTCGTGCACCACATTAAAGTTCCCCTCCGTCGTCTCCTCCCGCGCCAGCCGGACAAAGAGCTGGCGGCGGAAGGAGAACACGTGGCGCAGGCTGCTCTCCCTGAGGCCGAGCGGTATGGGGTTGATCCCCGACCTTACCTCCCCCAGTTGGTGTAGGTGAGGGAGGAGGAGCTCAGCGGGAACAAAGGGCGGGACGTTTGAAATGATGACCCTCTGCGCGGTGGCCTCGAGAGGGTCCACCGGCAGGAACGTCCCGCCCACCGTGAGCCCCTTTTCAAGGGCCAGGGACACCGCCCGCTCCGACCCCAGGAAGAACACGGCCTTCCCAGACATCTTGGAGGCTGCGACAATGGCCGAGGGGCCGACTACCCCAGCCATCGCCCGCACGCACTCCTCAATGCTCATTGTGGGGTGAGTGTAGCTCTTGACCCCGTGTTTTTTTGTAATGAGTCTGAATGGTGGCAGGGCAGCGGGTGGCGCAGGAGGTGCCGTGGAAGCGGTTGCCACCTGCGCATACGTCTTCGCTGGCCCTGCCACCGGCGTGGATGGGGTCGCCATCACGGGGTCCCTTTAAGGGCTACACCCACCCCAAAGTCACAGGCCTTAATGGTCTTTAATGGCCTCGTATATTAACTGAGCAGAGGAGCCCTTAACGAGGCACCTCTCCCCTCGTTGACAATTGGGGAGAGGCCTTGCTCCCTCTGCTCAGTTGTCTTAATTGTTTTTTTTTAAATTAGGAAGAAAAGGGGCCTCAGAGAGAGAGGGGAGAAACAGAGGGTAACGGAGAACGAGAGAGGGGGGTGGGAAGGGGGGGGACTGCGAGGGCAGGTCTCCCCTCGCAGCTGTGGGTGGGTGCACTCCCCAGATGGCAAAACACACAAAAAACACAGTCTTTGGGTTGGTCTTCAGGTGGGGGGAGAAGACGTCTTCACCTGGGGTAGCTAGAGCCACCAGGCACACAATCCTAAACGATCTTTAATAGGATGATTAATGACAATCTTCAGCCTGGTAGCTCCAGCTATCCCAGGCTAGGCAAATGTGGGGGGGGGTGGGGGGGGTTCCAATTGTGGGGGGGGGCCTAGTTGTAAGCAAGGCCCCCACGCACACTACCACACACACACACACCCCCCGCGATGTTCCGGCCCTCAGTGGTCTTCTTTCCTCCCCCCACCGATACAACAAAGTCTGTTTGGGGAAATGCACCCACACCCACCTGTAGAATGTTGGGTCTCCCTCCTTCCACACTGGATGTTGTTGGTTTTTCCCCCTCTCTCCAACTCCTTGCAGAATGGTAAAAAGATGTTAAAAGTTTTCTGTTCTCCTCCTCTCCCTCTGGGTTAAAGTGGTGGTGAAGCCCCTTCCTTCCTTCTCTTCCTGGGCTGGTCTCAGGGCTCTCCAGGCAGGAGCTCAAGTTGCTAGCTGCTTCCCTCACTGCTCACAGCTCCAACTGAGCAGGACACGCCTCCACTGCTCCACAATTGGTCCTTGTGCATGAAACTCTTTTGAGTTTACCTGCAAAACATAAAACATTAAGACCATGCCACCCGACCTGGGTGACACAGCAGACATTTTCAAGGCCCCCTTTTTTTTTTTTTAATTATTTTTTTGGTTTTTTTTTTGGGGCGCTAAAATCAAATTTTCCCAGTGCCCCCTATAAAAGGGGAGGGGGACACTAAAAGCACCGGCAATGAAAACAAATTAAACTTTAAAACGTAAAATCAAATTAAAATTTGGTTGCCGGGCGTGATGATGCACTCCAGTCCCTCCGGTGCCCACCTCTCGCGGAAGGCCGCGAGCGTACCGGTGGACACCGCGTGCTCCATCTCCAAGGACACCCTGGACCGGATGTAAGAGCGGAAGAGAGGCAGGCAGTCAGGTTGAACGACCCCCTCGACCGCCCGCTGCCTGGACCGGCTGATGGCACCCTTGGCCGTGCCCAGGAGCAGTCCTACGAGGAGGCCTTCGGACCTACCCGCTCTCCTCCGCACAGGGTGCCCAAAGATCAGGAGAGTGGGACTGAAGTGCAGCCAGAATTTCAGGAGCAGCCCCTTCAAATAGTGGAACAGGGGCTGCAACCTTGTGCACTCCATAAAAACATGGAACACGGACTCCTCCAGACCGCAGAAATTGCAGGCGGCCTGGGAGTCCGTGAACCGGCTTAAAAATTTGTTGCACGGCACTGCTCCGTGCACCACCCTCCAGGCCAAGTCCCCGATGAATAGCGGGAGGACCCCTGCGTAGAGTGCCCTCCATCGGGGACCCCCGCCTCCTCCGGACGGCAAGATGGTACGCCATGGCGTGTCCGGACGGCCGGCGAGGATGGCAAAGTTGAGGGTGTGCAGGAGCAGCCCGTACAGGAAACCCCTCCGCGCGGAACTGAAAGGCACGGAGGGGATTTCCCCGAGGCGGCTCAAGTTGTGAGGCGCCGGCCCCCGAGGGAGGTTCCGGGGTTTGGCGCCGATGAGGAATTCCGTCCGGACGGGTGTCAGTTCGGACGGGATCTCCCCACGTGCTTGAGCCTCCTCGATGCACCTAACGGAGTCAGGGCCCAGAGCTGTTTTTAGCGACTCGATGGCATCGGCCGCGTGGCGGACGTTGGCAGAATTTAGGCGCCGCGCCAGCGTGTCTGGCGCCATCCAGCCCGCTCCTCCGCCATCGAGCAGGTCCCTGACCCTGGTCACCTCACCAGCCACAGCCCTCTCTTCCGACCGCCACATAAAGCCTCGGCCGTGGAGGTACGGATTCCCGAGCAGCGGTTCCTGCAGGACGGCCGCCACTCCAGCCGGCGGAGAGCTGCGCTTGGTGGAGACTTTGTTCCAGACCCTGATGAGTTCCCTGTAAAAGACAGGCAGCTCCCGGAGGGCGGTCCTGGCACCCCCCAAGTTCACAAACAGGAGCTGCGTGTCATAATTGAGGTCGAGCTGCTGGCGGAAGAAATACCTCGCCAGAGCTCACCACCTAGGAGGGGGCTCGACGTAAAGGTATCTCTGCAGGGTCTGAAGACGGAAAGTCGCGAGCTGGGCGCTGACGCACACCAACGACTGACCGCCCTCCTCAAGCGGGAGACTCAAGACCGCGGCAGAGACCCAGTGCTTCCTGTTGTTCCAGAAGAAGTCCACCAGCTTCTTCTGTATCTTGGCGACAAACGCAGGGGGAGGGGTCAAAGTGACCAGCCGGTACCACAGCATTGCGGCCACCAGCTGGTTTATGACTAGCGCTCGACCCCTGTAGGACAGCACTCGGAGCAGTCCTGTCCAGCGCCCTAGGCGAGCGGTGACCTTGGCCTCCAGCTCCTGCCAGTTCGCAGGCCAGGCTCCCTCGTCGGGGCTAAGGTAGACTCCCAGATAGAGGAGATGGGTCGTGCTCCAGGCAAAAGGCCTGAGCTCCTCCGGCAGGGAGTCCACCCGCCACTGACCCACCAGGAGTCCGGAACATTTCTCCCAGTTGATCCTGGCGGAGGACGCGGCCGAGTAAATCTCCTGGCACTCACGCATCCTCCGCAGGTCAGCGGGATCCTCTATCGCGAGGAGCACGTCATCGGCGTAAGCCGAGAGGACGACCTCCACGCCCGGCCCTTGCAGAGCCAGTCCCGTCAACCTCGTCCGCAAGAGGCGCAGGAAAGGCTCCACGCAAACGGCGTATAACTGGCCGGACATGGGGCATCCCTGGCGCACCCCTCTCCTAAAGCGAAGGGGCGCCGTCAAGGACCCGTTAACCTTAATCAGACACTCCGCGGCGGCGTACAAAAGTCGGATCCGGGCGACGAAATGCGTCCCGAACCCGAAAGCGCGCAGAGTTCCGAGCAGATAGTCGTGATCCACCCTGTCGAACGCCTTCTCTTGGTCGAGGGATAGGAAGGCGACCGACAGACCAGCCTCCTGGGAACAATGGATGAGGTCCCGGACCAGATGGATGTTATCGTGGATTGTCCGGCCCGGGACCGTGTATGACTGGTCAGGGTGGATCATGTGGTCCAGCACGGCACCAAGGCGAGCAGACATCGCCCTGGCGAAGATTTTGTAGTCCGTGCTGAGGAGGGAGACCGGGCGCCAGTTCTTAAGGAGGCGGAGATCGCCCTTCTTAGGCAGCAGGACGATGACTGCCCTGCGCCAAGAGAGGGGCATCTCCCCGGTCGCCAGACTTTCCCCCAGGACCCGCGCGTAGTCGCTCCCCAGGACGTCCCAGAACGCCCTGTGGAACTCCACGGTCAGCCCGTCCAGCCCCGGGGATTTTCCCCTCGAGAGCCGGGCGAGGGCACCGGTCAGCTCCGCCAGGCTTAGCGGAGCTTCCAGATTTTCGGCGCCCTCCGGGCCGACCTCCGGCAGGTCCTCCCACAAAACTCTACGCGCTTCCTCGCTGGACGGATCCGGAGAGAACAGAGCCCCGTAATATTCACGGACCCTGTTGTTGACGCCCTCCGGATCCGAGACGAGAGAGCCGTCGTCGGCCAGCAGCGTCAAGAGCTGCTTACGGACACTCTGCCTTTTTTCCAGCGAGTAGAAGAAGGGGGAGCCGCGGTCCAGATCCCGCAGGAACCGGATCCGCGACCTCACGAACGCGCCTCGGGACCCGACGAGCTGCAGGTCCTTCAGCGCGGCCTTCTTCGCTTCGTACACCGTCCGCAGGGCCGGGTCCTGGACGACTTGACCGAGACGGGCTTCCAGGTCGAGCACCTCTTTTTCTAGGCGCCCGACTCTGGCCGCCCGCCTCTTGGTCGACCCCCTCGCGTACTCTTGACAGAAGACGCGGACGTGAGCCTTGCCCACGTCCCACCATAGCCTCAAGGAGGGGAAGCCCCCCTGCTTCCTTCTCCAGTCGGACCAGAATCGACGGAACGAGTCCTGGAACCGCACGTCCTCCAGCAGCCGGTTGTTAAAGTGCCAGTACGCGGACCCCGTCCTCGCGCGGAGCGAAGCGAGCTCCGCCCACACCAGGTGGTGGTCCGAACACGGCACCGGCCGCATGGAGGCCGCCGGGACGCAGGAAACGTACGCCCGAGACACGTAAAGGCGGTCGACTCTAGACCATCCAACTCCAGGCCTCACCCAAGTAAAGGCGCTGGAGTCGGGGTGGAGATTTCGCCAGACGTCCACCAAGTCGAAGGACCCGACCAGGTCCCTCAACTTCTCCATCGCCGTCATGCACTGCGGGGCACCGGAGCGGTCCCTCGCCTCGAGGGTGCAGTTAAAATCCCCCCCGAGGACAATGCAGTCGCCGACGTCGACGGAGCCAAGAAGAGCGGACACCTCTTCAAAGAAGCGCGTTTGCTGCGGGCCGGGATGAGGGGCGTACACGTTCACGAGATGGAGCGGCACGTCCCCCAGGCGAACCGTTACGTGCAGCAAGCGGCCTGGCACGGGCTCCTCGACCCCCAAGATCTCCGGCTGAAAATGCGGGCCCAGCAAGATGGCCACCCCACTAGAAATGGCGGTGAGGTGGCTCATGCGGACCTCTCCTTGCCATTCCAGGAGCCACGTGGCTTCGTCTCCCGGAACGGTGTGGGTTTCTTGCAGGAAGCACACCGCATATTTCCCCTCCCGCAGGAGCGAAAAATTGTCAAATCTACGGCGTGCCCCTCTGCCGCCGTTGATGTTGAGGCTGGCTATGGTTATCTTCATGGCAAAAGCATAGTGCAACCTCTACCTTAACCTATTGTGGGGGAGGGAGCGGAGTCTTTTGTTGAACTCCGCTCCCTCCGCAGCCCAGCGAGGAGTCCCTCGAGCTCGCGCAGCTCAAGGTGCTGCTCCTTTGTCAAGGGCCCGCCCGCGGCCAAGGTTTTAACGGCGGCGCGGACGGACCCCTTGATCAGCTCCGGCTCGGACCATTTTTCCAGGGCCAGTCGGGCTTGGTCGCGGCGACCCCGGCTCTGGGCCAAAAAGTCCCGGAGTTCCTTTGCAGGAATGAGGAGGGCCTCAGCGGCGGCCGCGAGCAGATCCACCGCCTCACTGGCGGTGGTCTCTAGGTCTTCACCCGCGTCCCCCACCGAGTCCCCGTCCTCCTCCGGGAGGTGGCCGCCAGCAGCCGGCCCATCGACCGCACAAGGTACGGCAAATGAACCGGCCGCTCCAACCGGCCCTGGCACTGCCCCGATCCCACCCCCAGGATCGTCGGCAGAGGAGTCCCCACTGGGCTCTTTTAAAAATGGTGCTGGGTCGGGAAATGACAGCGGAAGGGGTTCCCCCTCCGCCCCAGGAACCGGAGAACAAGGAGAGACCCGGCCATAGGAAATCCCCAGGCCCTCCAAGTGCACCAGCTCCAAAGTAAGGGGCGAGGGTGGGTGTTCCTCCCCCTCCCGGCTGCCACCCCCCGGCACAGCATCTACAGTGTCATTAAAACCAATAAATTGTTTTTCTGCCGGGTCGAGCGACTCCCGGGGGAAGTTGGGTATTGGCTGGGCGGGCTCAGGTTCGGCCTTTTCGGCCCCGCCCGCCTCGGTCCCCGGGACGCTCGACCCGGCGGCTACGCATTCTTCCACTGGCCCCACGCCCCCCACGACAGGCAGATCTTCCATGCCCTCCCCAGGAGGCAGCGGCTGGGCAGCCTCGACTGCCTCACCCTCCCCGGGGACAGACTCCTCGCGCCTGCAGCGCAATTTGGGAGCGCTGGTGGGGGACGCGGGACACGCGGCGGGCACCGACTCCTCCACGGAGGGATGTTGTTCCCCCTCCGCCTCATCGGAGCCGCGCCTCCTTTTGTTCCTGGGGGTGCGCGGAGGCAGGGAGACCCCCATGTCTGCCGAGGCCTCCCGCTCCGCCCCCCCCTTTTCCTTTCCTTTCCCGCGCCCGGGCCCCTCTGTGGTGTTATTCAAGGGCTCGGGCACGGGCTCGGGGCACCACGCGCTCGCCGGTGACTGGGTTGGGCTGAGCGCGGTGGTCAAATTATCTGGCGCACCGAGGGGACCCGCCTCTAGATGTTTCGCCTTCTTCCGCGCCTTCTTTCCGGTCGGACGCTCTCCCTCCCCCCCGCCGGAGGCCCTGAAAACAAAGGCCTCCGACGATGCCCGCGCACCCATGGCTCCCGGCACGCGGACGCAACTAGGGGGAGGGGTGGCGGCGGCGCCAGCCTTGGCCGCCTTCGGTGGTTTGGCGGCCTTGGAGGCGGGGCAGTTCTTACGAACGTGCCCCACCTCCCTGCAGGCATGGCACCGCACGCCGTCCGACGTCCAGAAGACGCGGTAGGCAGTCCCCTCGTGCACCACATTAAAATTCCCCTCCGTCGTGTCCTCCCGCGCCAGCCGGACAAAGAGCTGGCGGCGGAAGGAGAACACGTGGCGCAGGCTGTTCTCCCTGAGGCCGAGCGGTATGGGGTTGATCCCCGACCTTACCTCCCCCAGTTGGTGTAGGTGAGGGAGGAGGAGCTCAGCGGGAACAAAGGGCGGGACGTTTGAAATGATGACCCTCTGCGCGGTGGCCTCGAGAGGGTCCACCGGCAGGAACGTCCCGCCCACCGTGAGCCCCTTTTCAAGGGCCAGGGACACCGCCCGCTCCGACCCCAGGAAGAACACGGCCTTCCCAGACATCTTGGAGGCTGCGACAATGGCCGAGGGGCCGACTACCCCAGCCATCGCCCGCACGCACTCCTCGATGGTCATTGTGGGGTGAGTGTAGCTCTTGACCCCGTGTTTTTTAGTAATGAGTCTGAAAGGTGGCAGGGCAGCGGGTGGCGCAGGAGGGGCCGTGGAAGCGGTTGCCACCTGCGCATACGTCCTTGCTGGCCCTGCCACCGGCGTGGATGGGGTCGCCATCACGGGGTCCCTTTAAGGGCTACACCCACCCCAAAGTCACAGGCCTTAATGGTCTTTAATGGCCTCGTATATTAACTGAGCAGAGGAGCCCTTAACGAGGCACCTCTCCCCTCGTTGACAAT
This sequence comes from Pristiophorus japonicus, assembly GCF_044704955.1. Classification (NCBI taxonomy): domain Eukaryota; kingdom Metazoa; phylum Chordata; class Chondrichthyes; family Pristiophoridae; genus Pristiophorus; species Pristiophorus japonicus. The sequence continues at coordinate 65,538,251 of NC_091993.1, read as the reverse complement.
TGGGGAGAGGCCTTGCTCCCTCTGCTCAGTTGTCTTAATTGGGTTTTGTTTTTTTAAAATTAGGAAGAAAAGGGGCCTCAGAGAGAGAGGGGAGAAACAGAGAGTAACGGAGAAAGAGAGAGGGGGGGTGGGAAGGGGGGGGGGCTGCGAGGGCAGGTCTCCCCTCGCAGCTGTGGGTGGGTGCACTCCCCAGATGGCAAAACACACACAAAAAACACAGTCTTTGGGTTGGTCTTCAGGTGGGGGGAGAAGACGTCTTCACCTGGGGTAGCTGGAGCCACCAGGCACACAATCCTAAACGATCTTTAATAGGATGATTAATGACAATCTTCAGCCTGGTAGCTCCAGCTATCCCAGGCTAGGCAAATGTGGGGGGGGTGGGGGGGGTTCCAATTGTGGGGGGGGCCTAGTTGTAAGCACGGCCCCCACGCACACTACCACACACACACACACCCCCCGCGATGTTCCGGCCCTCAGTGGTCTTCTTTCCTCCCCCCACCGATACAACAAAGTCTGTTTGGGGAAAATGCACCCACACCCACCTGTAGAATGGTAGAGTCTCCCTCCTTCCACACCGGATGTTGTTGTGGTTTTTCCCCCTCTCTCCAACTCCTTGCAGAAATGGTAAAGTTGTTTAAATGTTTTCTGTCCTCCTCCTCTCCCTCTGGATAAAAGTTGGTGGTGAAGCCCCTTCCTTCCTTCTCTTCCTGGGCTGGTCTCAGGGCTCTCCAGGCAGGAGCTCAAGTTGATGGCTGCTTCCCTCACTGCTCACAGCTCCAACTGAGCAGGACACGCCTCCACTGCTCTCCAATTGGTCCTTGTGCATGAAACTCTTTTGAGTTTACCTGCAAAACATAAAGACATTAAACGGTGCCACCCGACCTGGGTGACACTCCAGACATTTACAAGGCCCTTTTTTTCCCCCCTTTTTTGTTTTTTTTATGTTTTTTCTTTTTTTTTTTTTTGTTTTTTTTTGGGCACTATAATCACAATTTTTCCCCAGTGCCCCCTATAAAAGGGAAGGGGACACTAAAAGCACCGGCAATTAAAACAAATTAACTTTAAAACGTAAAATCAAATTAAAATTTGGTTGCCGGGCGTGATGATGCACTCCAGTCCCTCCGGTGCCCACCTCTCGCGGAAGGCCGCGAGCGTACCGGTGGACACCGCGTGCTCCATCTCCAAGGACACCCTGGACCGGATGTAAGAGCGGAAGAGAGGCAGGCAGTCAGGTTGAACGACCCCCTCGACCGCCCGCTGCCTGGACCGGCTGATGGCACCCTTGGCCGTGCCCAGGAGCAGTCCTACGAGGAGGCCTTCGGACCTACCCGCTCCCCTCCGCACAGGGTGCCCAAAGATCAGGAGAGTGGGACTGAAGTGCAGCCAGAATTTCAGGAGCAGCCCCTTCAAATAGTGGAACAGGGGCTGCAACCTCGTGCATTCAATAAAAACATGGAACACGGACTCCTCCAGACCGCAGAAATTGCAGGCGGCCTGGGAGTCCGTGAACCGGCTTAAAAATTTATTGCACGGCACTGCTCCGTGCACCACCCTCCAGGCCAAGTCCCCGATGAATAGTGGGAGGACCCCTGCGTAGAGTGCCCTCCATCGGGGACCCCCGCCTCCTCCGGACGGCAAGATGGTACGCCATGGCGTGTCCGGACGGCCGGCGAGGATGGCAAAGTTGAGGGTGTGCAGGAGCAGCCCGTACAGGAAACCCCTCCGCGCGGAACTGAAAGGCACGGAGGGGATTTCCCGGAGGCGGCTCAAGTTGTGAGGCGCCGGCCCCCGAGGGAGGTTCCGGGGTTTGGCGCCGATGAGGAATTCCGTCCGGACGGGGGTCAGTTCGGACGGGATCTCCCCACGTGCTTGAGCCTCCTCGATGCACCTAACGGAGTCAGGGCCCAGAGCTGTTTTTAGCGACTCGATGGCATCGGCCACGTGGCGGACGTTGGCAGAATTTAGGCGCCGCGCCAGCGTGTCTGGCGCCATCCAGCCCGCTCCTCCGCCATCGAGCAGGTCCCTGAACCTGGTCACCTCACCAGCCACAGCCCTCTCTTCCGACCGCCACATAAAGCCTCGGCCGTGGAGGTACGGATTCCCGAGCAGCGGTTCCTGCAGGACGGCCGCCACTCCAGCCGGCGGAGAGCTGCGCTTGGTGGAGACTTTGTTCCAGACCCTGATGAGTTCCCTGTAAAAGACAGGCAGCTCCCGGAGGGCGGTCCTGGCACCCCCCAAATTCACAAACAGGAGCTGCGTGTCATAATTGAGGTCGAGCTGCTGGCGGAAGAAATACCTCGCCAGAGCACACCACCTAGGAGGGGGCTCGACGCAAAGGTATCTCTGCAGGGTCTGAAGACGGAAAGTCGCGAGCTGGGCGCTGATGCACACCAACGACTGACCGCCCTCCTCAAGCGGGAGACTCAAGACCGCGGCAGAGACCCAGTACTTCCTGTTGTTCCAGAAGAAGTCCACCAGCTTCTTCTGTATCTTGGCGACAAACGCAGGGGGAGGGGTCAAAGTGACCAGCCGGTACCACAGCATTGCGGCCACCAGCTGGTTTATGACTAGCGCTCGATCCCTGTAGGACAGCACTCGGAGCAGTCCTGTCCAGCGCCCTAGGCGAGCGGCGACCTTGGCCTCCAGCTCCTGCCAGTTCGCCGGCCAGGCTCCCTCGTCGGGGCTAAGGTAGACTCCCAGATAGAGGAGATGGGTCGTGCTCCAGGCAAAAGGCCTGAGCTCCTCCGGCAGGGAGTCCACCCGCCACTGACCCACCAGGAGTCCGGAACATTTCTCCCAGTTGATCCTGGCGGAGGACGCGGCCGAGTAAATCTCCTGGCACTCACGCATCCTCCGCAGGTCAGCGGGATCCTCTACCGCGAGGAGCACGTCATCGGCGTAAGCCGAGAGGACGACCTCCACGCCCGGCCCTTGCAGAGCCAGTCCCGTCAACCTCGTCCGCAAGAGGCGCAGGAAAGGCTCCACGCAAACGGCGTATAACTGGCCGGACATGGGGCATCCCTGGCGCACCCCTCTCCTAAAGCGAAGGGGCGCCGTCAAGGACCCGTTAACCTTAATCAGACACTCCGCGGCGGCGTACAAAAGTCGGATCCGGGCGACGAAATGCGTCCCGAACCCGAAAGCGCGCAGAGTTCCGAGCAGATAGTCGTGATCCACCCTGTCGAACGCCTTCTCTTGGTCGAGGGATAGGAAGGCGACCGACAGACCAGCCTCCTGGGAACAATGGATGAGGTCCCGGACCAGATGGATGTTATCGTGGATTGTCCGGCCCGGGACCGTGTATGACTGGTCGGGGTGGATCATGTGGTCCAGCACGGCACCAAGGCGAGCAGACATCGCCCTGGCGAAGATTTTGTAGTCCGTGCTGAGGAGGGAGACCGGGCGCCAGTTCTTAAGGAGGCGGAGATCGCCCTTCTTAGGCAGCAGGACGATGACTGCCCTGCGCCAAGTGGGGCATCTCCCCGGTCGCCAGACTTTCCCCCAGGACCCGCGCGTAGTCGCTCCCCAGGACGTCCCAGAACGCCCTGTGGAACTCCACGGTCAGCCCGTCCAGCCCCGGGGATTTTCCCCTCGAGGGCCGGGCGAGGGCACCGGTCAGCTCCGCCAGGCTTAGCGGAGCTTCCAGATTTTCGGCGCCCTCCGGGCCGACCTTCGGCAGGTCCTCCCACAAAACTCTACGCGCTTCCTCGCTGGACGGATCCGGAGAGAACAGAGCCCCGTAATATTCACGGACCCTGTTGTTGACGCCCTCCGGATCCGAGACGAGAGAGCCGTCGTCGGCCAGCAGCGTCAAGAGCTGCTTACGGACACTCTGCCTTTTTTCCAGCGAGTAGAAGAAGGGGGAGCCGCGGTCCAGATCCCGCAGGAACCGGATCCGCGACCTCACGAACGCGCCTCGGGACCCGACGAGCTGCAGGTCCTTCAGCGCGGCCTTCTTCGCTTCGTACACCGTCCGCAGGGCCGGGTCCTGGACGACTTGACCGAGACGGGCTTCCAGGTCGAGCACCTCTTTTTCTAGGCGCCCGACTCTGGCCGCCCGCCTCTTGGTCGACCCCCTCGCGTACTCTTGACAGAAGACGCGGACGTGAGCCTTGCCCACGTCCCACCATAGCCTCAAGGAGGGGAAGCCCCCCTGCTTCCTTCTCCAGTCGGACCAGAATCGACGGAACGAGTCCTGGAACCGCACGTCCTCCAGCAGCCGGTTGTTAAAGTGCCAGTACGCGGACCCCGTCCTCGCGCGGAGCGAAGCGAGCTCCGCCCACACCAGGTGGTGGTCCGAACACGGCACCGGCCGCATGGAGGCCGCCGGGACGCAGGAAACGTACGCCCGAGACACGTAAAGGCGGTCGACTCTAGACCATCCAACTCCAGGCCTCACCCAAGTAAAGGCGCTGGAGTCGGGGTGGAGATTTCGCCAGACGTCCACCAAGTCGAAGGACCCGACCAGGTCCCTCAACTTCTCCATCGCCGTCATGCACTGCGGGGCACCGGAGCGGTCCCTCGCCTCGAGGGTGCAGTTAAAATCCCCCCCAAGGACAATGCAGTCGCCGACGTCGACGGAGCCAAGAAGAGCGGACACCTCTTCAAAGAAGCGCGTCTGCTGCGGGCCGGGATGAGGGGCGTACACGTTCACGAGATGAAGCGGCACGTCCCCCAGGCGAACCGTTACGTGCAGCAAGCGGCCTGGCACGGGCTCCTCGACCCCCAAGATCTCCGGCTGAAAATGCGGGCCCAGCAAGATGGCCACCCCACTAGAAATGGCGGTGAGGTGGCTCATGCGGACCTCTCCTTGCCATTCCAGGAGCCACGTGGCTTCGTCTCCCGGAACGGTGTGGGTTTCTTGCAGGAAGCACACCGCATATTTCCCCTCCCGCAGGAGCGAAAAATTGTCAAATCTACGGCGTGCCCCTCTGCCGCCGTTGATGTTGAGGCTGGCTATGGTTATCTTCATGGCAAAAGCATAGTGCAACCTCTACCTTAACCTATTGTGGGGGAGGGAGCGGAGTCTTTTGTTGAACTCCGCTCCCTCCGCAGCCCAGCGAGGAGTCCCTCGAGCTCGCGCAGCTCAAGGTGCTGCTCCTTTGTCAAGGGCCCGCCCGCGGCCAAGGTTTTAACGGCGGCGCGGACGGACCCCTTGATCAGCTCTGGCTCGGACCATTTTTCCAGGGCCAGTCGGGCTTGGTCGCGGCGACCCCGGCTCTGGGCCAAAAAGTCCCGGAGTTCCTTTGCAGGAATGAGGAGGGCCTCAGCGGCGGCCGCGAGCAGATCCACCGCCTCCCTGGCGGTGGTCTCTAGTTCTTCTCCCGCGTCCCCCACCGAGTCCCCGTCCTCCTCCGGGAGGTGGCCGCCAGCAGCCGGCTCATCGACCGCACAAGGTACGGCAAATGAACCGGCCGCTCCAACCGGCCCTGGCTCTGCCCCGATCCCACCCCCAGGATCGTCGGCAGAGGAGTCCCCACTGGGCTCTTTTAAAAATGGTGCTGGGTCGGGAAATGACAGCGGAAGGGGTTCCCCCTCCGCCCCAGGAACCGGAGAACAAGGAGAGACCCGGCCATAGGAAATCCCCAGGCCCTCCAAGTGCACCAGCTCCAAAGTAAGGGGCGAGGGTGGGTGTTCCTCCCCCTCCCCGCTGCCACCCCCCGGCCCAGCATCTACAGTGTCATTAAAACCAATAAATTGTTTTTCCGCCGGGTCGAGCGACTCCCGGGGGAAGTTGGATAATAGCTGGGCGGGCTCAGGTTCGGCCTTTTCGGCCCCGCCCGCCTCGGTCCCCGGGACGCTCGACCCGGCGGCTACGCATTCTTCCACTGGCCCCACGCCCCCCACGACAGGCAGATCTTCCATGCCCTCCCCAGGAGGCAGCGGCTGGGCAGCCTCGACTGCCTCACCCTCCCCGGGGACAGACTCCTCGCGCCTGCAGCGCAATTTGGGAGCGCTGGTGGGGGACGCGGGACACGCGGCGGGCACCGACTCCTCCACGGAGGGATGTTGTTCCCCCTCCATCTCATCGGAGCCGCGCCTCCTTTTGTTCCTGGGGGCGCGCGGAGGCAGGGAGACCCCCATGTCTGCCGAGGCCTCCCGCTCCGCCCCCCCCTTTTCCTTTCCTTTCCCGCGCCCGGGCCCCTCTGTGGTGTTATTCAAGGGCTCGGGCACGGGCTCGGGGCACCACGCGCTCGCCGGTGACTGGGTTGGGCTGAGCGCGGTGGTCAAACTTTCCGGCGCACTGAGGGGACCCGCCTCTAGATGTTTCTTCTTGTTCCGCGCCTTCTTTCCGCTCGGACGCTCTCCCTCCCCCCCGCCGGAGGCCCTGAAAACAAAGGCCTCCGACGATGCCCGCGCACCCATGGCTCCCGGCACGCGGACGCAACTAGGGGGAGGGGTGGCGGCGGCGCCAGCCTTGGCCGCCTTCGGTGGTTTGGTGGCCTTGGAGGCGGGGCAGTTCTTGCGAACATGCCCCACCTCCCTGCAGGCATGGCACCGCACGCCGTCCGACGTCCAGAAGACGCGGTAGGCAGTCCCCTCGTGCACCACATTAAAATTTCCCTCCATCGTGTCCTCCCGCGCCAGCCGGACAAAGAGCTGGCGGCGGAAGGAGAACACGTGGCGCAGGCTGTTCTCCCTGAGGCCGAGCGGTATGGGGTTGATCCCCGACCTTACCTCCCCCAGTTGGTGTAGGTGAGGGAGGAGGAGCTCAGCGGGAACAAAGGGCGGGACGTTTGAAACGATGACCCTCTGCGCGGTGGCCTCGAGAGGGTCCACCGGCAGGAACGTCCCGCCCACCGTGAGCCCCTTTTCAAGGGCCAGGGACACCGCCCGCTCCGACCCCAGGAAGAACACGGCCTTCCCAGACATCTTGGAGGCTGCGACAATGGCCGAGGGGCCGACTACCCCAGCCATCGCCCGCACGCACTCCTCAATGCTCATTGTGGGGTGAGTGTAGCTCTTGACCCCGTGTTTCCTGGTTATAAGTCTGAACGGTGGCAGGGCAGCGGGTGGCGCAGGAGGTGCCGTGGATGTGGACACCGCCTGCGCATACGTCCTTGCTGGCCCTGCCACCGGCGTGGATGGGGTCGCCATCACGGGGTCCCTTTAAGGGCTACACCCACCCCAGAGTCACAGGCCTTAATGGTCTTTAATGGCCTCGTATGTTAAATGAGCAGAGGAGCCCTTAACGAGGCACCTCTCCCCTCGTTGACAATTGGGGAGAGGCCTTGCTCCCTCTGCTCAGTTGTCTTAATTGGGTTTTTTTTTTAAACTTTCGGAAGAAAAGGGCTCTCAGAGAGAGAGGGGAGAAACAGAGAGTAACGGAGAAAGAGAGAGGGGGGGTGGGAAGGGGGGGGGCTGCGAGGGCAGGTCTCCCCTCGCAGCTGTGGGTGGGTGCACTCCCCAGATGGCAAAACACAAAAGTCTTTGGGGTGGTCTTCAGGTGGGGGGAGAAGATGTCTTCACCTGGGGTAGCTGGAGCCACCAGGCACTCCTAACGATCCCTAATTGGGTGATTAATGACAATCTTCAGCCTGGTAGCTCCAGCTATCCCAGGCTAGGCAAATGTGGGGGGGTGGGGGGGGTTCCAATTGTGGGGGGGGGCCTAGTTGTAAGCACGGCCCCCACGCACACTACCACACACACACACACCCCCCGCGATGTTCCGGCCCTCAGTGGTCTTCTTTCCTCCCCCCACCGATACAACAAAGTCTGTTTGGGGAAATGCACCCACACCCACCTGTAGAGTAGTTGAGTCTCCCTCCTTCCACACTGGATGGTTGTTGTGGTTTTTCCCCCTCTCTCCAACTCTTTGCAGAAATGATAAAGATGTTCAAAGTTTTCTGTTCTCCTCCTCTCCCTCTGGATAGAAGTTGGTGTTGAAGCCCCTTCCTTCCTTCTCTTCCTGGGCTGGTCTCAGGGCTCTCCAGGCAGGAGCTCAAGTTGCTAGCAGCTCCACTCACTGCTCACAGCTCCAACTGAGCAGGACACGCCTCCACTGCTGCACGATTGGTTCCTTGTGCATGAAACTCTTTTAGAGTCTACCTGCAAAACATAAACATTAAACTGTGCCACCCGACCTGGGTGACACACCAGACATTTACAAGGCCCCTTTTTCCTTTTTTTTGTTTTTTTTTTTGTGTTTTTTTGTTTTTTTTTTTTGTTTTTTTTTTTTGGGCACTAAAATCACAATTTTTCCCCAGTGCCCCCTATAAAAAAGGGAAGGGGACACTAAAAGCACCGGCAATTAAAACAAATTAACTTTAAAACGTAAAATCAAATTAAAATTTGGTTGCCGGGCGTGATGATGCACTCCAGTCCCTCCGGTGCCCACCTCTCGCGGAAGGCCGCGAGCGTACCGGTGGACACCGCGTGCTCCATCTCCAAGGACACCCTGGACCGGATGTAAGAGCGGAAGAGAGGCAGGCAGTCAGGTTGAACGACCCCCTCGACCGCCCGCTGCCTGGACCGGCTGATGGCACCCTTGGCCGTGCCCAGGAGCAGTCCTACGAGGAGGCCTTCGGACCTACCCGCTCCCCTCCGCACAGGGTGCCCAAAGATCAGGAGAGTGGGACTGAAGTGCAGCCAGAATTTCAGGAGCAGCCCCTTCAAATAATAAAACAGGGGCTGCAACCTTGTGCATTCCATAAAAACATGGAACACGGACTCCTCCAGACCGCAGAAATTGCAGGCGGCCTGGGAGTCCGTGAACCGGCTTAAAAATTTATTGCACGGCACTGCTCCGTGCACCACCCTCCAGGCCAAGTCCCCGATGAATAGTGGGAGGACCCCTGCGTAGAGTGCCCTCCATCGGGGACCCCCGCCTCCTCCGGACGGCAAGATGGTACGCCATGGCGTGTCCGGACGGCCGGCGAGGATGGCAAAGTTGAGGGTGTGCAGGAGCAGCCCGTACAGGAAACCCCTCCGCGCGGAACTGAAAGGCACGGAGGGGATTTCCCCGAGGCGGCTCAAGTTGTGAGGCGCCGGCCCCCGAGGGAGGTTCCGGGGTTTGGCGCCGATGAGGAATTCCGTCCGGACGGGGGTCAGTTCGGACGGGATCTCCCCACGTGCCTGAGCATCCTCGATGCACCTAACGGAGTCAGGGCCCAGAGCTGTTTTTAGCGACTCGATGGCATCGGCCGCGTGGCGGACGTTGGCAGAGTTTAGGCGCCGCGCCAGCGTGTCTGGCGCCATCCAGCCCGCTCCTCCGCCATCGAGCAGGTCCCTGACCCTGGTCACCTCACCAGCCACAGCCCTCTCTTCCGGCCGCCACATGAAGCCTCGGCCGTGGAGGTACGGATTCCCGAGCAGCGGCTCCTGCAGGACGGACGCCACTCCAGCCGGCGGAGAGCTGCGCTTGGTGGAGACTTTGTTCCAGACCCTGATGAGTTCCCTGTAAAAGACAGGCAGCTCCCGGAGGGCGGTCCTGGCACCCCCCAAGTTCACAAACAGGAGCTGCGTGTCATAATTGAGGTCGAGCTGCTGGCGGAAGAAATACCTCGCCAGAGCACACCACCTAGGAGGGGGCTCGACGTAAAGGTATCTCTGCAGGGTCTGAAGGCGGAAAGTCGCGAGCTGGGCGCTGACGCACACCAACGACTGACCGCCCTCCTCAAGCGGGAGACTCAAGACCGCGGCAGAGACCCAGTGCTTCCTGTTGTTCCAGAAGAAGTCCACCAGCTTCTTCTGTATCTTGGCGACAAACGCAGGGGGAGGGGTCAAAGTGACCAGCCGGTACCACAGCATTGCGGCCACCAGCTGGTTTATGACTAGCGCTCGACCCCTGTAGGACAGCACTCGGACAGTCCTGTCCAGCGGCCTAGGCGAGCGGCGACCTTGGCCTCCAGCTCCTGCCAGTTCGCCGGCCAGGCTCCCTCGTCGGGGCTAAGGTAGACTCCCAGATAGAGGAGATGGGTCGTGCTCCAGGCAAAAGGCCTGAGCTCCTCCGGCAGGGAGTCCACCCGCCACTGACCCACCAGGAGTCCGGAACATTTCTCCCAGTTGATCCTGGCGGAGGACGCGGCCGAGTAAATCTCCTGGCACTCACGCATCCTCCGCAGGTCAGCGGGATCCTCTATCGCGAGGAGCACGTCATCGGCGTAAGCCGAGAGGACGACCTCCACGCCCGGCCCTTGCAGAGCCAGTCCCGTCAACCTCGTCCGCAAGAGGCGCAGGAAAGGCTCCACGCAAACGGCGTATAACTGGCCGGACATGGGGCATCCCTGGCGCACCCCTCTCCTAAAGCGAAGGGGCGCCGTCAAGGACCCGTTAACCTTAATCAGACACTCCGCGGCGGCGTACAAAAGTCGGATCCGGGCGACGAAATGCGTCCCGAACCCGAAAGCGCGCAGAGTTCCGAGCAGATAGTCGTGATCCACCCTGTCGAACGCCTTCTCTTGGTCGAGGGATAGGAAGGCGACCGACAGACCAGCCTCCTGGGAACAATGGATGAGGTCCCGGACCAGATGGATGTTGTCGTGGATTGTCCGGCCCGGGACCGTGTATGACTGGTCGGGGTGGATCATGTGGTCCAGCACGGCACCAAGGCGAGCAGACATCGCCCTGGCGAAGATTTTGTAGTCCGTGCTGAGGAGGGAGACCGGGCGCCAGTTCTTAAGGAGGCGGAGATCGCCCTTCTTAGGCAGCAGGACGATGACTGCCCTGCGCCAAGAGAGGGGCATCTCCCCGGTCGCCAGACTTTCCCCCAGGACCCGCGCGTAGTCGCTCCCCAGGACGTCCCAGAACGCCCTGTGGAACTCCACGGTCAGCCCGTCCAGCCCCGGGGATTTTCCCCTCGAGAGCCGGGCGAGGGCACCGGTCAGCTCCGCCAGGCTTAGCGGAGCTTCCAGATTTTCGGCGCCCTCCGGGCCGACCTTCGGCAGGTCCTCCCACAAAACTCTACGCGCTTCCTCGCTGGACGGATCCGGAGAGAACAGAGCCCCGTAATATTCACGGACCCTGTTGTTGACGCCCTCCGGATCCGAGACGAGAGAGCCGTCGTCGGCCAGCAGCGTCAAGAGCTGCTTACGGACACTCTGCCTTTTTTCCAGCGAGTAGAAGAAGGGGGAGCCGCGGTCCAGATCCCGCAGGAACCGGATCCGCGACCTCACGAACGCGCCTCGGGACCCGACGAGCTGCAGGTCCTTCAGCGCGGCCTTCTTCGCTTCGTACACCGTCCGCAGGGCCGGGTCCTGGACGACTTGACCGAGACGGGCTTCCAGGTCGAGCACCTCTTTTTCTAGGCGCCCGACTCTGGCCGCCCGCCTCTTGGTCGACCCCCTCGCGTACTCTTGACAGAAGACGCGGACGTGAGCCTTGCCCACGTCCCACCATAGCCTCAAGGAGGGGAAGCCCCCGTGCTTCCTTCTCCAGTCGGACCAGAATCGACGGAACGAGTCCTGGAACCGCACGTCCTCCAGCAGCCGGTTGTTAAAGTGCCAGTACGCGGACCCCGTCCTCGCGCGGAGCGAAGCGAGCTCCGCCCACACCAGGTGGTGGTCCGAACACGGCACCGGCCGCATGGAGGCCGCCGGGACGCAGGAAACGTACGCCCGAGACACGTAAAGGCGGTCGACTCTAGACCATCCAACTCCAGGCCTCACCCAAGTAAAGGCGCTGGAGTCGGGGTGGAGATTTCGCCAGACGTCCACCAAGTCGAAGGACCCGACCAGGTCCCTCAACTTCTCCATCGCCGTCATGCACTGCGGGGCACCGGAGCGGTCCCTCGCCTCGAGGGTGCAGTTAAAATCCCCCCCGAGGACAATGCAGTCGCCGACGTCGACGGAGCCAAGAAGAGCGGACACCTCTTCAAAGAAGCGCGTCTGCTGCGGGCCGGGATGAGGGGCGTACACGTTCACGAGATGGAGCGGCACGTCCCCCAGGCGAACCGTTACGTGCAGCAAGCGGCCTGGCACGGGCTCCTCGACCCCCAAGATCTCCGGCTGAAAATGCGGGCCCAGCAAGATGGCCACCCCACTAGAAATGGCGGTGAGGTGGCTCATGCGGACCTCTCCTTGCCATTCCAGGAGCCACGTGGCTTCGTCTCCCGGAACGGTGTGGGTTTCTTGCAGGAAGCACACCGCATATTTCCCCTCCCGCAGGAGCGAAAAATTGTCAAATCTACGGCGTGCCCCTCTGCCGCCGTTGATGTTGAGGCTGGCTATGGTTATCTTCATGGCAAAAGCATAGTGCAACCTCTACCTTAACCTATTGTGGGGGAGGGAGCGGAGTCTTTTGTTGAACTCCGCTCCCTCCGCAGCCCAGCGAGGAGTCCCTCGAGCTCGCGCAGCTCAAGGTGCTGCTCCTTTGTCAAGGGCCCGCCCGCGGCCAAGGTTTTGACGGCGGCGCGGACGGACCCCTTGATCAGTTCCGGCTCGGACCATTTTTCCAGGGCCAGTCGGGCTTGGTCGCGGCGACCCCGGCTCTGGGCCAAAAAGTCCCGGAGTTCCTTTGCAGGAATGAGGAGGGCCTCAGCGGCGGCCGCGAGCAGATCCACCGCCTCCCTGGCGGTGGTCTCTAGTTCTTCTCCCGCGTCCCCCACCGAGTCCCCGTCCTCCTCCGGGAGGTGGCCGCCAGCAGCCGGCCCATCGACCGCACAAGGTACGGCAAATGAACCGGCCGCTCCAACCGGCCCTGGCACTGCCCCGATCCCACCCCCAGGATCGTCGGCAGAGGAGTCCCCACTGGGCTCTTTTAAAAATGGTGCTGGGTCGGGAAATGACAGCGGAAGGGGTTCCCCCTCCGCCCCAGGAACCGGAGAACAAGGAGAGACCCGGCCATAGGAAATCCCCAGGCTCTCCAAGTGCTCCAGCTCCACAGCAAGAGGCGAGGGTGGGTGTTCCTCCCCCTCCCCGCTACAGTGTCATTAAAACCACTAAATTGTTTTTCTGCCGGGGCGAGCGACTCCCGGGGGAAGTTGGGTATTGGCTGGGCGGGCTCAGGTTCGGCCTTTTCGGCCCCGCCCGCCTCGGTCCCCGGGACGCTCGACCCGGCGGCTACGCATTCTTCCACTGGCCCCACGCCCCCCACGACAGGCAGATCTTCCACGCCCTCCCCAGGAGGCAGCGGCTGGGCAGCCTCGACTGCCTCACCCTCCCCGGGGAAAGACTCCTCGCGCCTGCAGCGCAATTTGGGGGCGCTGGTGGGGGACGCGGGACACGCGGCGGGCACCGACTCCTCCGCGGAGGGATGTTGTTCCCCCTCCGCCTCATTGGGGCGGTGCCTCTCTTTGTTCCTGGGGGCGCGCGGAGTCAGGGAGACCTCCATGTCTGCCGAGGCCTCCCGCTCCGCCCCCCCCTTTTCCTTTTCTTGCCCGCGCCCGGGCCCCTCTGTGGTGTTGTTCAAGGGCTCGGGCACGGGCTCGGGGCACCCCGCGCTCGCCGGTGACGGGGTTGGGCTGAGCGCGGTGGTCAAATTATCCGGCGCACTGAGGGGACCCGCCTCTTGATGTTTTGTCTTCTTCCGCGCCTTCTTTCCGGTCGGACGCTCTCCCTCCCCCCCGACGGAGGCCCTGAAAACAAAGGCCTCCGACGATGCCCGCGCACCTACAGCTCCCGGCACGCGGACGCAACTAGGGGGAGGGGTGGCGGCGGCACCAGCCTTGGCCGCCTTCGGTGGTTTGGCGGCCTTGGAGGCGGGGCAGTTCTTGCGAACGTGCCCCACCTCCCTGCAGGCATGGCACCGCACGCCGTCCGACGTCCAGAAGACGCGGTAGGCAGTCCCCTCGTGCACCACATTAAAATACCCCTCTGTCGTCTCCTCCCGCGCCAGCCGGACAAAGAGCTGGCGGCGGAAGGAGAACACGTGGCGCAGGCTGCTCTCCCTGAGGCCGAGCGGTATAGGGTTGATCCCCGACCTTACCTCCCCCAGTTGTTGTAGGTGAGGGAGGAGGAGCCCAGCGGGAACAAAGGGCGGGACGTTCGACACGATGACCCTCTGCGCGGTGGCCTCGAGGGGATCCACCGGCAGGAACGTCCCGCCCACCGTGAGCCCCCTTTCGAGGGCCAGGGACACCGCCCGCTCCGACCCCAGGAAGAACACGGCCTTCCCAGACATCTTGGAGGCTGCGACAATGGCCGAGGGGCCGACTACCCCAGCCATCGCCCGCACGCACTCCTCGATGGTCATTGTGGGGTGAGTGTAGCTCTTGACCCCGTGTTTTTTGGTTATAAGTGTAAATGGTGGCAGGGCAGCGGGTGGCGCAGGAGGTGCTGTGGAAGCGGTTGCCACCTGCGCATACGTCTTCGCTGGCCCTGCCACCGGCGTGGATGGGGTCGCCATCACGGGGTCCCTTTAAGGGCTACACCCACCCCAAAGTCACAGGCCTTAATGGTCTTTATTGGCCTCTTATATAATGACTGAGCAGAGGAGCCCTTAATGAGGCACACCTCTCCCCTAGTTGGCAATTGGGGAGGGGCCTTGCTCCCTCTGCTCAGTTGTCTTAAATTGTGTTTTTTTTTTAAATTAAATTTGGAAGGAAGGGCTCTCAGAGAGAGAGGGGAGAAACAGAGTAACAGAGAAAAGAGAGAGGGGGGTGGGAAGGGGGGGGGGGGCTGCGAGGGCAGGTCTCTCCTCGCAGCTGTGGGTGGGTGCACTCCCCAGATGGCAAAACACACAAAAAACACAGTCTTTGGGGTGGTCTTCAGGTGGGGGGAGAAGATGTCTTCACCTGGGGTAGCTGGAGCCACCAGGCTCACACTACCAACGATCTTTAATTGGGTGATTAAGAAAAACAATCTTCAGCCTGGTAGCTCCAGCTATCCCAGGCTAGGCAAATGTGGGGGGTGGGGGGGGTTCCAATTGTGGGGGGGGCCTAGTTGTAAGCAAGGCCCCCACACACACTACCACACACACACACACACCCCCCGCGATGTTCCGGCCCTCAGTGGTCTTCTTTCCTCCCCCCACCGATACAACAAAGTCTGTTTGGGGAAATGCACCCACACCCACCTGTAGAATGTTGGGTCTCCCTCCTTCCACACTGGATGTTGTTGGTTTTTCCCCCTCTCTCCAACTCTTTGCAGAATGGTAAAAGATGTTAAAAGAGTTTTCTGCTTTCTCCTCCTCTCCCTCTGGATAGAAGTTGTAGTGAAGCCCCTTCCTTCCTTCCTTTCCTGGGCTGGTCTCAGGGCTCCCCAGGCAGGAGCTCAAGTTGCTAGCTGCTTCCCTCACTGCTCACAGTTCCTACTGTGCAGGACACGCCTCCACTGCTGCACAATTGGTCCTTGTGCATGAAACTCTTTTGAGTTCACCTGTGAAAACATAAAAACAATAAACGGTGCCACCCGACCTGGGTGACACTCCAGACATTTTCAAGGCCCTTTTTTTTTTTTTCCCCCCCTTTTTTTGTTTTTTTTTTGTGTTTTTCTTTTTTTGGTTTTTTTTTGGGCACTAAAATCACAATTTTCCCCAGTGCCCCCTATAAAAGGGAAGGGGGACACTAAAAGCACCGGCAATTAAAACAAATTAAACTTTAAAACGTAAAATCAAATTAAAATTTGGTTGCCGGGCGTGATGATGCACTCCAGTCCCTCCGGTGCCCACCTCTCGCGGAAGGCCGCGAGCGTACCGGTGGACACCGCGTGCTCCATCTCCAAGGACACCCTGGACCGGATGTAAGAGCGGAAGAGAGGCAGGCAGTCAGGTTGAACGACCCCCTCGACCGCCCGCTGCCTGGACCGGCTGATGGCACCCTTGGCCGTGCCCAGGAGCAGTCCTACGAGGAGGCCCTCGGACCTACCCGCTCCCCTCCGCACAGGGTGCCCAAAGATCAGGAGAGTGGGACTGAAGTGCAGCCAGAATTTCAGGAGCAGCCCCTTCAAATAGTGGAACAGGGGCTGCAACCTCGTGCATTCAATAAAAACATGGAACACGGACTCCTCCAGACCGCAGAAATTGCAGGCGGCCTGGGAGTCCGTGAACCGGCTTAAAAATTTGTTGCACGGCACTGCTCCGTGCACCACCCTCCAGGCCAAGTCCCCGATGAATAGTGGGAGGACCCCTGCGTAGAGTGCCCTCCATCGGGGACCCCCGCCTCCTCCGGACGGCAAGATGGTACGCCATGGCGTGTCCGGACGGCCGGCGAGGATGGCAAAGTTGAGGGTGTGCAGGAGCAGCCCGTACAGGAAACCCCTCCGCGCGGAACTGAAAGGCACGGAGGGGATTTCCCCGAGGCGGCTCAAGTTGTGAGGCGCCAGCCCCCGAGGGAGGTTCCGGGGTTTGGCGCCGATGAGGAATTCCGTCCGGACGGGGGTCAGTTCGGACGGGATCTCCCCACGTGCTTGAGCCTCCTCGATACACCTAACGGAGTCAGGGCCCAGAGCTGTTTTTAGCGACTCGATGGCATCGGCCGCGCGGCGGACGTTGGCAGAATTTAGGCGCCGCGCCAGCGTGACTGGCGCCATCCAGCCCGCTCCTCCGCCATCGAGCCGGTCCCTGACCCTGGTCACCTCACCAGCCACAGCCCTCTCTTCCGACCGCCACATGAAGCCTCGGCCGTGGAGGTACGGATTCCCGAGCAGCGGTTCCTGCAGGACGGCCGCCACTCCAGCCGGCGGAGAGCTGCGCTTGGTGGAGACTTTGTTCCAGACCCTGATGAGTTCCCTGTAAAAGACAGGCAGCTCCCGGAGGGCGGTCCTGGCACCCCCCAAGTTCACAAACAGGAGCTGCGTGTCATAATTGAGGTCGAGCTGCTGGCGGAAGAAATACCTCGCCAGAGCGCACCACCTAGGAGGGGGCTCGACGTAAAGGTATCTCTGCAGGGTCTGAAGACGGAAAGTCGCGAGCTGGGCGCTGACGCACACCAACGACTGACCGCCCTCCTCAAGCGGGAGACTCAAGACCGCGACAGAGACCCAGTGCTTCCTGTTGTTCCAGAAGAAGTCCACCAGCTTCTTCTGTATCTTGGCGACAAACGCAGGGGGAGGGGTCAAAGTGACCAGCCGGTACCACAGCATTGCGGCCACCAGCTGGTTTATGACTAGCGCTCGACCCCTGTAGGACAGCACTCGGAGCAGTCCTGTCCAGCGCCCTAGGCGAGCGGCGACCTTGGCCTCCAGCTCCTGCCAGTTCGCCGGCCAGGCTTCCTCGTCGGGGCTAAGGTAGACTCCCAGATAGAGGAGATGGGTCGTGCTCCAGGCAAAAGGCCTGAGCTCCTCCGGCAGGGAGTCCACCCGCCACTGACCCACCAGGAGTCCGGAACATTTCTCCCAGTTGATCCTGGCGGAGGACGCGGCCGAGTAAATCTCCTGGCACTCACGCATCCTCCGCAGGTCAGCGGGATCCTCTACCGCGAGGAGCACGTCATCGGCGTAAGCCGAGAGGACGACCTCCACGCCCGGCCCTTGCAGAGCCAGTCCCGTCAACCTCGTCCGCAAGAGGCGCAGGAAAGGCTCCACGCAAACGGCGTATAACTGGCCGGACATGGGGCATCCCTGGCGCACCCCTCTCCTAAAGCGAAGGGGCGCCGTCAAGGACCCGTTAACCTTAATCAGACACTCCGCGGCGGCGTACAAAAGTCGGATCCGGGCGACGAAATGCGTCCCGAACCCGAAAGCGCGCAGAGTTCCGAGCAGATAGTCGTGATCCACCCTGTCGAACGCCTTCTCTTGGTCGAGGGATAGGAAGGCGACCGACAGACCAGCCTCCTGGGAGCAATGGATGAGGTCCCGGACCAGATGGATGTTGTCGTGGATTGTCCGGCCCGGGACCGTGTATGACTGGTCGGGGTGGATCATGTGGTCCAGCACGGCACCAAGGCGAGCAGACATCGCCCTGGCGAAGATTTTGTAGTCCGTGCTGAGGAGGGAGACCGGGCGCCAGTTCTTAAGGAGGCGGAGATCGCCCTTCTTAGGCAGCAGGACGATGACTGCCCTGCGCCAAGAGAGGGGCATCTCCCCGGTCGCCAGACTTTCCCCCAGGACCCGCGCGTAGTCGCCCCCCAGGACGTCCCAGAACGCCCTGTGGAACTCCACGGTCAGCCCGTCCAGCCCCGGGGATTTTCCCCTCGAGAGCCGGGCGAGGGCACCGGTCAGCTCCGCCAGGCTTAGCGGAGCTTCCAGATTTTCGGCGCCCTCCGGGCTGACCTTCGGCAGGCCCTCCCACAAAACTCTACGCGCTTCCTCGCTGGACAGATCCGGAGAGAACAGAGCCCTGTAATATTCACGGACCCTGTTGTTGACGCCCTCCGGATCCGAGACGAGAGAGCCGTCGTCGGCCAGCAGCGTCAAGAGCTGCTTACGGACACTCTGCCTTTTTTCCAGCGAGTAGAAGAAGGGGGAGCCGCGGTCCAGATCCCGCAGGAACCGGATCCGCGACCTCACGAACGCGCCTCGGGACCCGACGAGCTGCAGGTCCTTCAGCGCGGCCTTCTTCGCTTCGTACACCGTCCGCAGGGCCGGGTCCTGGACGACTTGACCGAGACGGGCTTCCAGGTCGAGCACCTCTTTTTCTAAGCGCCCGACTCTGGCCGCCCGCCTCTTGGTCGACCCCCTCGCGTACTCTTGACAGAAGACGCGGACGTGAGCCTTGCCCACGTCCCACCATAGCCTCAAGGAGGGGAAGCCCCCCTGCTTCCTTCTCCAGTCGGACCAGAATCGACGGAACGAGTCCTGGAAACGCACGTCCTCCAGCAGCCGGTTGTTAAAGTGCCAGTACGCGGACCCCGCCCTCGCGCGGAGCGAAGCGAGCTCCGCCCACACCAGGTGGTGGTCCGAACACGGCACCGGCCGCATGGAGGCCGCCGGGACGCAGGAAACGTACGCCCGAGACACGTAAAGGCGGTCGACTCTAGACCATCCAACTCCAGGCCTCACCCAAGTAAAGGCGCTGGAGTCGGGGTGGAGATTTCGCCAGACGTCCACCAAGTCGAAGGACCCGACCAGGTCCCTCAACTTCTCCATCGCCGTCATGCACTGCGGGGCACCGGAGCGGTCCCTCGCCTCGAGGGTGCAGTTAAAATCCCCCCCGAGGACAATGCAGTCGCCGACGTCGACGGAGCCAAGAAGAGCGGACACCTCTTCAAAGAAGCGCGTTTGCTGCGGGCCGGGATGAGGGGCGTACACGTTCACGAGGTGGAGCGGCACGTCCCCCAGGCGAACCGTTACGTGCAGCAAGCGGCCTGGCACGGGCTCCTCGACCCCCAAGATCTCCGGCTGAAAATGCGGGCCCAGCAAGATGGCCACCCCACTAGAAATGGCGGTGAGGTGGCTCATGCGGACCTCTCCTTGCCATTCCAGGAGCCACGTGGCTTCGTCTCCCGGAACGGTGTGGGTTTCTTGCAGGAAGCACACCGCATATTTCCCCTCCCGCAGGAGCGAAAAATTGTCAAATCTACGGCGTGCCCCTCTGCCGCCGTTGATGTTGAGGCTGGCTATGGTTATCTTCATGGCAAAAGCATAGTGCAACCTCTACCTTAACCTATTGTGGGGGAGGGAGCGGAGTCTTTTGTTGAACTCCGCTCCCTCCGCAGCCCAGCGAGGAGTCCCTCGAGCTCGCGCAGCTCAAGGTGCTGCTCCTTTGTCAAGGGCCCGCCCGCGGCCAAGGTTTTAACGGCGGCGCGGACGGACCCCTTGATCAGCTCCGGCTCGGACCATTTTTCCAGGGCCAGTCGGGCTTGGTCGCGGCGACCCCGGCTCTGGGCCAAAAAGTCCCGGAGTTCCTTTGCAGGAACGAGGAGGGCCTCAGCAGCGGCCGCGAGCAGATCCACCGCCTCACTGGCGGTGGTCTCTAGGTCTTCACCCGCGTCCCCCACCGAGTCCCCGTCCTCCTCCGGGAGGTGGCCGCCAGCAGCCGGCCCATCGACCGCACAAGGTACGGCAAATGAACCGGCCGCTCCAACCGGCCCTGGCACTGCCCCGATCCCACCCCCAGGATCGTCGGCAGAGGAGTCCCCACTGGGCTCTTTTAAAAATGGTGCTGGGTCGGGAAATGACAGCGGAAGGGGTTCCCCCTCCGCCCCAGGAACCGGAGAACAAGGAGAGACCCGGCCATAGGAAATCCCCAGGCCCTCCAAGTGCTCCAGCTCCAAAGTAAGGGGCGAGGGTGGGTGTTCCTCCCCCCCCCCGCTGCCACCCCCCGGCCCAGCATCTACAGTTTCATTAAAACCAATAAATTGTTTTTCTGCCGGGTCGAGCGACTCCCGGGGGAAGTTGGGTAAGAGCCGGGCGGGCTCAGGTTCGGCCTTTTCGGCCTCGCCCGCCTCAGTCCCCGGGACGCCCGGCCCGGCGGCTACGCATTCCTCCGCGGTCCCCACGCCCCCCACGACAGGCAGATCTTCCACTCCATCCCCGGGAGGCAGAGGCTGGGCAGCCTCAACTGTCTCACCCTCCCCGGGGAAAGACTCCTCGCGCCTGCAGCGCAATTTGGGGGCGCTGGTGGGGGACGCGGGACACGCAGCGGGCACCGACTCCTCCACGGAGGGATGTTGTTCCCCCTCCGTCTCATCGGAGCCGTGCCTCCTTTTGTTCCTGGGGGCGCGCGGAGTCAGGGAGACCCCCATGTCTGCCGAGGCCTCCCGCTCCGCCCCCCCCTTTTTCTTTTCTTGCCCGCGCCTGGGCCCCTCTGTGGTGTTATTCAAGGGCCCGGGCACGGGCTCGGGGCACCCCGCGCTCGCCGGTGACTGGGTTGGGCTGAGCGCGGTGGTCAAACTTTCCGGCGCACCGAGGGGACCCGCCTCTAGATGTTTCTCCTTCTTCCGCGCCTTCTTTCCGCTCGGACGCTCTCCCTCCCCCCCGCCGGAGGCCCTGAAAACAAAGGCCTCCGACGATGCCCGCGCACCCATGGCTCCCGGCACGCGGACGCAACTAGGGGGAGGGGTGGCGGCGGCGCCAGCTATGGCCGCCTTCGGTGGTTTGGCGGCCTTGGAGGCGGGGCAGTTCTTACGAACGTGCCCCACCTCCCTGCAGGCATGGCACCGCACGCCGTCCGACGTCCAGAAGACGCGGTAGGCAGTCCCCTCGTGCACCACATTAAAGTGCCCTTCTGTCATGTCCTCCCGCGCCAGCCGGACAAAGAGCTGGCGGCGGAAGGAGAACACGTGGCGCAGGCTGTTCTCCCTGAGGCCGAGCGGTATGGGGTTGATCCCCGACCTTACCTCCCCCAGTTGGTGTAGGTGAGGGAGGAGGAGCTCAGCGGAAACAAAGGGCGGGACGTTTGACACGATGACCCTCTGCGCGGTGGCCTCGAGAGGGTCCACCGGCAGGAACGTCCCGCCCACCGTGAGCCCCTTTTCAAGGGCCAGGGACACCGCCCGCTCCGACCCCAGGAAGAACACGGCCTTCCCAGACATCTTGGAGGCTGCGACAATGGCCGAGGGGCCGACTACCCCAGCCATCGCCCGCACGCACTCTTCAATGCTCATTGTGGGGTGAGTGTAGCTCTTGACCCCGTGTTTTTTTGTTATAAGTGTAAACGGTGGCAGGGCAGCGGGTGGCGCAGGAGGTGCTGTGGAAGCGGTTGCCACCTGCGCATACGTCTTCGCTGGCCCTGCCACCGGCGTGGATGGGGTCGCCATCACGGGGTCCCTTTAAGGGCTACACCCACCCCAAAGTCACAGGCCTTAATGGTCTTTATTGGCCTCTTGTATAATGACTGAGCAGAGGAGCCCTTAATGAGGCACACCTCTCCCCTAGTTGGCAATTGGGGAGGGGCCTTGCTCCCTCTGCTCAGTTGTCTTAAATTGTGTTTTTTTTTAAAATTAAATTTGGAAGGAAGGGCTCTCAGAGAGAGAGGGGAGAAACAGAGTAACAGAGAAAAGAGAGAGGGGGGTGGGAAGGGGGGGGGGGCTGCGAGGGCAGGTCTCTCCTCGCAGCTGTGGGTGGGTGCACTCCCCAGATGGCAAAACACACAAAAAACACAGTCTTTGGGGTGGTCTTCAGGTGGGGGGAGAAGATGTCTTCACCTGGGGTAGCTGGAGCCACCAGGCTCACACTACCAACGATCTTTAATTGGGTGATTAAGAAAAACAATCTTCAGCCTGGTAGCTCCAGCTATCCCAGGCTAGGCAAATGTGGGGGGTGGGGGGGGTTCCAATTGTGGGGGGGGCCTAGTTGTAAGCAAGGCCCCCACACACACTACCACACACACACACACACCCCCCGCGATGTTCCGGCCCTCAGTGGTCTTCTTTCCTCCCCCCACCGATACAACAAAGTCTGTTTGGGGAAATGCACCCACACCCACCTGTAGAATGTTGGGTCTCCCTCCTTCCACACTGGATGTTGTTGGTTTTTCCCCCTCTCTCCAACTCTTTGCAGAATGGTAAAAGATGTTAAAAGAGTTTTCTGCTTTCTCCTCCTCTCCCTCTGGATAGAAGTTGTAGTGAAGCCCCTTCCTTCCTTCCTTTCCTGGGCTGGTCTCAGGGCTCCCCAGGCAGGAGCTCAAGTTGCTAGCTGCTTCCCTCACTGCTCACAGTTCCTACTGTGCAGGACACGCCTCCACTGCTGCACAATTGGTCCTTGTGCATGAAACTCTTTTGAGTTCACCTGTGAAAACATAAAAACAATAAACGGTGCCACCCGACCTGGGTGACACTCCAGACATTTTCAAGGCCCTTTTTTTCCCCCCTTTTTTTTTTGTGTTTTTCTTTTTTTTTTTGGTTTTTTTTTTTGGGCACTAAAATCACAATTTTCCCCAGTGCCCCCTATAAAAGGGAAGGGGGACACTAAAAGCACCGGCAATTAAAACAAATTAAACTTTAAAACGTAAAATCAAATTAAAATTTGGTTGCCGGGCGTGATGATGCACTCCAGTCCCTCCGGTGCCCACCTCTCGCGGAAGGCCGCGAGCGTACCGGTGGACACCGCGTGCTCCATCTCCAAGGACACCCTGGACCGGATGTAAGAGCGGAAGAGAGGCAGGCAGTCAGGTTGAACGACCCCCTCGACCGCCCGCTGCCTGGACCGGCTGATGGCACCCTTGGCCGTGCCCAGGAGCAGTCCTACGAGGAGGCCTTCGGACCTACCCGCTCCCCTCCGCACAGGGTGCCCAAAGATCAGGAGAGTGGGACTGAAGTGCAGCCAGAATTTCAGGAGCAGCCCCTTCAAATAGTGGAACAGGGGCTGCAACCTCGTGCATTCCATAAAAACATGGAACACGGACTCCTCCAGACCGCAGAAATTGCAGGCGGCCTGGGAGTCCGTGAACCGGCTTAAAAATTTATTGCACGGCACTGCTCCGTGCACCACCCTCCAGGCCAAGTCCCCGATGAATAGTGGGAGGACCCCTGCGTAGAGTGCCCTCCATCGGGGACCCCCGCCTCCTCCGGACGGCAAGATGGTGCGCCATGGCGTGTCCGGACGGCCGGCGAGGATGGCAAAGTTGAGGGTGTGCAGGAGCAGCCCGTACAGGAAACCCCTCCGCGCGGAACTGAAAGGCACGGAGGGGATTTCCCCGAGGCGGCTCAAGTTGTGAGGCGCCGGCCCCCGAGGGAGGTTCCGGGGTTTGGCGCCGATGAGGAATTCCGTCCGGACGGGGGTCAGTTCGGACGGGATCTCCCCACGTGCTTGAGCCTCCTCGATACACCTAACGGAGTCAGGGCCCAGAGCTGTTTTTAGCGACTCGATGGCATCGGCCGCGTGGCGGACGTTGGCAGAATTTAGGCGCCGCGCCAGCGTGACTGGCGCCATCCAGCCCGCTCCTCCGCCATCGAGCAGGTCCCTGACCCTGGTCACCTCACCAGCCACAGCCCTCTCTTCCGACCGCCACATAAAACCTCGGCCGTGGAGGTACGGATTCCCGAGCAGCGGCTCCTGCAGGACGGCCGCCACTCCAGCCGGTGGAGAGCTGCGCTTGGTGGAGACTTTGTTCCAGACCCTGATGAGTTCCCTGTAAAAGACAGGCAGCTCCCGGAGGGCGGTCCTGGCACCCCCCAAGTTCACAAACAGGAGCTGCGTGTCATAATTGAGGTCGAGCTGCTGGCGGAAGAAATACCTCGCCAGAGCACACCACCTAGGAGGGGGCTCAACGTAAAGGTATCTCTGCAGGGTCTGAAGACGGAAAGTCGCGAGCTGGGCGCTGACGCACACCAACGACTGACCGCCCTCCTCAAGCGGGAGACTCAAGACCGCGGCAGAGACCCAGTGCTTCCTGTTGTTCCAGAAGAAGTCCACCAGCTTCTTCTGTATCTTGGCGACAAACGCAGGGGGAGGGGTCAAAGTGACCAGCCGGTACCACAGCATTGCGGCCACCAGCTGGTTTATAACTAGCGCTCGACCCCTGTAGGACAGCACTCGGAGCAGTCCTGTCCAGCGCCCTAGGCGAGCGGCGACCTTGGCCTCCAGCTCCTGCCAGTTCGCCGGCCAGGCTCCCTCGTCGGGGCTAAGGTAGACTCCCAGATAGAGGAGATGGGTCGTGCTCCAGGCAAAAGGCCTGAGCTCCTCCGGCAGGGAGTCCACCCGCCACTGACCCACCAGGAGTCCGGAACATTTCTCCCAGTTGATCCTGGCGGAGGACGCGGCCGAGTAAATCTCCTGGCACTCACGCATCCTCCGCAGGTCAGCGGGATCCTCTACCGCGAGGAGCACGTCATCGGCGTAAGCCGAGAGGACGACCTCCACGCCCGGCCCTTGCAGAGCCAGTCCCGTCAACCTCGTCCGCAAGAGGCGCAGGAAAGGCTCCACGCAAACGGCGTATAACTGGCCGGACATGGGGCATCCCTGGCGCACCCCTCTCCTAAAGCGAAGGGGCGCCGTCAAGGACCCGTTAACCTTAATCAGACACTCCGCGGCGGCGTACAAAAGTCGGATCCGGGCGACGAAATGCGTCCCGAACCCGAAAGCGCGCAGAGTTCCGAGCAGATAGTCGTGATCCACCCTGTCGAACGCCTTCTCTTGGTCGAGGGATAGGAAGGCGACCGACAGACCAGCCTCCTGGGAGCAATGGATGAGGTCCCGGACCAGATGGATGTTGTCGTGGATCGTCCGGCCCGGGACCGTGTATGACTGGTCGGGGTGGATCATGTGGTCCAGCACGGCACCAAGGCGAGCAGACATCGCCCTGGCGAAGATTTTGTAGTCCGTGCTGAGGAGGGAGACCGGGCGCCAGTTCTTAAGGAGGCGGAGATCGCCCTTCTTAGGCAGCAGGACGATGACTGCCCTGCGCCAAGAGAGGGGCATCTCCCCGGTCGCCAGACTTTCCCCCAGGACCCGCGCGTAGTCGCTCCCCAGGACGTCCCAGAACGCCCTGTGGAACTCCACGGTCAGCCCGTCCAGCCCCGGGGATTTTCCCCTCGAGAGCCGGGCGAGGGCACCGGTCAGCTCCGCCAGGCTTAGCGGAGCTTCCAGATTTTCGGCGCCCTCCGGGCTGACCTTCGGCAGGCCCTCCCACAAAACTCTACGCGCTTCCTCGCTGGACAGATCCGGAGAGAACAGAGCCCTGTAATATTCACGGACCCTGTTGTTGACGCCCTCCGGATCCGAGACGAGAGAGCCGTCGTCGGCCAGCAGCGTCAAGAGCTGCTTACGGACACTCTGCCTTTTTTCCAGCGAGTAGAAGAAGGGGGAGCCGCGGTCCAGATCCCGCAGGAACCGGATCCGCGACCTCACGAACGCGCCTCGGGACCCGACGAGCTGCAGGTCCTTCAGCGCGGCCTTCTTCGCTTCGTACACCGTCCGCAGGGCCGGGTCCTGGACGACTTGACCGAGACGGGCTTCCAGGTCGAGCACCTCTTTTTCTAAGCGCCCGACTCTGGCCGCCCGCCTCTTGGTCGACCCCCTCGCGTACTCTTGACAGAAGACGCGGACGTGAGCCTTGCCCACGTCCCACCATAGCCTCAAGGAGGGGAAGCCCCCCTGCTTCCTTCTCCAGTCGGACCAGAATCGACGGAACGAGTCCTGGTACCGCACGTCCTCCAGCAGCCGGTTGTTAAAGTGCCAGTACGCGGACCCCGTCCTCGCGCGGAGCGAAGCGAGCTCCGCCCACACCAGGTGGTGGTCTGAACACGGCACCGGCCGCATGGAGGCCGCCGGGACGCAGGAAACGTACGCCCGAGACACGTAAAGGCGGTCGACTCTAGACCATCCAACTCCAGGCCTCACCCAAGTAAAGGCGCTGGAGTCGGGGTGGAGATTTCGCCAGACGTCCACCAAGTCGAAGGACCCGACCAGGTCCCTCAACTTCTCCATCGCCGTCATGCACTGCGGGGCACCGGAGCGGTCCCTCGCCTCGAGGGTGCAGTTAAAATCCCCCCCGAGGACAATGCAGTCGCCGACGTCGACGGAGCCAAGAAGAGCGGACACCTCTTCAAAGAAGCGCGTTTGCTGCGGGCCGGGATGAGGGGCGTACACGTTCACGAGGTGGAGCGGCACGTCCCCCAGGCGAACCGTTACGTGCAGCAAGCGGCCTGGCACGGGCTCCTCGACCCCCAAGATCTCCGGCTGAAAATGCGGGCCCAGCAAGATGGCCACCCCACTAGAAATGGCGGTGAGGTGGCTCATGCGGACCTCTCCTTGCCATTCCAGGAGCCACGTGGCTTCGTCTCCCGGAACGGTGTGGGTTTCTTGCAGGAAGCACACCACATATTTCCCCTCCCGCAGGAGCGAAAAATTGTCAAATCTACGGCGTGCCCCTCTGCCGCCGTTGATGTTGAGGCTGGCTATGGTTATCTTCATGGCAAAAGCATAGTGCAACCTCTACCTTAACCTATTGTGGGGGAGGGAGCGGAGTCTTTTGTTGAACTCCGCTCCCTCCGCAGCCCAGCGAGGAGTCCCTCGAGCTCGCGCAGCTCAAGGTGCTGCTCCTTTGTCAAGGGCCCGCCCGCGGCCAAGGTTTTAACGGCGGCGCGGACGGACCCCTTGATCAGCTCCGGCTCGGACCATTTTTCCAGGGCCAGTCGGGCTTGGTCGCGGCGACCCCGGCTCTGGGCCAAAAAGTCCCGGAGTTCCTTTGCAGGAACGAGGAGGGCCTCAGCGGCGGCCGCGAGCAGATCCACC
This sequence comes from Pristiophorus japonicus, assembly GCF_044704955.1. Lineage (NCBI taxonomy): Eukaryota > Metazoa > Chordata > Chondrichthyes > Pristiophoridae > Pristiophorus > Pristiophorus japonicus. Next base: position 65,511,321 of record NC_091993.1, on the reverse strand, counting down.
GCCTCACTGGCGGTGGTCTCTAGGTCTTCACCCGCGTCCCCCACCGAGTCCCCGTCCTCCTCCGGGAGGTGGCCGCCAGCAGCCGGCCCATCGACCGCACAAGGTACGGCAAATGAACCGGCCGCTCCAACCGGCCCTGGCACTGCCCCGATCCCACCCCCAGGATCGTCGGCAGAGGAGTCCCCACTGGGCTCTTTTAAAAATGGTGCTGGGTCGGGAAATGACAGCGGAAGGGGTTCCCCCTCCGCCCCAGGAACCGGAGAACAAGGAGAGACCCGGCCATAGGAAATCCCCAGGCTCCCCAAGTGCTCCAGCTCCAAAGTAAGGGGCGAGGGTGGGTGTTCCTCCCCCTCCCCGCTGCCACCCCCCGGCCCAGCATCTACAGTTTCATTAAAACCAATAAATTGTTTTTCTGCCGGGTCGAGCGACTCCCGGGGGAAGTTGGGTAAGAGCCGGGCGGGCTCAGGTTCGGCCTTTTCGGCCTCGCCCGCCTCAGTCCCCGGGACGCCCGGCCCGGCGGCTACGCATTCCTCCGCGGTCCCCACGCCCCCCACGACAGGCAGATCTTCCACTCCATCCCCGGGAGGCAGAGGCTGGGCAGCCTCAACTGTCTCACCCTCCCCGGGGAAAGACTCCTCGCGCCTGCAGCGCAATTTGGGGGCGCTGGTGGGGGACGCGGGACACGCAGCGGGCACCGACTCCTCCACGGAGGGATGTTGTTCCCCCTCCGTCTCATCGGAGCCGTGCCTCCTTTTGTTCCTGGGGGCGCGCGGAGTCAGGGAGACCCCCATGTCTGCCGAGGCCTCCCGCTCCGCCCCCCCCTTTTTCTTTTCTTGCCCGCGCCTGGGCCCCTCTGTGGTGTTATTCAAGGGCCCGGGCACGGGCTCGGGGCACCCCGCGCTCGCCGGTGACTGGGTTGGGCTGAGCGCGGTGGTCAAACTTTCCGGCGCACTGAGGGGACCCGCCTCTAGATGTTTCTCCTTCTTCCGCGCCTTCTTTCCGCTCGGACGCTCTCCCTCCCCCCCGCCGGAGGCCCTGAAAACAAAGGCCTCCGACGATGCCCGCGCACCCATGGCTCCCGGCACGCGGACGCAACTAGGGGGAGGGGTGGCGGCGGCGCCAGCTATGGCCGCCTTCGGTGGTTTGGCGGCCTTGGAGGCGGGGCAGTTCTTACGAACGTGCCCCACCTCCCTGCAGGCATGGCACCGCACGCCGTCCGATGTCCAGAAGACGCGGTAGGCAGTCCCCTCGTGCACCACATTAAAGTGCCCTTCTGTCATGTCCTCCCGCGCCAGCCGGACAAAGAGCTGGCGGCGGAAGGAGAACACGTGGCGCAGGCTGTTCTCCCTGAGGCCGAGCGGTATGGGGTTGATCCCCGACCTTACCTCCCCCAGTTGGTGTAGGTGAGGGAGGAGGAGCTCAGCGGAAACAAAGGGCGGGACGTTTGACACGATGACCCTCTGCGCGGTGGCCTCGAGAGGGTCCACCGGCAGGAACGTCCCGCCCACCGTGAGCCCCTTTTCAAGGGCCAGGGACACCGCCCGCTCCGACCCCAGGAAGAACACGGCCTTCCCAGACATCTTGGAGGCTGCGACAATGGCCGAGGGGCCGACTACCCCAGCCATCGCCCGCACGCACTCTTCAATGCTCATTGTGGGGTGAGTGTAGCTCTTGACCCCGTGTTTTTTTGTTATAAGTGTAAACGGTGGCAGGGCAGCGGGTGGCGCAGGAGGTGCTGTGGAAGCGGTTGCCACCTGCGCATACGTCTTCGCTGGCCCTGCCACCGGCGTGGATGGGGTCGCCATCACGGGGTCCCTTTAAGGGCTACACCCACCCCAAAGTCACAGGCCTTAATGGTCTTTATTGGCCTCTTGTATAATGACTGAGCAGAGGAGCCCTTAATGAGGCACACCTCTCCCCTAGTTGGCAATTGGGGAGGGGCCTTGCTCTCTCTGCTCAGTTGTCTTAAATTGTGTTTTTTTTTTTAATTAAATTTGGAAGGAAGGGCTCTCAGAGAGAGAGGGGAGAAACAGAGTAACAGAGAAAAGAGAGAGGGGGGTGGGAAGGGGGGGGGGGCTGCGAGGGCAGGTCTCTCCTCGCAGCTGTGGGTGGGTGCACTCCCCAGATGGCAAAACACACAAAAAACACAGTCTTTGGGGTGGTCTTCAGGTGGGGGGAGAAGATGTCTTCACCTGGGGTAGCTGGAGCCACCAGGCTCACACTACCAACGATCTTTAATTGGGTGATTAAGAAAAACAATCTTCAGCCTGGTAGCTCCAGCTATCCCAGGCTAGGCAAATGTGGGGGGTGGGGGGGGTTCCAATTGTGGGGGGGGCCTAGTTGTAAGCAAGGCCCCCACACACACTACCACACACACACACACACACCCCCCGCGATGTTCCGGCCCTCAGTGGTCTTCTTTCCTCCCCCCACCGATACAACAAAGTCTGTTTGGGGAAATGCACCCACACCCACCTGTAGAATGTTGGGTCTCCCTCCTTCCACACTGGATGTTGTTGGTTTTTCCCCCTCTCTCCAACTCTTTGCAGAATGGTAAAAGATGTTAAAAGAGTTTTCTGCTTTCTCCTCCTCTCCCTCTGGATAGAAGTTGTAGTGAAGCCCCTTCCTTCCTTCCTTTCCTGGGCTGGTCTCAGGGCTCCCCAGGCAGGAGCTCAAGTTGCTAGCTGCTTCCCTCACTGCTCACAGTTCCTACTGTGCAGGACACGCCTCCACTGCTGCACAATTGGTCCTTGTGCATGAAACTCTTTTGAGTTTATCTGTGAAAACATAAAACATTAAACGGTGCCACCCGACCTGGGTGACACTCCAGACATTTACTAGGCCCATTTTTTTTTTTTCCCCTTTTTTGTGTTTTTTTTTGTGTTTTTTTCTTTTTTTTTTTGTTTTTTTTTTGGGCACTAAAATCACAATTTTTCCCCAGTGCCCCCTATAAAAGGGAAGGGGACACTAAAAGCACCGGCAATTAAAACAAATTAACTTTAAAACGTAAAATCAAATTAAAATTTGGTTGCCGGGCGTGATGATGCACTCCAGTCCCTCCGGTGCCCACCTCTCGCGGAAGGCCGCGAGCGTACCGGTGGACACCGCGTGCTCCATCTCCAAGGACACCCTGGACCGGATGTAAGAGCGGAAGAGAGGCAGGCAGTCAGGTTGAACGACCCCCTCGACCGCCCGCTGCCTGGACCGGCTGATGGCACCCTTGGCCGTGCCCAGGAGCAGTCCTACGAGGAGGCCTTCGGACCTACCCGCTCCCCTCCGCACAGGGTGCCCAAAGATCAGGAGAGTGGGACTGAAGTGCAGCCAGAATTTCAGGAGCAGCCCCTTCAAATAATGGAACAGGGGCTGCAACCTTGTGCATTCAATAAAAACATGGAACACGGACTCCTCCAGACCGCAGAAATTGCAGGCGGCCTGGGAGTCCGTGAACCGGCTTAAAAATTTGTTGCACGGCACTGCTCCGTGCACCACCCTCCAGGCCAAGTCCCCGATGAATAGTGGGAGGACCCCTGCGTAGAGTGCCCTCCATCGGGGACCCCCGCCTCCTCCGGACGGCAAGATGGTACGCCATGGCGTGTCCGGACGGCCGGCGAGGATGGCAAAGTTGAGGGTGTGCAGGAGCAGCCCGTACAGGAAACCCCTCCGCGCGGAACTGAAAGGCACGGAGGGGATTTCCCCGAGGCGGCTCAAGTTGTGAGGCGCCGGTCCCCGAGGGAGGTTCCGGGGTTTGGCGCCGATGAGGAATTCCGTCCGGACGGGGGTCAGTTCGGACGGGATCTCCCCACGTGCTTGAGCCTCCTCGATGCACCTAACGGAGTCAGGGCCCAGAGCTGTTTTTAGCGACTCGATGGCATCGGCCGCGTGGCGGACGTTGGCAGAATTTAGGCGCCGCGCCAGCGTGACTGGCGCCATCCAGCCCGCTCCTCCGCCATCGAGCAGGTCCCTGACCCTGGTCACCTCACCAGCCACAGCCCTCTCTTCCGACCGCCACATAAAACCTCGGCCGTGGAGGTACGGATTCCCGAGCAGCGGCTCCTGCAGGACGGCCGCCACTCCAGCCGGTGGAGAGCTGCGCTTGGTGGAGACTTTGTTCCAGACCCTGATGAGTTCCCTGTAAAAGACAGGCAGCTCCCGGAGGGCGGTCCTGGCACCCCCCAAGTTCACAAACAGGAGCTGCGTGTCATAATTGAGGTCGAGCTGCTGGCGGAAGAAATACCTCGCCAGAGCACACCACCTAGGAGGGGGCTCGACGTAAAGGTATCTCTGCAGGGTCTGAAGACGGAAAGTCGCGAGCTGGGCGCTGACGCACACCAACGACTGACCGCCCTCCTCAAGCGGGAGACTCAAGACCGCGGCAGAGACCCAGTGCTTCCTGTTGTTCCAGAAGAAGTCCACCAGCTTCTTCTGTATCTTGGCGACAAACGCAGGGGGAGGGGTCAAAGTGACCAGCCGGTACCACAGCATTGCGGCCACCAGCTGGTTTATAACTAGCGCTCGACCCCTGTAGGACAGCACTCGGAGCAGTCCTGTCCAGCGCCCTAGGCGAGCGGCGACCTTGGCCTCCAGCTCCTGCCAGTTCGCCGGCCAGGCTCCCTCGTCGGGGCTAAGGTAGACTCCCAGATAGAGGAGATGGGTCGTGCTCCAGGCAAAAGGCCTGAGCTCCTCCGGCAGGGAGTCCACCCGCCACTGACCCACCAGGAGTCCGGAACATTTCTCCCAGTTGATCCTGGCGGAGGACGCGGCCGAGTAAATCTCCTGGCACTCACGCATCCTCCGCAGGTCAGCGGGATCCTCTACCGCGAGGAGCACGTCATCGGCGTAAGCCGAGAGGACGACCTCCACGCCCGGCCCTTGCAGAGCCAGTCCCGTCAACCTCGTCCGCAAGAGGCGCAGGAAAGGCTCCACGCAAACGGCGTATAACTGGCCGGACATGGGGCATCCCTGGCGCACCCCTCTCCTAAAGCGAAGGGGCGCCGTCAAGGACCCGTTAACCTTAATCAGACACTCCGCGGCGGCGTACAAAAGTCGGATCCGGGCGACGAAATGCGTCCCGAACCCGAAAGCGCGCAGAGTTCCGAGCAGATAGTCGTGATCCACCCTGTCGAACGCCTTCTCTTGGTCGAGGGATAGGAAGGCGACCGACAGACCAGCCTCCTGGGAGCAATGGATGAGGTCCCGGACCAGATGGATGTTGTCGTGGATCGTCCGGCCCGGGACCGTGTATGACTGGTCGGGGTGGATCATGTGGTCCAGCACGGCACCAAGGCGAGCAGACATCGCCCTGGCGAAGATTTTGTAGTCCGTGCTGAGGAGGGAGACCGGGCGCCAGTTCTTAAGGAGGCGGAGATCGCCCTTCTTAGGCAGCAGGACGATGACTGCCCTGCGCCAAGAGAGGGGCATCTCCCCGGTCGCCAGACTTTCCCCCAGGACCCGCGCGTAGTCGCTCCCCAGGACGTCCCAGAACGCCCTGTGGAACTCCACGGTCAGCCCGTCCAGCCCCGGGGATTTTCCCCTCGAGAGCCGGGCGAGGGCACCGGTCAGCTCCGCCAGGCTTAGCGGAGCTTCCAGATTTTCGGCGCCCTCCGGGCCGACCTTCGGCAGGTCCTCCCACAAAACTCTACGCGCTTCCTCGCTGGACGGATCCGGAGAGAACAGAGCCCCGTAATATTCACGGACCCTGTTGTTGACGCCCTCCGGATCCGAGACGAGAGAGCCGTCGTCGGCCAGCAGCGTCAAGAGCTGCTTACGGACACTCTGTCTTTTTTCCAGCGAGTAGAAGAAGGGGGAGCCGCGGTCCAGATCCCGCAGGAACCGGATCCGCGACCTCACGTACGCGCCTCGGGACCCGACGAGCTGCAGGTCCTTCAGCGCGGCCTTCTTCGCTTCGTACACCGTCCGCAGGGCCGGGTCCTGGACGACTTGACCGAGACGGGCTTCCAGGTCGAGCACCTCTTTTTCTAGGTGCCCGACTCTGGCCGCCCGCCTCTTGGTCGACCCCCTCGCGTACTCTTGACAGAAGACGCGGACGTGAGCCTTGCCCACGTCCCACCATAGCCTCAAGGAGGGGAAGCCCCCCTGCTTCCTTCTCCAGTCGGACCAGAATCGACGGAACGAGTCCTGGAACCGCACGTCCTCCAGCAGCCGGTTGTTAAAGTGCCAGTACGCGGACCCCGTCCTCGCGCGGAGCGAAGCGAGCTCCGCCCACACCAGGTGGTGGTCCGAACACGGCACCGGCCGCATGGAGGCCGCCGGGACGCAGGAAACGTACGCCCGAGACACGTAAAGGCGGTCGACTCTAGACCATCCAACTCCAGGCCTCACCCAAGTAAAGGCGCTGGAGTCGGGGTGGAGATTTCGCCAGACGTCCACCAAGTCGAAGGACCCGACCAGGTCCCTCAACTTCTCCATCGCCGTCATGCACTGCGGGGCACCGGAGCGGTCCCTCGCCTCGAGGGTGCAGTTAAAATCCCCCCCGAGGACAATGCAGTCGCCGACGTCGACGGAGCCAAGAAGAGCGGACACCTCTTCAAAGAAGCGCGTTTGCTGCGGGCCGGGATGAGGGGCGTACACGTTCACGAGATGGAGCGGCACGTCCCCCAGGCGAACCGTTACGTGCAGCAAGCGGCCTGGCACGGGCTCCTCGACCCCCAAGATCTCCGGCTGAAAATGCGGGCCCAGCAAGATGGCCACCCCACTAGAAATGGCGGTGAGGTGGCTCATGCGGACCTCTCCTTGCCATTCCAGGAGCCACGTGGCTTCGTCTCCCGGAACGGTGTGGGTTTCTTGCAGGAAGCACACTGCATATTTCCCCTCCCGCAGGAGCGAAAAATTGTCAAATCTACGGCGTGCCCCTCTGCCGCCGTTGATGTTGAGGCTGGCTATGGTTATCTTCATGGCAAAAGCATAGTGCAACCTCTACCTTAACCTATTGTGGGGGAGGGAGCGGAGTCTTTTGTTGAACTCCGCTCCCTCCGCAGCCCAGCGAGGAGTCCCTCGAGCTCGCGCAGCTCAAGGTGCTGCTCCATTGTCAAGGGCCCGCCCGCGGCCAAGGTTTTAACGGCGGCGCGGACAGACCCCTTGATCAGCTCCGGCTCGGACCATTTTTCCAGGGCCAGTCGGGCTTGGTCGCAGTGACCCCGGCTCTGGGCCAAAAAGTCCCGGAGTTCCTTTGCAGGAATGAGGAGGGCCTCAGCGGCGGCCGCGAGCAGATCCACCGCCTCACTGGCGGTGGTCTCTAGGTCTTCACCCGCGTCCCCCACCGAGTCCCCGTCCTCCTCCGGGAGGTGGCCGCCAGCAGCCAGCCCATCGACCGCACAAGGTACGGCAAATGAACCGGCCGCTCCAACCGGCCCTGGCACTGCCCCGATCCCACCCCCAGGATCGTCGGCAGAGGAGTCCCCACTGGGCTCTTTTAAAAATGGTGCTGGGTCGGGAAATGACAGCGGAAGGGGTTCCCCCCCCGCCCCAGGAACCGGAGAACAAGGAGAGACCCGGCCATAGGAGATCCCCAGGCTCCCCAAGTGCTCCAGCTCCAAAGTAAGAGGCGAGGGTGGGTGTTCCTCCCCCTCCCCGCTGCCACCCCCCGGCCCAGCATGTACAGTATCATTAAAATCAATTGTTTCATTCTCTGCCGGGTCGAGCAAATCCCGGGGTAAGTTGTGTATTGGCTGGGCGGGCTCAGGTTCGGCCTTTTCGGCCCCGCCCGCCTCAGTCCCCGGGACGCCCGGCCCGGCGGCTACGCATTCCTCCGCGGTCCCCACGCCCCCCACGACAGGCAGATCTTCCACGCCATCCCCGGGAGACTGAGGCTGGACAGCCTCAACTGTCTCACCCTCCCCGGGGACAGACTCTTCCCGCCTACGGCGCTGCTTGGGGGCGCTGGTGGGGGACGCGGGACACGCGGCAGGCACCGCCTCCTCCGCGGAGGGATGTTGTTCCCCCTCCGCCTCAACGGAGCGGCGCCTCCTTTTGTTGCTGGAGGTGCGCTGAGACAGGGAGACCTCCATGTCTGCCGAGGCCTCCCGCTCCGCCCCCCCCTTTTTCTTTTCTTGCCCACGCCCGGGCCCCTCTGCGGTATTGGTCAAGGGCTCGGGCACGGGCTCAGGGCACCCCGCGCTCGCCGGTGGCTGGGTTGGGCCGAGCGCGGTGGTCAATCTTTCTGGCGCACTGAGGGGACCCGCCTCTAGATGTTTCTTCTTGTTCCGCGCCTTCTTTCCGCTCGGACGCTCTCCCTCCCCCCCGCCGGAGGCCCTGAAAACAAAGGCCTCCGACGATGCCCGCGCACCTACGGCTCCCGGCACGCGGACGCAACTAGGGGGAGGGGTGGCGGCGGCGCCAGCCTTGGCCGCCTTCGGTGGTTTGGCGGCCTTGGAGGCGGGGCAGTTCTTGCGAACGTGCCCCACCTCCTTGCAGGCATGGCACCGCACGCCGTCCGACGTCCAGAAGACGCGGTAGGCAGTCCCCTCGTGCACCACATTAAAATCTCCCTCCGTCGTGTCCTCCCGCGCCAGCCGGACAAAGAGCTGGCGGCGGAAGGAAAACACGTGGCGCAGGCTGTTCTCCCTGAGGCCGAGCGGTATGGGGTTGATCCCCGACCTTACCTCCCCCAGTTGTTGTAGGTGAGGGAGGAGGAGCTCAGCGGGAACAAAGGGCGGGACGTTCGACACGATGACCCTCTGCGCGGTGGCCTCGAGAGGGTCCACCGGCAGGAATGTCCCGCCCACCGTGAGCCCCTTTTCAAGGGCCAGGGACACCGCCCGCTCCGACCCCAGGAAGAACACGGCCTTCCCAGACATCTTGGAGGCTGCGACAATGGCCGAGGGGCCGACTACCCCAGCCATCGCCCGCACGCACTCCTCGATGGTCATTGTGGGGTGAGTGTAGCTCTTGACCCCGTGTTTTTTGGTTATTAGTTTGAATGGTGGCAGGGCAGCAGGTGGCGCAGGAGGTGCCGTGGATGTAGACACCGCCTGCGCATACGTCCTTGCTGGCCCTGCCACCGGCGTGGATGGGGTCGCCATCACGGGGTCCCTTTAAGGGCTACACCCACCCCAAAGTCACAGGCCTTAATGGTCTTAATTGGCCTCGTAAATTAACTGAGCAGAGGAGCCCTTAACGAGGTACCTCTCCCCTAGTTGGCAATTGGGGAGAGGCCTTGCTCCCTCTGCTCAGTTGTCTTAATTGTTTTTTTTTAAAAAAATTTGGAAGGAAAGGGTTCTCAGAGAGAGAGGGGAGAAACAGAGGGTAACGGAGAAAGAGAGAGGGGGGTGGGAAGGGGGGGGGGCTGCGAGGGCAGGTCTCCCCTCGCAGCTGTGGGTGGGTGCACTCCCCAGATGGCAAAACACAAAAGTCTTTGGGGTGGTCTTCAGGTGGGGGGAGAAGATGTCTTCACCTGGGGTAGCTGGAGCCACCAGGCACTCCTAACGATCTTTAATTGGGTGATTGAGAAAAACAACAATCTTCAGCCTGGTAGCTCCAGCTATCCCAGGCTAGGCAAATGTGGGGGGGTGGGGGGGGTTCCAATTGTGGGGGGGGGCCTAGTTGTAAGCACGGCCCCCACGCACACTACCACACACACACACACCCCCCGCGATGTTCCGGCCCTCAGTGGTCTTCTTTCCTCCCCCCACCGATACAACAAAGTCTGTTTGGGGAAATGCACCCACACCCACCTGTAGAATGTTGGGTCTCCCTCCTTCCACACTGGATGTTGTTTGTGGTTTCCCCCTCTCTCCAACTCCTTGCAGAATGGTAAAAGATGTTAAAAGAGTTTTCTGCTTTCTCCTCCTCTCCCTCTGGATAGAAGTTGGTGTTGAAGCCCCTTTCTTCCTTCTTTTCCTGGGCTGGTCTCAGGGCTCCCCAGGCAGGAGCTCAAGTTGCTAGCTGCTTCCCTCACTGCTCACAGTTCCTACTGTGCAGGACACGCCTCCACTGCTGCACAATTGGTCCTTGTGCATGAAACTCTTTTAGAGTCTACCTGCGAAAACATAAACATTAAACTGTGCCACCCGACCTGGGTGACACTCCAGACATTTACAAGGCCCATTTTTTTTTTCCCCCCTTTTTTGTGTTTTTTTTTTGTTTTTTCTTTTTTTTGTTGTTTTTTTTTTTTGGGCACTAAAATCACAATTTTTCCCCAGTGCCCCCTATAAAAGGGAAGGGGACACTAAAAGCACCGGCAATTAAAACAAATTAACTTTAAAACGTAAAATCAAATTAAAATTTGGTTGCCGGGCGTGATGATGCACTCCAGTCCCTCCGGTGCCCACCTCTCGCGGAAGGCCGCGAGCGTACCGGTGGACACCGCGTGCTCCATCTCCAAGGACACCCTGGACCGGATGTAAGAGCGGAAGAGAGGCAGGCAGTCAGGTTGAACGACCCCCTCGACCGCCCGCTGCCTGGACCGGCTGATGGCACCCTTGGCCGTGCCCAGGAGCAGTCCTACGAGGAGGCCTTCGGACCTACCCGCTCCCCTCCGCACAGGGTGCCCAAAGATCAGGAGAGTGGGACTGAAGTGCAGCCAGAATTTCAGGAGCAGCCCCTTCAAATAATGGAACAGGGGCTGCAACCTTGTGCACTCAATAAAAACATGGAACACGGACTCCTCCAGACCGCAGAAATTGCAGGCGGCCTGGGAGTCCGTGAACCGGCTTAAAAATTTGTTGCACGGCACTGCTCCGTGCACCACCCTCCAGGCCAAGTCCCCGATGAATAGTGGGAGGACCCCTGCGTAGAGTGCCCTCCATCGGGGACCCCCGCCTCCTCCGGACGGCAAGATGGTACGCCATGGCGTGTCCGGACGGCCGGCGAGGATGGCAAAGTTGAGGGTGTGCAGGAGCAGCCCGTACAGGAAACCCCTCCGCGCGGAACTGAAAGGCACGGAGGGGATTTCCCCGAGGCGGCTCAAGTTGTGAGGCGCCGGCCCCCGAGGGAGGTTCCGGGGTTTGGCGCCGATGAGGAATTCCGTCCGGACGGGGGTCAGTTCGGACGGGATCTCCCCACGTGCTTGAGCCTCCTCGATACACCTAACGGAGTCAGGGCCCAGAGCTGTTTTTAGCGACTCGATGGCATCGGCCGCGCGGCGGACGTTGGCAGAATTTAGGCGCCGCGCCAGCGTGACTGGCGCCATCCAGCCCGCTCCTCCGCCATCGAGCAGGTCCCTGACCCTGGTCACCTCACCAGCCACAGCCCTCTCTTCCGACCGCCACATGAAGCCTCGGCCGTGGAGGTACGGATTCCCGAGCAGCGGTTCCTGCAGGACGGCCGCCACTCCAGCCGGCGGAGAGCTGCGCTTGGTGGAGACTTTGTTCCAGACCCTGATGAGTTCCCTGTAAAAGACAGGCAGCTCCCGGAGGGCGGTCCTGGCACCCCCCAAGTTCACAAACAGGAGCTGCGTGTCATAATTGAGGTCGAGCTGCTGGCGGAAGAAATACCTCGCCAGAGCACACCACCTAGGAGGGGGCTCGACGTAAAGGTATCTCTGCAGGGTCTGAAGACGGAAAGTCGCGAGCTGGGCGCTGACGCACACCAACGACTGACCGCCCTCCTCAAGCGGGAGACTCAAGACCGCGGCAGAGACCCAGTGCTTCCTGTTGTTCCAGAAGAAGTCCACCAGCTTCTTCTGTATCTTGGCGACAAACGCAGGGGGAGGGGTCAAAGTGACCAGCCGGTACCACAGCATTGCGGCCACCAGCTGGTTTATGACTAGCGCTCGACCCCTGTAGGACAGCACTCGGACAGTCCTGTCCAGCGGCCTAGGCGAGCGGCGACCTTGGCCTCCAGCTCCTGCCAGTTCGCCGGCCAGGCTCCCTCGTCGGGGCTAAGGTAGACTCCCAGATAGAGGAGATGGGTCGTGCTCCAGGCAAAAGGCCTGAGCTCCTCCGGCAGGGAGTCCACCCGCCACTGACCCACCAGGAGTCCGGAACATTTCTCCCAGTTGATCCTGGCGGAGGACGCGGCCGAGTAAATCTCCTGGCACTCACGCATCCTCCGCAGGTCAGCGGGATCCTCTATCGCGAGGAGCACGTCATCGGCGTAAGCCGAGAGGACGACCTCCACGCCCGGCCCTTGCAGAGCCAGTCCCGTCAACCTCGTCCGCAAGAGGCGCAGGAAAGGCTCCACGCAAACGGCGTATAACTGGCCGGACATGGGGCATCCCTGGCGCACCCCTCTCCTAAAGCGAAGGGGCGCCGTCAAGGACCCGTTAACCTTAATCAGACACTCCGCGGCGGCGTACAAAAGTCGGATCCGGGCGACGAAATGCGTCCCGAACCCGAAAGCGCGCAGAGTTCCGAGCAGATAGTCGTGATCCACCCTGTCGAACGCCTTCTCTTGGTCGAGGGATAGGAAGGCGACCGACAGACCAGCCTCCTGGGAACAATGGATGAGGTCCCGGACCAGATGGATGTTGTCGTGGATTGTCCGGCCCGGGACCGTGTATGACTGGTCGGGGTGGATCATGTGGTCCAGCACGGCACCAAGGCGAGCAGACATCGCCCTGGCGAAGATTTTGTAGTCCGTGCTGAGGAGGGAGACCGGGCGCCAGTTCTTAAGGAGGCGGAGATCGCCCTTCTTAGGCAGCAGGACGATGACTGCCCTGCGCCAAGAGAGGGGCATCTCCCCGGTCGCCAGACTTTCCCCCAGGACCCGCGCGTAGTCGCTCCCCAGGACGTCCCAGAACGCCCTGTGGAACTCCACGGTCAGCCCGTCCAGCCCCGGGGATTTTCCCCTCGAGAGCCGGGCGAGGGCACCGGTCAGCTCCGCCAGGCTTAGCGGAGCTTCCAGATTTTCGGCGCCCTCCGGGCCGACCTTCGGCAGGTCCTCCCACAAAACTCTACGCGCTTCCTCGCTGGACGGATCCGGAGAGAACAGAGCCCCGTAATATTCACGGACCCTGTTGTTGACGCCCTCCGGATCCGAGACGAGAGAGCCGTCGTCGGCCAGCAGCGTCAAGAGCTGCTTACGGACACTCTGCCTTTTTTCCAGCGAGTAGAAGAAGGGGGAGCCGCGGTCCAGATCCCGCAGGAACCGGATCCGCGACCTCACGAACGCGCCTCGGGACCCGACGAGCTGCAGGTCCTTCAGCGCGGCCTTCTTCGCTTCGTACACCGTCCGCAGGGCCGGGTCCTGGACGACTTGACCGAGACGGGCTTCCAGGTCGAGCACCTCTTTTTCTAGGCGCCCGACTCTGGCCGCCCGCCTCTTGGTCGACCCCCTCGCGTACTCTTGACAGAAGACGCGGACGTGAGCCTTGCCCACGTCCCACCATAGCCTCAAGGAGGGGAAGCCCCCCTGCTTCCTTCTCCAGTCGGACCAGAATCGACGGAACGAGTCCTGGAACCGCACGTCCTCCAGCAGCCGGTTGTTAAAGTGCCAGTACGCGGACCCCGTCCTCGCGCGGAGCGAAGCGAGCTCCGCCCACACCAGGTGGTGGTCCGAACACGGCACCGGCCGCATGGAGGCCGCCGGGACGCAGGAAACGTACGCCCGAGACACGTAAAGGCGGTCGACTCTAGACCATCCAACTCCAGGCCTCACCCAAGTAAAGGCGCTGGAGTCGGGGTGGAGATTTCGCCAGACGTCCACCAAGTCGAAGGACCCGACCAGGTCCCTCAACTTCTCCATCGCCGTCATGCACTGCGGGGCACCGGAGCGGTCCCTCGCCTCGAGGGTGCAGTTAAAATCCCCCCCGAGGACAATGCAGTCGCCGACGTCGACGGAGCCAAGAAGAGCGGACACCTCTTCAAAGAAGCGCGTCTGCTGCGGGCCGGGATGAGGGGCGTACACGTTCACGAGATGGAGCGGCACGTCCCCCAGGCGAACCGTTACGTGCAGCAAGCGGCCTGGCACGGGCTCCTCGACCCCCAAGATCTCCGGCTGAAAATGCGGGCCCAGCAAGATGGCCACCCCACTAGAAATGGCGGTGAGGTGGCTCATGCGGACCTCTCCTTGCCATTCCAGGAGCCACGTGGCTTCGTCTCCCGGAACGGTGTGGGTTTCTTGCAGGAAGCACACCGCATATTTCCCCTCCCGCAGGAGCGAAAAATTGTCAAATCTACGGCGTGCCCCTCTGCCGCCGTTGATGTTGAGGCTGGCTATGGTTATCTTCATGGCAAAAGCATAGTGCAACCTCTACCTTAACCTATTGTGGGGGAGGGAGCGGAGTCTTTTGTTGAACTCCGCTCCCTCCGCAGCCCAGCGAGGAGTCCCTCGAGCTCGCGCAGCTCAAGGTGCTGCTCCTTTGTCAAGGGCCCGCCCGCGGCCAAGGTTTTGACGGCGGCGCGGACGGACCCCTTGATCAGTTCCGGCTCGGACCATTTTTCCAGGGCCAGTCGGGCTTGGTCGCGGCGACCCCGGCTCTGGGCCAAAAAGTCCCGGAGTTCCTTTGCAGGAATGAGGAGGGCCTCAGCGGCGGCCGCGAGCAGATCCACCGCCTCCCTGGCGGTGGTCTCTAGTTCTTCTCCCGCGTCCCCCACCGAGTCCCCGTCCTCCTCCGGGAGGTGGCCGCCAGCAGCCGGCCCATCGACCGCACAAGGTACGGCAAATGAACCGGCCGCTCCAACCGGCCCTGGCACTGCCCCGATCCCACCCCCAGGATCGTCGGCAGAGGAGTCCCCACTGGGCTCTTTTAAAAATGGTGCTGGGTCGGGAAATGACAGCGGAAGGGGTTCCCCCTCCGCCCCAGGAACCGGAGAACAAGGAGAGACCCGGCCATAGGAAATCCCCAGGCTCTCCAAGTGCTCCAGCTCCACAGCAAGAGGCGAGGGTGGGTGTTCCTCCCCCTCCCCGCTACAGTGTCATTAAAACCACTAAATTGTTTTTCTGCCGGGGCGAGCGACTCCCGGGGGAAGTTGGGTATTGGCTGGGCGGGCTCAGGTTCGGCCTTTTCGGCCCCGCCCGCCTCGGTCCCCGGGACGCTCGACCCGGCGGCTACGCATTCTTCCACTGGCCCCACGCCCCCCACGACAGGCAGATCTTCCACGCCCTCCCCAGGAGGCAGCGGCTGGGCAGCCTCGACTGCCTCACCCTCCCCGGGGAAAGACTCCTCGCGCCTGCAGCGCAATTTGGGGGCGCTGGTGGGGGACGCGGGACACGCGGCGGGCACCGACTCCTCCGCGGAGGGATGTTGTTCCCCCTCCGCCTCATTGGGGCGGTGCCTCTCTTTGTTCCTGGGGGCGCGCGGAGTCAGGGAGACCTCCATGTCTGCCGAGGCCTCCCGCTCCGCCCCCCACTTTTCCTTTTCTTGCCCGCGCCCGGGCCCCTCTGTGGTGTTGTTCAAGGGCTCGGGCACGGGCTCGGGGCACCCCGCGCTCGCCGGTGACGGGGTTGGGCTGAGCGCGGTGGTCAAATTATCCGGCGCACTGAGGGGACCCGCCTCTTGATGTTTTGTCTTCTTCCGCGCCTTCTTTCCGGTCGGACGCTCTCCCTCCCCCCCGACGGAGGCCCTGAAAACAAAGGCCTCCGACGATGCCCGCGCACCTACAGCTCCCGGCACGCGGACGCAACTAGGGGGAGGGGTGGCGGCGGCACCAGCCTTGGCCGCCTTCGGTGGTTTGGCGGCCTTGGAGGCGGGGCAGTTCTTGCGAACGTGCCCCACCTCCCTGCAGGCATGGCACCGCACGCCGTCCGACGTCCAGAAGACGCGGTAGGCAGTCCCCTCGTGCACCACATTAAAATACCCCTCTGTCGTCTCCTCCCGCGCCAGCCGGACAAAGAGCTGGCGGCGGAAGGAGAACACGTGGCGCAGGCTGCTCTCCCTGAGGCCGAGCGGTATAGGGTTGATCCCCGACCTTACCTCCCCCAGTTGTTGTAGGTGAGGGAGGAGGAGCCCAGCGGGAACAAAGGGCGGGACGTTCGACACGATGACCCTCTGCGCGGTGGCCTCGAGGGGATCCACCGGCAGGAACGTCCCGCCCACCGTGAGCCCCCTTTCGAGGGCCAGGGACACCGCCCGCTCCGACCCCAGGAAGAACACGGCCTTCCCAGACATCTTGGAGGCTGCGACAATGGCCGAGGGGCCGACTACCCCAGCCATCGCCCGCACGCACTCCTCGATGCTCATTGTGGGGTGAGTGTAGCTCTTGACCCCGTGTTTTTTTGTTATAAGTGTAAATGGTGGCAGGGCAGCGGGTGGCGCAGGAGGTGCTGTGGAAGCGGTTGCCACCTGCGCATACGTCTTCGCTGGCCCTGCCACCGGCGTGGATGGGGTCGCCATCACGGGGTCCCTTTAAGGGCTACACCCACCCCAAAGTCACAGGCCTTAATGGTCTTTATTGGCCTCTTATATAATGACTGAGCAGAGGAGCCCTTAATGAGGCACACCTCTCCCCTAGTTGGCAATTGGGGAGGGGCCTTGCTCCCTCTGCTCAGTTGTCTTAAATTGTGTTTTTTTTTTAAATTAAATTTGGAAGGAAGGGCTCTCAGAGAGAGAGGGGAGAAACAGAGTAACAGAGAAAAGAGAGAGGGGGGTGGGAAGGGGGGGGGGGCTGCGAGGGCAGGTCTCTCCTCGCAGCTGTGGGTGGGTGCACTCCCCAGATGGCAAAACACACAAAAAACACAGTCTTTGGGGTGGTCTTCAGGTGGGGGGAGAAGATGTCTTCACCTGGGGTAGCTGGAGCCACCAGGCTCACACTACCAACGATCTTTAATTGGGTGATTAAGAAAAACAATCTTCAGCCTGGTAGCTCCAGCTATCCCAGGCTAGGCAAATGTGGGGGGTGGGGGGGGTTCCAATTGTGGGGGGGGCCTAGTTGTAAGCAAGGCCCCCACACACACTACCACACACACACACACACCCCCCGCGATGTTCCGGCCCTCAGTGGTCTTCTTTCCTCCCCCCACCGATACAACAAAGTCTGTTTGGGGAAATGCACCCACACCCACCTGTAGAATGTTGGGTCTCCCTCCTTCCACACTGGATGTTGTTGGTTTTTCCCCCTCTCTCCAACTCTTTGCAGAATGGTAAAAGATGTTAAAAGAGTTTTCTGCTTTCTCCTCCTCTCCCTCTGGATAGAAGTTGTAGTGAAGCCCCTTCCTTCCTTCCTTTCCTGGGCTGGTCTCAGGGCTCCCCAGGCAGGAGCTCAAGTTGCTAGCTGCTTCCCTCACTGCTCACAGTTCCTACTGTGCAGGACACGCCTCCACTGCTGCACAATTGGTCCTTGTGCATGAAACTCTTTTGAGTTCACCTGTGAAAACATAAAAACAATAAACGGTGCCACCCGACCTGGGTGACACTCCAGACATTTTCAAGGCCCTTTTTTTTTTTTTCCCCCCCTTTTTTTGTTTTTTTTTTGTGTTTTTCTTTTTTTGGTTTTTTTTTGGGCACTAAAATCACAATTTTCCCCAGTGCCCCCTATAAAAGGGAAGGGGGACACTAAAAGCACCGGCAATTAAAACAAATTAAACTTTAAAACGTAAAATCAAATTAAAATTTGGTTGCCGGGCGTGATGATGCACTCCAGTCCCTCCGGTGCCCACCTCTCGCGGAAGGCCGCGAGCGTACCGGTGGACACCGCGTGCTCCATCTCCAAGGACACCCTGGACCGGATGTAAGAGCGGAAGAGAGGCAGGCAGTCAGGTTGAACGACCCCCTCGACCGCCCGCTGCCTGGACCGGCTGATGGCACCCTTGGCCGTGCCCAGGAGCAGTCCTACGAGGAGGCCCTCGGACCTACCCGCTCCCCTCCGCACAGGGTGCCCAAAGATCAGGAGAGTGGGACTGAAGTGCAGCCAGAATTTCAGGAGCAGCCCCTTCAAATAGTGGAACAGGGGCTGCAACCTCGTGCATTCAATAAAAACATGGAACACGGACTCCTCCAGACCGCAGAAATTGCAGGCGGCCTGGGAGTCCGTGAACCGGCTTAAAAATTTGTTGCACGGCACTGCTCCGTGCACCACCCTCCAGGCCAAGTCCCCGATGAATAGTGGGAGGACCCCTGCGTAGAGTGCCCTCCATCGGGGACCCCCGCCTCCTCCGGACGGCAAGATGGTACGCCATGGCGTGTCCGGACGGCCGGCGAGGATGGCAAAGTTGAGGGTGTGCAGGAGCAGCCCGTACAGGAAACCCCTCCGCGCGGAACTGAAAGGCACGGAGGGGATTTCCCCGAGGCGGCTCAAGTTGTGAGGCGCCGGCCCCCGAGGGAGGTTCCGGGGTTTGGCGCCGATGAGGAATTCCGTCCGGACGGGGGTCAGTTCGGACGGGATCTCCCCACGTGCTTGAGCCTCCTCGATACACCTAACGGAGTCAGGGCCCAGAGCTGTTTTTAGCGACTCGATGGCATCGGCCGCGCGGCGGACGTTGGCAGAATTTAGGCGCCGCGCCAGCGTGACTGGCGCCATCCAGCCCGCTCCTCCGCCATCGAGCCGGTCCCTGACCCTGGTCACCTCACCAGCCACAGCCCTCTCTTCCGACCGCCACATGAAGCCTCGGCCGTGGAGGTACGGATTCCCGAGCAGCGGTTCCTGCAGGACGGCCGCCACTCCAGCCGGCGGAGAGCTGCGCTTGGTGGAGACTTTGTTCCAGACCCTGATGAGTTCCCTGTAAAAGACAGGCAGCTCCCGGAGGGCGGTCCTGGCACCCCCCAAGTTCACAAACAGGAGCTGCGTGTCATAATTGAGGTCGAGCTGCTGGCGGAAGAAATACCTCGCCAGAGCGCACCACCTAGGAGGGGGCTCGACGTAAAGGTATCTCTGCAGGGTCTGAAGACGGAAAGTCGCGAGCTGGGCGCTGACGCACACCAACGACTGACCGCCCTCCTCAAGCGGGAGACTCAAGACCGCGACAGAGACCCAGTGCTTCCTGTTGTTCCAGAAGAAGTCCACCAGCTTCTTCTGTATCTTGGCGACAAACGCAGGGGGAGGGGTCAAAGTGACCAGCCGGTACCACAGCATTGCGGCCACCAGCTGGTTTATGACTAGCGCTCGACCCCTGTAGGACAGCACTCGGAGCAGTCCTGTCCAGCGCCCTAGGCGAGCGGCGACCTTGGCCTCCAGCTCCTGCCAGTTCGCCGGCCAGGCTTCCTCGTCGGGGCTAAGGTAGACTCCCAGATAGAGGAGATGGGTCGTGCTCCAGGCAAAAGGCCTGAGCTCCTCCGGCAGGGAGTCCACCCGCCACTGACCCACCAGGAGTCCGGAACATTTCTCCCAGTTGATCCTGGCGGAGGACGCGGCCGAGTAAATCTCCTGGCACTCACGCATCCTCCGCAGGTCAGCGGGATCCTCTACCGCGAGGAGCACGTCATCGGCGTAAGCCGAGAGGACGACCTCCACGCCCGGCCCTTGCAGAGCCAGTCCCGTCAACCTCGTCCGCAAGAGGCGCAGGAAAGGCTCCACGCAAACGGCGTATAACTGGCCGGACATGGGGCATCCCTGGCGCACCCCTCTCCTAAAGCGAAGGGGCGCCGTCAAGGACCCGTTAACCTTAATCAGACACTCCGCGGCGGCGTACAAAAGTCGGATCCGGGCGACGAAATGCGTCCCGAACCCGAAAGCGCGCAGAGTTCCGAGCAGATAGTCGTGATCCACCCTGTCGAACGCCTTCTCTTGGTCGAGGGATAGGAAGGCGACCGACAGACCAGCCTCCTGGGAGCAATGGATGAGGTCCCGGACCAGATGGATGTTGTCGTGGATTGTCCGGCCCGGGACCGTGTATGACTGGTCGGGGTGGATCATGTGGTCCAGCACGGCACCAAGGCGAGCAGACATCGCCCTGGCGAAGATTTTGTAGTCCGTGCTGAGGAGGGAGACCGGGCGCCAGTTCTTAAGGAGGCGGAGATCGCCCTTCTTAGGCAGCAGGACGATGACTGCCCTGCGCCAAGAGAGGGGCATCTCCCCGGTCGCCAGACTTTCCCCCAGGACCCGCGCGTAGTCGCCCCCCAGGACGTCCCAGAACGCCCTGTGGAACTCCACGGTCAGCCCGTCCAGCCCCGGGGATTTTCCCCTCGAGAGCCGGGCGAGGGCACCGGTCAGCTCCGCCAGGCTTAGCGGAGCTTCCAGATTTTCGGCGCCCTCCGGGCTGACCTTCGGCAGGCCCTCCCACAAAACTCTACGCGCTTCCTCGCTGGACAGATCCGGAGAGAACAGAGCCCTGTAATATTCACGGACCCTGTTGTTGACGCCCTCCGGATCCGAGACGAGAGAGCCGTCGTCGGCCAGCAGCGTCAAGAGCTGCTTACGGACACTCTGCCTTTTTTCCAGCGAGTAGAAGAAGGGGGAGCCGCGGTCCAGATCCCGCAGGAACCGGATCCGCGACCTCACGAACGCGCATCGGGACCCGACGAGCTGCAGGTCCTTCAGCGCGGCCTTCTTCGCTTCGTACACCGTCCGCAGGGCCGGGTCCTGGACGACTTGACCGAGACGGGCTTCCAGGTCGAGCACCTCTTTTTCTAAGCGCCCGACTCTGGCCGCCCGCCTCTTGGTCGACCCCCTCGCGTACTCTTGACAGAAGACGCGGACGTGAGCCTTGCCCACGTCCCACCATAGCCTCAAGGAGGGGAAGCCCCCCTGCTTCCTTCTCCAGTCGGACCAGAATCGACGGAACGAGTCCTGGAAACGCACGTCCTCCAGCAGCCGGTTGTTAAAGTGCCAGTACGCGGACCCCGCCCTCGCGCGGAGCGAAGCGAGCTCCGCCCACACCAGGTGGTGGTCCGAACACGGCACCGGCCGCATGGAGGCCGCCGGGACGCAGGAAACGTACGCCCGAGACACGTAAAGGCGGTCGACTCTAGACCATCCAACTCCAGGCCTCACCCAAGTAAAGGCGCTGGAGTCGGGGTGGAGATTTCGCCAGACGTCCACCAAGTCGAAGGACCCGACCAGGTCCCTCAACTTCTCCATCGCCGTCATGCACTGCGGGGCACCGGAGCGGTCCCTCGCCTCGAGGGTGCAGTTAAAATCCCCCCCGAGGACAATGCAGTCGCCGACGTCGACGGAGCCAAGAAGAGCGGACACCTCTTCAAAGAAGCGCGTTTGCTGCGGGCCGGGATGAGGGGCGTACACGTTCACGAGGTGGAGCGGCACGTCCCCCAGGCGAACCGTTACGTGCAGCAAGCGGCCTGGCACGGGCTCCTCGACCCCCAAGATCTCCGGCTGAAAATGCGGGCCCAGCAAGATGGCCACCCCACTAGAAATGGCGGTGAGGTGGCTCATGCGGACCTCTCCTTGCCATTCCAGGAGCCACGTGGCTTCGTCTCCCGGAACGGTGTGGGTTTCTTGCAGGAAGCACACCGCATATTTCCCCTCCCGCAGGAGCGAAAAATTGTCAAATCTACGGCGTGCCCCTCTGCCGCCGTTGATGTTGAGGCTGGCTATGGTTATCTTCATGGCAAAAGCATAGTGCAACCTCTACCTTAACCTATTGTGGGGGAGGGAGCGGAGTCTTTTGTTGAACTCCGCTCCCTCCGCAGCCCAGCGAGGAGTCCCTCGAGCTCGCGCAGCTCAAGGTGCTGCTCCTTTGTCAAGGGCCCGCCCGCGGCCAAGGTTTTAACGGCGGCGCGGACGGACCCCTTGATCAGCTCCGGCTCGGACCATTTTTCCAGGGCCAGTCGGGCTTGGTCGCGGCGACCCCGGCTCTGGGCCAAAAAGTCCCGGAGTTCCTTTGCAGGAACGAGGAGGGCCTCAGCAGCGGCCGCGAGCAGATCCACCGCCTCACTGGCGGTGGTCTCTAGGTCTTCACCCGCGTCCCCCACCGAGTCCCCGTCCTCCTCCGGGAGGTGGCCGCCAGCAGCCGGCCCATCGACCGCACAAGGTACGGCAAATGAACCGGCCGCTCCAACCGGCCCTGGCACTGCCCCGATCCCACCCCCAGGATCGTCGGCAGAGGAGTCCCCACTGGGCTCTTTTAAAAATGGTGCTGGGTCGGGAAATGACAGCGGAAGGGGTTCCCCCTCCGCCCCAGGAACCGGAGAACAAGGAGAGACCCGGCCATAGGAAATCCCCAGGCCCTCCAAGTGCTCCAGCTCCAAAGTAAGGGGCGAGGGTGGGTGTTCCTCCCCCCCCCCGCTGCCACCCCCCGGCCCAGCATCTACAGTTTCATTAAAACCAATAAATTGTTTTTCTGCCGGGTCGAGCGACTCCCGGGGGAAGTTGGGTAAGAGCCGGGCGGGCTCAGGTTCGGCCTTTTCGGCCTCGCCCGCCTCAGTCCCCGGGACGCCCGGCCCGGCGGCTACGCATTCCTCCGCGGTCCCCACGCCCCCCACGACAGGCAGATCTTCCACTCCATCCCCGGGAGGCAGAGGCTGGGCAGCCTCAACTGTCTCACCCTCCCCGGGGAAAGACTCCTCGCGCCTGCAGCGCAATTTGGGGGCGCTGGTGGGGGACGCGGGACACGCAGCGGGCACCGACTCCTCCACGGAGGGATGTTGTTCCCCCTCCGTCTCATCGGAGCCGTGCCTCCTTTTGTTCCTGGGGGCGCGCGGAGTCAGGGAGACCCCCATGTCTGCCGAGGCCTCCCGCTCCGCCCCCCCCTTTTTCTTTTCTTGCCCGCGCCTGGGCCCCTCTGTGGTGTTATTCAAGGGCCCGGGCACGGGCTCGGGGCACCCCGCGCTCGCCGGTGACTGGGTTGGGCTGAGCGCGGTGGTCAAACTTTCCGGCGCACCGAGGGGACCCGCCTCTAGATGTTTCTCCTTCTTCCGCGCCTTCTTTCCGCTCGGACGCTCTCCCTCCCCCCCGCCGGAGGCCCTGAAAACAAAGGCCTCCGACGATGCCCGCGCACCCATGGCTCCCGGCACGCGGACGCAACTAGGGGGAGGGGTGGCGGCGGCGCCAGCTATGGCCGCCTTCGGTGGTTTGGCGGCCTTGGAGGCGGGGCAGTTCTTACGAACGTGCCCCACCTCCCTGCAGGCATGGCACCGCACGCCGTCCGACGTCCAGAAGACGCGGTAGGCAGTCCCCTCGTGCACCACATTAAAGTGCCCTTCTGTCATGTCCTCCCGCGCCAGCCGGACAAAGAGCTGGCGGCGGAAGGAGAACACGTGGCGCAGGCTGTTCTCCCTGAGGCCGAGCGGTATGGGGTTGATCCCCGACCTTACCTCCCCCAGTTGGTGTAGGTGAGGGAGGAGGAGCTCAGCGGAAACAAAGGGCGGGACGTTTGACACGATGACCCTCTGCGCGGTGGCCTCGAGAGGGTCCACCGGCAGGAACGTCCCGCCCACCGTGAGCCCCTTTTCAAGGGCCAGGGACACCGCCCGCTCCGACCCCAGGAAGAACACGGCCTTCCCAGACATCTTGGAGGCTGCGACAATGGCCGAGGGGCCGACTACCCCAGCCATCGCCCGCACGCACTCTTCAATGCTCATTGTGGGGTGAGTGTAGCTCTTGACCCCGTGTTTTTTTGTTATAAGTGTAAACGGTGGCAGGGCAGCGGGTGGCGCAGGAGGTGCTGTGGAAGCGGTTGCCACCTGCGCATACGTCTTCGCTGGCCCTGCCACCGGCGTGGATGGGGTCGCCATCACGGGGTCCCTTTAAGGGCTACACCCACCCCAAAGTCACAGGCCTTAATGGTCTTTATTGGCCTCTTGTATAATGACTGAGCAGAGGAGCCCTTAATGAGGCACACCTCTCCCCTAGTTGGCAATTGGGGAGGGGCCTTGCTCCCTCTGCTCAGTTGTCTTAAATTGTGTTTTTTTTTTAAATTAAATTTGGAAGGAAGGGCTCTCAGAGAGAGAGGGGAGAAACAGAGTAACAGAGAAAAGAGAGAGGGGGGTGGGAAGGGGGGGGGGGCTGCGAGGGCAGGTCTCTCCTCGCAGCTGTGGGTGGGTGCACTCCCCAGATGGCAAAACACACAAAAAACACAGTCTTTGGGGTGGTCTTCAGGTGGGGGGAGAAGATGTCTTCACCTGGGGTAGCTGGAGCCACCAGGCTCACACTACCAACGATCTTTAATTGGGTGATTAAGAAAAACAATCTTCAGCCTGGTAGCTCCAGCTATCCCAGGCTAGGCAAATGTGGGGGGTGGGGGGGGTTCCAATTGTGGGGGGGGCCTAGTTGTAAGCAAGGCCCCCACACACACTACCACACACACACACACACCCCCCGCGATGTTCCGGCCCTCAGTGGTCTTCTTTCCTCCCCCCACCGATACAACAAAGTCTGTTTGGGGAAATGCACCCACACCCACCTGTAGAATGTTGGGTCTCCCTCCTTCCACACTGGATGTTGTTGGTTTTTCCCCCTCTCTCCAACTCTTTGCAGAATGGTAAAAGATGTTAAAAGAGTTTTCTGCTTTCTCCTCCTCTCCCTCTGGATAGAAGTTGTAGTGAAGCCCCTTCCTTCCTTCCTTTCCTGGGCTGGTCTCAGGGCTCCCCAGGCAGGAGCTCAAGTTGCTAGCTGCTTCCCTCACTGCTCACAGTTCCTACTGTGCAGGACACGCCTCCACTGCTGCACAATTGGTCCTTGTGCATGAAACTCTTTTGAGTTCACCTGTGAAAACATAAAAACAATAAACGGTGCCACCCGACCTGGGTGACACTCCAGACATTTTCAAGGCCCTTTTTTTCCCCCCTTTTTTTTTTGTGTTTTTCTTTTTTTTTTTGGTTTTTTTTTTTGGGCACTAAAATCACAATTTTCCCCAGTGCCCCCTATAAAAGGGAAGGGGGACACTAAAAGCACCGGGAATTAAAACAAATTAAACTTTAAAACGTAAAATCAAATTAAAATTTGGTTGCCGGGCGTGATGATGCACTCCAGTCCCTCCGGTGCCCACCTCTCGCGGAAGGCCGCGAGCGTACCGGTGGACACCGCGTGCTCCATCTCCAAGGACACCCTGGACCGGATGTAAGAGCGGAAGAGAGGCAGGCAGTCAGGTTGAACGACCCCCTCGACCGCCCGCTGCCTGGACCGGCTGATGGCACCCTTGGCCGTGCCCAGGAGCAGTCCTACGAGGAGGCCTTCGGACCTACCCGCTCCCCTCCGCACAGGGTGCCCAAAGATCAGGAGAGTGGGACTGAAGTGCAGCCAGAATTTCAGGAGCAGCCCCTTCAAATAGTGGAACAGGGGCTGCAACCTCGTGCATTCCATAAAAACATGGAACACGGACTCCTCCAGACCGCAGAAATTGCAGGCGGCCTGGGAGTCCGTGAACCGGCTTAAAAATTTATTGCACGGCACTGCTCCGTGCACCACCCTCCAGGCCAAGTCCCCGATGAATAGTGGGAGGACCCCTGCGTAGAGTGCCCTCCATCGGGGACCCCCGCCTCCTCCGGACGGCAAGATGGTGCGCCATGGCGTGTCCGGACGGCCGGCGAGGATGGCAAAGTTGAGGGTGTGCAGGAGCAGCCCGTACAGGAAACCCCTCCGCGCGGAACTGAAAGGCACGGAGGGGATTTCCCCGAGGCGGCTCAAGTTGTGAGGCGCCGGCCCCCGAGGGAGGTTCCGGGGTTTGGCGCCGATGAAGAATTCCGTCCGGACGGGGGTCAGTTCGGACGGGATCTCCCCACGTGCTTGAGCCTCCTCGATACACCTAACGGAGTCAGGGCCCAGAGCTGTTTTTAGCGACTCGATGGCATCGGCCGCGTGGCGGACGTTGGCAGAATTTAGGCGCCGCGCCAGCGTGACTGGCGCCATCCAGCCCGCTCCTCCGCCATCGAGCAGGTCCCTGACCCTGGTCACCTCACCAGCCACAGCCCTCTCTTCCGACCGCCACATAAAACCTCGGCCGTGGAGGTACGGATTCCCGAGCAGCGGCTCCTGCAGGACGGCCGCCACTCCAGCCGGTGGAGAGCTGCGCTTGGTGGAGACTTTGTTCCAGACCCTGATGAGTTCCCTGTAAAAGACAGGCAGCTCCCGGAGGGCGGTCCTGGCACCCCCCAAGTTCACAAACAGGAGCTGCGTGTCATAATTGAGGTCGAGCTGCTGGCGGAAGAAATACCTCGCCAGAGCACACCACCTAGGAGGGGGCTCAACGTAAAGGTATCTCTGCAGGGTCTGAAGACGGAAAGTCGCGAGCTGGGCGCTGACGCACACCAACGACTGACCGCCCTCCTCAAGCGGGAGACTCAAGACCGCGGCAGAGACCCAGTGCTTCCTGTTGTTCCAGAAGAAGTCCACCAGCTTCTTCTGTATCTTGGCGACAAACGCAGGGGGAGGGGTCAAAGTGACCAGCCGGTACCACAGCATTGCGGCCACCAGCTGGTTTATAACTAGCGCTCGACCCCTGTAGGACAGCACTCGGAGCAGTCCTGTCCAGCGCCCTAGGCGAGCGGCGACCTTGGCCTCCAGCTCCTGCCAGTTCGCCGGCCAGGCTCCCTCGTCGGGGCTAAGGTAGACTCCCAGATAGAGGAGATGGGTCGTGCTCCAGGCAAAAGGCCTGAGCTCCTCCGGCAGGGAGTCCACCCGCCACTGACCCACCAGGAGTCCGGAACATTTCTCCCAGTTGATCCTGGCGGAGGACGCGGCCGAGTAAATCTCCTGGCACTCACGCATCCTCCGCAGGTCAGCGGGATCCTCTACCGCGAGGAGCACGTCATCGGCGTAAGCCGAGAGGACGACCTCCACGCCCGGCCCTTGCAGAGCCAGTCCCGTCAACCTCGTCCGCAAGAGGCGCAGGAAAGGCTCCACGCAAACGGCGTATAACTGGCCGGACATGGGGCATCCCTGGCGCACCCCTCTCCTAAAGCGAAGGGGCGCCGTCAAGGACCCGTTAACCTTAATCAGACACTCCGCGGCGGCGTACAAAAGTCGGATCCGGGCGACGAAATGCGTCCCGAACCCGAAAGCGCGCAGAGTTCCGAGCAGATAGTCGTGATCCACCCTGTCGAACGCCTTCTCTTGGTCGAGGGATAGGAAGGCGACCGACAGACCAGCCTCCTGGGAGCAATGGATGAGGTCCCGGACCAGATGGATGTTGTCGTGGATCGTCCGGCCCGGGACCGTGTATGACTGGTCGGGGTGGATCATGTGGTCCAGCACGGCACCAAGGCGAGCAGACATCGCCCTGGCGAAGATTTTGTAGTCCGTGCTGAGGAGGGAGACCGGGCGCCAGTTCTTAAGGAGGCGGAGATCGCCCTTCTTAGGCAGCAGGACGATGACTGCCCTGCGCCAAGAGAGGGGCATCTCCCCGGTCGCCAGACTTTCCCCCAGGACCCGCGCGTAGTCGCTCCCCAGGACGTCCCAGAACGCCCTGTGGAACTCCACGGTCAGCCCGTCCAGCCCCGGGGATTTTCCCCTCGAGAGCCGGGCGAGGGCACCGGTCAGCTCCGCCAGGCTTAGCGGAGCTTCCAGATTTTCGGCGCCCTCCGGGCTGACCTTCGGCAGGCCCTCCCACAAAACTCTACGCGCTTCCTCGCTGGACAGATCCGGAGAGAACAGAGCCCTGTAATATTCACGGACCCTGTTGTTGACGCCCTCCGGATCCGAGACGAGAGAGCCGTCGTCGGCCAGCAGCGTCAAGAGCTGCTTACGGACACTCTGCCTTTTTTCCAGCGAGTAGAAGAAGGGGGAGCCGCGGTCCAGATCCCGCAGGAACCGGATCCGCGACCTCACGAACGCGCCTCGGGACCCGACGAGCTGCAGGTCCTTCAGCGCGGCCTTCTTCGCTTCGTACACCGTCCGCAGGGCCGGGTCCTGGACGACTTGACCGAGACGGGCTTCCAGGTCGAGCACCTCTTTTTCTAAGCGCCCGACTCTGGCCGCCCGCCTCTTGGTCGACCCCCTCGCGTACTCTTGACAGAAGACGCGGACGTGAGCCTTGCCCACGTCCCACCATAGCCTCAAGGAGGGGAAGCCCCCCTGCTTCCTTCTCCAGTCGGACCAGAATCGACGGAACGAGTCCTGGTACCGCACGTCCTCCAGCAGCCGGTTGTTAAAGTGCCAGTACGCGGACCCCGTCCTCGCGCGGAGCGAAGCGAGCTCCGCCCACACCAGGTGGTGGTCTGAACACGGCACCGGCCGCATGGAGGCCGCCGGGACGCAGGAAACGTACGCCCGAGACACGTAAAGGCGGTCGACTCTAGACCATCCAACTCCAGGCCTCACCCAAGTAAAGGCGCTGGAGTCGGGGTGGAGATTTCGCCAGACGTCCACCAAGTCGAAGGACCCGACCAGGTCCCTCAACTTCTCCATCGCCGTCATGCACTGCGGGGCACCGGAGCGGTCCCTCGCCTCGAGGGTGCAGTTAAAATCCCCCCCGAGGACAATGCAGTCGCCGACGTCGACGGAGCCAAGAAGAGCGGACACCTCTTCAAAGAAGCGCGTTTGCTGCGGGCCGGGATGAGGGGCGTACACGTTCACGAGGTGGAGCGGCACGTCCCCCAGGCGAACCGTTACGTGCAGCAAGCGGCCTGGCACGGGCTCCTCGACCCCCAAGATCTCCGGCTGAAAATGCGGGCCCAGCAAGATGGCCACCCCACTAGAAATGGCGGTGAGGTGGCTCATGCGGACCTCTCCTTGCCATTCCAGGAGCCACGTGGCTTCGTCTCCCGGAACGGTGTGGGTTTCTTGCAGGAAGCACACCACATATTTCCCCTCCCGCAGGAGCGAAAAATTGTCAAATCTACGGCGTGCCCCTCTGCCGCCGTTGATGTTGAGGCTGGCTATGGTTATCTTCATGGCAAAAGCATAGTGCAACCTCTACCTTAACCTATTGTGGGGGAGGGAGCGGAGTCTTTTGTTGAACTCCGCTCCCTCCGCAGCCCAGCGAGGAGTCCCTCGAGCTCGCGCAGCTCAAGGTGCTGCTCCTTTGTCAAGGGCCCGCCCGCGGCCAAGGTTTTAACGGCGGCGCGGACGGACCCCTTGATCAGCTCCGGCTCGGACCATTTTTCCAGGGCCAGTCGGGCTTGGTCGCGGCGACCCCGGCTCTGGGCCAAAAAGTCCCGGAGTTCCTTTGCAGGAACGAGGAGGGCCTCAGCGGCGGCCGCGAGCAGATCCACCGCCTCACTGGCGGTGGTCTCTAGGTCTTCACCCGCGTCCCCCACCGAGTCCCCGTCCTCCTCCGGGAGGTGGCCGCCAGCAGCCGGCCCATCGACCGCACAAGGTACGGCAAATGAACCGGCCGCTCCAACCGGCCCTGGCACTGCCCCGATCCCACCCCCAGGATCGTCGGCAGAGGAGTCCCCACTGGGCTCTTTTAAAAATGGTGCTGGGTCGGGAAATGACAGCGGAAGGGGTTCCCCCTCCGCCCCAGGAACCGGAGAACAAGGAGAGACCCGGCCATAGGAAATCCCCAGGCTCCCCAAGTGCTCCAGCTCCAAAGTAAGGGGCGAGGGTGGGTGTTCCTCCCCCTCCCCGCTGCCACCCCCCGGCCCAGCATCTACAGTTTCATTAAAACCAATAAATTGTTTTTCTGCCGGGTCGAGCGACTCCCGGGGGAAGTTGGGTAAGAGCCGGGCGGGCTCAGGTTCGGCCTTTTCGGCCTCGCCCGCCTCAGTCCCCGGGACGCCCGGCCCGGCGGCTACGCATTCCTCCGCGGTCCCCACGCCCCCCACGACAGGCAGATCTTCCACTCCATCCCCGGGAGGCAGAGGCTGGGCAGCCTCAACTGTCTCACCCTCCCCGGGGAAAGACTCCTCGCGCCTGCAGCGCAATTTGGGGGCGCTGGTGGGGGACGCGGGACACGCAGCGGGCACCGACTCCTCCACGGAGGGATGTTGTTCCCCCTCCGTCTCATCGGAGCCGTGCCTCCTTTTGTTCCTGGGGGCGCGCGGAGTCAGGGAGACCCCCATGTCTGCCGAGGCCTCCCGCTCCGCCCCCCCCTTTTTCTTTTCTTGCCCGCGCCTGGGCCCCTCTGTGGTGTTATTCAAGGGCCCGGGCACGGGCTCGGGGCACCCCGCGCTCGCCGGTGACTGGGTTGGGCTGAGCGCGGTGGTCAAACTTTCCGGCGCACTGAGGGGACCCGCCTCTAGATGTTTCTCCTTCTTCCGCGCCTTCTTTCCGCTCGGACGCTCTCCCTCCCCCCCGCCGGAGGCCCTGAAAACAAAGGCCTCCGACGATGCCCGCGCACCCATGGCTCCCGGCACGCGGACGCAACTAGGGGGAGGGGTGGCGGCGGCGCCAGCTATGGCCGCCTTCGGTGGTTTGGCGGCCTTGGAGGCGGGGCAGTTCTTACGAACGTGCCCCACCTCCCTGCAGGCATGGCACCGCACGCCGTCCGATGTCCAGAAGACGCGGTAGGCAGTCCCCTCGTGCACCACATTAAAGTGCCCTTCTGTCATGTCCTCCCGCGCCAGCCGGACAAAGAGCTGGCGGCGGAAGGAGAACACGTGGCGCAGGCTGTTCTCCCTGAGGCCGAGCGGTATGGGGTTGATCCCCGACCTTACCTCCCCCAGTTGGTGTAGGTGAGGGAGGAGGAGCTCAGCGGAAACAAAGGGCGGGACGTTTGACACGATGACCCTCTGCGCGGTGGCCTCGAGAGGGTCCACCGGCAGGAACGTCCCGCCCACCGTGAGCCCCTTTTCAAGGGCCAGGGACACCGCCCGCTCCGACCCCAGGAAGAACACGGCCTTCCCAGACATCTTGGAGGCTGCGACAATGGCCGAGGGGCCGACTACCCCAGCCATCGCCCGCACGCACTCTTCAATGCTCATTGTGGGGTGAGTGTAGCTCTTGACCCCGTGTTTTTTTGTTATAAGTGTAAACGGTGGCAGGGCAGCGGGTGGCGCAGGAGGTGCTGTGGAAGCGGTTGCCACCTGCGCATACGTCTTCGCTGGCCCTGCCACCGGCGTGGATGGGGTCGCCATCACGGGGTCCCTTTAAGGGCTACACCCACCCCAAAGTCACAGGCCTTAATGGTCTTTATTGGCCTCTTGTATAATGACTGAGCAGAGGAGCCCTTAATGAGGCACACCTCTCCCCTAGTTGGCAATTGGGGAGGGGCCTTGCTCTCTCTGCTCAGTTGTCTTAAATTGTGTTTTTTTTTTTAATTAAATTTGGAAGGAAGGGCTCTCAGAGAGAGAGGGGAGAAACAGAGTAACAGAGAAAAGAGAGAGGGGGGTGGGAAGGGGGGGGGGGCTGCGAGGGCAGGTCTCTCCTCGCAGCTGTGGGTGGGTGCACTCCCCAGATGGCAAAACACACAAAAAACACAGTCTTTGGGGTGGTCTTCAGGTGGGGGGAGAAGATGTCTTCACCTGGGGTAGCTGGAGCCACCAGGCTCACACTACCAACGATCTTTAATTGGGTGATTAAGAAAAACAATCTTCAGCCTGGTAGCTCCAGCTATCCCAGGCTAGGCAAATGTGGGGGGTGGGGGGGGTTCCAATTGTGGGGGGGGCCTAGTTGTAAGCAAGGCCCCCACACACACTACCACACACACACACACACACCCCCCGCGATGTTCCGGCCCTCAGTGGTCTTCTTTCCTCCCCCCACCGATACAACAAAGTCTGTTTGGGGAAATGCACCCACACCCACCTGTAGAATGTTGGGTCTCCCTCCTTCCACACTGGATGTTGTTGGTTTTTCCCCCTCTCTCCAACTCTTTGCAGAATGGTAAAAGATGTTAAAAGAGTTTTCTGCTTTCTCCTCCTCTCCCTCTGGATAGAAGTTGTAGTGAAGCCCCTTCCTTCCTTCCTTTCCTGGGCTGGTCTCAGGGCTCCCCAGGCAGGAGCTCAAGTTGCTAGCTGCTTCCCTCACTGCTCACAGTTCCTACTGTGCAGGACACGCCTCCACTGCTGCACAATTGGTCCTTGTGCATGAAACTCTTTTGAGTTTATCTGTGAAAACATAAAACATTAAACGGTGCCACCCGACCTGGGTGACACTCCAGACATTTACTAGGCCCATTTTTTTTTTTTCCCCTTTTTTGTGTTTTTTTTTGTGTTTTTTTCTTTTTTTTTTTGTTTTTTTTTTGGGCACTAAAATCACAATTTTTCCCCAGTGCCCCCTATAAAAGGGAAGGGGACACTAAAAGCACCGGCAATTAAAACAAATTAACTTTAAAACGTAAAATCAAATTAAAATTTGGTTGCCGGGCGTGATGATGCACTCCAGTCCCTCCGGTGCCCACCTCTCGCGGAAGGCCGCGAGCGTACCGGTGGACACCGCGTGCTCCATCTCCAAGGACACCCTGGACCGGATGTAAGAGCGGAAGAGAGGCAGGCAGTCAGGTTGAACGACCCCCTCGACCGCCCGCTGCCTGGACCGGCTGATGGCACCCTTGGCCGTGCCCAGGAGCAGTCCTACGAGGAGGCCTTCGGACCTACCCGCTCCCCTCCGCACAGGGTGCCCAAAGATCAGGAGAGTGGGACTGAAGTGCAGCCAGAATTTCAGGAGCAGCCCCTTCAAATAATGGAACAGGGGCTGCAACCTTGTGCATTCAATAAAAACATGGAACACGGACTCCTCCAGACCGCAGAAATTGCAGGCGGCCTGGGAGTCCGTGAACCGGCTTAAAAATTTGTTGCACGGCACTGCTCCGTGCACCACCCTCCAGGCCAAGTCCCCGATGAATAGTGGGAGGACCCCTGCGTAGAGTGCCCTCCATCGGGGACCCCCGCCTCCTCCGGACGGCAAGATGGTACGCCATGGCGTGTCCGGACGGCCGGCGAGGATGGCAAAGTTGAGGGTGTGCAGGAGCAGCCCGTACAGGAAACCCCTCCGCGCGGAACTGAAAGGCACGGAGGGGATTTCCCCGAGGCGGCTCAAGTTGTGAGGCGCCGGTCCCCGAGGGAGGTTCCGGGGTTTGGCGCCGATGAGGAATTCCGTCCGGACGGGGGTCAGTTCGGACGGGATCTCCCCACGTGCTTGAGCCTCCTCGATGCACCTAACGGAGTCAGGGCCCAGAGCTGTTTTTAGCGACTCGATGGCATCGGCCGCGTGGCGGACGTTGGCAGAATTTAGGCGCCGCGCCAGCGTGACTGGCGCCATCCAGCCCGCTCCTCCGCCATCGAGCAGGTCCCTGACCCTGGTCACCTCACCAGCCACAGCCCTCTCTTCCGACCGCCACATAAAACCTCGGCCGTGGAGGTACGGATTCCCGAGCAGCGGCTCCTGCAGGACGGCCGCCACTCCAGCCGGTGGAGAGCTGCGCTTGGTGGAGACTTTGTTCCAGACCCTGATGAGTTCCCTGTAAAAGACAGGCAGCTCCCGGAGGGCGGTCCTGGCACCCCCCAAGTTCACAAACAGGAGCTGCGTGTCATAATTGAGGTCGAGCTGCTGGCGGAAGAAATACCTCGCCAGAGCACACCACCTAGGAGGGGGCTCGACGTAAAGGTATCTCTGCAGGGTCTGAAGACGGAAAGTCGCGAGCTGGGCGCTGACGCACACCAACGACTGACCGCCCTCCTCAAGCGGGAGACTCAAGACCGCGGCAGAGACCCAGTGCTTCCTGTTGTTCCAGAAGAAGTCCACCAGCTTCTTCTGTATCTTGGCGACAAACGCAGGGGGAGGGGTCAAAGTGACCAGCCGGTACCACAGCATTGCGGCCACCAGCTGGTTTATAACTAGCGCTCGACCCCTGTAGGACAGCACTCGGAGCAGTCCTGTCCAGCGCCCTAGGCGAGCGGCGACCTTGGCCTCCAGCTCCTGCCAGTTCGCCGGCCAGGCTCCCTCGTCGGGGCTAAGGTAGACTCCCAGATAGAGGAGATGGGTCGTGCTCCAGGCAAAAGGCCTGAGCTCCTCCGGCAGGGAGTCCACCCGCCACTGACCCACCAGGAGTCCGGAACATTTCTCCCAGTTGATCCTGGCGGAGGACGCGGCCGAGTAAATCTCCTGGCACTCACGCATCCTCCGCAGGTCAGCGGGATCCTCTACCGCGAGGAGCACGTCATCGGCGTAAGCCGAGAGGACGACCTCCACGCCCGGCCCTTGCAGAGCCAGTCCCGTCAACCTCGTCCGCAAGAGGCGCAGGAAAGGCTCCACGCAAACGGCGTATAACTGGCCGGACATGGGGCATCCCTGGCGCACCCCTCTCCTAAAGCGAAGGGGCGCCGTCAAGGACCCGTTAACCTTAATCAGACACTCCGCGGCGGCGTACAAAAGTCGGATCCGGGCGACGAAATGCGTCCCGAACCCGAAAGCGCGCAGAGTTCCGAGCAGATAGTCGTGATCCACCCTGTCGAACGCCTTCTCTTGGTCGAGGGATAGGAAGGCGACCGACAGACCAGCCTCCTGGGAGCAATGGATGAGGTCCCGGACCAGATGGATGTTGTCGTGGATCGTCCGGCCCGGGACCGTGTATGACTGGTCGGGGTGGATCATGTGGTCCAGCACGGCACCAAGGCGAGCAGACATCGCCCTGGCGAAGATTTTGTAGTCCGTGCTGAGGAGGGAGACCGGGCGCCAGTTCTTAAGGAGGCGGAGATCGCCCTTCTTAGGCAGCAGGACGATGACTGCCCTGCGCCAAGAGAGGGGCATCTCCCCGGTCGCCAGACTTTCCCCCAGGACCCGCGCGTAGTCGCTCCCCAGGACGTCCCAGAACGCCCTGTGGAACTCCACGGTCAGCCCGTCCAGCCCCGGGGATTTTCCCCTCGAGAGCCGGGCGAGGGCACCGGTCAGCTCCGCCAGGCTTAGCGGAGCTTCCAGATTTTCGGCGCCCTCCGGGCCGACCTTCGGCAGGTCCTCCCACAAAACTCTACGCGCTTCCTCGCTGGACGGATCCGGAGAGAACAGAGCCCCGTAATATTCACGGACCCTGTTGTTGACGCCCTCCGGATCCGAGACGAGAGAGCCGTCGTCGGCCAGCAGCGTCAAGAGCTGCTTACGGACACTCTGTCTTTTTTCCAGCGAGTAGAAGAAGGGGGAGCCGCGGTCCAGATCCCGCAGGAACCGGATCCGCGACCTCACGTACGCGCCTCGGGACCCGACGAGCTGCAGGTCCTTCAGCGCGGCCTTCTTCGCTTCGTACACCGTCCGCAGGGCCGGGTCCTGGACGACTTGACCGAGACGGGCTTCCAGGTCGAGCACCTCTTTTTCTAGGTGCCCGACTCTGGCCGCCCGCCTCTTGGTCGACCCCCTCGCGTACTCTTGACAGAAGACGCGGACGTGAGCCTTGCCCACGTCCCACCATAGCCTCAAGGAGGGGAAGCCCCCCTGCTTCCTTCTCCAGTCGGACCAGAATCGACGGAACGAGTCCTGGAACCGCACGTCCTCCAGCAGCCGGTTGTTAAAGTGCCAGTACGCGGACCCCGTCCTCGCGCGGAGCGAAGCGAGCTCCGCCCACACCAGGTGGTGGTCCGAACACGGCACCGGCCGCATGGAGGCCGCCGGGACGCAGGAAACGTACGCCCGAGACACGTAAAGGCGGTCGACTCTAGACCATCCAACTCCAGGCCTCACCCAAGTAAAGGCGCTGGAGTCGGGGTGGAGATTTCGCCAGACGTCCACCAAGTCGAAGGACCCGACCAGGTCCCTCAACTTCTCCATCGCCGTCATGCACTGCGGGGCACCGGAGCGGTCCCTCGCCTCGAGGGTGCAGTTAAAATCCCCCCCGAGGACAATGCAGTCGCCGACGTCGACGGAGCCAAGAAGAGCGGACACCTCTTCAAAGAAGCGCGTTTGCTGCGGGCCGGGATGAGGGGCGTACACGTTCACGAGATGGAGCGGCACGTCCCCCAGGCGAACCGTTACGTGCAGCAAGCGGCCTGGCACGGGCTCCTCGACCCCCAAGATCTCCGGCTGAAAATGCGGGCCCAGCAAGATGGCCACCCCACTAGAAATGGCGGTGAGGTGGCTCATGCGGACCTCTCCTTGCCATTCCAGGAGCCACGTGGCTTCGTCTCCCGGAACGGTGTGGGTTTCTTGCAGGAAGCACACTGCATATTTCCCCTCCCGCAGGAGCGAAAAATTGTCAAATCTACGGCGTGCCCCTCTGCCGCCGTTGATGTTGAGGCTGGCTATGGTTATCTTCATGGCAAAAGCATAGTGCAACCTCTACCTTAACCTATTGTGGGGGAGGGAGCGGAGTCTTTTGTTGAACTCCGCTCCCTCCGCAGCCCAGCGAGGAGTCCCTCGAGCTCGCGCAGCTCAAGGTGCTGCTCCATTGTCAAGGGCCCGCCCGCGGCCAAGGTTTTAACGGCGGCGCGGACAGACCCCTTGATCAGCTCCGGCTCGGACCATTTTTCCAGGGCCAGTCGGGCTTGGTCGCAGTGACCCCGGCTCTGGGCCAAAAAGTCCCGGAGTTCCTTTGCAGGAATGAGGAGGGCCTCAGCGGCGGCCGCGAGCAGATCCACCGCCTCACTGGCGGTGGTCTCTAGGTCTTCACCCGCGTCCCCCACCGAGTCCCCGTCCTCCTCCGGGAGGTGGCCGCCAGCAGCCAGCCCATCGACCGCACAAGGTACGGCAAATGAACCGGCCGCTCCAACCGGCCCTGGCACTGCCCCGATCCCACCCCCAGGATCGTCGGCAGAGGAGTCCCCACTGGGCTCTTTTAAAAATGGTGCTGGGTCGGGAAATGACAGCGGAAGGGGTTCCCCCCCCGCCCCAGGAACCGGAGAACAAGGAGAGACCCGGCCATAGGAGATCCCCAGGCTCCCCAAGTGCTCCAGCTCCAAAGTAAGAGGCGAGGGTGGGTGTTCCTCCCCCTCCCCGCTGCCACCCCCCGGCCCAGCATGTACAGTATCATTAAAATCAATTGTTTCATTCTCTGCCGGGTCGAGCAAATCCCGGGGTAAGTTGTGTATTGGCTGGGCGGGCTCAGGTTCGGCCTTTTCGGCCCCGCCCGCCTCAGTCCCCGGGACGCCCGGCCCGGCGGCTACGCATTCCTCCGCGGTCCCCACGCCCCCCACGACAGGCAGATCTTCCACGCCATCCCCGGGAGACTGAGGCTGGACAGCCTCAACTGTCTCACCCTCCCCGGGGACAGACTCTTCCCGCCTACGGCGCTGCTTGGGGGCGCTGGTGGGGGACGCGGGACACGCGGCAGGCACCGCCTCCTCCGCGGAGGGATGTTGTTCCCCCTCCGCCTCAACGGAGCGGCGCCTCCTTTTGTTGCTGGAGGTGCGCTGAGACAGGGAGACCTCCATGTCTGCCGAGGCCTCCCGCTCCGCCCCCCCCTTTTTCTTTTCTTGCCCACGCCCGGGCCCCTCTGCGGTATTGGTCAAGGGCTCGGGCACGGGCTCAGGGCACCCCGCGCTCGCCGGTGGCTGGGTTGGGCCGAGCGCGGTGGTCAATCTTTCTGGCGCACTGAGGGGACCCGCCTCTAGATGTTTCTTCTTGTTCCGCGCCTTCTTTCCGCTCGGACGCTCTCCCTCCCCCCCGCCGGAGGCCCTGAAAACAAAGGCCTCCGACGATGCCCGCGCACCTACGGCTCCCGGCACGCGGACGCAACTAGGGGGAGGGGTGGCGGCGGCGCCAGCCTTGGCCGCCTTCGGTGGTTTGGCGGCCTTGGAGGCGGGGCAGTTCTTGCGAACGTGCCCCACCTCCTTGCAGGCATGGCACCGCACGCCGTCCGACGTCCAGAAGACGCGGTAGGCAGTCCCCTCGTGCACCACATTAAAATCTCCCTCCGTCGTGTCCTCCCGCGCCAGCCGGACAAAGAGCTGGCGGCGGAAGGAAAACACGTGGCGCAGGCTGTTCTCCCTGAGGCCGAGCGGTATGGGGTTGATCCCCGACCTTACCTCCCCCAGTTGTTGTAGGTGAGGGAGGAGGAGCTCAGCGGGAACAAAGGGCGGGACGTTCGACACGATGACCCTCTGCGCGGTGGCCTCGAGAGGGTCCACCGGCAGGAATGTCCCGCCCACCGTGAGCCCCTTTTCAAGGGCCAGGGACACCGCCCGCTCCGACCCCAGGAAGAACACGGCCTTCCCAGACATCTTGGAGGCTGCGACAATGGCCGAGGGGCCGACTACCCCAGCCATCGCCCGCACGCACTCCTCGATGGTCATTGTGGGGTGAGTGTAGCTCTTGACCCCGTGTTTTTTGGTTATTAGTTTGAATGGTGGCAGGGCAGCAGGTGGCGCAGGAGGTGCCGTGGATGTAGACACCGCCTGCGCATACGTCCTTGCTGGCCCTGCCACCGGCGTGGATGGGGTCGCCATCACGGGGTCCCTTTAAGGGCTACACCCACCCCAAAGTCACAGGCCTTAATGGTCTTAATTGGCCTCGTAAATTAACTGAGCAGAGGAGCCCTTAACGAGGTACCTCTCCCCTAGTTGGCAATTGGGGAGAGGCCTTGCTCCCTCTGCTCAGTTGTCTTAATTGTTTTTTTTTTAAAAAATTTGGAAGGAAAGGGTTCTCAGAGAGAGAGGGGAGAAACAGAGGGTAACGGAGAAAGAGAGAGGGGGGTGGGAAGGGGGGGGGGCTGCGAGGGCAGGTCTCCCCTCGCAGCTGTGGGTGGGTGCACTCCCCAGATGGCAAAACACAAAAGTCTTTGGGGTGGTCTTCAGGTGGGGGGAGAAGATGTCTTCACCTGGGGTAGCTGGAGCCACCAGGCACTCCTAACGATCTTTAATTGGGTGATTGAGAAAAACAACAATCTTCAGCCTGGTAGCTCCAGCTATCCCAGGCTAGGCAAATGTGGGGGGGTGGGGGGGGTTCCAATTGTGGGGGGGGGCCTAGTTGTAAGCACGGCCCCCACGCACACTACCACACACACACACACCCCCCGCGATGTTCCGGCCCTCAGTGGTCTTCTTTCCTCCCCCCACCGATACAACAAAGTCTGTTTGGGGAAATGCACCCACACCCACCTGTAGAATGTTGGGTCTCCCTCCTTCCACACTGGATGTTGTTTGTGGTTTCCCCCTCTCTCCAACTCCTTGCAGAATGGTAAAAGATGTTAAAAGAGTTTTCTGCTTTCTCCTCCTCTCCCTCTGGATAGAAGTTGGTGTTGAAGCCCCTTTCTTCCTTCTTTTCCTGGGCTGGTCTCAGGGCTCCCCAGGCAGGAGCTCAAGTTGCTAGCTGCTTCCCTCACTGCTCACAGTTCCTACTGTGCAGGACACGCCTCCACTGCTGCACAATTGGTCCTTGTGCATGAAACTCTTTTAGAGTCTACCTGCGAAAACATAAACATTAAACTGTGCCACCCGACCTGGGTGACACTCCAGACATTTACAAGGCCCATTTTTTTTTTCCCCCCTTTTTTGTGTTTTTTTTTTGTTTTTTCTTTTTTTTGTTGTTTTTTTTTTTTGGGCACTAAAATCACAATTTTTCCCCAGTGCCCCCTATAAAAGGGAAGGGGACACTAAAAGCACCGGCAATTAAAACAAATTAACTTTAAAACGTAAAATCAAATTAAAATTTGGTTGCCGGGCGTGATGATGCACTCCAGTCCCTCCGGTGCCCACCTCTCGCGGAAGGCCGCGAGCGTACCGGTGGACACCGCGTGCTCCATCTCCAAGGACACCCTGGACCGGATGTAAGAGCGGAAGAGAGGCAGGCAGTCAGGTTGAACGACCCCCTCGACCGCCCGCTGCCTGGACCGGCTGATGGCACCCTTGGCCGTGCCCAGGAGCAGTCCTACGAGGAGGCCTTCGGACCTACCCGCTCCCCTCCGCACAGGGTGCCCAAAGATCAGGAGAGTGGGACTGAAGTGCAGCCAGAATTTCAGGAGCAGCCCCTTCAAATAATGGAACAGGGGCTGCAACCTTGTGCACTCAATAAAAACATGGAACACGGACTCCTCCAGACCGCAGAAATTGCAGGCGGCCTGGGAGTCCGTGAACCGGCTTAAAAATTTGTTGCACGGCACTGCTCCGTGCACCACCCTCCAGGCCAAGTCCCCGATGAATAGTGGGAGGACCCCTGCGTAGAGTGCCCTCCATCGGGGACCCCCGCCTCCTCCGGACGGCAAGATGGTACGCCATGGCGTGTCCGGACGGCCGGCGAGGATGGCAAAGTTGAGGGTGTGCAGGAGCAGCCCGTACAGGAAACCCCTCCGCGCGGAACTGAAAGGCACGGAGGGGATTTCCCCGAGGCGGCTCAAGTTGTGAGGCGCCGGCCCCCGAGGGAGGTTCCGGGGTTTGGCGCCGATGAGGAATTCCGTCCGGACGGGGGTCAGTTCGGACGGGATCTCCCCACGTGCTTGAGCCTCCTCGATACACCTAACGGAGTCAGGGCCCAGAGCTGTTTTTAGCGACTCGATGGCATCGGCCGCGCGGCGGACGTTGGCAGAATTTAGGCGCCGCGCCAGCGTGACTGGCGCCATCCAGCCCGCTCCTCCGCCATCGAGCAGGTCCCTGACCCTGGTCACCTCACCAGCCACAGCCCTCTCTTCCGACCGCCACATGAAGCCTCGGCCGTGGAGGTACGGATTCCCGAGCAGCGGTTCCTGCAGGACGGCCGCCACTCCAGCCGGCGGAGAGCTGCGCTTGGTGGAGACTTTGTTCCAGACCCTGATGAGTTCCCTGTAAAAGACAGGCAGCTCCCGGAGGGCGGTCCTGGCACCCCCCAAGTTCACAAACAGGAGCTGCGTGTCATAATTGAGGTCGAGCTGCTGGCGGAAGAAATACCTCGCCAGAGCACACCACCTAGGAGGGGGCTCGACGTAAAGGTATCTCTGCAGGGTCTGAAGACGGAAAGTCGCGAGCTGGGCGCTGACGCACACCAACGACTGACCGCCCTCCTCAAGCGGGAGACTCAAGACCGCGGCAGAGACCCAGTGCTTCCTGTTGTTCCAGAAGAAGTCCACCAGCTTCTTCTGTATCTTGGCGACAAACGCAGGGGGAGGGGTCAAAGTGACCAGCCGGTACCACAGCATTGCGGCCACCAGCTGGTTTATGACTAGCGCTCGACCCCTGTAGGACAGCACTCGGAGCAGTCCTGTCCAGCGCCCTAGGCGAGCGGCGACCTTGGCCTCCAGCTCCTGCCAGTTCGCCGGCCAGGCTCCCTCGTCGGGGCTAAGGTAGACTCCCAGATAGAGGAGATGGGTCGTGCTCCAGGCAAAAGGCCTGAGCTCCTCCGGCAGGGAGTCCACCCGCCACTGACCCACCAGGAGTCCGGAACATTTCTCCCAGTTGATCCTGGCGGAGGACGCGGCCGAGTAAATCTCCTGGCACTCACGCATCCTCCGCAGGTCAGCGGGATCCTCTACCGCGAGGAGCACGTCATCGGCGTAAGCCGAGAGGACGACCTCCACGCCCGGCCCTTGCAGAGCCAGTCCCGTCAACCTCGTCCGCAAGAGGCGCAGGAAAGGCTCCACGCAAACGGCGTATAACTGGCCGGACATGGGGCATCCCTGGCGCACCCCTCTCCTAAAGCGAAGGGGCGCCGTCAAGGACCCGTTAACCTTAATCAGACACTCCGCGGCGGCGTACAAAAGTCGGATCCGGGCGACGAAATGCGTCCCGAACCCGAAAGCGCGCAGAGTTCCGAGCAGATAGTCGTGATCCACCCTGTCGAACGCCTTCTCTTGGTCGAGGGATAGGAAGGCGACCGACAGACCAGCCTTCTGGGAACAATGGATGAGGTCCCGGACCAGATGGATGTTATCGTGGATCGTCCGGCCCGGGACCGTGTATGACTGGTCGGGGTGGATCATGTGGTCCAGCACGGCACCAAGGCGAGCAGACATCGCCCTGGCGAAGATTTTGTAGTCCGTGCTGAGGAGGGAGACCGGGCGCCAGTTCTTAAGGAGGCGGAGATCGCCCTTCTTAGGCAGCAGGACGATGACTGCCCTGCGCCAAGAGAGGGGCATCTCCCCGGTCGCCAGACTTTCCCCCAGGACCCGCGCGTAGTCGCTCCCCAGGACGTCCCAGAACGCCCTGTGGAACTCCACGGTCAGCCCGTCCAGCCCCGGGGATTTTCCCCTCGAGAGCCGGGCGAGGGCACCGGTCAGCTCCGCCAGGCTTAGCGGAGCTTCCAGATTTTCGGCGCCCTCCGGGCTGACCTTCGGCAGGTCCTCCCACAAAACTCTACGCGCTTCCTCGCTGGACGGATCCGGAGAGAACAGAGCCCCGTAATATTCACGGACCCTGTTGTTGACGCCCTCCGGATCCGAGACGAGAGAGCCGTCGTCGGCCAGCAGCGTCAAGAGCTGCTTACGGACACTCTGCCTTTTTTCCAGCGAGTAGAAGAAGGGGGAGCCGCGGTCCAGATCCCGCAGGAACCGGATCCGCGACCTCACGAACGCGCCTCGGGACCCGACGAGCTGCAGGTCCTTCAGCGCGGCCTTCTTCGCTTCGTACACCGTCCGCAGGGCCGGGTCCTGGACGACTTGACCGAGACGGGCTTCCAGGTCGAGCACCTCTTTTTCTAGGCGCCCGACTCTGGCCGCCCGCCTCTTGGTCGACCCCCTCGCGTACTCTTGACAGAAGACGCGGACGTGAGCCTTGCCCACGTCCCACCATAGCCTCAAGGAGGGGAAGCCCCCCTGCTTCCTTCTCCAGTCGGACCAGAATCGACGGAACGAGTCCTGGAACCGCACGTCCTCCAGCAGCCGGTTGTTAAAGTGCCAGTACGCGGACCCCGTCCTCGCGCGGAGCGAAGCGAGCTCCGCCCACACCAGGTGGTGGTCCGAAC
Source organism: Pristiophorus japonicus (assembly GCF_044704955.1). Taxonomy (NCBI): domain Eukaryota; kingdom Metazoa; phylum Chordata; class Chondrichthyes; family Pristiophoridae; genus Pristiophorus; species Pristiophorus japonicus. The sequence goes on along the minus strand of NC_091993.1, from coordinate 65,468,986 downwards.
ACGGCACCGGCCGCATGGAGGCCGCCGGGACGCAGGAAACGTACGCCCGAGACACGTAAAGGCGGTCGACTCTAGACCATCCAACTCCAGGCCTCACCCAAGTAAAGGCGCTGGAGTCGGGGTGGAGATTTCGCCAGACGTCCACCAAGTCGAAGGACCCGACCAGGTCCCTCAACTTCTCCATCGCCGTCATGCACTGCGGGGCACCGGAGCGGTCCCTCGCCTCGAGGGTGCAGTTAAAATCCCCCCCGAGGACAATGCAGTCGCCGACGTCGACGGAGCCAAGAAGAGCGGACACCTCTTCAAAGAAGCGCGTTTGCTGCGGGCCGGGATGAGGGGCGTACACGTTCACGAGATGGAGCGGCACGTCCCCCAGGCGAACCGTTACGTGCAGCAAGCGGCCTGGCACGGGCTCCTCGACCCCCAAGATCTCCGGCTGAAAATGCGGGCCCAGCAAGATGGCCACCCCACTAGAAATGGCGGTGAGGTGGCTCATGCGGACCTCTCCTTGCCATTCCAGGAGCCACGTGGCTTCGTCTCCCGGAACGGTGTGGGTTTCTTGCAGGAAGCACACTGCATATTTCCCCTCCCGCAGGAGCGAAAAATTGTCAAATCTACGGCGTGCCCCTCTGCCGCCGTTGATGTTGAGGCTGGCTATGGTTATCTTCATGGCAAAAGCATAGTGCAACCTCTACCTTAACCTATTGTGGGGGAGGGAGCGGAGTCTTTTGTTGAACTCCGCTCCCTCCGCAGCCCAGCGAGGAGTCCCTCGAGCTCGCGCAGCTCAAGGTGCTGCTCCATTGTCAAGGGCCCGCCCGCGGCCAAGGTTTTAACGGCGGCGCGGACAGACCCCTTGATCAGCTCCGGCTCGGACCATTTTTCCAGGGCCAGTCGGGCTTGGTCGCAGTGACCCCGGCTCTGGGCCAAAAAGTCCCGGAGTTCCTTTGCAGGAATGAGGAGGGCCTCAGCGGCGGCCGCGAGCAGATCCACCGCCTCACTGGCGGTGGTCTCTAGGTCTTCACCCGCGTCCCCCACCGAGTCCCCGTCCTCCTCCGGGAGGTGGCCGCCAGCAGCCAGCCCATCGACCGCACAAGGTACGGCAAATGAACCGGCCGCTCCAACCGGCCCTGGCACTGCCCCGATCCCACCCCCAGGATCGTCGGCAGAGGAGTCCCCACTGGGCTCTTTTAAAAATGGTGCTGGGTCGGGAAATGACAGCGGAAGGGGTTCCCCCCCCGCCCCAGGAACCGGAGAACAAGGAGAGACCCGGCCATAGGAGATCCCCAGGCTCCCCAAGTGCTCCAGCTCCAAAGTAAGAGGCGAGGGTGGGTGTTCCTCCCCCTCCCCGCTGCCACCCCCCGGCCCAGCATGTACAGTATCATTAAAATCAATTGTTTCATTCTCTGCCGGGTCGAGCAAATCCCGGGGTAAGTTGTGTATTGGCTGGGCGGGCTCAGGTTCGGCCTTTTCGGCCCCGCCCGCCTCAGTCCCCGGGACGCCCGGCCCGGCGGCTACGCATTCCTCCGCGGTCCCCACGCCCCCCACGACAGGCAGATCTTCCACGCCATCCCCGGGAGACTGAGGCTGGACAGCCTCAACTGTCTCACCCTCCCCGGGGACAGACTCTTCCCGCCTACGGCGCTGCTTGGGGGCGCTGGTGGGGGACGCGGGACACGCGGCAGGCACCGCCTCCTCCGCGGAGGGATGTTGTTCCCCCTCCGCCTCAACGGAGCGGCGCCTCCTTTTGTTGCTGGAGGTGCGCTGAGACAGGGAGACCTCCATGTCTGCCGAGGCCTCCCGCTCCGCCCCCCCCTTTTTCTTTTCTTGCCCACGCCCGGGCCCCTCTGCGGTATTGGTCAAGGGCTCGGGCACGGGCTCAGGGCACCCCGCGCTCGCCGGTGGCTGGGTTGGGCCGAGCGCGGTGGTCAATCTTTCTGGCGCACTGAGGGGACCCGCCTCTAGATGTTTCTTCTTGTTCCGCGCCTTCTTTCCGCTCGGACGCTCTCCCTCCCCCCCGCCGGAGGCCCTGAAAACAAAGGCCTCCGACGATGCCCGCGCACCTACGGCTCCCGGCACGCGGACGCAACTAGGGGGAGGGGTGGCGGCGGCGCCAGCCTTGGCCGCCTTCGGTGGTTTGGCGGCCTTGGAGGCGGGGCAGTTCTTGCGAACGTGCCCCACCTCCTTGCAGGCATGGCACCGCACGCCGTCCGACGTCCAGAAGACGCGGTAGGCAGTCCCCTCGTGCACCACATTAAAATCTCCCTCCGTCGTGTCCTCCCGCGCCAGCCGGACAAAGAGCTGGCGGCGGAAGGAAAACACGTGGCGCAGGCTGTTCTCCCTGAGGCCGAGCGGTATGGGGTTGATCCCCGACCTTACCTCCCCCAGTTGTTGTAGGTGAGGGAGGAGGAGCTCAGCGGGAACAAAGGGCGGGACGTTCGACACGATGACCCTCTGCGCGGTGGCCTCGAGAGGGTCCACCGGCAGGAATGTCCCGCCCACCGTGAGCCCCTTTTCAAGGGCCAGGGACACCGCCCGCTCCGACCCCAGGAAGAACACGGCCTTCCCAGACATCTTGGAGGCTGCGACAATGGCCGAGGGGCCGACTACCCCAGCCATCGCCCGCACGCACTCCTCGATGGTCATTGTGGGGTGAGTGTAGCTCTTGACCCCGTGTTTTTTGGTTATTAGTTTGAATGGTGGCAGGGCAGCAGGTGGCGCAGGAGGTGCCGTGGATGTAGACACCGCCTGCGCATACGTCCTTGCTGGCCCTGCCACCGGCGTGGATGGGGTCGCCATCACGGGGTCCCTTTAAGGGCTACACCCACCCCAAAGTCACAGGCCTTAATGGTCTTAATTGGCCTCGTAAATTAACTGAGCAGAGGAGCCCTTAACGAGGTACCTCTCCCCTAGTTGGCAATTGGGGAGAGGCCTTGCTCCCTCTGCTCAGTTGTCTTAATTGTTTTTTTTAAAAAAAATTTGGAAGGAAAGGGTTCTCAGAGAGAGAGGGGAGAAACAGAGGGTAACGGAGAAAGAGAGAGGGGGGTGGGAAGGGGGGGGGGGCTGCGAGGGCAGGTCTCCCCTCGCAGCTGTGGGTGGGTGCACTCCCCAGATGGCAAAACACAAAAGTCTTTGGGGTGGTCTTCAGGTGGGGGGAGAAGATGTCTTCACCTGGGGTAGCTGGAGCCACCAGGCACTCCTAACGATCTTTAATTGGGTGATTGAGAAAAACAACAATCTTCAGCCTGGTAGCTCCAGCTATCCCAGGCTAGGCAAATGTGGGGGGGTGGGGGGGGTTCCAATTGTGGGGGGGGGCCTAGTTGTAAGCACGGCCCCCACGCACACTACCACACACACACACACCCCCCGCGATGTTCCGGCCCTCAGTGGTCTTCTTTCCTCCCCCCACCGATACAACAAAGTCTGTTTGGGGAAATGCACCCACACCCACCTGTAGAATGTTGGGTCTCCCTCCTTCCACACTGGATGTTGTTTGTGGTTTCCCCCTCTCTCCAACTCCTTGCAGAATGGTAAAAGATGTTAAAAGAGTTTTCTGCTTTCTCCTCCTCTCCCTCTGGATAGAAGTTGGTGTTGAAGCCCCTTTCTTCCTTCTTTTCCTGGGCTGGTCTCAGGGCTCCCCAGGCAGGAGCTCAAGTTGCTAGCTGCTTCCCTCACTGCTCACAGTTCCTACTGTGCAGGACACGCCTCCACTGCTGCACAATTGGTCCTTGTGCATGAAACTCTTTTGAGTTCACCTGTGAAAACATAAAAACAATAAACGGTGCCACCCGACCTGGGTGACACTCCAGACATTTTCAAGGCCCTTTTTTTTCCCCCCTTTTTTTTTTTGTGTTTTTCTTTTTTTTTTGGTTTTTTTTTTTGGGCACTAAAATCACAATTTTCCCCAGTGCCCCCTATAAAAGGGAAGGGGGACACTAAAAGCACCGGCAATTAAAACAACTTAAACTTTAAAACGTAAAATCAAATTAAAATTTGGTTGCCGGGCGTGATGATGCACTCCAGTCCCTCCGGTGCCCACCTCTCGCGGAAGGCCGCGAGTGTACCGGTGGACACCGCGTGCTCCATCTCCAAGGACACCCTGGACCGGATGTAAGAGCGGAAGAGAGGCAGGCAGTCAGGTTGAACGACCCCCTCGACCGCCCGCTGCCTGGACCGGCTGATGGCACCCTTGGCCGTGCCCAGGAGCAGTCCTACGAGGAGGCCTTCGGACCTACCCGCTCCCCTCCGCACAGGGTGCCCAAAGATCAGGAGAGTGGGACTGAAGTGCAGCCAGAATTTCAGGAGCAGCCCCTTCAAATAATGGAACAGGGGCTGCAACCTTGTGCACTCAATAAAAACATGGAACACGGACTCCTCCAGACCGCAGAAATTGCAGGCGGCCTGGGAGTCCGTGAACCGGCTTAAAAATTTGTTGCACGGCACTGCTCCGTGCACCACCCTCCAGGCCAAGTCCCCGATGAATAGTGGGAGGACCCCTGCGTAGAGTGCCCTCCATCGGGGACCCCCGCCTCCTCCGGACGGCAAGATGGTGCGCCATGGCGTGTCCGGACGGCCGGCGAGGATGGCAAAGTTGAGGGTGTGCAGGAGCAGCCCGTACAGGAAACCCCTCCGCGCGGAACTGAAAGGCACGGAGGGGATTTCCCCGAGGCGGCTCAAGTTGTGAGGCGCCGGCCCCCGAGGGAGGTTCCGGGGTTTGGCGCCGATGAGGAATTCCGTCCGGACGGGGGTCAGTTCGGACGGGATCTCCCCACGTGCTTGAGCCTCCTCGATACACCTAACGGAGTCAGGGCCCAGAGCTGTTTTTAGCGACTCGATGGCATCGGCCGCGCGGCGGACGTTGGCAGAATTTAGGCGCCGCGCCAGCGTGACTGGCGCCATCCAGCCCGCTCCTCCGCCATCGAGCAGGTCCCTGACCCTGGTCACCTCACCAGCCACAGCCCTCTCTTCCGACCGCCACATGAAGCCTCGGCCGTGGAGGTACGGATTCCCGAGCAGCGGCTCCTGCAGGACGGCCGCCACTCCAGCCGGCGGAGAGCTGCGCTTGGTGGAGACTTTGTTCCAGACCCTGATGAGTTCCCTGTAAAAGACAGGCAGCTCCCGGAGGGCGGTCCTGGCACCCCCCAAGTTCACAAACAGGAGCTGCGTGTCATAATTGAGGTCGAGCTGCTGGCGGAAGAAATACCTCGCCAGAGCGCACCACCTAGGAGGGGGCTCGACGTAAAGGTATCTCTGCAGGGTCTGAAGACGGAAAGTCGCGAGCTGGGCGCTGACGCACACCAACGACTGACCGCCCTCCTCAAGCGGGAGACTCAAGACCGCGGCAGAGACCCAGTGCTTCCTGTTGTTCCAGAAGAAGTCCACCAGCTTCTTCTGTATCTTGGCGACAAACGCAGGGGGAGGGGTCAAAGTGACCAGCCGGTACCACAGCATTGCGGCCACCAGCTGGTTTATGACTAGCGCTCGACCCCTGTAGGACAGCACTCGGAGCAGTCCTGTCCAGCGCCCTAGGCGAGCGGCGACCTTGGCCTCCAGCTCCTGCCAGTTCGCCGGCCAGGCTCCCTCGTCGGGGCTAAGGTAGACTCCCAGATAGAGGAGATGGGTCGTGCTCCAGGCAAAAGGCCTGAGCTCCTCCGGCAGGGAGTCCACCCGCCACTGACCCACCAGGAGTCCGGAACATTTCTCCCAGTTGATCCTGGCGGAGGACGCGGCCGAGTAAATCTCCTGGCACTCACGCATCCTCCGCAGGTCAGCGGGATCCTCTACCGCGAGGAGCACGTCATCGGCGTAAGCCGAGAGGACGACCTCCACGCCCGGCCCTTGCAGAGCCAGTCCCGTCAACCTCGTCCGCAAGAGGCGCAGGAAAGGCTCCACGCAAACGGCGTATAACTGGCCGGACATGGGGCATCCCTGGCGCACCCCTCTCCTAAAGCGAAGGGGCGCCGTCAAGGACCCGTTAACCTTAATCAGACACTCCGCGGCGGCGTACAAAAGTCGGATCCGGGCGACGAAATGCGTCCCGAACCCGAAAGCGCGCAGAGTTCCGAGCAGATAGTCGTGATCCACCCTGTCGAACGCCTTCTCTTGGTCGAGGGATAGGAAGGCGACCGACAGACCAGCCTCCTGGGAGCAATGGATGAGGTCCCGGACCAGATGGATGTTGTCGTGGATCGTCCGGCCCGGGACCGTGTATGACTGGTCGGGGTGGATCATGTGGTCCAGCACGGCACCAAGGCGAGCAGACATCGCCCTGGCGAAGATTTTGTAGTCCGTGCTGAGGAGGGAGACCGGGCGCCAGTTCTTAAGGAGGCGGAGATCGCCCTTCTTAGGCAGCAGGACGATGACTGCCCTGCGCCAAGAGAGGGGCATCTCCCCGGTCGCCAGACTTTCCCCCAGGACCCGCGCGTAGTCGCTCCCCAGGACGTCCCAGAACGCCCTGTGGAACTCCACGGTCAGCCCGTCCAGCCCCGGGGATTTTCCCCTCGAGAGCCGGGCGAGGGCACCGGTCAGCTCCGCCAGGCTTAGCGGAGCTTCCAGATTTTCGGCGCCCTCCGGGCTGACCTTCGGCAGGTCCTCCCACAAAACTCTACGCGCTTCCTCGCTGGACGGATCCGGAGAGAACAGAGCCCCGTAATATTCACGGACCCTGTTGTTGACGCCCTCCGGATCCGAGACGAGAGAGCCGTCGTCGGCCAGCAGCGTCAAGAGCTGCTTACGGACACTCTGCCTTTTTTCCAGCGAGTAGAAGAAGGGGGAGCCGCGGTCCAGATCCCGCAGGAACCGGATCCGCGACCTCACGAACGCGCCTCGGGACCCGACGAGCTGCAGGTCCTTCAGCGCGGCCTTCTTCGCTTCGTACACCGTCCGCAGGGCCGGGTCCTGGACGACTTGACCGAGACGGGCTTCCAGGTCGAGCACCTCTTTTTCTAGGCGCCCGACTCTGGCCGCCCGCCTCTTGGTCGACCCCCTCGCGTACTCTTGACAGAAGACGCGGACGTGAGCCTTGCCCACGTCCCACCATAGCCTCAAGGAGGGGAAGCCCCCCTGCTTCCTTCTCCAGTCGGACCAGAATCGACGGAACGAGTCCTGGAACCGCACGTCCTCCAGCAGCCGGTTGTTAAAGTGCCAGTACGCGGACCCCGTCCTCGCGCGGAGCGAAGCGAGCTCCGCCCACACCAGGTGGTGGTCCGAACACGGCACCGGCCGCATGGAGGCCGCCGGGACGCAGGAAACGTACGCCCGAGACACGTAAAGGCGGTCGACTCTAGACCATCCAACTCCAGGCCTCACCCAAGTAAAGGCGCTGGAGTCGGGGTGGAGATTTCGCCAGACGTCCACCAAGTCGAAGGACCCGACCAGGTCCCTCAACTTCTCCATCGCCGTCATGCACTGCGGGGCACCGGAGCGGTCCCTCGCCTCGAGGGTGCAGTTAAAATCCCCCCCGAGGACAATGCAGTCGCCGACGTCGACGGAGCCAAGAAGAGCGGACACCTCTTCAAAGAAGCGCGTTTGCTGCGGGCCGGGATGAGGGGCGTACACGTTCACGAGATGGAGCGGCACGTCCCCCAGGCGAACCGTTACGTGCAGCAAGCGGCCTGGCACGGGCTCCTCGACCCCCAAGATCTCCGGCTGAAAATGCGGGCCCAGCAAGATGGCCACCCCACTAGAAATGGCGGTGAGGTGGCTCATGCGGACCTCTCCTTGCCATTCCAGGAGCCACGTGGCTTCGTCTCCCGGAACGGTGTGGGTTTCTTGCAGGAAGCACACTGCATATTTCCCCTCCCGCAGGAGCGAAAAATTGTCAAATCTACGGCGTGCCCCTCTGCCGCCGTTGATGTTGAGGCTGGCTATGGTTATCTTCATGGCAAAAGCATAGTGCAACCTCTACCTTAACCTATTGTGGGGGAGGGAGCGGAGTCTTTTGTTGAACTCCGCTCCCTCCGCAGCCCAGCGAGGAGTCCCTCGAGCTCGCGCAGCTCAAGGTGCTGCTCCATTGTCAAGGGCCCGCCCGCGGCCAAGGTTTTAACGGCGGCGCGGACAGACCCCTTGATCAGCTCCGGCTCGGACCATTTTTCCAGGGCCAGTCGGGCTTGGTCGCAGTGACCCCGGCTCTGGGCCAAAAAGTCCCGGAGTTCCTTTGCAGGAATGAGGAGGGCCTCAGCGGCGGCCGCGAGCAGATCCACCGCCTCACTGGCGGTGGTCTCTAGGTCTTCACCCGCGTCCCCCACCGAGTCCCCGTCCTCCTCCGGGAGGTGGCCGCCAGCAGCCAGCCCATCGACCGCACAAGGTACGGCAAATGAACCGGCCGCTCCAACCGGCCCTGGCACTGCCCCGATCCCACCCCCAGGATCGTCGGCAGAGGAGTCCCCACTGGGCTCTTTTAAAAATGGTGCTGGGTCGGGAAATGACAGCGGAAGGGGTTCCCCCCCCGCCCCAGGAACCGGAGAACAAGGAGAGACCCGGCCATAGGAGATCCCCAGGCTCCCCAAGTGCTCCAGCTCCAAAGTAAGAGGCGAGGGTGGGTGTTCCTCCCCCTCCCCGCTGCCACCCCCCGGCCCAGCATGTACAGTATCATTAAAATCAATTGTTTCATTCTCTGCCGGGTCGAGCAAATCCCGGGGTAAGTTGTGTATTGGCTGGGCGGGCTCAGGTTCGGCCTTTTCGGCCCCGCCCGCCTCAGTCCCCGGGACGCCCGGCCCGGCGGCTACGCATTCCTCCGCGGTCCCCACGCCCCCCACGACAGGCAGATCTTCCACGCCATCCCCGGGAGACTGAGGCTGGACAGCCTCAACTGTCTCACCCTCCCCGGGGACAGACTCTTCCCGCCTACGGCGCTGCTTGGGGGCGCTGGTGGGGGACGCGGGACACGCGGCAGGCACCGCCTCCTCCGCGGAGGGATGTTGTTCCCCCTCCGCCTCAACGGAGCGGCGCCTCCTTTTGTTGCTGGAGGTGCGCTGAGACAGGGAGACCTCCATGTCTGCCGAGGCCTCCCGCTCCGCCCCCCCCTTTTTCTTTTCTTGCCCACGCCCGGGCCCCTCTGCGGTATTGGTCAAGGGCTCGGGCACGGGCTCAGGGCACCCCGCGCTCGCCGGTGGCTGGGTTGGGCCGAGCGCGGTGGTCAATCTTTCTGGCGCACTGAGGGGACCCGCCTCTAGATGTTTCTTCTTGTTCCGCGCCTTCTTTCCGCTCGGACGCTCTCCCTCCCCCCCGCCGGAGGCCCTGAAAACAAAGGCCTCCGACGATGCCCGCGCACCTACGGCTCCCGGCACGCGGACGCAACTAGGGGGAGGGGTGGCGGCGGCGCCAGCCTTGGCCGCCTTCGGTGGTTTGGCGGCCTTGGAGGCGGGGCAGTTCTTGCGAACGTGCCCCACCTCCTTGCAGGCATGGCACCGCACGCCGTCCGACGTCCAGAAGACGCGGTAGGCAGTCCCCTCGTGCACCACATTAAAATCTCCCTCCGTCGTGTCCTCCCGCGCCAGCCGGACAAAGAGCTGGCGGCGGAAGGAAAACACGTGGCGCAGGCTGTTCTCCCTGAGGCCGAGCGGTATGGGGTTGATCCCCGACCTTACCTCCCCCAGTTGTTGTAGGTGAGGGAGGAGGAGCTCAGCGGGAACAAAGGGCGGGACGTTCGACACGATGACCCTCTGCGCGGTGGCCTCGAGAGGGTCCACCGGCAGGAATGTCCCGCCCACCGTGAGCCCCTTTTCAAGGGCCAGGGACACCGCCCGCTCCGACCCCAGGAAGAACACGGCCTTCCCAGACATCTTGGAGGCTGCGACAATGGCCGAGGGGCCGACTACCCCAGCCATCGCCCGCACGCACTCCTCGATGGTCATTGTGGGGTGAGTGTAGCTCTTGACCCCGTGTTTTTTGGTTATTAGTTTGAATGGTGGCAGGGCAGCAGGTGGCGCAGGAGGTGCCGTGGATGTAGACACCGCCTGCGCATACGTCCTTGCTGGCCCTGCCACCGGCGTGGATGGGGTCGCCATCACGGGGTCCCTTTAAGGGCTACACCCACCCCAAAGTCACAGGCCTTAATGGTCTTAATTGGCCTCGTAAATTAACTGAGCAGAGGAGCCCTTAACGAGGTACCTCTCCCCTAGTTGGCAATTGGGGAGAGGCCTTGCTCCCTCTGCTCAGTTGTCTTAATTGTTTTTTTTTAAAAAAATTTGGAAGGAAAGGGTTCTCAGAGAGAGAGGGGAGAAACAGAGGGTAACGGAGAAAGAGAGAGGGGGGTGGGAAGGGGGGGGGGCTGCGAGGGCAGGTCTCCCCTCGCAGCTGTGGGTGGGTGCACTCCCCAGATGGCAAAACACAAAAGTCTTTGGGGTGGTCTTCAGGTGGGGGGAGAAGATGTCTTCACCTGGGGTAGCTGGAGCCACCAGGCACTCCTAACGATCTTTAATTGGGTGATTGAGAAAAACAACAATCTTCAGCCTGGTAGCTCCAGCTATCCCAGGCTAGGCAAATGTGGGGGGGTGGGGGGGGTTCCAATTGTGGGGGGGGGCCTAGTTGTAAGCACGGCCCCCACGCACACTACCACACACACACACACCCCCCGCGATGTTCCGGCCCTCAGTGGTCTTCTTTCCTCCCCCCACCGATACAACAAAGTCTGTTTGGGGAAATGCACCCACACCCACCTGTAGAATGTTGGGTCTCCCTCCTTCCACACTGGATGTTGTTTGTGGTTTCCCCCTCTCTCCAACTCCTTGCAGAATGGTAAAAGATGTTAAAAGAGTTTTCTGCTTTCTCCTCCTCTCCCTCTGGATAGAAGTTGGTGTTGAAGCCCCTTTCTTCCTTCTTTTCCTGGGCTGGTCTCAGGGCTCCCCAGGCAGGAGCTCAAGTTGCTAGCTGCTTCCCTCACTGCTCACAGTTCCTACTGTGCAGGACACGCCTCCACTGCTGCACAATTGGTCCTTGTGCATGAATCCCAAAAAGTTAGTTTGCAGGTGTAGCAGGCAATCGGGAAGGCGAATGGAATGTTGCCCTTCATTGCGAGAGGGATGGAGTACAAAAGCAGGGAGGTCCTTCTGCAACTTTAAAGGGTATTGGTGAGGCCGCACCTGGAGTACTGCGTGCAGTTTTGGTCACCTTACTTAAGGAAGGATATATTAGCTTTGGAGGGGGTACAGAGACGATTCACTAGGCTGATTCCCGAGATAAGGGGGTTACCTTATGATGATAGATTGAGTAGACTGGGTCTTTACTCGTTGGAGTTCAGAAGGATGAGGTGTGATCTTATCAAAACATTTAAAATAATGAAAGGGATAGACAAGATAGAGGCAGAGAGGTTGTTTCCACTGGTCGGGGAGACTAGAACTAGGGGGCACAGCCTCAAAATATGGGGGAGCCAATTTAAAACCCTCCAAGAGGGTTGTGAATCTGTGGAATTCTCTGCCCAAGGAAGCTCGTTGAATGTATTCAAGTCACAGATAGATAGATTTTTAACCAATAAGGGAATTAAGGGTTACGGGGAGTGGGCGGGTAAGTGGAACTGAGTCCACAGCCAGATCAGCCATGATCTTATTAAATGACGGAGCAGGCTCGAGGGGCTAGATGGCCTACTCCTGCTCCTAATTCTTATGTACTTATGTTCTTAAAGGGCAATCCCAACAGACAGCCCAGGCGAATCAACAACAATCACACCAATCGAAACAGACAGCCCAGGCGAGATACCAGCAACCACACCCAAAGAAAAACAGACACCAATGCAAACAACTGAACCACAACGCAGACGCTCCACGCGAGAGCGTAGACCACCTGTGAGACTGAACCCGTGAAGACAATAATACCTTGGGGGAGGGTGTTGTCATGTATCTTACATTATTATATATAACTGTATCCTAACATGCTATACATGACTGTAATAAGATATGACCTGTAACCACCAGCATACCTTACCACCAGGGGTGCACTTGCAAGAGACAGGTATATAAGGAGAGGTCTCAGGCAAGTGCAGCATTCCACAGCTGTGAAATAAAGGTGCAGGTCCAGAGTGACCTTGACTTCACTACATGCCTCGTGTGAATCTGTACTGCGGGGACAGGACTTTAGACAAGTGTTTTTGGTTACAGGGAGTGTGCATTGAAGAGCAGAAGTCATTCATTATTTTTGAAAGGTTTCTGCTCACCACAATTCCTCACCGTCATGGGAGCTGCGGGATTGTGAGATTACCTCAGGTGGACGATGAACCAGAGGAGGAGGAGGAGGTAGAAGAGGATGAGGAGGAGGAACAGGAGGGAGGGTGGAGACAGCGAGACAATCGGCCTTTCGGATGAGCTGTCTGTGACCGGCTGCTCAGACCCCAGATCCCCGTTGCTCACCACATCATCATGGCATTCCTGTCTCATGCCATTTCACAGCATCCTCCTCGGCACAAAGGTGAAATGTGAGAGACCACAAAATATTCCAAATACACTTAATAGATTGATCTATAAACATATCACATGAATTCTAATAACTAATGACCCTTGTGCCTGCCATAGTTGAATAGCTGTCATTGTGTGGATGGTATGAGATGTGGGTGTGAGTGTTGTTAGATCGAGATTGGTGGTGGGTGAGTGCTGGGGGTGGTGCACTGAGCAGTATGTAAAGCTTGTGGTACAGATGGTGACATGTAGCATTTGTTGAAGCCTTCACTCACCTGACCACCTGTGTGGGCTCTTTAAACTTGTTCCTGCACTGGATGTGGATCCTGACGATCACAGTGCTGCCCGTGACATGGTGTGCCACCTCCATCCAAATAGTCCGGCAGACTTGTGGTGAGGGCCTCCTGCCAGTTAATACAGGACCACCCGCCTTCTCTCCACTGTTAAAACCAAGGCCTCCAAAGCTTCATCGGAAAACCTCTGGGCTCTCTCCCTGGTGCGGTGACCTGCCATCAGGATTTGTAAATAAGTGCTTCTTCTCCTTCTTATAGTTGGTGAGGCAGCTGCACACCCAACAATGCTGAGACTGAGGCACTGCAGCATTAATGAACCTCCCCTTTAAGCAGTGATAAAAGCCCGTGGCAATCATTATTTGAGTTTAGACTACATTCGATATTGGTCAATCTTTTCAGTGTAACACCAATGAGCTTGGGGTTTTAGGCTAGAATCAGGACTGCAATCATTTTAATGAGGAGTGAGGACGAATTTTGCGTGCAGCCTCGGCGATTTTCACAAGTGCTAATTACTGCCCATTCTTGGCTATATGGATTTCTAGCCCTAGAGTTTTAGTTGGCGACCAAGGCCCTATTCTCTCTGTTCCTCCAGCCCCAGCAAGGGAACCAGGGCCTGGAATGAGGAGTTGGAAGAGGAGCTCCTCTGGCCGACTGCCCAGGGGATAACAGGATGAATTTCAAGGGACTGGATATGTGTACTTCTTGCTTTCAATGGGAACAAATAAATGATCCAGCCCTACAAACTGTGAAGCAAGAAGTGGTGGTGATAAATGGGCACCCTGTTGCAGGTAAAACCAAAGGTCAGGGACTGTATCACATGGTAAAGAATGACCTTTTATAATAACTGAGGTGCCCTTGGAAAGATTGCGATGGACATAGTGGGACTGCTGGAGAGGTTTGTATGAGGACACCGATATATTTTAGTAGTTGTTGCTTATGCCATGCGATATCCTGTGGTTCAGCACCTTGACAGATCGCAAGACTCGGGTCTTCGCTCTTGTGCAGCAGCTGCGGAAACCTGGAACCTGCCGGGGCCCCCACAAGGCTCACGCAATAGTATAATAAGGCCATAAATAAGCTCATAGCATGCTGAGATTTCTGTCAAGATGTATAGAATATATTTTCAACAGCAGATTGTGAGACTGTGGATTGTTCTACTGGAGTTAGTGATCGAAGCAGAGACCAACATTTCAGAATAGGTTAGATAGGTGGAGAAGAGAATAAAGGGAAATGGGAACAGGGCAGGCAATGGGAATGGGACAATTGCTCGTGTGTAGGATAAGCACCAACACAGACTGGTTGGGCTGAACGGCCTGTTTCCATGTTGTCATTTCTGTGTAATTTTATGTATGAATAACGTTCTATTGACAATGGGCTGGAATTTGTGGTCAGAGGTGTACCTCTTGAGTATGCTGCAAGGTTAGGATCATAGGTCACACACCGATTACGCAAAGATTCTTAGGAGTTGTCAGGCATTTTATTAAGGAAGCGATAGTTCAAATATCGTTAAACACAACACACAAGCAGCATAGACATAGTAGACATACAACCATGACAAGTAGCTGGTATTAGTTCCGTTCGGACAGGTAGCTGGTGACACGAACAGCTCTTCTCTGCAGCGTCTGCCCTGAAAAGCTCTTTAAGGTAGCCATTTATTCTCTTTATTGGGGCGGGCCTGGCATTAAATAATGGACAAGACAATTTGACCTGATATGTTGAGTTCTTTGTCTAAACTCTTCGGTGAATCCCTCCTCTCCACATGTCTTTCCTGTTTATTCTATCTGATGGCCCATCTCTCTTGTCCTCCCAAGTTTGGAGTCAGACGTGCAATTATTGGCCTTCAGCTGCCTGTTATCAGTTATTGCTGTTCAAGTAGCTTTAGCTATTGGAAAGATTCCTTCAATTCTAACTTTTTTTTCTCAAGTTAGTTCTTTCAATCCACGATTTCTTACAACTCCCCACCTTGAGAAGGAAATATCCTTTTGAATTCTCACAATCGACATTTGACTAATCCAGCTAGTTCTAAGTTATTCTGCTGATAATATTCATGCTCAGAGATGCTGGCTGGCATTATAAGCTGCTTGTCACCACTCGTGGTTCCCTAGTCTACTTGCTGCTTTTTTTTATAGCCCGACCTGCAGAGCTGTTCTCTCGCAGGCCCCTCGACCTGCAAGGGAATAGCTCCGCAGGTCGGGCTATAAAAGAGTTGGAGCAGTGTAGCACTTCAACCTCCAAGAGTGTGACATTTTTGAGATGGGCAACTGGGTGATGTCATCAAAACCTTGGTCACCGTTTTGCAGCATGGGCAGGAACATCGGCAGGACCCAAATACAGAGGAGTGGGAAGGTCGGGCGGATGAGTGGCGAGTGTTTGTGGCGAGATGTGGTGAATGTTTATGGCGGAGGAGCAGTGAGGGATCGTGGCGGAGGTGTGACAGATTAGGGTACGGGGCCCAAAAGAGCCGAGGGCCCAGAGGCAGCACGAGCCAGCCCACACTGTGATATGTTGCGCACTAGGTCCGTGCAGCAGAGCTGGTCTCCAGTCGTCTTGGGTAATCCTTGCCACTAGACCAAGACCTAGCTCTGTCAAGCCCGTGTAGTGGCTGGTATCCACCACACATGAAAAAAATCCACACACAGACATCTTCCACCCCATCAATTGGAGTTCAGGACAGGAACATCGGGTCCTTCATTGAAACATCTGTGAACTCGTGGAAGCAAGTCATCCTCATTTGAAGGACCACCTATGATGATGATGTTGCTTTCTCAACTTGGGCGCGAATTAGCAGGGAGACTCAGAAATTAGGATTTCCCCCTTTCTTGCAGTCCATTCCTTTGAGGGGGAGGAGCAACCTCCGACCCCTCTCTCAAATTCAATTCACTGTTCCAGTGTTCCAATTCTGCCCTGCCTGGGGTATCCTCTGTTTCTTCTATTTTCTTCATCTTACCCCACCTGGGCTCACCTCTACGTTGCTTCGGATCTTCTCTTTCGCTGTGTTCAATTCACTCATTTTTTTTTAGTTCTGGTTCCTCGGGGGTGGGGGCAGTTCCCCGGGGGTGGGGGCAGTTCCCCCGGGGGTGGGGGCAGTTCCCTGGGGGTGGGGGCAGTTCCCTGGGGGTGGGGGCAGTTCCCCCGGGGGTGGGGGCAGTTCCCTGGGGTTGGGGGCGGTGCCCCAGGGGTGGGGGCAGTTCCCCGGGGGTGGGGGCAGTTCCCTGGGGGTGGGGGTGGTGCCCCAGGGGTGGGGGCAGTTCCCCGGGGGTGGGGGCAGTTCCTTGGGGGTGGGGGCGGTGCCCCAGGGGTGGGGGCAGTTCCCCGGGGGTGGGAGCAGTTCCCTGGGGGTGGGGGAAGTTCCCCGGGGGTGGGGGCAGTTCCCTGGGGGTGGGGGCAGCTCCTCCGGGAGTGGGGGCAGTTCCCCCGGGGGTGGGGGCAGTTCCCCGGGGGTGGGGGCAGTTCCCTGGGGGTGGGGGCAGTTCCCCAGGGGTGGGGGCAGTTCCCTGGGGGTGGGGGAAGTTCCCCGGGGGTGGGGAGCGGTGCCCCTTGGGGGTGGGGGCAGTTTCCTGGGGGTGGGGGCAGTTCCCCTGGGGGTGGGGGCAGTTTCCTGGGGGTGGGGCAGTTCCCCTGGGGTTGGGTAGTTCCCCTGGGGGTGGGGGAGGTTCCCCGGCAGTGGGGGCAGTTCCCTAGTGGTGGGGGCAGTTCCCCTGGGGGTGGGGGCAGTTCCCTAGGGGTGTGGGCAGTTCCCTGGGGGTGGGGGCAGTTCCCTAGGGGTGGGGGCAGTTCCCTGGGGGTGGGGGCAGTTCCCCTAGGGGTGGGGGCAGTTCCCCCGGGGGTGGGGGCAGTTCCCCTCGGGGTAGGGGGGTGTCTCTGGAGGTGTGCCCCGGGGGTGGGGTCAGTTCCCCGGGGATGGGAGCGGTGCCCTTGGTGGGTGCCCCTGGGGCTGTAGGCAGTTCCCCGGGGGTGGGGGCAGTTCCCTGGGGGTGGGGCAGTTCCCTGGGGGTGGGGGCAGTTCCCTGGGGGTGGAGGCAGTTCCCCGGGGGTGGGGGCAGTTCCCTGGGGGTGGGGCAGTTCCCCGGGGGAGTCAGGGGAGCAGACAGGCGTTTCTGCGGCCACAGACATGATTCCAGGATGGAAAGTTGTCTCCCTGGTGCCAGGGTATCACCGAGCGGCTGCAAGACATTCTGAGGGGGAGAGGGTGACCAGCCAGAGGTTGTGGTCCATATCGGTACCAACAACATAGGGATGAGATCCTGCAGGCAGAGTTTAGGGAGCTCGGAGTGAGATTAAAAACAGGACCTCAAAGATAGTAATGTCCGGATTACTCCTGGTGCCACGTGCTAGTGAATACAGAAATAGAAGGCTAGGGAAGATAAATGTGTGGCTGGAGAGATGGTGCAGGCGGGAGGGCTTTACATTGCTGAGGCATTGGGACTGCTTCTGGCGGAGGTGGGCCCTGTACAACCCGGATGGGTTGCACCTCAACAGAGCCGGGACCAATATCCTTGCGGGGACGGGGGTGGGGGCCGGGGGTTGGGGCGGGGGTTGCTAGTGCTATTGGGGAGGGTTTAAACTAGCTTGGCAGGGGGATGGGAACCTGAAAATAGATTCAATAGGGAGGGAAGTAAAGCTGGAATTGGAAAGCAAAAACGTAGGAAATGAATTTGAAGGACAGAGGAAATGAGGCTAGTAAGTAGTCAACAAGGATATTTGTACTAAATGGTTTATACATCAATGGAAGGAGTATAGCCAACAAGGCAGATGAGCTGGGAACACAGGGAGACATGGGAGTACGATATTAGAGCTATTACAGAGACATGGCTAAAAGACGGGCAGGTACGGCAGCTCAACACCCCTGGTTACAGGATTTTCAGACGGGATAGAGAGGAAGGTAAAAAGAGATCTGGGGGAGGTCGCGGTATTGACTAAAGAAACTATTACAGCTGTGAGGAGGGATGATATGTTAGAGGGATCATCAAACGAGGCTATATGGGTCGAACTGAAAAACAAAAAAGGGGTGATCACACTGCCGGGCATGTATTATAGACCCCCAAACAGTGAGAGGGAGATAGAAGAGCAAATAGGTAGGCAAATTTCTGAGAAGTGCAAAAACTATAGGGCAGTAATAATAGGGGATGGCAACGATCCGAATATTAAGTGGGATAAAAATAGTGTGAAGGGTATAGAGGGTGCGGAATTCCTAAGAGAACTTTTTTAGCCAGTATGTAGCAAGCCCAACACGGGAGGGGGCAGTTCTGAATTTAGTTTTAGGGAAGGAAGCTGGGCAGGTGGAAGGGGAATCAGTGAGAGAGCACTTAGGTGCTAGTGACCATCATTCAGTTAGATTTAAGGTAGTTATGGTAAAGGACAAGGACAGACCAGGAATAAAAGTTCTAAACTGGGGCAAAGCCAATTTTGCTAAGTTAAGAGGTGATTTAGCCATAGTGGACTAGAAAACAGCTACTTGAAGGTAAATCAGTGTCAGAGCAGTGGGAGGCATTCAAGGAGGAGATCCGGAGGGTTCAGACTAAATATGTGCCCTGAAAGAAAAAGGGTGGGACTAACAAATCTAGAGCCCCCTGAATGTCTAGGGGCATACAGGATAGGATAAAGAAAAAAAGGGAGGCTTATGACAGATACCGAGGGCTAAATATTGCAGAATTTCTCGGAGTATAGAAAGACCAGGGGTGAAATTAAAAAGGATATTAGGAAAGCAAAGAGCATGAAAAGTTTTTGGCAACTAAAATCAAGGAAACCCAAAGATGTTTTATAAATATATTAAGAGGAAGAGGATAACTAAAGAAAGGGTAGGGCTTATTGGAGGCCATGAGGGTAATCTATATGTGGAGATGGGCGATGTGGGTATAGTTCTGAATGAATAATTTGCGTCTGTTTTCACAAAGTAGAGGGATGATGCAGGTACTGCTATCGGGGAGGAGGAGTGTGAAATATTAGATGAAATCAACATAGTGTGAGAGGAGGTATTAAGGGGTTTAGCAGCTTTGAAAGTGGATACGTCCCCAGGCCTGGATGAAATGTATCCCAGGCTGTTAAGCGAAGCAAAAGAGGAAATAGCAGAGGCTTTGACCACCATTTTCCAATCCTCTCTGGTTTCAGGTGTGGTGCCAGAGGACTGGAGGACTGCAAGGACACCGAGGCTGTCAGGGCCCGCTGGAAGGAGTACTTTGAAGATCTCCTCAATCGAGACTCTGCCTTTGACTCGAGTGTTCTCAACTCCATCCTGCAGCATGCAACCCGCCACCACCTCAGTGAAACCCCAACGCTGGACGAGGTAAGCAAAGCCATAAAACAGCTCAAGAATAACAAGGTTACGGGTGCAGATGGAATTCCTGCTGAGGCGCGAAAATATGGTGGAGAGGTGCTGTTGGTGCGGATACATGACCTCATGCCTCTCATTTGGAGGGAGGTGAGCATGCTGGGAGATCTCAGAGATGCAGTGATCGTGTCCATTTTTTAAAAACGGAACAAGTTCGACTGCGGCAACTATAGGGGAATCTCCCTGCTATCAACCACTGGGAAGGTTGTCGCTAGAGTTCTCCTCAACCGTCTTCTCCCTGTGGCCGAGGAGCTCCTCCCGGAGTCACAGTGCGGATTTCGTCCCCTATGGGGCACAACGGATATGATCTTTGCAGCACGACAACTGCAGTAAAAATGCAGGGAGCAGCGCCAGCCCTTATATATGGCCTTTTTCGATCTTACAAAGGCCTTTGACACTGTCGACCATGAGGGCTTATGGAGCGTCCTCCTCCGTTTTGGATGCCCCCAAAAGTTTGTCAACATCCTTCGCCTGCTCCACGACGACGTGCAGGCCGTGATCCTTACCAGCGGATCCACTACAGACCCTTTCTGTAAAGTCCTGTCCCCTCAGTACAAATTCACACGAGGCATGTAGTGAAATCAAGGTCACTCTGCACCTGCACCTTTATTTCACAGCTGTGAAATGCTGCACTTGCCTGAGACCTGTCCTTATATACCTGTCTCTTGCAAGTGCACCCCTGGTGGTAAGGTATGCTGGTGGTTACAGGTCATATCTTATTACAGTCATGTATAGCATGTTAGGATACAGTTATATATAATAATGTAAGATACATGATAGACTGCCTATGATAATGACACGAGAGAGAAAAATGCTTCATTTTTGTCATAAATTTGTTTCAGTTTGTTGCAATTGGTGCAAGTCCCCAAAATGATACTCTCCTGACCAAATCATGGAGTAGTGTAGATGCTGGGACTCCAAATTGTGTGGCACACTTAACCCTTCATGCGGAGCTTGATAAAATACCGTGGAGACAAGTGTAATGGACAATCGGTGGCTTGTTGGATAACACATAATGTAAATAAATCTGATTTCTGTAGTTGCAGAAAGTGGGATTTAAGAATATCCATGGAATAGACGGCAGTGAAGGAATGCTGAAGACAGCTGAATCCAAAGGCCTGTATCAGCGTCTCACACAGTGGACGATAACTGCAGATAAGCCACTGCCTCTAAAAGCAGGTAAAGCAGCTCATTCTAACTCATCTAAACAGCACTCATAGCCCTCAGGGAGCAAGCCCCTTCATTCTTCAGACATTCTGAGTTTTATGTCTTCTCCTAAGATGGTGAGAAAGCGTTGCTAGCTTTATATCTGGGAATGAGTTTGGGTAAGATCGCCAACGTGAAAGTAAGCATTAATTGGGGAATAGCAGCAATACAATAGGCTCAATGTGAAAACAGCAAAGGACAATGAAGAGTCAAAGACAAGGGCCTAGAGATTGGTTGTAGCCCAGCAATGTTCAGAGTTAAGACTAAGTGAGGTTAAACTGTGCCACCTGAAAATGGTCTAGTTAGCACGCAAAATTCTGCTCACTCTTTATTAACATGATTGTACTCATGATTTCAGTGCTAAAACTGATGCTCATTGGCTTAACACTCAACAGATGGACCAATATCTGGGCCAGTCTAATTCACAGTCATGCTTGCCACAGGCTTTTTCCACTTAAAGGGGAGGTGCATTAATGCTGCAGCACCTCATTGTCAGGGTGGTTGGGTCTTCAGCTGCCCTAACAACAAACTGGACAAGGTTAAGGATAAGTAACAGACAGTTACAAATCATCATGGCAGAACCGAGACCAAGGGAGAGAGCCCAGAAGTCACTGGTGAAGCTATGCAGCATCGGTATTCACAGTGGGCGGGTAGGTGGTCCCATACCCGCAGACTGGCAGGAGGCCCTCGCTACACACATCCTGGACCATATGGCGTGAGATCGCAGGCCACGTCACGGCTCACACTCTTGTCACCAGGATCCACACCCAGTGCAGGAAGAAGTTTAATGACCTCACATGGTTCGTCAAGGTGAGTGAATATTTCAGCAAGTGCCACATACTACCATCTGCACCACAAGCTTCACACTCTGCTTTGAGGGCTGGTACTAGGGCTACTGCTTTTCATGATGTGTATTAAGGACTTTGACTTGGGTGTACAGGGCAATATTTCAAAATTTTCAGATGATACAAAACTTGGAAGTATAATGAACAGTGGGGAGGATAATGATAGACTTCAAGAGGACATACATAGGCTGGTGGAATAGGTGGACATATGGTAGATAAAATTTTCCGCAAAAAAGTACGAAGTGATACATTTTGTTAGAAAGAATGAGGAGTGGCAATATAAACTAAAGGGTAAAGGGGGTGCATGAACAGCGAGACTTGGGGGGTATATGTGCACAAATTTTTGAAGGTGGTAGGGCAAGTTGAGAAAACAGTTCACAAACCATATGGGATCCTGTGTTTCATAAATAGTGGCATAGAGCATAAAAGCAAGGAAGTTATGATGAACCTTTATAAAACACTGCTTCGGCCTCAACGGAAGTATTGTGTTCCATTCTGGGCACCGCACTTTAGGAAGGATGTGAAGGCCTTGGAGAAGGTGCAGAAGAAATCTACAAGAATGGTTCCAGGGTTGAGGGACTTCAATTACGTGGATAGACTAGAGAAGCTGAGGTTTCCATTTGAACAGAGAAGATTGAGAGAAGATTTGATAGCTGCTCAAATTCATGAGGGATCTAGACAGAGACAGACTGTTCCTATTGGTGGAAGGGTTGAGAACTAGAGGATGCAGATTTAAGGTGATTTGGAGAAGAAACAAAGGCAACATGAGGAAAAACATGTCTCTGCAGCGAGTGGTTAGGATCGGGAATGCACGGCCTGAAAGGGTGGTGGAGGCAGATTCAATCACAGCTTTCAAAAGGGAATTGGAAAACCTTGAACGGGGGAAAAAAAATTTGTAGGGGAAAGGGTGGGGGCTGGGACTAGCTAAAGTGCTCTTGCAGAGAGCCTGCATGGGTTTGATTGGCTGAATGGCTTCCTTCTGAGCTGTAACCACCATTCCATGATTTTATGACTCTATGAATGCATCATACTGCCCAGCACTTCCAAAGCTACAATCACTACCTATCACCACTCACACCTCACAATCATAGCTTCACTTAACCCTCACAATCATCACAGATGCAACACTGACACCCATATCCCACACCTTGCACATACTGACAGCTATTCAACTATGGCAGGCACAGCATTCAAACGCATTGCACTGAACTCACTCAACACTTCTCTTTCTCTTGTAGGCCAAGGTGGCACATAATCGCTGTGAGTGGGAGCAGGCAGGGGCCAGGCAGGCAGTCAGCAATTAAGCCAGTCTGAGGAGCAGGTATTGCTCGACGCTGTGGTAACCGGCAAGGTTGAACCCCTTGGGGACAACAACAGTTTGCTTATTCCTAATCCTTTTCGCACCCCACTTCCCCCTCAGACCTCAATCTTTTCTCAATCCATGCTGTATGCCTCCCCCCCCCCCCTCCCCCCATGCCCCACCGTAACCCAACTCTTGGGCCTTGCTGCTTTCCGATAATCAACAAGCTCCCGAGTAGCCTGTCCCCAGGGCAGCGCAGAGAGCGAGCGAGGCAGGGGGGAGAAGACACTGCATCGCTGCATCTCTCACTCGCAGACACTAGCTCGGAAATTGGCACTACGTCAACTTTAGAGGTTAGTGTGGAAGCGGGAGCTGCACAGGGTGAGGCACCAGGCATGAGTGGGCTGCAGCAAGACCAGGGGGAAAGGATAGCTCCGGGGCCAGCTCCCCAGAAGGCGGGTACATGCATGAGGTCTGCTGCACACGATTCACATCAGGTCCTCAATGGGCAAGTCTTCAGAAGAAGGGTGATGGACATGCACAAATAATTGATGGGTGCAATGGCAAGGCTGCCCGAGAGTCTCTCGACAATGTCAAAGAGCATGGAGGAGTCCGGCTCCAACATTGCATGTGGCTTTGAGCAGAGCGAGGAGCCCAGGATTTCCAGCCTGGAAGTGATTGTACACTCCCAGAGAGACTATGGCGATTCGGACGTGACGTCACACATGCTGGGTGATTTTGCATCTTCCATTGTCGCACAGGCAGGAGCCACTCATCGTCTTAGTGCTGCAGTGGAAGCTCAGACTGCTCTCGTGTCGTCTCAACTTGAGCCTACCCACGCTCAGACTGCTTTCATTCAGCCTCAGTTTGAAGCCAAGCAAGCTCTGACTGCTGCCAACATGGTTGGGTCTACCACCATTGACCGGGCCTTTCACGGTCACAGCAGGCCAGCAACCTGTGCTCCAACCGATTGCGAGGAATGTTGAAGCGCTGCTCCGGGGGTCAATGGGTCAATGGAGCAGGAACCTGCTCTCCTCTCTCGGGATGAAAGGATTCCTGTACCTGCCACTGCCATTCTGCAATTGCCCTTGTCGCTGCCTGTCATCCAGCCAGCCCAGACTGCTGCCACTCTGCAATTGTCCTTGTCGCTCCACCATCCAGCCAGCCCAGACTGCTGCTGCCCATGCTGAGATGGTGCTCTGTACAGCCGGGTTTCAAGGTCCCGAGCTGCTCGAGTTCGTCTTGCAAGGCTATCTTAGGTGTCTCACATGGAAACACAGCAGCCTCCCACCAGGTATTCTGCAGCCACTGGGGCAGCACTTCGTAGGGGCATGAGGTAGAAACATAGAAACATAGAAAATAGGTGCAGGAGTAGGCCATTCGGCCCTTCTAGCCTGCACCGCCATTCAATGAGTTCATGGCTGAACATTCAACTTCAGTACCCCATTCCTGCTTTCTCACCATACCCCTTGATCCCCCTAGCAGTAAGGACTTCATCTAACTCCTTTTTGAATATATTTAGTGAATTGGCCTCAACAACTTTCTGTGGTAGAGAATTCCACAGGTTCACCACTCTCTGGGTGAAGAAGTTCCTCCGCATCTCGGTCCTAAATGGCTTACCCCTTATCCTTAGACTGTGACCCCTGGTTCTGGACTTCCCCAACATTGGGAACATTCTTCCTGCATCTAACCTGTCTAACCCCGTCAGAATTTTATATGTTTCTATGAGGTCCCCTCTCATTCTTCTGAACTCCAGTGAATACAAGCCCAGTTGATCCAGTCTTTCTTGATAGGTCAGTCCCGCCATCCCGGGAATCAGTCTGGTGAACCTTCGCTGCACTCCCTCAATAGCAAGAATGTCCTTCCTCAGGTTAGGAGACCAAAACTGTACACAATACTCCAGGTGTGGCCTCACCAATGCCCTGTACAACTGTAGCAACACCTCCCTGCCCCTGTACTCAAATCCCCTTGCTATGAAGGCCAACATGCCATTTGCTTTCTTAACCGCCTGCTGCACCTGCATGCCAACCTTCAATGACTGATGTACCATGACACCCAGGTCTCTTTGCACCTCCCCTTTTCCTAATCTGTCACCATTCAGATAATAGTCTGTCTCTCTGTTTTTACCACCAAAGTGGATAACCTCACATTTATCCACATTATACTTCATCTGCCATGCATTTGCCCACTCACCTAACCTATCCAAGTCGCTCTGCAGCCTCACAGCATCCTCCTCGCAGCTCACACTGCCACCCAACTTAGTGTCATCCGCAAATTTGGAGATACTACATTTAATCCCCTCATCTAAATCATTAATGTACAGTGTAAACAGCTGGGGCCCCAGCACAGAACCTTGCGGTACCCCACTAGTCACTGCCTGCCATTCTGAAAAGTACCCATTTACTCCTACTCTTTGCTTCCTGTCTGACAACCAGTTCTCAATCCATGTCAGTACACTACCCCCAATCCCATGTGCTCTAACTTTGCACATCAATCTCTTGTGTGGGACCTTGTCGAACGCCTTCTGAAAGTCCAAATATACCACATCAACTGGTTCTCCCTTATCCACTCTACTGGAAACATCCTCAAAAAATTCCAGAAGATTTGTCAAGCATGATTTCCCTTTCACAAATCCATGCTGACTTGGACCTATCATGTCACCTCTTTCCAAATGCACTGCTATGACATCCTTAATAATTGATTCCATCATTTTACCCACTACCGATGTCAGGCTGACCGGTCTATAATTCCCTGTTTTCTCTCTCCCTCCTTTTTTAAAAAGTGGGGTTACATTGGCTACCCTCCACTCCATAGGAACTGATCCAGAGTCAATGGAATGTTGGAAAATGACTGTCAACGCATCCACTATTTCCAAGGCCACCTCCTTAAGTACTCTGGGATGCAGTCCATCAGGCCCTGGGGATTTATCGGCCTTCAATCCCATCAATTTCCCCAACACAATTTCCCGGCTAATAAGGATTTCCCTCAGTTCCTCCTCCTTACTAGACCCCCCGACCCCTTTTATAACCGGAAGGTTGTTCGTGTCCTCCTTCGTGAATACCGAACCAAAGTACTTGTTCAATTGGTCCGCCATTTCTTTGTTCCCCGTTATGACTTCCCCTGATTCTGACTGCAGGGGACCTACGTTTGTCTTTACTAACCTTTTTCTCTTTACATATCTATAGAAACTTTTGCAATCCGTCTTAATGTTCCCTGCAAGCTTCTTCTCATACTCCATTTTCCCTGCCCTAATCAAACCCTTTGTCTCCTCTGCTGAGTTCTAAATTTCTCCCAGTCCCCAGGTTCGCTGCTATTTCTGGCCAATTTGTATGCCACTTCCTTGGCTTTAATACTATCCCTGATTTCCCTTGATAGCCACGGTTGAGCCACCTTCCCTTTTTTATTTCTATGCCAGACAGGAATGTACAATTGTTGTAGTTCATCCATGCGGTCTCTAAATGTCTGCCATTGCCCATCCACAGTCAACCCCTTAAGTATCATTCGCCAATCCATCTCAGCCAATTCACGCCTCATACCTTCAAAGTTAGCCTTCTTTAAGTTCTGGACCATGGTCTCTGAATTAACTGTTTCATTCTCCATCCTAATGCAGAATTCCACCATATTATGGTCACTCTTCCCCAAGGGGCCTCGCACAACAAGATTGCTAATTAATCCTTTCTCATTACATAACACCCAGTCTAAGATGGCCTCCCCCCTAGTTGGTTCCTCGACATATTGGTCTAAAAAACCATCCCTTATGCACTCCAGAAAATCCTCCTCCACCGTATTGCTTCCAGTTTGGTTAGCCCAATCTATGTGCATATTAAAGTCTCCCATTATAACTGCTGCACCTTTATTGCACGCACCCCTAATTTCCTGTTTGATGCCCTCCCCAACATCACTACTACTGTTTGGAGGTCTGTACACAACTCCCACTAACGTTTTTTGCCCTTTGGTGTTCTGCAGCTCTACCCATACAGATTCCACATCATCCAAGCTAATGTCCTTCCTAACTATTGCCTTAATCTCCTCCTTAACCAGCAATGCTACCCCACCTCCTTTTCCTTTTATTCTATCCTTCCTGAATGTTGAATACCCCTGGATGTTGAGTTCCCAGCCCTGCTCATCCTGGAGCCACGTCTCCGTAATCCCAATCACATCATATTTGTTAACATCTATTTGCACAGTTAATTCATCAGGAAAACCCACACGAACAACAGACACTAAGGGATTGCACAAAGGTGATTAGTTAATAGTATTATTGTAAATATGTCATGTGATCATTGATCAGTTTCATTCATTTTGTTTGGAATCTTAATTTTGTGCTGACTTTCATTTCAGCTTTGCGTCCAGAATACTGTGATATTCCATCTGTAAGGGGGTGGTTTCTATGAGGGGGTCAGGTTCCCTTCTGACCAACTTGAGCGGTTCGAATCACTCCCACTCCCTTGGGTTCTATACTCTGGATTTATTTGGGGGGTATGACAAAAGTGCAAAGGACACTGGATTGATGCAAAAGAACTTTGTTTTTATTAGTCAAGGAAATACAAGCTTATTACACTCGCAAGGAAATACAAGGCCAAACTTACAATCATTGTAATAAGGGACAATACAAGGAAAGGTACAAGGTCAAACTTATAATACTCGAATAAAGAACCATACACTAAACATTCAAAGGGAGTTACAGTAAAATTATACCTCCCACCTTCCAATACCTAATTCTAGCTAGGTTGGACTCCAGGGCAGGTAGGGACTAAGATTACTAATCCTTTTGACAGTTAACAGTAGATCGCGGTTTTGGGTTTGCTGCATGCGGTTAGGGTCTGCTTGCCGTACCCCGAATGTCAGAGAAGACTTCTAGCTGCACAATCTTCAGTTGGGTTGAGTCTGCTGATGTGGTAAGGTGCGTTTTGGATCTGGGGGGTAAGTACCCGTTTTCTTTGGTTAGAAATAGGTGTCTACAGTCTTTTAGGTAATGTTTTACCCGTTGGTAGGTCAGGATTAGATTGTAGAGTGGAAGCTTTTCGATTCTTCGTTTTTTTCCCGTTGGAGTTTGGTTCGAGTTTGGTCGATCGCGGTGGTTTTTCGGTTGATACAACGTTGACTGTGATCGGTTGCTGCCGCGATGGTAATGTTCTTCCTTCCTTCAGGACTTCAGGACTTCGAGGCTGGAGAAGTTAGTTTACAATGGTTTCTCTCCTTGTCTTGATGACACAAGTGTATAGATTGGTGTATAGCCAAGTATGTCTTACTCTCTGTTGAAAACAGGGGCAGTTTTACGATTTCAGTGGTTCTAATCTTGGCGTCAAATCAGTTCAAAATTCTTTGTATAAATTTGGTGGGCTTGGCTCTTCTTTGTAATATTTTGGCGGGCTCGTTAAACGTTGACATGTTTTGGGTGAGTTGATGTTCGAAAACTGTTTCCTAATGGAAATATTAGTTTTGTAATTGCAATGTCCTTTTGTGCTCAGTCTTTCGCATGCAGGCTGGATTGGGCCTCTTTGTGATGTATATGCTGAAATGGTTTTCCAGACCTATGTTGATGGGTAGCTATCTCTGGGTGATTTTATGATGTTAATGTCTCTTGTGGAGAAGGATTCTTGAATACTCATTCCTTCAGACAGATTAACTTAGTCATCACACCCAGGTAACCTCACTTAATCAGATTGTCTCCTGCTAGTTCCTTAGGCCCGCCCACAGCCTTGAATTTGTCTTTTTAAAAAATACAAAATTATATTAGTTTGTAGTTTCTTCAGTAAGCACTTGAGAGTTCCAAACTTCTTGGTAGGTAGTCCTAAATTAAATTTGCTTTTGAATGAGCCCAAACACTGGGAGGGGTTCTTGTGAATTTTGCACCTCCTTCACATCAGATGGGGGTGGTAGGATGGGGACATGTTTAGCAATGGGGAGCTTGGGTTTTATTCATTGGAATCGGAGTCTGATGAGCCGTTCATGGACAGCCTGTCCAGATGGATAATTGTCTACCTGCCTCCTCACTCCTTCTTCAACTTCTTTGTCCTCATCCTCTTCCTCCTCGCCTTTATCCTTCTTCACTCCCTTGTCCTCCTCCTGAGGTGGTTCCACAATCCCTGGTGGCAATGGGTATGCCCTCATGGTCAAGTTGTGGAGCATATAGCAGACCACCACAAAATGGGACACCCTCTCTGGCGAGTACTGGAGGGCTCCTCCTGAGTGGTCACGGGAGCGGAACTGTTACTTCAGTAGGTCGATGGTCTGCTCGATGATGTTCCTGGTGGAGGCAGAGCTCTCACTGACTGCTGGAAGCGAGTGATGAACCAGCTGTAGTGCAGATAGCCCGTCTCCGAGGAGGCGAGTCATGAACCAGCTGTAGTGCAGATAGCCCGTCTCCGAGGAGCCACACTGAGGTTTGCGGTGGTGGCTGGAAGATTGCTGGCACTCCGGTCTGGCATAGGATGAAGGCGTCATGGTTGCTGCCAGGATAGTGGTCATTGAGATTGAGGATTCACTGGGTATGGTGGCACACCCACAACACATTAAGTGAGTGAAGGCCTTTGCAGTTACGGAAGATTGACGGATAGTTATGTGGTGCCTGGAAAGACACGTGGGTACAGTCAATGACGCCTTGCACCATGGGTGTTTGGTAAAGTTTACATACATAGGTGTAAGACTTGCCACCAGGGGGTGCACCTGTGGGAGACCCAAGGGTCACCTGCACACCCCGGGCAAACCGGTATAAAAGTTAGTCTACCATGCTGCTTAGGCACCCTGGAGTTACATTAGAGACCAAGGTCACAACAGTTTGAGCTTGCAGCATACAGTCTTGTGGAGTTATTCTGAACATAACAATGAGGAAGCCCACTATCCTGGCAAAGCCACATGCGCACTCATCCTGCTTCTCTCTGCTGTGAGTGAAGCCAATGTAATCCCTTCTCCTGGTACAGAGCCTCAGCAACCTCTTGGATGCTGTGATGGATGGAGAACTGGTGTAAGCTACGTCTCCTGCTGCAGACTGGAAGGATCCGCTGGTGAAGAAATTTAGTGCCATGGTGACCGTGAGGGCCACTGGGAGAGCCATGGTCGCCTTGCTCTGAGGCTGCAGGTCTGGTTGCAGGAGGCAGCAGAGTTCTGTGACCACCTCCTTGGTGAAGTGTGGCCTCCTAATACATTTCTCCTCACTTAATTGGAGGGGGGAGTGCTGCGGAAGACCCTAGCTGGGTAAGGTCTCTTGGTTGAGAGGCTCATGGCCCTCCTCCTCCCTCTGTGCACATGTTTCTGTCTGTCTCCACTCCCTCTACCGTAGATCCTGGAGGTGAGGTCGGCAGCCAGTACAGCCCCCATGACTATGAGTAAATGTTGTGAACAGAAGCCTTGCAACAACATCCTGTTACCAAAGAACCTTGAAATAAGTAAAGAGCTGTTGGAGTTGCAGAAAGTAGCACACAGCCACTCAATCTGCAGAACCATGTCACTGTAACTGATTGCTGCTGATCCCGTTAAATATCGCTGCTGCTGCCTCCCTCCTGCTGTTGGGTGCCTGCTCTCCCTGTCGTTTAGAGACACCGCTAAGTTGAATGGTGAACACAATTGTTGTAGACCGGGTGTCAAGTGAGCGTTACACACTCACTGACATCAATATCTTGTTCATTTAAAGCCCTCTGCGATCGCATTTACGGGCAGGGCTACCAGTCCTGGCAAAATGGCACCAACTGGCAGAAGAGCACCGATCGCTGTTTTCAACATTTCATGGCGTTAATGGGTGGTGCAAACCACACAAATTGTTTGCCCAATGATACTGGAATCAGGCTAAGTTCAGTGCAACAAAAAAGTGACATGACCCATTAACAGAGCAGAAAAATTAGAAGTTAAGGGGCTGAAATTGCCCCTCTCCTTAAGGCGTGTTGCCACCGCAAATTGGCAGCCATGCTGCGGAGTGGAATGGCCGCTGCTAGTCCAATTGCCCTCCCGAGTTTTCCCAACGGTGCACCGATCCCCGCCTTACCACTCCGTTGCTGCCGTTCAGTGTTAAGCACATCAGCACCATGCGTACCGCCGATCTAAACCCCGACTGCAATATTACCCATGGAAAGTCTTCGGCTTGCCCGGCGGTGCCAAAACAACCTTTTCCTGGTGGTCCAGCGAGGCTGTGGCCTTCTGCAGCGGTTGTGCGGCTCCCCTTAAAGGGGAGGGCGCACTGCCGCTGTGTTTTTGTCGGCCGATTGCCATGTCAGCCCGACAATTATGCCCGAGTTCGGCCAGACCGCCAAAAGGCAGCCTGGCACTCTCTCTTGCGTGCCAGGCCGCTGTTCCCTGGTGGCCCAGTGGGCTGACAGTTTTAAAATGGCGGAGGCTCTCCCCTTTAAGTGAAAGGAGAGCCGTGGTAATGTGACTCCACAATGACGTTATCTGCGGTGAATTTGCACCGCCCCATACTTCCGCCTCTCAGTTGCTGTCACCACCCGTCTTTGCCGCTCCGGTGTAGTCACCGCCCACCACTAACACCGACTTCTGGATCAAAACAAGAAAAAAACAAAGCGCAATTTTGCAAAATATTTGACCTAAACCGCAGTTGCGGTATAAACCATCGCCATGTGTGTGTTTTGGGCGGGGGCCACTTTCTACCCCTAAAAGTGCAGAATCAGCAACAAGAAATCTTCAATGAGAAGTTGTGTATCAAACACTAGAGTTCCACGGATAAGTAGAAAGATTAAAAGTAAATTGAAACTTAAAAGGACGAGAGTGATAAATTAGGGCTTATATTACTGAAGAAAATCCTGAGGAATGTCGAAAGTGAAGTAGGGAGCTGAAGAGGGAGATCTAAAGGGTTAAACGGGATTATACAAGAAAAAGGTTAGCCGATAATTTAGAAGGAAGTATGTGATGGGTTGCCAGTCTCCTTTAAGAGGGCCTTGCAATCTTTACCCCAATCCGATTTGCTGCTCGGCATCACGTGTTGCTCCCTCAATGCTGCCCCTTGTGGTCTGGCCACCGCCTTCTTTACTTCAGGCGCTTCACCTCGTGGTGCGGGCGCCATCTTCTTTCTCTCCACGAGTACGCTGTGGTGATCCTTTTCTCCCCAGGTTCTGCCACGGAAGCAGAGAAGTTACCTTCTGCGTCGATTTTCTTCCGGAGTCCTGCCACTGGAGCCTGGAAGGTGAGATCGGGTGGTTGGGGCTGGATCATCTCGCCTTTGGGTTGAGCGGTCTGTGTTGACTCCACGCAGTCAAGTCGAGCGGCTGGCCTCTGTACATCCTTCAAGACAGGCATCCTTCCATCTTGTGATTTTTCATCGAAGGATTCTCGAAGAATTTAATGCATTTGGCAGTAGTCGATTGAATGCTGTGGAACTCTCAGAGCCAACAGAGATTAAACTTAAACTTTGTTTTCTGTTGGATATTATTTCAATAATGTGGAAAACTTTTCCGACTTCTTTGAATAGAAAAAGCCCTTGTCCTGAATCGCACCTTCTGCCTGCCTCAAATGTAAATGTTGCCAGCAGAAAAATAAATCTTAGTCAGACCTTACCCCAGAATATAAAATTCATTTAGCTGCATTTAAGTGTGTGTAACCCTGTAATTGTAGTGATCTGTTGAGATATGTATCACATTTCAATTCTATCAAGAGTTAGAAATTCCACACAGCAATTCACCTGCGTGAATTCTTTACATTTTTAGTAAACTGAAAAGCAAGGCAAGTTGGAACTTGAAACTGTTCCACCTCTCAGAACTTAGGGGTTTTGATCTACTACCTGCAAGTCCGTGTAGTTTGTGACAACTCTACTCTGAATCCTTTCCCTACCCTCCCTGCAGATAGTTCAAGACATTTGTTACCTAGATTCCATATGACCAGAGTGCATCACTGAAGATTCCTCCATCCCAAATTTCACATCCCCATTTGCTCATCCTCCTCCGGGACTGGTATCATCAACATTCTTGTGGTTACTTCACCAGTTTTACTCTGGACACACAGATTAAACATCTGGGAATTTACATTTTATCAGACACTGCAAATGATGGTGAGATTTGCAGAAACCCTGGGGAAATGACAAACAGCATTTACGTGATTTGTCCAGGTTTTTTATGGATATTCTGTAAAAGGCAGCCAATCCCCTTCATCAGATTACTGCCCAGTTGGTGAAGAGAATAACTACCCCAGTCATTGAAAACCTCTGCCAAGATATTGACAGGTAACCCTCATTATCACTTACATTATGGGAATGTGTGAAATGTGCTGAGATGGTACTACTCCACTGTTAGTTCTTCAGTATGATCCTGGTGGAGACACCTACACTAGTATATTCTACAGGGGTCCTCCCGATCGTCCACCATAATTTTGGCTGTAGATCCATGGAAATCCCAGAGAAACGGAAGGCGATCTGGAGAATCTCCACAGAAATTCTACCACCTAGATTCTACTTTGACAGAACGGTAGAAATATTCAATATGTTTATTGGAGGTGGTACAACCCTGAATAAGCTCCCGGTTAAACAATGCCTCGATTTCAAAATTCTCATCCTTGTTTTCAAATCCCTTCATCACCTCGCCCCTGCCTATCTCTGTAATGTCCTCCAGCTCCACAACCACCCCTCTAATTCTGCCCTCTTGAGCATCACTGATTATAATCGCTCAACCACTGGTGGCCGCGCCTTCTGCCGCCCCAAGCTCTGGAATCATCTCCCTAAACCTCTCTATCCTCCTTTAAGATTCTCTTTAAAACCTACCTTGTTGACCAAGCTTTTGTTCATCTGCCCTAATTTCTCCTTATGTGGCTCGGTGTCAATTTTTTCATCTTATAATACTCCTGTGAAACGCCTTGGGACGTTTTACTATGTTAAAGGTGCTATACAAATACAAGTTGTTGTTGTTGTTGTTGTTTTGGGGGATGGACAAAGGAAAGGCTGAAAGGTCTTTGCAACCCAGTCACTATTATATACCCTTCACTTTCAGTATTACAATGGTTGCTCCCAAGTCCCAGCATTACATCATGGATAATGCTGGAGAGATAGAGTCAGCAAATCAGTGAACACAGCCACACAGCAGCTAGTCCACACACAACATTTTCTTAACAGCATTGTGAGTGTACCATCACCACACAGACTGCAGTGGTTCAAGAAGAAGGTTCACCACCCCTTCTCAAGGGCAACTAAGGATTAGCAATAAATGGCTGCTTTGCTAGCGACGTCCATATCCTGAGAATGAATTAAGTGTCCCAGGTGGTATCAGATAACAATGTTCTGGCCTCCACCTGGAGTGTGTATTTTAGCAATTCATTGAGCTTACTTCGACAGCACTGCCCAGCCCCGTGACCTCTACCACCAAGAAAAACTAGAACAGCAAGACCATCTGAACAGAACTACCTCTACGTTCCCCTCCATGTCACACACCATCCCGACTTGGACATATATCGCGTTCCTTCATCGTCGCTGGGTCTAAATCCTGGAACTCCCTCCCTAACAGCACTCTGGGAGCATAAGAACATAAGAAATAGGAGCAGGAGAAGGCCTTACACTCCTTCCATCCTGCTCAGCCATTCAATAAGATCATGGCTATCATCAACTTCAACTCACTTTCCTGCCCGATCTATGTCCCTTGATTCCCCTAGACTCCAAAAATCTAAATCTCAGCCTTCAACATACTCAGAGACTCAGCATCCACAGCCCTCTGGGGCAGAGAATTCCAAAGATTCACAACCCTCTGAGAGAAGAAATTCCTCCTCATCTCCGTCCTAAATGGCCGACCCCTAAACCTGAGACTGTGCCGCCTAGTTCTAGACACTCCAGCCAGGGGAAACATCCTCTCAGCATCTACTCTGTCAATCCCCTCAGTGCCTTCACCATGTGGACTGCAACACTTCAAAAAGGCAGCTTACCAGCAGTTACTTGGGGCAACTAGGGATGGACAATAAATGCCAACATTGCTAATGTTGCTCACGTCCCAGGAACAAATATTGCTGCTCTTACAATTGTGAAAATGTCTGACAGTTGTAAAGTCACGATAATACCTCACAATTCTCATAAAAACTACAATTTATTGTTTTTGTATAGAAACAACAACTATTACCGATGACAGTTTAAAAGACATTGGGCTGGATTTTCAGTTGTCTATAGCCTCAGTTAGCAGCCAGAGGGGGCGTTAATGCAAACATTATAGCTCAGCGACTGGGCACGTAACTTTTAGCGCCCCGACGGAAAATTCATTAGCGGCTCACTGGGGGTGCAAACCATTAGTGCCTGGCTGCTGACGATCAGTGCGATCATGGCGTATTCCTGGTGCAGCGCCCACGCTTGTGCCCAGTCAGTAAATTCGGTGCATGTGCCTCATTGAGCTTCCGC
This sequence comes from Pristiophorus japonicus, assembly GCF_044704955.1. Lineage (NCBI taxonomy): Eukaryota > Metazoa > Chordata > Chondrichthyes > Pristiophoridae > Pristiophorus > Pristiophorus japonicus. The sequence continues at coordinate 65,434,321 of NC_091993.1, read as the reverse complement.
CAATAACAACGTCTGGAAAAACAGTCGGTACACACTTGCAGAGTCGTTAACTGGTGGCTACTTAAAGCAATGAGGAAGCGCTTCCCTCGGAGGTCACAGTCAGTGCAACGTTTACACACAGCACGGTGCGTGAGCCTCCCAGTTTGCAGCAACAGACAGAAATAACAGTACAGGTTGAAAACAAGTGCTTTTGCAAACTTTAATGGGTGCATTACTCTGCCCCGCGCCTTTAAGACTCGGTTTTTCCGGGATATGATTTGGAGTTCTGCGCATGCGCAATGGGTCCGCAAAATATACCGACCAAATGTTCGTTAGCGTCCCCCCAGCTCTGGTGTGCAACGGCTGATTTATCGCCCCGTCAGCTCTCCGACCGACTCTGATGAATTTCTGGACAGGAGCCGCAAACCTTTTCAAGGCGCTAAAAGTACCGCTCCACCTGGATTAACGCCGTAACAGAGACCCGACCGAATTTCTCCCTTTCTTTTCATTTCGGGGCTCTAAGTCTAAATACAGCTCAGACTGAAAGTCTCCTCTCTCAGCTGTCTATAAGGGTTTGACCTGAAATGAGTTGAGGCAGTGTCAACTCAGTTCCTAGTGGCATGGATCCATTGCGCAAACTGTCCATAATTCAGCTAAATGGTGCTAAATTGCAATCTTGCTCAGAGTCCATAATGGTGCTCGACATGGGAAGCAGAAATATATCGCTGTAGTATGGGTTGGTCTTCTGAGGCTGGAGATAAGGATCATCAATGGAGCTCATGTAGAAATATGCTTATTCTATATCTGCTACATCTGGTGTGGGAGTGCAGGATGTGGATACTGGGTGACCAAAGTGGAAAACTGTTCTATTTCAGCACGCCATTCCTTACCTTAATGAGCGTCCAAATTAACTCGCCTCTCCATGGGCAGCTATGTGAGAACTGAATGGTGGAGATAAGGGGGTGGAGTTAATATTGGGAATCAGAGATTCGATAGGTTGAGTAGAATCTACAAATGAGTAGATTGTGATTAGATCAGTGGTCATGGTGGGCTGAGTGATCCTGAAGTAGTCTATCTTTTCTTTTATTCTCATGTAAGCTATTTTAAAAAAAGTCAAACACGCACAAAACAGGAAGGTTTAGCAATCCACTTGTAAGCTCCTTTTTCACTTTAGCTGCACGGTGAACTTGTGATCGAAGGACACTTTTTACACATTGCCCGACTGGTTACATAATTTCTCCAAAGAACACAATGGCTAAACTCTTAATTGGAATGATTTCTGCTTCAGAACGTAGAATGTTTTATTATTCGTTTCAGTAACGCGCAATTGATGTCGGGCATTATTTGCAGTGATTATCGTGGTGATATAGCTGGAGTGTAATCCTGTGATCTTGGGTCGTCATGTACCTGTGTCATTCGGGCCATTCTGACTGCTGACTCCAGACAGGAGAGAGCTCACTCGCACAGGTTAAATGCAACCCCCGCACCCCTCCTGCCCGATCGCCCAGCCCAAGTTCCTTCCCCCCGCCCACGTTCCTACACCCAGCAGTTTCTCTGGAATGTGTAAATAAAACCGCCCTGCCTACATAATCAGTAACTTTGCAAAGTGTCATTCAGGCCGTTCTGACTGCTGACTCCACACAGGAGAGAGCTCACTCGCACAGGTTAAACACCGCCCCCCCCGCCCCCCACCCCGAGCACCCTTCCTGCCCCATTGCCCAGCCCAAGTTCCTGACCCCTCCCAGCCCAAGTTCCTGCCCCCTCCCCAGCCCAAGTTCCTGACCTGACCCACCCACATCCCCCGCCCTGCTGCTAATAATGTGGCATTGTGTGTGGGTCATGGATTGTTAACCGGTTTATTGGGTATGAAGTGAGTTGTGACAGTGTCGTGATTTCAGGATATCATCCACTCCAATGATGTCACTTCTCACACACGCATCAAGCTTTCCGAGAAATCAACCAGGTGTGGGGGAAGGAGAAGGTGAAAGGGTACGGGTGTAAAGGGGGTGTGGTTGGAAGAACGTGATCCGGCTTCCCTGAGTTCCCTCTTTCTCTTCCCTCCTATCCCCTCTCCCTCATTCCCTCTCTCCCCCAGTCTCTCTCTCTCTCTCTCTCTCTCCCTCTCTCTCCCTCTCTGCCCCACTCTCTCCCTCTCTGCCTGCCCTCTCACCCTCTCTGCCCCCCCTCTGTTTTTTTTGTCCCACTCTCTCTCCCTCTGCACCCCCTCTCTCTCCCTCTGCACCCCCTCTCTCTCTGCCCCCCATCTCTCACACTCTCTGACCTCTCTCTCTGCCCCAATCTCTCTCTCTGCCCCCCTCCCTCTCTGACCCCCTCTCTTTCTCTGCCCCACTCTCTCTCTCTCATCCAGCCTCTCTCATGCTCTCTCTCTCTCTCTCTCTCTGGCAGACAGCAGATACCAGCAGTAAAAGAAAGACAGACTTGGATTTATATAGCGGCTTTCATGACCACCGGACGTCACAAAACGCTTTACAGCCAATGAAGTACTGTACTTTTGGAGTGTAGTCACTGTTGTAATGTAGGAAACGGCAGCCAATTTGCACGCAAACAAGCTCCCACAAACAGTAATGTGAAAATGACCAGATGATCTGTTTTTTTGTTGTGTTCATTGAGGGATAAATATTGGCCAGGACACTGGGGCTAACTCCCCTGCTCTTCGAAATTGTGACATGGGACCTTTTACATCCACTTGAGAGAGCAGGCGGGGCCTTGGTTTAACGTCACATCTGAAAGACAGTGCAGCACTCCCTCAGTATTACACTGAAGTGTCAGCTTAGTGGGACTTGAACCCACAACCTGACTCAGAGGCAAGAGTGCTACCCACTGAGCCACAGCTGACACTGGTTCACGAGCATCTTGGTGATTAGCACAAATTGCAGGTGCACTGTTCTCTTCCTGTCCACAGCAAGGCCATACACCATAGCCTGCCTCCACCAGCTGGAGGTACAGATTTTTAGAAGCAAATTCTTGTCTCTGCAACCCAATCTTAATAGGTACTGAATTCCGGATAACTACTCATAACCAGTCTCCAGGTGATGCCTTCCAGCAGTTGTCATGCCAAGCTTGAGTTTCCTCATTATCTCACTTGCATCACACACATTTTGAATGTCTGCCTTAAGTGTGATGGAACGGCATAGGCATGACATTTTGCAATGTACCAGCTAACTTGATCTTAACATCCAAGCCCCGTGTTGCACACCAGGCTTATCCTCGACAACTACTTACTCCAAGTTGTCATGTGAGAGACATAACTGATGTGAGCGACCGATTGCAGACCTTGCTCTCTGCTACCGTTTTTCCTTTCTGCCACAGTTCCAATCAAAGCTAATCGCAGGCCATCTCTGCTCAGACCCTAAGCCTGTTTTCCGGTTGCTCACTTGATAAAGACACAGAACTGAAACATACAGACCAAGATACCAGGTTTGATAGTCTGTGCTTAGTCTACCCTTGGCTGGGGGTGGGGGGTGGGGGGGGTTGCCATTAAGAATATTACAATTGGGTTAGGGTTAGCAAATTAAGCCAGGGTCCCTGCTCCTGATATCTCTCCAGTACTCTATTAGAAAGTACCTGTATGGTACTGGGGTGAGGATGGCCCACACAAATCACCACCTTGGCTTGCACATGAAATATGGGTACTAAGGTGAAGTACCCAGAGGGCAAGTGGTGTCTGCAGGGCATGAGTTAGTGCTTTCAGGAGAGGAGGAGAGAAAATAAACTCACGACCAGAAGTAAAAGAGTACGTAATTCTGACTGAATCAGAGGCACTATGTTAAATCGTGATTGAGACCTGGAGGGAATTAAATAATAAAACCTAGGGTGTAGAATCAGAAAGAGCAGGAAGTGATATCACACATCACATCAAACTCAGCAGGGAGAAGGAAGGGGAAGCGAAGGAGAATTGCACAACAACCCTACCAAACCCCAGCCTGTCGATACAGTACCGATTCACTCCGGTGTTTCCACAATGTGGGATAGTGCCGAGTCTTGATGCACACACTATTTGAATACTGAGAGCAACCTGGGAATGCACTGCTAATTCACTCCCTTGTTTATATTAGCATGTGGGCGTCCTCTATGGTGAGTTTGGCACTGCAGTACTAATACACCCACTTCACAATTACTTAATTCTGGAAATTCATGCTGATATACATACTGTATAAAAACTGACAGACTTGGGAAAGCAGTACTAATACATGCAGTATAAAAATACCATCAGTGCTAATATTCGAAGTAACGCTTGAGCCTGAAAACTACATTAATACTTCTATATGCTGAATGGAATGAAGATTGGAACATTTTGTAACATTTTTCCCCACTGTAGACACTGACTTATGCTGGAGTATGATTATAAAGTTACCTCCAGCCCTCGGGTACCTTGCCCAAGTGGCCATTCTTCACTGAACCTAGACAGTGAATGTTTGCAAGCTATTGGACCATGGAGAGCATCTCAGCTGTGCCAGATCGTGTTCTTCCTCAATGTTTGTGCGTGCAGTTCCAGCATGAGTTGCTGGATAATGCTGTGTAGCTGATTTTCTTTCCCCCTCCCTAGCCCAGGGTGCTGAATGCAGTTGCCACACCTGCCAGTGCACTCCAACTGAGATCAGCCAATTCAGACTGGGAGTCACACCTGGAATTTGCCGGTCTGAACACTGCCCTTTTTTTTTAGCAACTGCCACATCAGGGACGCATTCTGTTTGTTTGATTACCGTTTCTCTCATTTATTTGACATTCTGAAGGTGAGTAAAAACAGGCAGCAGTTTTGAGAAGGGAACATTTTGAGAAATCCCTCCCTAATCCCAGAGGCAGCCAAGCTAAACATTAAGATAATTGACCCTGATTTTTTGGATTTGGAAGGTGACAATCTTGTATTCCAAATAAGCTTATGGCGCTGTAGATCCATCGAGTATTTGCTCGTGTATATTGTAGCAATACTGATTCCAATGAAAGTGGGGGTGAAGTCTAGGGTTATGATGCTGCTGCCTGAGAAAGCAGTGTACAGACACTATGTCCACCCTTGTATTAACAGCTAAGCCCATTTCCCAGTGAAAACTTGTTTAAGCCAAATTGGATACCAGTCGCAGTGGGTTAATTTAATGATGACTGTACTTAGCTGTACCTGGTTGGATGCAATTTATTTAACATGCTTAACAAACATAGCAGCCGTAAACGGTAAACACAGCAGCTTTAGCTAGCTAGCAGCTTAGCGAATGTGAACAGAGTAAACTGGTTGATACTGGACCACAGATAGCCAAACTATGTACTGCATGGTTCCCTTAATATCACTGGAAATAGTTATACTGGCTGTTATATATTTTCGTGCCATGGCCATTGCTACCAAGGGCAAACTTAGGCTGCAGCTTACTCAGCTGAATGAGGTTAGCAAATTGCAGGTAACAGAAGATATTCCAAGTACTGAAGTATACTGAGCCCCAGTGCTGCAGTCTGCATAAGGAGATAGAGCGGAGCTGTCCTGGGTAGCCTGTGCAACCTCAGGGAGGCCGCTGCACATTATGTGAAGCTTCGTATATAAATGTGTTCTCCAGCTTCGACTCTTGGTCTGTGTGGGCTAGCCACTTTCAGTCAGAGTAGTGGGAGTACTACAGTAGGCCGTAGTACTCCGAGGCTGAGATTGTGTTTGGGGGCGAGGGGGCGGGGCTAAAAATTGCTCCTATTCATTCTCTCTGCTTTCTCCTGTAGTGTAGGCTCTGAATGGAGCATTAGGCACAACTAGGATGCCACCTGTTGCTGAATAGCTCATTCACAATATACAGGCTCCTTACATAAAGAATGGCTACTTGGATTAGGTATAAAGGACCTCTGGAGAGATACTCTAGTGTTAGAGGCTTTAAAACAAACAGAACAATAAGCTGCACAAAGACAATGACTAATCCTCTAGCAGGTTGTACCGCTTCTAAATCTGGGCCAGTGGGCAATGAACTGCCCCGTTCACCTTTAACCTTTCAAAATTAGCCACGGATTATTCTGATTTTTAATTTTTGTTTGATCCAACATTTTCATCCCGAAGATGTATAGTCATATCATCGGTGGAAAAGCTTGTATTTCGCCATCACTTTCACACACCGTAAAAGGGAATATCTGTAATCTGCAGAGAACATCCAGTGGTCTCATGCTTTTACTAACTGAATACAAATTTGGATGCTTGGCCTGATGAGCATTACAGCAGTAATCTAAAATACTAAGAGCAACCACAAGGATGTCAGTATCCATCCGATCATTTAACACTTAGTTTTAATAGTGTTGTAGAGCTGACTTCTGATTTGTAACCTTTTTAACTGTTTTACTACTGAAATGGTTGGTGTGTATTCTTATAACTGTATTAAGTATTATTGTAAGGAAATGTCTAACAGGGTTGGCGTGGTGCTGAGTCTCTGTGTGAATACTCAATGCCATAAAGTGGGGACAAGTGCAGGTTCAACTCACTCAGGATCCAATCTGTGCTGCATCAAGTGTCTTTGAAAGTGACTATTAGAGAGTCGAATAGTGCCCGGGACACCCTAAAAGCTGGATTCAGACAGGATGCATTGGTGATCTCTGAGCAGTCCTGTGCAACTTACCTTGTGCCTGCAACGATGACAGGACAGGCGAATGAAGAAGAAAATAATAAATCTGCAAAAAAGGTGGGGGTGCGTGGGGAGGGGGAACTGAATTAAATGCTGGAAGCAGAAATTTTTAATCTCCAATTTATGTTTCAAAATATCAATACTGAATAGAGCCATTCCTGCTTGTGCATGGCACTGATATACTCACCATAGGCAGTCCTTCGAAATCAAGGAAGACTTGCTTCCACTCTAAAAATGATTTCTCAGGTGGCAGTACTGTCCAATATGGGAATTACAGTCTCTGTCACAGGTGGGATGGACAGGTGTTGAAGGAAAGGGTGGGTGGGGAGTCTGGTTTGCCGCACGCTCCTTCCGCTGCCTGTGCTTGTTTTCTGCATGCTCTCGGAGATGAGACTCGAGGTGCTCAGCGCCCTCCTGGATGCTCTTCCCCCACTTGGGGCGTTCTTTGGCCAAGGACTCCCAGGCCATACATCGGGAGCCTACTGATATACTATATTCTCTTAGACTCATGGTAAAAGTATTTCATGGACCAAGTTGTTTGAGACACTGTGGGCCCAGTGGCTTTTTTTTGTTGATTGGAGAGAGAAGTGTTTACTGAAAAAGACTTCTACAATTCCTCGATGGTTTAGTTGGTAACTTGCTGAGCCAAAGAAACTAGAAGGTCCCCAGGTACAACTGCTGGTCTGTAATGAGTTTGTTTATCGAAGCTGAGGTAATGGCAAGCCTCGGCACTGTAATTAGCCCCAGCACCTATGAGCAAATGACAGGCGCATAGAATCAACCAGAATTCCTACTCGTAGTCACTATCCATTGACCCTGCTGAAAATGTGTACGTTGAGTATCAAGTGAGGACATCTCTTTGCTAGATTGTGATGCTCCTTTGGTCACATAATGTGCATTCTCTGGCCTGGCGCAGGAGGAATGGCTACCCAGGAATGGTATTGGAGATTGTCTGGTGCCTGTGGAACCATGTTTCTGTATCTTCCAGAAAGGGAGGAATTAAGAATGACACTTTATTTTTAAAAAACTGTGGAGTAAAAAGCCAAATCTTTTATGAGAGCACAGTTCCAGTATGGTGCCTAGTTTGCTGTTGGCTGAGTACATTTGATGTGGTTTTCTGAATGATTACTTTTAAACTGGATAATGACTACATGGTTACATTTAAGGTTTTTGTAAGTTGCAGGCATGCACGATCCAGAAAGCTATAATCTTTCTCATTTCCAATTGAACATGCAGATGCAGAAGCCAGTGCTTCTATCAATTGCCATCTTAACACATTTTCAAAATGACAATTGCCAGTCTGTTAACTCCATTGATTACTTTTATATTGTACTTGTGACACATCAATAGCCAAATTTTGTATGTAAATGTCCAATAAATGGAAATTCTCGCTAATAAAATACTTTTAGTGCAGAGAAGCATTTATTATAACACGAGTACAGATTCACTACCAGTAGTGTAAGGAATTGTCCTGGTCCCTGAGCGGTGCTGTTTCATTGCACATGTTTGGGTTTTATTCCATGAGTTCATGCCCACAAGGAATCAAGTTGAGACTGTCTAAAGTCACTTTATGAAAACAGTTACAGCTAGCAAAAAGAAGAGACTTTTTTCATCCCATCATTATGGGCTAGAGGCAAAAGTGAAGTGCCTTCATCTCCTGAACCACCCAGTCCCCTGTTTGTTTCTGAGGTCATTTGGGTAGAGCACTTCATTACACTTCGGGGACCTAAATTCAAAATCACCTAAACTGTGAGGATTAAGGGGCCTGTTCTCAGGTTCTAACTGAGGCAGGTTTGGGGATTTTTCTTTCTAGATCCTAGTAATCCATGCATATGTTACAAAACTTAGCAAACATGAAGATTACTGGTGTAGAGGTTGAGGTTGGGGTTAGTATTCATTTGAACATTTGAAGGAGATTTATAGGGTATGACTATATTTCTGAGTATACGGGATACGCCTTTCATTTGCAAGTGTAATGGATTGTGCTCACTGTTCAAACTTGAAATACTGTCTTCACGTTGATTCTTGCTTTCAATTATTTTTCTGATTTTTGATTTCATGTCCCTCATTTGCTGAAAACAGGAATGCTGCTGGCTGAGGTGTACTCAGGTCAACACCAGCATTGCCATTCGACTGCAATCAGCTATCACGGGACTGGCTGAGAATAAACTTTGAAACATTCCTTATCATTTGGTTCAAATACCACACATTGTTGTGCATGTACCTAAGCCATCATGCTGCACTAAACCATAATGTGCACCATTTTAATCTTCTATAATTCTACCTCACTTTATTGTTCAGTTTATAAAAATGTTAGTACAGATGGTATAAACAGAAAACACATTAGGAGTCCATTGATACAATACATGCCTAAAATATAGATTAGAAATCATAATAGGAATGCAAGTTGGACAAATGTATTTAACTTATCCCTGATGACAACACTTTACTTCATTCAATGTTATACTTCATGTGCGAGTGCTTTCTCTTCTAATTTTCTCTCCTGGAGGCAACAATTCATTCTGGGTCTGGCTCCATGGGTACTGGAACACATTCTGCAGTGTGTTACAGAGCAGTGACATAGAAGGATTGCCATATTGATAAACAACAAGCTCAGAGCAGTTAATTAATATCCTGTCTATATCACAAGCTATTATTTTGAAACATGCTTCCCGTGTGTGTTTTGGATAACATAGCACAGTGGCTTTTCTTTATTCGATTCTTTTCCCCTCTCTCCAAGATGTTGATTCTTGCTGCATGCATTTGTACAGTGGCAGGCACTCTTTGACCACTCTTTGACATCAGGCTTCTGTTTATATACTGCATGCTTTGATGAGTCGTGGTGTTGTATAGAATGATTTCACAAGCAGCGATATCACCATTTATTTTTCCTGATATAACGATACAACTTTCCCCCCCTTTGTCTTATTTACTCAGATACACAATTTGTAGTATTCATGTGATTTCACCCCCCCCTCCCCCCCCCGAGACTTTCTGCATATTATGCCGCAAGAGGCTATTTATTGGAGTAGTTTCGTAATGCTTCTAGATCTTGATCGTTTTTATACTGGCTGGACTTTAAAAGGGGATTCTGCATTACGTTAAACTGATCCGTTGAAAGGGAAATGACAATTTATCATTAACCTGCTTAAATGCGGATTGGTCGTAGGACATAGAAACATAGAAACATAGAAAATAGGCCATTCAGCCCTTCTACCCTGCACCGCCATTCAATGAGTTCATGGCTGAACATGAAACTTCAGTACCCCCTCCCTGCTTTCACGCCATACCCCTTGATCCCCCGAGTAGTAAGGACTTCATCTAACTCCCTTTTGAATATATTTAGTGAATTGGCCTCAACTACTTTCTGTGGTAGAGAATTCCACAGGTTCACCACTCTCTGGGTGAAGAAGTTTCTCCTCATCTCGGTCCTAAATGGCTTACCCCTTATCCTTAGACTGTGACCCCTGGTTCTGGACTTCCCCAACATTGGGAACATTCTTCCTGCATCCAACCTGTCCAAACCCGTCAGAATTTTAAACGTTTCTATGAGGTCCCCTCTCACTCTTCTGAACTCCAGTGAATACAAGCCCAGTTGATCCAGTCTTTCTTGATAGGTCAGTCCCACCATCCCGGGAATCAGTCTGGTGAATCTTCGCTGCACTCCCTCAATAGCAAGAATGTCCTTCCTCAAGTTAGGAGACCAAAACTGTACACAATACTCCAGGTGTGGCCTCACCAAGGCCTTGTACAACTGTAGCAACACCTCCCTGCCCCTGTATTCAAATCCCCTCGCTATGAAGGCCAACATGCCATTTGCTTTCTTAACCGCCTGCTGTACCTGCATGCCAACCTTCAATGACTGATGTACCGTGACACCCAGGTCTCGTTGCACCTCCCCTTTTCCTAATCTGTCACCATTCAGATAATAGTCTGTCTCTCTGCTTTTACCACCAAAGTGGATAACCTCACATTTATCCACATTATACTTCATCTGCCACGCATTTGCCCACTCACCTAACCTATCCAAGTCACTCTGCAGCCTCATAGCATCCTCCTCGCAGCTCACACTGCCACCCAACTTAGTGTCATCCGCAAATTTGGAGATACTACATTTAATCCCTCGTCTAAATCATTAATGTACAATGTAAACAGCTGGGGCCCCAGCACAGAACCTTGCGGTACCCCACTAGTCACTGCCTGCCATTCTGAAAAGTACCCATTTACTCCTACTCTTTGCTTCCTGTCTGACAACCAGTTCTCAATCCACGTCAGCACACTACTCCCAATCCCATGTGCTTTAACTTTGCATATTAATCTCCTGTGTGGGACCTTGTCGAAAGCCTTCTGAAAGTCCAAATATACCACATCAACTGGTTCTCCTTTGTCCACTTTACTGGAAACATCCTCAAAAAATTCTAGAAGATTTGTCAAGCATGATCTCCCTTTCCCAAATCCATGCTGACTTGGACCTATCATGTCACCATTTTCCAAATGCGCTGCTATGACATCCTTAATAATTGATTCCATCATTTTACCCACTACTGAGGTCAGGCTGACCGGTCTATAATTCCCTGCTTTCTCTCTCCCTCCTTTTTTAAAAAGTGGGGTTACATTGGCTACCCTCCACTCCATAGGAACTGATCCAGAGTCAATGGAATGTTGGAAAATGACTGTCAATGCATCTGCTATTTCCAAGGCCACCTCCTTAAGTACTCTGGGATGCAGTCCATCAGGCCCTGGGGATTTATCGGCCTTCAATCCCATCAATTTCCCCAACACAATTTCCCGACTAATAAAGATTTCCCTCAGTTCCTCCTCCTTACTAGACCCTCTGACCCCTTTTATATCCGGAAGGTTGTTTGTGTCCTCCTTAGTGAATACTGAACCAAAATACTTGTTCAATTGGTCTGCCATTTCTTTGTTCCCCGTTATGACTTCCCCTGATTCTGACTGCAGGGGACCTACGTTTGTCTTTACTAACCTTTTTCTCTTTACATACCTATAGAAACTTTTGCAATCCGCCTTAATGTTTCCTGCAAGCTTCTTCTCGTACTCCATTTTCCCTGCCCTAATCAAACCCTTTGTCCTCCTCTGCTGAGTTCTAAATTTCTCCCAGTCCCCAGGTTCGCTGCTATTTCTGGCCAATTTGTATGCCACTTCCTTGGCTTTAATACTATCCCTGATTTCCCTAGATAGCCACGGTTGAGCCACCTTCCCTTTTTTATTTTTACGCCAGACAGGAATGTACAATTGTTGTAATTCATCCATGCGGTCTCTAAATGTCTGCCATTGCCCATCCACAGTCAACCCCTTAAGTATCATTCGCCAATCTATCTTAGCCAATTCATGCCTCATACCTTCAAAGTTACCCTTCTTTAAGTTCTGGACCATGATCTCTGAATTAACTGTTTCATTCTCCATCCTAATGCAGAATTCCACCATATTATGGTCACTCTTCCCCAAGGGGCCTCGCACAATGAGACTGCTAATTAATCCTCTCTCATTACACAACACCCAGTCTAAGATGGCCTCCCCCCTAGTTGGTTCCTCGACATATTGGTCTAGAAAACCATCCCTTATGCACTCCAGGAAATCCTCCTCCACCGTATTGCTTCCAGTTTGGCTAGCCCAATCTATGTGCATATTAAAGTCACCCATTATAACTGCTGCACCTTTATTGCATGCACTCCTAATTTCCTGTTTGATGCCCTCCCCAACATCACTACTACTGTTTGGAGGTCTGTACACAACTCCCACTAACGTTTTTTGCCCTTTAGTGTTCTGCAGCTCTACCCATATAGATTCCACATCATCCAAGCTAATGTCTTTCCTAACTATTGCATTAATCTCCTCTTTAACCAGCAATGCTACCCCACCTCCTTTTCCTTTTATTCTATCCTTCCTGAATGTTGAATACCCCTGGATGTTGAGTTCCCAGCCCTGATCATCCTGGAGCCACGTCTCCGTAATCCCAATCACATCATATTTGCTAACATCTATTTGCACAGTTAATTCATCTACCTTATTGCGGATACTCCTTGCATTAAGACACAAAGCTTCAGGCTTGTTTTTTTAACACCCTGCAAAGCTATGCACTGAAAATTATGATTTATGATGGTTGTATTAACCAATTTTGTAGAATAGGTACACCTACACTATGGTATCTCAAATCTGCACATCATCATGGTGATCTACCTATTATTTATATATTAGAACACTCATCATGATTTCATGAGTTACGGCACCACCCAATATTCTGAGCCCATACAGAAAATCTCAGATTTGATTCCCAATCTTTGCTGAGTTGACTAGTCTTCGCTGTGCAACAGGAAATAAGTACAATATGCATACAAATAAGTAGTTGAGATTTTTTTTTAAATTGTAACATACACCTTGTTATGCTTTGTAAGGTTCTCCGAGGATACTTTCTAATAAGAAGTTGTACTTATTAGTCATTAAGCCGCCCTAAGGTCTTGTTGCAGAACTTTGTGGCCATGTGCAGTGACATCCACGTAACCTACTTCGAGTATGTGGGAGAAACCTCTACTTAGGCAGTGTGGTTTCCAGACATTGATCGCCATGGTGATTTGCAGATTTGAGATACCATAGTGTATGATCTTTTACAATATTATATTTAAAGGACATCCTGTGGTCATTTGGTGTGTTTGTTGCCACTTGAATGTAGCTCATTGGAAAGCAGCACTATGCCCAAGCTCCCAAATGACTTTTTGCGGTCATAGGCGGTCCCTCGAACGAGGATGACTTGCTTCCATGAGAGATCACAGATGTTTCAATGAAGGACCCGATGTTCCAGTCCTGAACTCCAGTTGAGGGGGTGTAAGATGCCTATGCGTGGATTTTTTTAACGTGTGGTGACCGTTGTATACCAGCCACCACATGGGCTTGACAGAGCTAGGTCTTTATCCAGTGGCAAGGGTTTTCAGTTGTCTATAGCCTCAGTTAGCAGCCAGAGGGGGCGTTAATGCAAACATTATAGCTCAGCGACTGGGCACGCAACTTTTAGCGCCCCGACGGAAAATTCATTAGCGGCTCACTGGGGGTGCAAACCATTAGTGCCTGGCTGCTGACGATCAGTGCGATCATGGCGTATTCCTGGTGCAGCGCCCACGCTTGTGCCCAGTCAGTAAATTCGGTGCATGTGCCTCATTGAGCTTCCGCCAATAACAACGTCTGGAAAAACAGTCGGTACACACTTGCAGAGTCGTTAACTGGTGGCTACTTAAAGCAATGAGGAAGCGCTTCCCTCGGAGGTCACAGTCAGTGCAATGTTTACACACAGCACGGTGCGTGAGCCTCCCAGTTTGCAGCAACAGACAGAAATAACAGTACAGGTTGAAAACAAGTGCTTTTGAAAACTTTAATGGGTGCATTACTCTGCCGCGCCTTTAAGACTCGGTTTTTCCGGGATATGATTTGGAGTTCTGCGCAGGCGCAATGGGTCCGCAAAATATACCGACCAAATGTTCGTTAGCGTCCCCCCAGCTCTGGTGTGCAACGGCTGATTTATCGCCCCGTCAGCTCTGCGACCGACTCTGACGAATTTCTGGACAGGAGGCGCAAACCTTTTCAAGGCGCTAAAAGTACCGCTCCACCTGGATTAACGCCGTAACAGAGGCCCGACCGAATTTCTCCCTTTCTTTTCATTTCGGGGCTCTGAGTCTAAATACAGCTCAGACTGAAAGTCTCCTCTCTCAGCTGTCTATAAGGGTTTGACCTGAAATGAGTTGAGGCAGTGTCAACTCAGTTCCTAATGGCATGGATCCATTGCACAAACTGTCCATAATTCAGCTAAATGGTGCTAAATTGCAATCTTGCTCAGAGTCCATAATGGTGCTCGACATGGGAAGCAGAAATATATCGCTGCAGTATGGGTTGGTCTTCTGAGGCTGGAGGTAAGGATCATCAATGGAGCTCATGTAGAAATATGCTTATTCTATATCTGCTACATCTGGTGTGGGAGTGCAGGATGTGGATACTGGGTGACCAAAGTGGAAAACTGTTCTATTTCAGCACGCCATTCCTTACCTTAATGAGCGTCCAAATTAACTCACCTCTCCATGGGCAGCTATGTGAGAACTGAATGGTGGAGATAAGGGGATGGAGTTAATATTGGGAATCAGAGATTAGATCGGTTGGGTCGAATCTACAAATGAGTAGATTGTGATTAGATCAGTGGTCATGGTGGGCTGAGTGATCCTGAAGTAGTCTATCTTTTCTTTTATTCTCATGTAAGCTATTTTTTAAAAAAAAAGTAAAACACGCACAAAACAGGAAGGTTTAGCAATCCACTTGTAAGCTCCTTTTTCACTTTAGCTGCACGGTGAACTTGTGATCGAAGGACACTTTTTACACATTGCCCGACTGGTTACATAATTTCTCCAAAGAACACAATGGCTAAACTCTTAATTGGAATGATTTCTGCTTCAGAACGTAGAATGTTTTATTATTCGTTTCAGTAACGCGCAATTGATGTCGGGCATTATTTGCAGTGATTATCGTGGTGATATAGCTGGAGTGTAATCCTGTGATCTTGGGTCGTCATGTACCTGTGTCATTCGGGCCATTCTGACTGCTGACTCCAGACAGGAGAGAGCTCACTCGCACAGGTTAAATGCAACCCCCGCACCCCTCCTGCCCGATCGCCCAGCCCAAGTTCCTTCCTCCCCCCCCCCCCCCGCAACCCACATACCCCTCCTGCCCCGCCCCCCAGCCCAAGTTCCTTCCCCCCGCCCACGTTCCTACACCCAGCAGTTTCTCTGGAATGTGTAAATAAAACCGCCCTGCCTACATAATCAGTAACTTTGCAAAGTGTCATTCAGGCCGTTCTGACTGCTGACTCCACACAGGAGAGAGCTCACTCGCACAGGTTAAACACCGCCCCCCCCACCCCGAGCACCCTTCCTGCCCCATTGCCCAGCCCAAGTTCCTGCCCACCCCTCCCAGCCCAAGTTCCTGACCCCTCCCAGCCCAAGTTCCTGACCACTCCCAGCCCAAGTTTCTGCCCAGCCCCCAGCCCAAGTTCCTGACCACTCCCAGCCCAAGTTCCTGACCACTCCCAGCCCAAGTTCCTGCCCAGCCCCCAGCCCAAGTTCCTGCCCAGCCCCCAGCCCAAGTTCCTGCCCAGCCCCCAGCCCAAGTTCCTGCCCAGCCCCCAGCCCAAGTTCCTGCCCAGCCCCCAGCCCAAGTTCCTGCCCAGCCCCCAGCCCAAGTTCCTGCCCAGCCCCCAGCCCAAGTTCCTGCCCAGCCCCCAGCCCAAGTTCCTGCCCAGCACCCAGCCCAAGTTCCTGCCCAGCCCCCAGCCCAAGTTCCTGCCCAGCCCCCAGCCCAAGTTCCTGCCCAGCCCCCAGCCCAAGTTCCTGACCACTCCCAGCCCAAGTTCCTGCCCAGCCCCCAGCCCAAGTTCCTGACCCCTCCCCAGCCCAAGTTCCTCCCCAGCCCCCAGCCCAAGTTCCTGACCTGACCCACCCACATCCCCCGCCCTGCTGCCAATAATGTGGCATTGTGTGTGGGTCATGGATTGTTAACCGGTTTATTGGGTATGAAGTGAGTTGTGACAGTGTCGTGATTTCAGGATATCATCCACTCCACTTCTCACACACGCATCAAGCTTTCCGAGAAATCAACCAGGTGTGGGGGAAGGAGAAGGTGAAAGGGTACGGGTGTAAAGGGGGTGTGGTTGGAAGAACGTGATCCGGCTTCCCTGAGTTCCCTCTTTCTCTCCCCTCCTATCCCCTCTCCCTCATTCCCTTGCTCCCCCAGTCTCTCTCTCTCTTTCCCTCTCTCCCCCAGTCTCTCTCTCTCTTTCCCTCTCTGCCCCACTCTCTCCCTCTCTGCCTGCCCTCTCACCCTCTCTGCCCCCCCTCTGTTTTTTTGTCCCACTCTCTCTCTCTCTGCACCCCCTCTCTCTCTGCCCCCCATCTCTCACCCTCTCTGACCTCTCTCTCTGCCCCAATCTCTCTCTCTGCCCCCCTCCCTCCCTCTCTGACCCCCTCTCTTTCTCTGCCCCACTCTCTCTCTCACCCAGCCTCTCTCACGCGCTCTCTCTCTCTCTCTCTCTCTCTCTCTCCCTCTCTGCCCCACTCTCTCTCCCTCTCTGCCCCACTCTCTCTCCCTCTCTGCCCCACTCTCTCTCCCTCTCTGCCCCACTCTCTCTCCCTCTCTGCCCCACTCTCTCTCCCTCTCTGCCTCACTCTCTCTCCCTCTCTGCCCCACTCTCTCTCCCTCTCTGCCCCACTCTCTCACCCTCTCTGTCCCCTCTCTCTCTCCCCTAGTCTCTCTCTCTCTCTCTCCCCCTCTCTCTCTCTCTCTCTCTCTCTCTCTCTCTCTCTCTCTCTCTCTCTCTCTCTCTCTCTGCCTCTCTCCCCCCTCTCTGACCCCCTCTCTCTCTCTCTCTCTCTGCCCCGCTCTCTCTCTCCCTCTCTTCCACCCCACTCTCTCTCTCTGCCCCTCTCTCTCTCTCTCTCTCTCTCTCTCTCTGCTCTCCCCCAGTCTTTCCCTCTGCCCCCCCTCTCTCTCTCTTGCTCTGTCCCACTCTCTCTCTCTGTCCCACTCTCTTTCTCTGTCCCACTTTCTCTTCCTCTCTGCCCCCCACTCTCTCTCTCTCCCTCTCTCTGTCCCACTCTCTCCCTCTCTGCCCCTCTCTCCCTCTCTCTCTCTCTCTTTCTCTGTCTCTGCCCCATCCCCTCCCTTTCCCCCAGTCTCTCTCTCTCTCCCACCTCTGATGTTTTCTCTCCCACAGAAGGCCGTGAAAATGTTTGTATAGATAATTGTTAAGTCCTGAGTCTAATGTACTGACTTACACGAGACACATGCTGAAGTCAAGGTCACTCGGGACCTGCACCTTTAATTCTAGCTCTCCAGTGCTGCACTTGCCTGAGATCTCCCTTTATAGACCACAGTGGGACAGGTATGGTGTGTCTCCTGCAAGTGCACCCCTGGTGGTAAGGTATGCTTATTGTTACAGGTCATATCCAGTTCCAGTCATGTATAGCATGGTAAGATACAGTTATATACAGTAATGTGAGATACATGACAATAATCACAGTGATATTTTAGGCAAAAGCCGGAGAAGCAGTTCCAGCGGCACTGAGCTCCACACGGTTCGGCCCCCCCACTCCTGCAGCTTCCCTCTGTCACACTGCGCATACGTAACCAGATCAAGCACGCATGCGCAGAAGGACACAATAAAGTTGTTGCAAATAACCTCTCTGGGCAGGTTGCAGGTTTAAGAACATAAGAACATAATAATTAGGAACAGGAGTAGGCCATCTAGCCCCTTGAGCCTGCTCCGCCATTCAACAAGATCATGGCTGATCTGGCCGTGGACTCAGCTCCACTTACCCGCCCACTCCCTGTAACCCTTAATTCCCTTATTGGTTAAAAATCTATCTATCTGTGACTTGAATACATTCAATGAGCTAGCCTCAACTGCTTCCTTGGGCAGAGAATTCCACAGATTCACAACCTTCTGGGAGAAGAAATTTCTTCTCAACTCGGTTTTAAATTGGCTCCCCCGTATTTTGAGGCTGTGCCCCCTAGTTCTAGTCTCCCCGACCAGTGGAAACAACCTCTCTGCCTCTATCTTGTCTATCCCTTTCATTATTTTAAATGTTTCAAGAAGATCACCCCTCATCCTTCTGAACTCCAACGAGTAAAGACCCAGTCTACTCAATCTATCATCATAAGGTAACCCCCTCATCTCTGGAATCAGCCGAGTGAATCGTCTCTGTACCCCCTCCAAAGCTAGTATATCCTTCCTTAAGTAAGGTGACCAAAACTGCACACAGTACTCCAGGTGCGGCCTCACCAATATCCTATACAGTTGCAGAAGGACCTCCCTGCTTTTGTACTCCATCCCTCTCGCAATGAAGGCCAACATTCCATTCGCCTTCCTGATTACCTGCTGCATCTGCAAACTAACTTTTTGGGATTCATGCACAAGGACCCCCAGGTCCCTCTGCACCACAGCATGTTGTAATTTCTCCCCATTCAAATAATATTCGCTTTTACTGTTTTTTTTCCCCCAAGGTGGATGACCTCACACTTTCCGACATTGTATTCCATCCGCCAAACCTTAGCCCATTCGCTTAACCTATCTAAATCTCTTTGCAGCCTCTCTCTGTCCTCTACACAACCCGCTTTCCCACTAATCTTTGTGTCATCTGCAAATTTTGTTACACTACACTCTGTCCCCTCTTCAAGGTCATCTATGTATATTGTAAACAGTTGTGGTCCCAGCACCGATCCCTGTGGCAGACCACTAACCACCAATTTCCAACCCGAAAAGGACCCGTTTATCCCGACTCCCTGCTTTCTGTAAGCTAGCCAATTCTCGATCCATGCGAATACATTTCCTCTGACTCCGCGTACCTTTATCTTCTGCAGTAACCTTTTGTGTGACACCTTATCGAATGCTTTTTGAAAATCTAAATACACCACATCCATCGGTACACCTCTATCCACCATGCTCGTTATATTCTCAAAGAATTCCAGAAAATTAGTTAAACATGATTTCCCCTTTATGAATCCATGCTGCGTCTGCTTGATTGCGCTATTCCTATCTAGATGTCCCGCTATTTCTTCCTTAATGATAACTTCAAGCATTTTCCCCACTACAGATGTTAAACTAACCGGCCTATAGTTACCTGCCTTTTGACTGCCCCCTTTTTTAAACAGAGGTGTTACATTAGCTGCTTTCCAATCCGCTGGTACCTCCCCAGAGCCCAGAGAATTTTGGTAGATTATAACGAATGCATCGGCTATAACTTCTGCCATCTCTTTTAATACCCTAGGATGCATTTCATCAGGACCAGGAGACTTGTCTATCTTGAGTCCCATTAGCCTGTCCAGCACTACCCCCTTAGTGATAGTGATTGTCTCAAGGTCCTCCCTTCCCACATTCCTGTGACCAGCAATTTTTGGTATGCTTTTTGTGTCTTCCACTGTGAAGACGGAAGCAAAATAATTGTTTAAGGTCTCAGCCATTTCCACATTTCCCATTATTAAATCCCCCTTCTCATCTTCTAAGGGACTAACATTTAGTTTAGTCACTCTTTTCCATTTTATATATCTGTAAAAGCTTTTACTATCCGTTTTTATGTTTTGCGCAAGTTTACCTTCGTAATCGATCGTTCCTTTCTTTATTGCTTTCTTAGTCATTCTTTGCTGTCGTTTAAAATTTTCCCAATCTTCTAGTTTCCCACTAACCTTGGCCACCTTACACGCATTGGTTTTTAATTTGATACTCTCCTTTATTTCCTTGGTTATCCACGGCTGGTTATCCCTTCTCTTACCGCCCTTCTTTTTCACTGGAATATATTTTTGTTGAGCACTACGAAAGAGCTCCTTAAAAGTCCTCCACTGTTCCTCAATTGTGCCACCGTTTACTCTGTGTTTCCAGTCTTCTTTAGCCAACTCTGCCCTCATCCCACTGTAGTCCCCTTTGTTTAAGACACTACTTCCTCACCCTCAATCTGTATTACAAATTCAACCATACTGTGATCACTCATTCCGAGAGGATCTTTTATGAGGAGATCGTTTATTATTCCTGTCTCATTACACAGGACCAGATCTAAAATCGCTTGCTCCCTTGTAGGTTCTGTAACATACTGTTCTAAGAAACAATCCTGTATGCATTCTCTGAATTCCTCCTCCAGGCTACCCCGTGCGATTTGATTTGAGCAATCGATATGTAGGTTAAAATCCCCCATGATTACTGCCGTTCCTTTTTCACATGCCTCCATTATTCCCTTGATTATTGCCCGCCCCACCGTGAAGTTATTATTTGGGGGCCTATAAACTACACCCACCAGTGACTTTTTCCAGTTACTATCTCTAATCTCCACCCACAATGATTCAACATTTTGTTCATTAGAGCCAATATCGTCTCTCACAACTACCCTGATATCATCCTTTATTAACAGAGCTACCCCACCTCCTTTCCCTTCTTGTCTATCTTTCTGAATCGTCAGATACTCCTGTATGTTTAATTCCCAGTCTTGGCCACCCTGCAACCACGTTTCTGTAATGGCCACCAAATCATACCCATTTGTAATGATTTGTGCCGTCAACTCATTTACTTTAATCCGAATGCTGTGTGCATTTAGGTAGAGTGTTTTAATACTAGTTTTTAAACCATGATTTTTAGTTTTGACCCCTCCTGCAGCCCCTTTATATTCAGTGGCCCTTTTTGTTTTTTGCCTTGGGTTTCTCTGCCCTCCACTTTTACTCATCTCCTTTCTGTCTTTTGCTTTTGTCTCCTTTTTGTTTCCCTCTGTCTCCCTGCATTGGTTCCCATCCCCCTGCCATATTAATTTAACTCCTCCCCAACAGCACTAGCAAACACTCCCCCGAGGACATTGGTTCCGGTTCTGCACAGGTGCAGACCGTCCGGTTTGTACTGGTCCCAACCCCTCCCCAGAACCGGTTCCAATGCCCCAGGAATTTGAATCCATCCCTGCTGCACCATTGCTTAAGCCACGTATTCATTTGAGCTATCCTGCGATTCCTACTCTGACTAGCACGTGCAGAGACAATGGCCCAAAAATCCCGGTCGAGTTCTCCCCATGTGCAAATTACTGAAAAAAGGAAAAAAAATGTGCATTTACCTAAAGGTGCTGCACCCACTCGCGATCCCAATCCTGAGGCCTTCACTCCCTGCGCATTGGAGCGCGTGCACCTTGGGACATGCGCATGCTGGAGCTGGAGTCACATGGCTCTGGGCAGCCAATCAAGGTACAGTATTTTCTCATTCCTAATAATGGGAACTCCGTAAGTTGGAATTCCCATTATTATGAATGAGAACCCCCCACCCCCGCCAACATACAAAACACTAATAAAAAAAATAGAAAAATACACCACATATTTAAGATTCGTTGAAATGAAAGTTATTATAAAAAAATATATTTTCCAGACTTTTGTTAGTTTTTTTAATTATGCCTTGAAATAAACTTACCGTAGTGGGGAGGGTTTCTAACAATAAAATATGACTTCATATGTGTTTATTTAATTTAATTTTATTGTCTTTATGTATGTTTTTAAACACTTGGCCGTTAAAAGTAGGCTATGCGCCTGCTTTTTCAGACACAAGATTTTTGAGGACATTTGCTGAGCAAGATATTCGTAAATATCGGAAATCTTGCCCTGCAAGTGTCCTTGCTCCCGATCTGCGGATGATCTGTCAAGCCAGAAACTTGACAGATCGGAAAAGCCGGTTTTCAGCGCATGTGCCTTGCGCGCCGAAAACCAGCTTTTCCGATGCCTTTCCGGATCCGTAGGAACTTCGTACGGACCCGGGACATCGGAATTTCAGGCTCAGTGCATCAGCAAGGCCAGAATGGAATGGTTTATGTAAATGATCAGACATTCCTTGGTGTTGACATTGCAAACATCCCAAATATGGTTTGATCTTCAATAGTAGATTAAAACCGCCCATTCTACAAGGGTTTTTGGGGCCACATGCGACGTGAGAACAAGGCGGCATATTCTCTCAAGAAGACAGAACTTGATCAATCCTTTGATTTGACTTATACTCGCTAGAAAAAGGTTGTGTGGGAAGCTATTGCCTTCTTTTGGGTAAAAACGTACCTGGTTTTTGCCTCTCCCAGGGGATCGCATGGCTCCAGTTGGGGTGGAGTGCAGAATGTTTTAGTGTAAGGGGTGTCGCAGTTGTGTGAGGCGGACTGGTTGAGCCAAAAACGTTAGTGGGAGTTGTGTACAGATCTCCAAACAGTAGTAGTGATGTTGGGGAGGGCATCAAACAGGAAATTAGGGGTGCATGCAGTTATAATGGGTGACTTTAATATGCACATAGATTGGGCTAACCAAACTGGAAGCAATACGGTGGAGGAGGATTTCCTGGAGTGCATAAGGGATGGTTTTCTAGACCAATATGTCGAGGAACCAACTAGGGGGGAGGCCATCTTCGACTGGGTGTTGTGTAATGAGAGAGGATTAATTAGTAATCTCGTTGTGCGAGGCCCCTTGGGGAAGAGTGACCATAATATGGTGGAATTCTGCATTAGGATGGAGAATGAAACAGTTAATTCAGAGACCATGGGCCCAAGTTTCCACATGATTTGCGCCTGATTTTTTGGAGCAACTGGTGGAGAACGGACTATCTTAGAAACCGCAATTCTCCACATTTTTTTTTCTGCAGTTCTAGTCAGGTAGAACAGTTCTACTTTGGAACAGAATTTTTTCTTCAAAAGGGGGCATGTCCGGCCACTGACGCCTGGTTTCAAAGTTTCCACAGTGAAAACGTACTCCAAACTAAAGTAGAATGGAGCATGTGAAGATTTTTGTAGAACTGAAAAAACCTGTTCTACACATTAAAAAATCAGGCGCAGGTTACAAATTAGGCGTCCAGAACGAGGTGGGGGCGGGGGGTGGGGGGAAGGGAAGTCATTAAATTCTACAATCAATCCTTATTTATACTTCTACAAATATTATACAAATAAATCCAACCTGAATAAACATTTATAAGCAAAGAAAAGATTAAATAAACCATCTTCCTACCTGTGTGAAAGTGCTTCAGCCATCGTTCATTCCCGCGGGGGATGGGGAAGGAAACCGCCATTTGTTGCCGTGGAGGGGAAGGAGACAGCCGTTTGTTGCCGCGGCGGGGAGGGAGGGGAAGGAGACAGCGGCTTGTTGCCGTGGAGGGGAGGGAGGGGAAGGAGACAGCGGATTGTTGCCGTGGAGGGGAGGGAGGGGGAGGAAACCGCCGTTTGTTGCCGTGGAGGGAAGGGGGGGGAAGGAGACAGCGGTTTGTTGCCGCCGCGGAGGGAAGGGAGGAGAAGGAGACAGCGGTTTGTTGCCATGGAGGGGAGGGAGGGGAAGCAGACAGCGGCTTGTTGCCGTGGAGGGGAGGGAGGGGAAGGACACAGCGGTTTGTTGCCGTGGAGGGGAGGGAGGGGAAGGACACAGCGGTTTGTTGCCGCCGCGGAGGGGAGGGAGGGGAAGGAGACCGTGAGAAGTGTAGCCTCAGTGCTGATGTGCTGATGGCAATGTGCTTTTATTAAAAAATGTTCAAAAATTAAACAGCTACAAAGAATTACAAAAATGGCCAAGTGCCAATGTTTCCTTCACACTGCGCGTGCGCGAACGCTCCAACGCGCACGTGCAGCGTTGCCGGCAGGAAAAAAACTAATTTAAATAGTACCCGCCCCCTCCCACTTACAAAATCGGCGCAAGTGTAGGCTCCGCCCCCCTGGGCGCCGCGCCAAACAGACAAGGAGCTGCAAAGCGCTCGAGAATAGCGTGTTTTTTTTCTGGCGCCGTTTTAGGCGCGAAAAACGGGCACCAGCTCGGAGGGGCGCCCGTTTTTTATCCTGTGGAAACTTGGGCCCCATGGTCCAGAAATTAAAGAAGGGTAACTTTGAAGGTATGAGGCGTGAATTGGCTAAGATAGATTGGCGAATGATACTTAAGGGGTTGACTGTGGATGGGCAATGGCAGACATTTAGAGACCGCATGGATGAACTACAACAATTGTACATTCCTGTCTGGCGTAAAAATAAAAAAGGGAAGGTGGCTCAACCGTGGCTATCTAGGGAAATCAGGGATAGTATTAAAGCCAAGGAAGTGGCATACAAATTGGCCAGAAATAGCAGCGAACTCGGGGACTGGGAGAAATTTAGAACTCAGCAGAGGAGGACAAAGGGTTTGATTAGGGCAGGGAAAATATAGTACGAGAGGAAGCTTGCAGGGAACATTAAGACGGATTGCAAAAGTTTCTATAGATATGTAAAGAGAAAAAGGTTAGTAAAGACAAATGTAGGTCCCCTGCAGTCAGAATCAGGGGAAGTCATAACGGGGAACAAAGAAATGGCGTACCAATTGAACAAGTACTTTGGTTCGGTATTCACTAAGGAGGACACAAACAACCTTCCGGATATAAAAGGGGTCAGAGGGTCTAGTAAGGAGGAGGAACTGAGGGAAATCTTTATTAGTCGGGAAATTGTGTTGGGGAAATTGATGGGATTGAAGGCCGATAAATCCCCAGGGCCTGATGGACTGCATCCCAGAGTACTTAAGGAGGTGGCCTTGGAAATAGCGGATGCATTGACAGTCATTTTCCAACATTCCATTGACTCTGGATCAGTTCCTATCGAGTGGAGGGTAGCCAATGTAACCCCACTTTTTAAAAAAGGAGGGAGAGAGAAAGCAGGGAATTATAGACCGGTCAGCCTGACCTCAGTAGTGGGTAAAATGATGGAATCAATTATTAAGGATGTCATAGCAGTGCATTTGGAAAGAGGTGACATGATAGGTACAAGTCAACATGGATTTGTGAAAGGGAAATCAGGTTGACAAATCTTCTGGAATTTTTTGAGGATGTTTCCAGTAGAGTGGACAAGGGAGAACCAGTTGAT
This sequence comes from Pristiophorus japonicus, assembly GCF_044704955.1. Lineage (NCBI taxonomy): Eukaryota > Metazoa > Chordata > Chondrichthyes > Pristiophoridae > Pristiophorus > Pristiophorus japonicus. The sequence continues at coordinate 65,409,345 of NC_091993.1, read as the reverse complement.
GTGGTGTATTTGGACTTTCAGAAGGCTTTCGACAAGGTCCCACACAAGAGATTAATGTGCAAAGTTAAAGCACATGGGATTGGGGGTAGTGTGCTGACATGGATTGAGAACTGGTTGTCAGACAGGAAGCAAAGAGTAGGAGTAAATGGGTACTTTTCAGAATGGCAGGCAGTGACTAATGGGGTACCACAAGGTTCTGTGCTGGGGCCCCAGCTGTTTACATTGTACATTAATGATTTAGACGAGGGGATTAAATGTAGTATCTCCAAATTTGCAGATGACACTAAGTTGGGTGGCAGTGTGAGCTGCGAGGAGGATGCTATGAGGCTGCAGAGTGACTTGGATAGGTTAGGTGAGTGGGCAAATGCATGGCAGATGAAGTATAATGTGGATAAATGTGAGGTTATCCACTTTGGTGGTAAAAACAGAGAGACAGACTATTATCTGAATGGTGACAGATTAGGAAAAGGGGAGGTGCAATGAGACCTGGGTGTCATGGTACATCAGTCATTGAAGGTTGGCATGCAGGTACAGCAGGCGGTTAAGAAAGCAAATGGCATGTTGGCCTTCATAGCGAGGGGATTTGAGTACAGGGGCAGGGAGGTGTTGCTACAGTTGTACAGGGCATTGGTGAGGCCACACCTGGAGTATTGTGTACAGTTTTGGTCTCCTAACCTGAGGAAGGACATTCTTGCTATTGAGGGAGTGCAGCGAAGGTTCACCAGACTGATTCCCTGGATGGCAGGACTGACCTATCAAGAAAGACTGGATCAACTGGGTTTGGATTCACTGGAGTTCAGAAGAATGAGAGGGGACCTCATAGAAACATTTAAAATTCTGATGGGTTTCGACAGGTTAGATGCAGGAAGAATGTTCCCAATGTTGGGGAAGTCCAGAACCAGGGGTCACAGTCTAAGGATAAGGGGTAAGCCATTTAGGACCGAGATGAGGAGAAACTTCTTCACCCAGAGAGTGGTGAACCTGTGGAATTTTCTACCACAGAAAGTTGTTGAGGCCAATTCACTAAATATATTCAAAAAGGAGTTAGATGAAATCCTTACTACTAGGGGGATCAAGGGGTATGGCGAGAAAGCAGGAATGGGATACTGAAGTTTCATGTTCAGCCATGAACTCATTGAATGGCGGTGCAGGCTAGAAGGGCCGAATGGCCTACACCTGCACCTATTTTCTATGTTTCTATGATACTCTTTCCGCCATTGTTCATTGTTCATAGGTTTATATGTAACCGTCAGAGCTGCTGACCAAGGGTCGTGCAGCTCTTTGTCGGACATGATGGGCCGGAATGGCCTCCTTCTGCGCTGTAAATTTCGATGTTTCTATGTTTCTAAAAAACTGTCATGTCTGTAAATCAAATTAAATTCTTTGAAGTTAGAAAGTAACTACAGTGTCTGACTTACCCCTTGAACTGGTGTATTGTGAACAAGAGAGAGGAAAAATCCTACACTGCATTTAAAGGGTAATGCATTACTGCGGTTCAGCACCACGGGATGCATGCACTCATTTGGGAGATAATGTCCATGACAGCTCGATAACTTTAGCATTCTCTTCTCACTGACCCATAGCCTGTTACCAAAGAAATGCCCCAGGGGAGGAGCAGAAATCACTCAGTCCCCATGAACAGAAGATGCTCGAAATCTTTTTTACACCGGAGAGGCTGAAAACTCGAAGCACGGGCGTGTAAATGGCAAACGATTTCAATGTCGATATGTGTAAGATGATGCATTTGTGGTCAGAGAAATGAGCTCACATACTCCTTGCAATATAACAGTTTAAATGGCAAAGAGATCTGGGGTTCAGCTCCACCAATCATTAAATGTAATGCTGCAGCTTAACAAGGCCACACAAAAGCAAGCCATTTTCATTTCTAAAGGCATAGAATTGGAAAGCAGGGCAGTTAAGTGAAACATGTATAGAACTTTGGCCCGGCCACACAGTGCACTGTCTCGAGTACTGGTCTCCATATTATAAACAGATAGGGAGACACTGGAGAAGGGGCAAAACGGATGGCAATGGATGATATCTGAACTATGTTAGACCAGCACTTTTGAGGCCATCAACATTTTTGCTCCATTTTACCCTGTTTTGGCTCAAATCCACCCCAAAATGGGCAGACTCAGAGGAAAATCATCAGAACAAAAGTAGGCCATTGGCTTTCTTGAGCCTGTTCCAACATCCAGCCGGGGTCAGCCATGGCCCAGTGATAACACTCTCACCCCTGAGTCAGAAGGCTGTGGGTTAAAGCCCAATACAGGACCTGAGCACATAAGCTAGGCTAACACTTTGGTGCAGCAATGAGCGAGTGCTACATTGCCGGAGGTGCCATCTTTAGGTAAGATGTTAAAAGATTCCTTGGCATTATTTGGAGGAGGGCAGGGGAGTTCTCCGATGACGTGGCCAACAGTTATCCCTCAACCAACTCCACAGAAACAGATTAACTAATCAATAATCTCAGTGCTGCTTGTGGAATCGTGCTGTGCGTAAGTTGGCTGCTGCAAAAGAATAGTCATTACACTTCAAATAAAATTCATCAGTTCTAAAGTAAGCATGCAGGTACAGTAAGTAATCAGGAAGGCAAGTGGAATGCTGCCCTTTATTGTAAGGGGGATAAGAGTATAAAAGTAGGGAAGTCCTGCTACAACTGTACAGGGTATTGGTGAGGCCATACCTGGAGTACTGCGTGCAGTTTTGGTCTCTGTATTTAAGGAAGGATATAGTTGCATTGGAGACAGTTCAGAGAAGGTTCACTCGGTTGAGTCCTGAGATGAAGCGGTCATCTTATGAAGAAAGGTTGAGTAGATTGGGCCTATACCCATTGGAGTTTAGAAGAATGAGAGGTAATCTTATTGAAACATATAAGATTCTGAGGGGGCTTGATAGGGTAGATGCAGAGAGGATGTTTCCCCTCGTGGGGGAATCTAGCACTAGGGGGCATAGTTTCAGAATAAGGGATCGCCCATTTAAAATGGAGATGAGGAGGAATTTTTTCTCTCGGTGTATCTTTGGAATTCTCTACTCCAGAGAGCTGTGGAGGCTGGGTCATTGAATATATTTAAGGTGGAGAGGGACAGATTTTTGAGCGATAAGGGACTGAAGGGTTATGGGGAGTGGGCAGGGAAGTGGAGTTGAGGCCAAAATCAGATCATCCATGATCTTATTGAATGGCGGAGCAGGCTCGAGGGGCCAAATAGCCTCCTCCTGCTTCTATTTCTTATGTTCTTATGTAAAACACCTTTGAATTCCCTGAGGTCATGAAAGGCGATATATAAATGCAATTTTGTCCTTTCTTGAGAAATTTCAATTCTTGAATAAACAATGGTGCATGAAATAATTTTTCATCAGAGACTGTAATTCCCGTATTGGACTGTACCATCACCTGAGAACTCACTTTCAGAGTGGAAACAAATCTTCCTTGATTTTGAGGGACTGCCTATGATGATGATGCGATAAAATTTGACATCTAGCCGCATTAGTAGAAATTAGCGCAGTTTGGTCAAAGAGGTATGTTTTAAGGAGCGTCTTGTAGGAGGAAAGAGAAGTAGAGAGGCAGGGAGGTTTAAGGAGGGAGTTCCAGGGCTTGGGGCCTAGGCAACAGATGGTTGAGCGATAACAGTCAGGGATGCTCAAGAGGGCAGATTTAGAGGAGCGCAGATATGAGTTTTGGGGCTGGAGGAGATTACAGAGATAGGGTGGGAATTTTGAAATTGAGTAATTGCTTAACAGCAAGTCAATGCATAGGGTAAATAGGATCAGAGAGATGAACACATGGCTCAAAGACTGGTGTGGGAGGAATGGGTTTCAATTCATGTGGCACTGGCACCAGTACTGGGATAGGAGCGAGTTGTTCCGTCGGGACGGACTTCACTTGAACCGGGCTGGGACCAGTGTCCTGGCAAATCAAATAACTAGGGCTGTAGATAGGGCTTTAAACTAAATAGTGGGGGTGGGGGGAGGGATCCGGTGAGGAGAAATTTAAAAAGTCAAAGAGAAAGGAGAAAGCAAAAGTGCAGGGTAGCGATAGGGGTAATGATAACCAGAGTGTGACAGGAAGTTACAAAGCGTAAGACAGAATTAAAGCTGTGTATCTGAACACACGAAGCATTCGTAACAAGATAGATGAGTTGACGGCACAAATAGAAATAAATGGGTATGATCTGATTGCCATTACAGAGACGTGGTTGCAAGGTGACCAAGGCTGGGAACTAAATATTATGGGGTATTTGCCGTTTCGTAAGGACAGACAGAAAGGAAAAGAAGGTGGGGTAGCTCTGTTAATGAAGGATGAGATCAGTGCAGTGGTAATAAATGGTATTGGTTCAGAAGATCAAGATGTAGAATCAGTTTGGGTGGAGATAACAAGTAATAAAGGAAAGAAGTCACTGGTGGGAGTGGTCGACAGGCCCCCAAACAGTAGCCGCTCTGTGGCACAAAGTATAAACCTTTATAGCAATAATCATGGGCGATTTTAATCTTCTTATTGACTGGACAAATCAAATTGCCAATGGTAACCTTGAGGAAGAGTTCATAGCGTGTATGTGGGAGGGTTTTTTGGAACAATACGTTATGGAACCAACCAGGGAGCAAACTGTTTTAGATCTGGTAATGTGTAACGAGTCTGGGTAATTAATGATCTTGTAGTGAAGATCTTGGGAAGAGTGATCATAACATGGTATAATTTCAAATTCAGTTTGAGGGTGAGAAAGCTCGGTCTCAAACTACTGTCTTGAACTTAAATAAAGATAATTACAAAGGTATGAAGGCAGAGTTGGCTAAAGTGGACTGAGGAAAATATATTGAAGGGCAAGACTGTAGAAATGCAGAGTCAAACATTTAACAGATATTTCATAACTCTCAGCAAAGATTTATTCCAGTGAGAAATAAAGATGCTAAGAGAAGGATGAACCACCCCTGGCTAACTAAGGAAGTAAAGGATGGTGTCAAATTGAAAAGAAAAGCATACAATGTTGTGAAGGTCAGTGGGAGGCCAGAGAATTTAAAATTTTTAGAAACTAGCAAAGGACGACTAAAAAAAATGATAAAGACAGAGAAGATAGCGTATGAGAGTAAACTAACAAGAAATATAAAAACAGACAGTAAGAGATTCTACAGGTATATAAAAAGGAAAAGAGTGGCTAAAGTAAACATTGGTCCCTTAGAGGATGAGACTTGGGAATTAATAATGGGGAACAGGGAAATGGCAGAGACTTTGAACAAATATTTTGTATCGGTCTTCACGGGAGAGGACATTAAAAACATTCTAATAATTGATCATCAAGGAGCTATTGTGGGGAGGGGGGCGGGGTGGCGGGAGGACTTAAAACAATCACTGTCACTAGAGAAAAAATACTAGGCAAACTAATGGGACTAAAGGTGGACAAGTCCCCTGGACCTGATGGCCCGCATCCCAGGGTCTGAAAAGAAGTGTCTGCATTGGTTATAATCTGCCAAAATTCCCTGGATTCTGAGGCGGTCGAGGCGGACTGGAAAACCACAAATGTAACGCCCCTATTTAAGAAAGGAGGGAGACTGAAAGCAGGAAACTATAGGCCAGTTAGCCTAATATCTGTCATTGGGAAAATGCTGGAGTCCATCATTAAGGAAGTAGTAGCAGGACATTTAGAAAATCATAATGCAGTCAAGCAGAGTCAGCATAGTTTTATGAAAGGGAAATCATGTTTGACAAATTTAAAGGAGTTCTTTGAGGATGTAATGAGCAGAGTCGATAAAGGAGAACCAGTAGATGTCATATATTTGGATTTCCAGAAAGCATTTGATAAGGTGCCACACAAAAGGTTACTGCACAAGATAAGAGCTCACGCGGTTGGGGTTAATACATTAGCGTGGGTAGAGGATTGGCTAACTAACAGAAAACAGAGTCGGGATAAATGGGTCATTTTCAGATTGGCAAACTATAACTAGTGGGGTGCCACAGGGATCAGTGCTGGAGCCTCAGCTATTTACAATTTATATCAATAAAAACATAGAAATTTACAGCGCAGAAAGAGGTCATTTCGGCCCATCGTGTCCACGACGGCCAACAAAGAGCCGCACGGCCCTTGGTCAGCAGCCATGTTGGTTACACATAAACCTATGAACAATGATAGAAAGGCAAAGAGCACCCAGCCCAACCAGTCTGCCTTGGATGAAGGGACCGAGTGTAAAGTAGCCAAATTTGCTGATGATACAAAGATAGGTGGGAAAGCAAGTTGTGAGGAGGATGCAAAGAATCTACAAAGGGATATAGATAGGCTCAGTGAGTGGGCAAAAATTTGGCAATGTATGAAAATGTGAGGGTATCCACTTTGGTAGGAGGAATAAAAACGCGAATTATTATTTAAATGGGGAGCGATGACAAAATTATGTAGTACAGAGGGATCTTGTACATGAAATGCAAAACATTAGCATGCAGGTACAGCAAGTAATCAGGAAGGCAAATGGAATGTTGGTCTTTATTGCAAGGGGAATAGAGTATAAAAGCAGAGAAGTCCTGCTACAACTGTACAGGGTATTGGTGAGGCCACACCTAGAGTACTGCATCCAGTTTTAATCTCCGTATTTAAGGAAGGATATTCTTGCATTGGATGCAGTTCAGAGAAGGTTCACGAGGTTGATTCCTGAGATGAAGGGGTTGTCATATGAAGAAAGGTTGAACAGATTGGGCCTATAATTGGAGTTTAGAAGATTGAGAGGTGATCTTATTGAAACGTATAAGATTCTGAGGGGGCTTAACAGGGTAGATGCAGAGAGGATGTTTCCCCTCGTGGGGGGATCCAGAACTAGGGGGCATAGTTTCAGATTAAGGGGCCATCCATTTAAAACAGAAAGGAGGAATTTCTTCTTCCAGAGGGTTGTGAATTCTCTGCCCCAGAGAGCTGTGGAGGCTGGGTCATTGAATATATTTAAGGTGGAGATAGACAGAATTTTGAACGATAAGAGAGTGAAGGGTTATGGGGAGCGGGTGGGGAAGTGAAGTTGAGTCCAGGATCAAATCAGCCATGATCTTATTGAATGGCGGAGCAGGCTCGAGGGGCCGAATGGCCAACTCCTGCTCCTATTTCTTATGTCCATAAGTTCTTATAAATACAAATTGTTCTTGCTCTCATCAATTCTTTTCTACTTTGATCTGCTGTTACTAACTAAAAATCTTTCCTCCCACAGAATGGCAGATTCTGGTAAAGATGCAGATGTTTCCATTCAGAACATTCTCACAGTGTACAGCATCAAGATTCCTGAGGATCAAATACTGTTTTATAAAACCTGGGCAGAGAGATATGAGAAGGTGACACATTGCTCTATTGTCCTGATCCTTCCACTCAATTTGTAATGTTCACTCAGAAATGTTTTTTTAACATTTATAAATTACTGAGCTCCTCACATCCTTTCACTGACACAGTACAGATTACCATTCCCATGTTCAAAGTACTACCCAAATATCTATTTATTATAATATCTATCTGTATTAAACATTTTCTGTCCGTGAACCTAGAAATGTACGTTTGTAGGAATGTAGGAATGTATGATTGCTGGCGCCATTCAACCAATCACAGACCAGTAACCAAACATTCCCCTGAACCATCTCGCTGAAGAGAATCATTGAATAACAGAATCATACCATCGTTCCGCACAGAAGGAGGCCCTTTAGTCCATCATGTCTTGCCAGCTCTTTGAAAGAGCTACCAATTCAGCCCACTCCCCCTGCTCTTTCCCCATAGAAACATAGAAACATAGAAAATAGGTGCAGGAGTAGGCCATTCGGCCCTTCGAGCCTGCACCACCATTCAATATGATCATGGCTGATCATGCAACTTAAGTACCCCATTCCTGCTTTCTCTCCATATTCCTTGATCCCTTTAGCTGTAAGGGCCACATCTAATTCCCTTTTGAATATATCTAACGAACTGGCCTCAACAACTTTCTGTGGTAGAGAATTCCACAGGTTCACAATTCTCTGAGTGAAGACTGAGCTTCCACTGCCCTTTCTGGTTGTGCATTCCAGATCAGAAAAACATGGTACCTGAAGAAAAATCTCCTTCGCCCCCTGGTTCTTTTTGCCAATTATCTTAAAGCTGTGTCCTCTGGTTACTGACCCTCCTGCCACTGGAAACAGTTTATTATTTGCTTTATCAAAACCCTTTATAATTTTGAACACCTTGATTAAATCTCGGCTGACCCTCTCTGGCACAAGGATACAAATGCAGTTTCTCTGGTCTGTCCATATAACTGCTCTCAGTTGACTGAAGTTGCATGATCAGCCATGATCTTATTAAATGGTGGTGCAGGCTCGAAGAGCCGAATGGCCTACTCCTGCACCTACTTTCTACGTTTCTAAACCTCCTCTCCAGTGGTGCCCAGAATCAGATACAATATCCAGCTGGGGCCTAACCACTGATTTATAAAGATTTGCCATAACTTCCTGGCTTGTGTCCTCGATGTATAAAGCCCAGGAGCCCTTGTGCTTTTCTAACAGCCTGATCAGCCCTGATTGACACTGTTGCAAAACAAATCACAACCCATCTTATTCCACCAAAAAAATAATTCAATGCCACACAGTTGAGCACCATTCATTGCAGCTGGTCACAGAGAGGTCAGAGTTGGAGTGATCCAAAAAATGTAAACTGGAAACTCGGGTCATTTTAATTACCCGGACCATCCTTCTCTGAGCTCTCCGTCCTCGGCTTCCTGCACTGTTCCAATGAAGATCAACGCAAGCTCGAGGAACAGCACCTCATCTTTCGTTTAGGCACTTCACAGCCTCTGGACTCAACCTTGAGTTCAACAATTTCAGATCACAACCTGCCCCTCTAGGATGATTCTGACGTACCCATTCACACCTCTTCTGGACCCATCTTTTATTTCTTAACCTGTCCCATTACCATCTCCTTTTGCCTTGCACCATCATCCCATTTGTCATTCAATAACTCCTGTCTTGCACCCTATCACAGAACTTCCCTTTCGCTCATTCTTTCCTGCTCTCCTTTCCCTGCCTCTGTACTGGCTTAAAGCCTGTTATATCTCGAACCTTTTCCAGTTCTGATGAAAGGTCATTGACCTGAAACATTTAATTCTGTTTCTCGCTCCATAAACGCTGCCTGACCTCATGAGTATTTCCAGCATTCCCTGCTTTTACTTCAGATTCCAGCATCTGCAGCACCTTGCTTTTGTATGGATGCCTATGGATGTTATGTTATGGATTTCCAGAAGGCATTTGATAAAGTCCCTCATAAGAGACTGTTAGCTAAAGGTGAAGCTCATTGAATTGAGGAGAAATTATTGACCTGGTTAGGAAATTGGCTGAGTGGGAGGAGACAGAGAGTAGATATAATGGGCAGGTACTCTACTTAGCAGGATGTGACTAGTGGTGTCCCGCAGGGAACTGTGTTGGGGCCTTAACTATTCACTGTATTTATTAGCGACTTAGATAGAGAGCCACACATCAAGTTTGCTGACGACACAATGATAGGCGGCATTGTAAGCAGTGTAAATCGAAGCATAAAATTAGAAAGAGGTATTAAAAGATTAAGTGATTGGCTAGACAAAGCCCTGGTTAAACCACATCTGGAATACTCTGTTCAGTTCTAGGCACCACACCTTCAGAAGGATATTTTGCCTTGGAGGGAGTGCAGCGTAGATTTCCGAGAATGATACCTGGACTCCGAGGGTTAAATTACGAGGAGAGATTATACAAATAGAGTTGCATTCCCAGAAATTTAGAAGGTTAACGGGTGATTTGATCAAAGTTTACAAGATATTAAGGAGAACTAATAGGCTATAGAATCGTAGAACCATAGAAATTTACAGCACAGAAAAAGGCCATTTCGGCCCATCGTGTCCGTGCCGGCCGACAAACATAGAAACATAGAAAATAGGTGCAGGAGTAGGCCATTCAGCCCTTCTAGCCTGCACCGCCATTCAATGAGTTCATGGCTGAACATGAAACTTCAGTACCCACTTCCTGCTTTCACGCCATACCCCTTGATCCCCCGAGTAGTAAGGACTTCATCTAACTCCCTTTTGAATATATTTAGTGAATTGGCCTCAACTACTTTCTGTGGTAGAGAATTCCACAGGTTCACCACTCTCTGGGTGAAGAAGTTTCTCCTTATCTCGGTCCTAAATGGCTTACCCCTTATCCTTAGACTGTGACCCCTGGTTCTGGACTTCCCCAACATTGGGAACATTCTTCCTGCATCCAACCTGTCCAAACCCGTCAGAATTTTAAACATTTCTATGAGGTCCCCTCTCACTCTTCTGAACTCCAGTGAATACAAGCCCAGTTGATCCAGTCTTTCTTGATAGGTCAGTCCCACCATCCCGGGAATCAGTCTGGTGAATCTTCGCTGCACTCCCTCAATAGCAAGAATGTCCTTCCTCAAGTTAGGAGACCAAAACTGTACACAATACTCCAGGTGTGGCCTCACAAAGGCCCTGTACAACTGTAGCAACACCTCCCTGCCCCTGTACTCAAATCCCCTCGCTATGAAGGCCAACATGCCATTTGCTTTCTTAACCGCCTGCTGTACCTGCATGCCAACCTTCAATGACTGATGTACCATGACACCCAGGTCTCGTTGCACCTCCCCTTTTCCTAATCTGTCACCATTCAGATAATAGTCTGTCTCTCTGTTTTTACCACCAAAGTGGATAACCTCACATTTATCCACATTATACTTCATCTGCCATGCATTTGCCCACTCACCTAACCTATCCAAGTCACTCTGTAGCCTCATAGCATCCTCCTCGCATTTCACACTGCCACCCAACTTAGTGTCATCCGCAAATTTGGAGATACTACATTTAATCCCCTCGTCTAAATCATTAATGTACAATGTAAACAGCTGGGGCCCCAGCACAGAACCCTGCGGTACCCCACTAGTCACTGCCTGCCATTCCGAAAAGTACCCATTTACTCCTACTCTTTGCTTCCTGTCTGACAACCAGTTCTCAATCCACGTCAGCACACTACCCCCAATCCCATGTGCTTTAACTTTGCACATTAATCTCCTGTGTGGGACCTTGTCGAAAGCCTTCTGAAAGTACAAATATACCACATCAACTGGTACTCCTTTGTCCACTTTATTGGAAACATCCTCAAAAAATTCCAGAAGATTTGTCAAGCATGATCTCCCTTTCACAAATCCATGCTGACTTGGACCTATCATGTCACCATTTTCCAAATGCGCTGCTATGACAACCTTAATAATTGATTCCATCATTTTACCCACTACTGAGGTCAGGCTGCTTTCTCTCTCCCTCCTTTTTTAAAAAGTGGGGTTACATTGGCTACCCTCCACTCGATAGGAACTGATCCAGAGTCAATGGAATGTTGGAAAATGACTGTCAATGCATCCGCTATTTCCAAGGCCACCTCCTTAAGTAATCTGGGATGCAGTCCATCAGGCCCTGGGGATTTATCGGCCTTCAATCCCATCAATTTCCCCAACACAATTTCCCGACTAATAAAGATTTCCCTCAGTTCCTCCTCCTTAATAGACCCTCTGACCACTTTTATATCCGGAAGGTTGTTTGTGTTCTCCTTAGTGAATACTGAACCAAAGTACTTGTTCAATTGGTCTGCCATTTCTTTGTTCCCCGTTATGACTTCCCCTGATTCTGACTGCAGGGGACCTACGTTTGTCTTTACTAACCTTTTTCTCTTTACATACCTATAGAAACTTTTGCAATCCGCCTTAATGTTCCCTGCAAGCTTCTTCTCGTACTATATTTTCCCTGCCCTAATCAAACCCTTTGTCCTCCTCTGCTGAGTTCTAAATTTCTCCCAGTCCCCAGGTTCGCTGCTATTTCTGGCCAATTTGTATGCCATTTCCTTGGCTTTAATACTATCCCTGATTTTCCTAGATAGCCACGGTTGAGCCACCTTCCCTTTTTTATTTTTACGCCAGACAGGAATGTACAATTGTTGTAAATCATCCATGCGGTCTCTAAATGTCTGCCATTGCCCATCCACAGTCAACCCCTTAAGTATCATTAGCCAATCTATCTTAGCCAATTCATGCCTCATACCTTCAAAGTTACCCTTCTTTAAGTTCTGGACCATGGTCTCTGAATTAACTGTTTCATTCTCCATCCTAATGCAGAATTCCACCATATTATGGTCACTCTTCCCCAAGGGGCCTCGCACAATGAGATTGCTAATTAATCCTCTCTCATTACACAACACCCAGTCTAAGATGGCCTCCCCCCCTAGTTGGTTCCTCGACATATTGGTCTAGAAAACCATCCCTTATGCATTCCAGGAAATCCTCCTCCACCGTATTGCTTCCAGTTTGGCTAGCCCAATCTATGTGCATATTAAAGTCACCCATTATAACTGCTGCACCTTTATTGCATGCACTCCTAATTTCCTGTTTGATGCCCTCCCCAACATCACTACTACTGTTTGGAGGTCTGTACACAACTCCCACTAACGATTTTTGCCCTTTAGTGTTCTGCAGCTCTACCCATATAGATTCCACATCATCCAAGCTAATGTCTTTCCTAACTATTGCATTAATCTCCTCTTTAACCAGCAATGCTACCCCACCTCCTTTTCCTTTTATTCTATCCTTCCTGAATGTTGAATACCCCTGGATGTTGAGTTCCCAGCCCTGATCATCCTGGAGCCACGTCTCCGTAATCCCAATCACATCATATTTGTTAACATCTATTTGCACAGTTAATCCAGCCTAATTCCACTTTCCAGCTCTTGGTCTGTAGCCCTGCAGCTTACGGCACTTCAAGTGCACATCCAAGTACTTTTTAAATGTGATGAGGGTTTCTGCCTCTACCACCCTTTCAGGCAGTGAGTTCCAGATCCCCATCACCCTCTGGGTGAAAACATTTCCCCTCAAATCCCCTCTAAACTTCCTACCAATTACTTTAAAACTATGCCCCCTGGTTGTTGACCCCTCTGCTAAGGGAAATAGATCCATCCTAACCATTCTATCCAGGCCCCTCATAATTTTATACACCTCAATATGGTTTCCCCTCAGCCCCCTCTGTTCCAAAGAAAACAACCCAGCCTATCCAATCTTTCCTCATAGGTAAAATTCTCCAGTCCTGGCAAGATTCTTGTAAATCTCCTCTGAGGTGTGAGGGGAGGGAGGTGGGGAGGGGGGGAGGGAGGTGAGTGGGGGGGGAGGGAGGTGGGGATGGGGGGAGGGAGGTGAATGGGGGGGAGGGAAGTGGGGAGGGAGAGAGGGGGGGAGGAGGTGGGGGGGAGGGAGAGAGGGGGGGAGGAGGTGGGGAGGAGGGAGAGGCTTGGGGAGGGGGTGAGATGGGGAGGGAGGTGGGGAGGAGGGGGAGGAGGTGGGGAGGGAGAGACGTGGAGAGGGGTGGGGGGTGCAGGGAGCTCAGAGGTAATTCCAGAGCTCAGGGCGTAGACGGCTGAAAGCAAGGCCGCCAATGGTGGAGCGAAGGGATTTGAACACGAGGATAAGAATTTAACCCTTGAGATGCTGGGGGACTGGGAGTCAATGGAGATCTGCAAACACAGGGGTGATGGATGAGCACAACTTTGTGCGGGATACAATACGAGCAGCAATATTTTGGACACAATAAAGTTTATCGAACATGAAGATTAGAGGTCAGCCAGGGAGCATTGGAATAGCCGAGCCTGGAGGTGACAAACGCACAGATGAAGCTTTCGTCAGCAAATGGACGGAGGCAGGGGATGAGGTGGGCAGTGTTACCCAGGTGGAAGGAGGTGATCCTTGTAATGGAGAAGATTTGGGTTTGTAAACTCAGCTCGGGGTGAAATAGAACGTTGAGATTTACAATCGAGATGGATGTTTTCACCGTACATGTGGAAACTGATCTCATGTCTGCAGATGACTTCACCAAGGGGCAGCATGTAGAGAATGGAAAGGAGGGGACCAATGATAGATCCTTGGGGGTCCCCAAAGATAACGGTGTGTGGGAGAAAAGAGAATGTGTTGCTGGAGCTGCTCTGGTGATGGTGGATGGATCGTAGTGGAAGCAAGTGATGGCAGTCCTGCTGAGCTGGACAACAGAGGACAGGCATTGGAGGAGGGTGACATGGTCAACCCAATCCACCCACTTCCCTGTTTTACTCAGGTGGGACAAGGGCCTGCAGCTGGTGCACTCCCGGGAGGCCAGTTGCCATGTTAAATATGTTAAAGAGGCTGCAAGCCTCCAATGGCTGTGGCCGGCCGGGAGTCCCAGACCCTGGGAATCCCACAGCTGCAGCAAGGCAAGGGCAGCCTCGGGGAGAACTTCCCCTCCCCATCCCCCTCCTCTTCCCCCTCCCCCACCCGGGCTCGAACCCCACACCCCCCTCCCCCTCCCCCTCCCAGGCTCGGACCCCCCTCCCCCTCCCCCTCCCATGATGGGGGCCCCACTCCCCCTTCCCAGCTCGGGTCCTGCTCCCCCTTCCCCTCCTGGATTCAGGCCCCCCTCCCCCTACCCTCCCCGGCTCAGACCCTCCTCCCCCCCATCCCTGGCTCAGACCCCCCTCCCCCTCCCCCTCCCCGAGCTCAGACCCCCCTCCCCCTCCTCCTCCCCAGGCTCAGACCCACCTTCCCTTCCCCTCCCCGAGCTCAGACTCCCCTCCCCCTCCCAGGCTCAGACCCCCCTCCCACTCCCCGGGTCAGATCCCTCTCCCCCTCTCCCCCTCTCCCTCCTGGGGTCAGATTCCCCTCCTCCCGCTCCCTGTGGGTTAAAAGGTTATAATTCCCCCCAAGGATGCACACTGTCGCCCGATCTATTTAATCTAGTAATGGGAGCAGCGATGAATCTTGCACTAAACGGTGAGATGGGAGGAGTCTCCTTATGTGGCAAGCTTGAAACCACAGCTCATTCTGTCCTTGTGCAAGGTATGTTGTTCTTGGTTGGACCACATTTAGAATACTGCGCCCAGTCTTGGTCCCTTCATACGGTGGGTGATATAGACGCTTTGGAAAATGTTCAGAGGATTGCCAGAAGAATGATTCCCAGCTTTAATATTGAAGCATATAGCACAGAAGGATGCCATTCGGCTCATCGTTCCTGTTGTATCCTTACACACTACTATAAATTCACACGAGGCACATTCTGCAGACAAAGTCACTCTGTGACCTAACCTTTATTCACAGGACCAAGAAGTGGGACCTCCCGTTATATACCTGGGTGACCAGGTGAGGAGTGTCTCCCACAAGTTCACCCCCTGTGGTCAAGGTGTGCATTTCTTAGGTGTATACAGTATGCAGCGTTGTTACATGAAGGTTACAGTTACATGAATGTTACATTCATGACATCACCTCCCCCCGAACGTCTTGTGGGGTCAAAGATTAAGTCTTTCGGGCTGTCGACGCTCTCTCGTGGAGCGCCGCAGTTGGGGCTCTGGTTATTGAGCCTTGGCATGCGTCTCTGTCCTCTGTGGTGATTCCGGCTCGTCCGGGCTGGCCACAGGGACTGTGCATGCTGCTGAAAGTTCTTGTTGCTCGTTCACTGGCAGTGGTGTGGGCAGCATCTCATGATCTTCTTCAGGTTCCTCAGTGTCCATGCTGAACCTTTTTTTTACTTGATCCAGATGCTTGCGGCATATCTGTCCATTGTTAAGTCTGACCACTATGACCCTATTCCCCTCTTTGCCAATAACAGTACCCTCAAGCCACTTGGGCCCCAAAGCGTGATTAAGAACAAAAACAGGGTCATCAATTTCTATCCATCTCCCCTTTGAGTTACGGTCATGGCATTCATTTTGGGACTGGCGCTTGCCCTCAACAATGTCTGACAGGACTGGATGAGTGAGGGACAGCCGAGTTTTTAGTGTACATTTCATGAGTAGTTCCGCGGGCGGGACTCTCGTGAGCGAATGCGGTCGGGACCTATAGGCCAGCAGGAGGCGCGATAGGCGGCATTGAAGGGAGGGACCTTGAATCCGGAGCATGCCCTGTTTTATGATTTGGACCGCACGTTCCGCCTGGCCATTGGAAGCCAGCTTGAATGGTGCTGTCCTGACATGTTTGATGCCGTTACCTGACATGAACTCCCGGAATTCATAGCTAGTGAAACACAGGCCGTTGTCGCTAACCAGGATGTCCGGCAAGCCGTGGGTTGCAAAAACCGCACGTAGACTCTCCACCATGGTGGATGTCGTGCACGAATTCAATACGATGCACTCGATCCATTTCGAGTACGCATCAACAACAATGAGGAACATTTTTCCCATGAACGGGCCCGCGTAGTCTACGTGAATATGTGACCATGGTCTGGTGGGCCAGGGCCACAGGCTGAGCGGGGCCTCCCTGGGGGCATTGCCCAGCTGGGCACACGTTGTGCACCTGCGAACACAGTGTTCCAGGTCTGAGTCAATTCCCGGCCACCATACATGTGACCGGGCAATGGCCTTCATTAGCACGATGCCTGGGTGCTCGCTGTGGAGTTCCCTGATGAATGCCTCCCTGCCCTTCTGGGGCATGACTACCTGGCTGCCCCATAATAGGCAGTCGGCTTGGATGGAGAGCTCATCCATCCGTCTGTGAAACGGTCTGACCTCCTCAGGGCATGCTCTGTGTGCGGGCACCCAATCCCCAGTCAGGACATATTTCTTAAGCAAGGATAGGAGGGGATCTCTGTTGGTCCAGATTTTGATCTGGCGGGCTATGATGGGGGAGCCTGCGCTGTCAAAAGCATCGACAGCCATGACCATCCGAGCACTTTGCTCCGCTGCCCCCTCAGTGGTGGCCAGTGGAAGTCTGCTGAGCGCGTCAGCGCAATTTTCGGTGCCTGGCCGGTGCCGTATGGTGTAGTCATATGCAGCCAACGTGAGAGCCCATCGCTGTATGCGAGCTGGCGCATTGGCATTGACAGCTTTGCTGTCTGACAACAGGGATGTTAACGGCTTGTGGTCCGTTTCTAACTCAAAACTTCTGCCAAAAAGGTACTGGTGCATCTTTTTCACCCCGTAGACACATGCGAGTGCTTCCTTTTCAACCATCCCATATCCCCTTTCTGCTTGGGAGAGCGACCTGGAGGCATAAGCCACAGTTTGGAGTTGGCCCTCATCATTACTCTGCTGCAACACGCATCTAACCCCATAGGATGATGCATCACATGTCAAAACCAATTTCTTACAGGGGTTGTACAGGATCAACAGCTTATTAGAACAAAGTAGGTTCTGCGCCCGATTGAACGCCCGTTCCTGACAGTCCCCCCAAAACCAATCGCAACCCTTACGCAGGAGCACGTGTAGCGGCTCCAACAATGTGCTTAAGTTCGGCAGAAAGTTCCCGAAATAGTTCAAAAGTTCCAGAAATGAACGCAACTCCGATGTGTTGCCGGGCCTGGGCGCACGACGAATCGCCTCCATTTTGGATTTGGTGGGCCGGATCCCATCTGCAGCAACCCTCCTGCCCAAAAACTCGACCTCTGGGGCCAAAAACACGCTCTTGGACTTCTTGAGTCGCAAACCTACCCGGTCCAGTCGGCGTAGCACCTCCTCCAGGTTGTGGAGGTGTTCCTCGGTGTCTCGACCCGTGATAAGGATGTCGTCCTGAAATACGATTGCTCCAGAGATGGATTTGAGCAGGCTTTCCATGTTCCTTTGAAAGATAGCGGCTGCTGAATGAATGCCAAACAGACACCTGTTGTAGACAAACAGCCCCTTGTGCGTGGTGATGGTGGTCAGTAGCTTGGATTCTTCGGCCAGTTCCTGGGTCATGTAGGCTGAAGTGAGGTCCAACTTGGTGAACAGCTTGCTGCCTGCCAGCGTGGCAAAAAGATCCTCCGCTCTCGGAAGCGGGTATTGGTCTTGTAGTGACACTCGGTTGATAGTGGCCTTGTAGTCGCCACAGATCCTGACCAAGCCATTTAGGACAGGGATGATGGGGCTTGCCCAGTCGCTGAATTCAATGGCCGAAATTATGCCCTCTCTTAGCAACCAGTCCAACTCGCTCTCAATTTTCTCATGCATCACATACGGCACAGCTCTGGCTTTATGGTGCACTGGTCTGGCGTCCGGGGTGATGCGTATCTCAACTTTGGTACCTTTGAAAGTCCCGACACCAGGTTGAAATAGTGACTCAAATTTCTGTAGGACCTGTGAGCATGAACTTCGCTTCACAGATGAAATGGCGTGCATGTCCACCCATTTCCAGTTCATCTTGGCTAGCCAGCTCCCCTCCAAAAGCACGGGACCATTTTCCCAGACAATCCAGAGTGGCAGCCGGTTCTCTGATCTATTATGTGTGACCACCAACATTGCACTGCCTAGCACTGGGATGATCTCTTTGGTGTACGTCCGTAATTGCGTGTCAATGCGTTCTAGTTTGGGTCTGCTAGCTCTGAGTGGCCATAGTTTCTCGAATTGTTGGACACTCATAAGTGACTGGCTGGCCCCTGTGTCCAGCTCCATGCATACCGGGATGCCGTTTAATAGGACTTTCATCATCATAGGTGGCGTTTTTGCATATGAGCTGTGGATGTTTGCCACCTGAACCCGCTGAACTTCAGCGTCCATTGCTGTGTCCCAAGCATCACCCTGCCTTGCAGACCCCTCTTGTGGTTCATCTGCCTCATAAATTAGTCTCGCTACGGGCTTCCTGCACATTCTGGCTAACTGTCCACTGAAGTTACAATTTCTACAGATGAATTGTTGGAACCTGCAGGTTTTTGCGACATATCTGCCCCCGCATCTCCAGCATGAGCTGAGCTCGTTGTGAACAAAAGGGCTGTTACCAGGCATTCCTCTCTGATTGTCTCTTTGATTACTTTTGAGCACTCTGTTAGTGGGTGTCAATGGCTCCATCCCGGGACGTATTGTCCCTTGTGGTGTCCGTTCAACCTGCCATTGTCTCTGTTGGTGACCCACTCTAGAGTCTGTTACTGCCTGGGTGGTATCGAATTGCCCTTGCCTGCCTGCGGGGTTCTGAGTCGCGTTTACAATGTTAACTCCCTGCTCCATCGCCACGTTGGGAGCAGAGTTGCGTGCGTATATTATCTTGGTTTCCTCCTCCCCCACCATGAAAGTCTCAGCCATCAACGCCGCCGCTTCCAAGGTCAAGTCCTTGGTCTCAATTAACTTTCTGAAAATCCCGGCATGCCCAATGTTCTCAATGAAGAAATCCCTTAACATCTCCCCCCTGCAGGCATCTGTGAACTTAGAGGCTGGCCAAGCGTCGAAGGTCCGCAACAAAGTTCAGTATGCTCTTTCCTTCCTTACGTCAGTGTGTATAGAATCATGTCGGGCCATGTGTATACTACTCGCCGGTTTGAGGTGCTCACCGATCAGTTTGCTGAGCTCCTCAAAGGTTTTGTCCGCCGGCTTCTCGGGTGCGCGCAGGTCTTTCATCAGCGCGTACGTCTTAGGTCCACAGCTGGTCAGTAGATGCGCCCTTCGCTTGTCAGCCGCTGCCTCTCCCAGCCAGTCCTTCGTGACAAATCTTTGCTGGAGCCTCTCAACGAAATCGTCCCAGTCCTCACCAACATATTATCGTTCCTCTGTGCTACCGGTGGCCAGTCTCGTGAGTCGTTGATTCCTGTTTCTCGTCGCCAAATGCTGTGTCCTTATACACGACTATAAATTCACACGAGGCACATTCTGCAGACAAAGTCACTCTGTGACCGAATCTTTATTCACAGGACCAAGAAGTGATGAGCCTGCATGGGATCTCCCTTTATATACCTGGGTGACCAGGTGAGGAGTCTCCCACACGTTCACCCCCTGTGGTCAAGGTGTGCATTTCTTAGGTGTATACAGTATGCAGTGTTGTTACATGAAGGTTACAGTTACATGAAGGTTACATACATGACAGTTCCTATGCCAGCTCTTTGAAAAAGCGAGCCAATTAGTGCCAAACCCATTTGTTCCCCAAAGCCCTGCAAATTTTCCTTCTAAAGTCATTGTTACTCAGTGAAGCTTAAAAAGCTATATCTATTTATTATAGAGAAATGTAGGGGTGATTCGATCGAGGTCTATAAAATAGTTAAAGGGCTAAATAGTGTTCCTACTGATGGACTATTTTAATTTGATAGATTGGGGAAGATCATGTGTGTAAGTTCCACGATGGTAGGGCTAGATTAGATGGTAGTCGGTTCTTTTTTTCCCAGAGGATAGTAGACCTTAGGAACAAGTTGTCGGCTGGTGATGAATGATGTATTATCCCCCCTACCCTCCAGCAGTCATGTCATCTCTTGGGATAGGCAAAAATACAGACAAAAAGCCAAGGACAAGCCGGGGAAATCCTTCCCACAGCTTGTGCTGTGAGTACTGACTCTTTGCAAACCTTCAAAAGGGATCTGGACCTGATCCTGACTGGGACAGAGATCACGTCTTATCAAAGTCAGATGAAATACCGGGTAATGTAAGCATGATCAATGTGGTCTCCGAAGGGAGCTGGAAGGAACTTTCCAGATGTTTTCTCCTGCCATATTTGCATGTTCATTTCCTCCAGTTTCAGATCAATGAAACTGAAGGTTGAAACGGTTTACACCTGGCCCCACGTAATACCTGATAATGTGCAAAGTACACGCTGAGAACAGCTGTACTCTTTACTATTGGACAACACTGTGAAGGGAATGAAATAATATTTCCCTCTCCCAGGATGTTGCATTGATAAATTACCGAGCTCCCATCTTTGCTGCTGAGATGCTGGATCCTGTGTTTCCTAAAGAGCGAGACAGAGCGTTGGTCCTTGATGTTTGCTGTGGGACAGGAATGGTTGCGGATCAGGTATCAAACTGAGCACCAATCAAACACGAGGTTATGTGTTGCTGGTTAGGCCGCATGAAATGGGCCGCCCATTTAAAACTGAGATGAGAAAAAATTTCTTCTCTGAGGGTTGTAAATCTGTGGAGTTCGCTGCCTCAGAGAGCTGTGGAAGCTGGGATATGAATACATTTAAGACAGAAATAGACAGTTTCTTAAATGATAAGGGGTTATGAGGGGTGGGCAGGGAAGTGGAGCTGAGTCCATGATCGGATTAGCCATGATCTTATTCAATGGCGGAGCAGGCTCAAGGGGCTGTATGGCCTACTCCTGTTCCTATTTCTTATGTTCTTATGAAGACCTGGCATGATGCTGGCTGCGTTCCAGGCAACCCGGTTTTTCACAGGGGACTGAAACAGATGCTAGGCCAGGTATTTGCATTATGCAAAGGCCCTAATGCCAGCTTCAGGTGTGGACCCATGACACTTATTTTTCTGCCTGCACCAATATCGTGGCTGGCACACTTCTGGCCCGTAATGACTATGTCCTTCCTGCCCACCATATTGAAAGCTAGGTGCCTGTTTAATGTCTGAAAAACAGGCAGGGAGCCATGACATTTCTAGGCCAAAGTTCCCAACACCATTCAAGCACGGAAGTGTGCTGGAAACTGCAAGGTAATTCACCCTGAGGATTCTATGCCATCTTTCAAACCTTTCCCAGCCATATTACCTTGCCACACCCTTTCCAACAAACACTGTCCAGACTGAGCAGAGGTCAAGTGATCAGTCTTTAGAGGCCGCCCATTTAAAACTGAGATGAGGAGTAATTTCTGAGAAGGAGTTATTGTAGATCATCAGCATGATCTTATTGAACTGCAGAGTGGGCTCGAGGGGCTGTATAGCCCACCACTGCTCCAATTTCTTATGTTCATATGTTTATTGACTCATATTCACAGCAACTGTATGTTATAAATCTTATACCTGTGCTGTATAGTGCATAACCTAAGGCCATGTGGACATGTTCCTGTGGTTGGAGGTTGCTTTTCAGTGTTGTGACTCTGCAGGGATAGTGCATTTCTGGGTGAAGGGTCACAGGGATGGTCCTGCAATAACTGGAGAACAAATAGTGACTGCCAACATCTGCTGGTTCTCCAGCAGTTCACCCACTCCTTGAGGGTTCTCGATAGAGTGTTGGACATATAGTCATCCTGAGAGGAAGCTATCTCATTATCAGCTCCTCCTGCCGTGTCGCAGATGCTGGGCATATCAGCCGGATGTCCAGTGATGTATGGACTGTTTTCATGCAGGGTGTGTCTCCCACAAGGTTGAAGACCAGCCCCACTGCCGTCTGGAACTAATCACCCATTCTGTCAAACTGACGGACTAGTGCAAGTGGGTACCAAGAAGTCAGCAGTGCTAGTCACCATTTTATAGCGGAATGTTTAGCACTAGCTCCCTCTGTGGTTTATGGATGTGAACATACCACTTTTAGCAAATCCCTCAGTTTCAAATTTCAGGTCTGCAACAGCTATTCTCTTGGGTTTAGCATCCCAGAAGCAGATCTTGCATCCCTTATGGCCAGAAGTTTACCTTTACTGCCCAATATCTAGCCATAAGATCATGACCCTGGGGATGTAATCATGCAGCCCGTTGCTACATGAGCTGAATACTGCATTGTCACACGTGCCACCAGTAAGTTTCCCCAACTTCCAGAAGTTGGACTAATGAACACTCTAGTGAGGCAAGGTCCATTATTGAGGAACAGATTTATCTCATACGTAAATGTTCAATGAGCAAAATAATGTTTACTGTGAAGTTTAACCGATTTCAGAAAACTTCTTACAACAGGAAATAGTAAAGTGATTCCAACGTTAATGGGTTGAATAGACATATCTGGCTAGCGATATTTCTGAATTTAGTCAGTGCTAAATTTAAAGAGAGACCTCTCACTCTCTGCATCTGATTTCCATTCCAGCTTTTTATCAACTATGTCTCAACCAAAGCCTTGCCCTCTGACCCTCTCCAAGCCCAGCAACTGCCCAGTTGAGCTGCCATTCAATCACCCCACCCTCCTCAGTGAGGGCCTCCCTGGCGGCTAACTCCTTCTCAGCTCAAACGAATGAAGTCATTAATTTCCTCTCTGCAGTGTGTTGATAAACCTCACTGCCTCAGACTGATGCAGTTTGACTAACACCATTCTCTCGGTCTAATTCATATACCTAGCATGTGCCTTTTGTCTGGATTAATCCCCTATGAGTTAATTTTAACTGAATAACAACATCTCACTATAAATTCCCCCTGTCAAATAGCCCAAAACTTCAAAATGTGCTGCTCGTAGCCGACTCAATGGATGCTGTATCGGCCATCTATCGATGTATCTAACTTCGTCCCTCCCTCATTCCCATCGACCAATCTTTGTCCATGCAGTGGGTATAATGCATGTGCCCTCTGCTGTTTCCTCTGTTGCTGCCTCCACTTGCTCTCTTTACTTGTGAACCACCAGATGCACCTCTTTGAGACTCGCTCCCTAAGTTCTGCAGGGTGCTAGGGCCTGTGCTGGTGCTTGGTGGGGCAGGGGGGGATGGGGGGTCATTTATCTCCTGGTTCAGTGCTCTGTGGGCTGATCCTCTTTGGTACCTTTCTTCTGGGCCATTTGGACACCTTCACAAAAGTCTTCATGTAGATTCTTGATGTCTGCATCATGATCTACAACAGTCTTGTCCCTCAGGCCATGACCAAATGTACCACCGACACGGAGCTTTGGAATCTCCCTGAACATAATCGGGCTGATATTCCTGCCCAGTGTCTCAGGCACAAAGGAGAGGGAAAGGGAGTGGAGACCGATGACTTCAATTCTCCCTCCCCTTTACGATGCACGAGGATTTCCAGGGCTCCCCCAGGTGGAGGAGGGGGTTGGGGAGTGGAGTTCAGTTGTGAAATGAGGTAGCAGGGATCTAAATGGGCCTCTGGCCTGATTTCCCCACAGATTTGCCGGATGGGCACCTCACGTCTGGCCTTACTCAGATCAGGTGATCAGAGAGGGGCAGCAGAACGGCCACAGAGGGCCAGAAACACAAGAACAACATGCCTGGAAAGCTACAAGCCTGGGGACATCTCTCAATCACCGTTTCTGGCCAGCTGCTCCCCAAGTGACTGAGCCTGAGGCCTGCAGCAGTAACTCTTTCTGCCCCCATTACTAGACTGAGAGCCCTGCCAGGGCAGCACATCGGGAATATGATAATGATCGGAACCTGGAAATAGAGGCAGGTCATAGGCTGAGCAATCTATCGGAACACTCCACCTGCCTGGTGTGCAGGTGCAGGGAGCAGGTAAATCAGCCCAGAAAAAATTGGTGCAAATCCTCTCGAATATATTCAAATTCCCAGGGCTATAATTCCGCACGGTTCGCCCACTGGCCAGCCGTAATTTCCATGGAAAAGGCGCAGAAACCCTGGGAAAATGAGTGAACGGGGTATTTCCGGGTTTCCGTGACTCTTCTGCCAAAATTACAGCAGATGCACAGGAGACGGACGGAAATTTATCCCCCTTTGGCCTGTGCGCATTTCCCATTAAATGTTTCTATTATAAATTCTTATGCCCACATTTATAATGGAAACAGCCTGCGTAAGCTTGTCGAGCTGTAACTACACCCAACACCCCAGTTGTAGTGGTCAGTGAATAGCTTGCAGGAATAAATAGCGTCAGCCCGTCATTTTAATGTCTTAACGAAGCTCGCACCTGCTTTGCGGGGTTCCATTTGCAGCTTAGTGAGAGCTGTCTACATGGGTGTTCCGATGGTGCTCGCAGGCCAGGGGCTGCTCAGCCCGCTGGGCCAGGCTGCCACACTGCTCCTTCCGCTCCCCGGCCTGCTCCCATGGGGCCCAGGAGAGGCGAGAGTTCGGGGCCCAGGAGAGGCGAGAGTTCGGGGCCCAGGAGAGGTGAGGGCCCAGGGGCAGCACGGACCAGCCCACACTGCGATTGTGTGCACACTCGGTCCATGCAACAGAACAAGTCTCTAGTCGTCTTGGTTAACCCTTGCCACTGGACCAAGGCCTGGCTCTGTCAAGCCCGTGTGATGGCTGGTGTGCAACGGCCACCACACGTTAAAAAAAATCCACGCACAGGCATCTTCCATCCTTCAAGATTTAGTTCGGGACCTGGAATATTAGGTCCTTCATTGAAACACCTGTGAACTTTTTGATGTGGAAGGAAGTCATCCTCGATTCGAGGGACTGCCGATGATATTGATGACAGAATGAGAGGGAAGTGATTATCTTAGCCTGAGATCCGCTCGGTAATTCTGAACTATGATTGACCAGCCCAGTGCCAGTACTGATGGGTCCGAGGACACTCGCTCGTGCCTGCATTAGGCAGAGTGGTATCTCCCTGTACTGGGGCCTCTGTTTTTCACTATATTTATAAATGCCTTCGATGAAGGACCAGAACCTGATATCCAAATTTGCTGACAATACCAAATGAGGTGCCACAGTAAATAATGTAGATGGGAGCAGAAAGTTGCAAAGGCTGCTGAAAGACTTTGAGCGGACAAAACTTTCCGGCTGGTGATCAACGTGGGGAGATGTGAGGTCATCCTTCTGGACCCAAGAAAGATCCATCAGAGTATTTTCCAAATGGTGAGAAGCTTGGAACTGTGGAGGAGCAGAGAGATTTGGGGGTCTTCGTACAAAAATCACTAAAAACTCGTGGCCAGGTACAAAAATAATTAAAAAGGCGAATGTAACGTTGGCCTTTATCTCGAGAGCTGCAATACAAGGTGTGGAAATTATGTTACAGCCGTACGCAGCTCTGGTTAGACCCCTTTTAAAGTATTGCACCAGACCTCAGGGTATATCGGCCTCGGAGGGTGCAGAGCAGATTCACCCGAATGACACCGGGCTAACAGAGTGAAATTACCAGGGCCGGTTGCACAAACTCGGCTTGTAATCCCTACAAGTAGAGAAGGTTAACCAATGATCCAACTGAAGGGAGTGAAATCTCGCTACGGCCCGTTTGGGACGGTAATATCCGGGTGGCGCGAGTCTCGTCCCACTCGAGAAATTCGGGTTACCGCCCCCGAAAGGAAGTGGGGTGCAAAATAACCCGCTCCACTTCCTTTCTGGGTCGGGGGTCGGGGCGGACGGGGCGGGGGCAGGGCGGGGGCGGGGCGGACGGGTCGGGAGTTGGGTCAGACGGGTCGGGGGTCGGGTCAGACGGGTCAGGGGCGGGGGCAGTGCGGACGGGTCGGGGGCGGGTCGGACGGGTCAGACAGGTCAGACGGGTCAGATGGGTCGGGGCGGACGGGTCGGTGGCGCAGGGTGGCAGGGCAGATGGACGGATCGGGGGCGGGGCAGATGGACGGATCGGGGGCGGGGTGCACGCTATGCACTGGGCCACATAGCTCTGCCCCATACGAGGGGCTCTTCCCGTCAGTAAAGGGAGGGGCCCAAGCTGTAAACGCTGCAGTGAAGAAGTGAGCCTCCCTCGTTCACTGGGGAGCGGGGTCCTGTGCCGATCGCCCGGCCCGCCAGCAGAGTGCTGGTACAGATCCCGCGATCAAAGCACCAAAGGGGCGCAGAAGGAAGTCGTCTGATGGTTTTTTCAATGGCCGCCGCCTCGCCTTTAAGTATCGCCCTGCGAGAGGCCGCCCGCCCGGTTCATGCCCCAAAACTGTCGCTGGCATCGCCTCGCGCAGCTTCAGAGGAAATGCCCAAGTTCGGGTCCGAGGCTGTGCACGATGATTACATCGTCATCGTCGGCACAGCCGAGTCGGATGCTACGGGTTTCTGCCGCCATTAAACTCCTGCGGTATTCAGCACGCCTGGGACAAACGTTGTTGGTGCCCGATTATCGCAGTCCGGGGGCGAAGTGTTTGAGATGATTAAATGAGTTGATAGGTTGGGTTTAGAGAAACTATCTCCTCTGGCGGGACAGTCCAGAATTACCTTAAACTTTGAGCTGTGCCTTTCAGGGGTGATGTGAGGAAGCACCTCTTCACACAGGGTAGTGGGAATGAGGAACTCTCTCCCCCAAAAAGCTGTTGAAGATATGGGGTCAATTAAACATTTCACAATGGAGACTGATGGAATTTGCTTGACAACAGTGTTATGGGTTACAGAAGCAAGGCTGTCCAGGCCGAAGGTATTAACATACAGATCAGCCGTAGCAGAACAGGCTCGAGAGGCTGAGTGGCCCAATCCTGTTCCTCGCTTCCAGAGAGAATCCCTGCCTGAGCATTGCAGCAGCAATGTCGATGGTGGAACTGCAAACGCTGCATCATTCTGATCAATTTATGGCTGGGTTTATAAAATAAAAATGAGGCGCTAATGATGAAGGAAGGTTAAGGGTGCAGGGATTCTTTCTCGATTTGTTTTCTTTAGTTGCGTAACGTTTAGTGTCGGCGGCAGTCGGGAGCAGCGTCGGAGGTGCGTGGAGAGGCCTATAAAAGGCACAGCAGGGAGTCCGGGGCCCAGCGTCGGGAGGAGGTGCGTGGAGAGGCCTATAAAAGGCGTACTTGTGCAGCTACAGAGAGAAGGCAAAAAAGAAGTAGAAAGAAATCAAAAGGTGACGTCACAGCCAAGAGGGTAAGTGATTGGCTGGTGATTGGTGAGTAGTTTTTCTTTTTTCTCCTATAACAGTGAGTAACTTTTAACATTGTTGTTGCCAATTTAAGTGTATCTAAGGGTTAAGTCATGGCAGGAGAGCTCGGTCGGGTGTTATGCTCCTCCTGTACCATGTGGGAACTCGGGGATGACAACAGTGTCCCTGACGACTATATCTGCAGGAAGTGTATCCACCTCAAGCTCCTGACGGTCCACGTTGCGGAGTTGGAGCTGAGGGTGGATTCACTCTGGAGCATCCACGATGCTGAGAATGACGTGAGTATCACGTGTAGCGAGTTGGTCGTACCGCAGGGAAAGGGTCCACAGCCAGATACGGAATGGAAGACCAACAGGAAGAGCAATGCAAGGAAGGTAGTGCAGGAGTCCCATGTGGTCATCCCCCTGCAAAACAGATACATTGCTTTGGGTACTGTTGAGGGGGATGACTCATCAGGGGAGGGCAGCAGCAGCCAAGTTCATGGCACCATGGCTGGCTCTGCTGCACAGGAGGGCAGGAAAAAGAGTGGGAGAGCAATAGTGATTGGGGATTCAATGGTGAGGGGAATAGATAGGCGTTTCTGCGGCCGCAACCGAGACTCCAGGATGGTATGTTGCCTCCCTGGTGCAAGGGTCAAGGATGTCTCGGACCGGGTGCAGGACATTCTAAAAAGGAGGGAGAACAGCCAGTTGTCGTGGTGCACATTGGTACCAAAGACATAGGTAAAAAAAGGGATGAGGTCCTACAAAACGAATTTAAGGAGCTAGGAGCTAAATTTAAAAGTAGGACCTCAAAAGTAGTAATCTCGGGATTGCTACCAGTGCCACGTGATACTCAGAGTAGGAATCGCAGGATAGCGCAGATGAATACGTGGCTTGAGCAGTGGTGCAGCAGGGAGGGATTCAAATTCCTGGGGCATTGGAACCGGTTCTGAGGGAGGTGGGACCAGTACAAACTGGACGGTCTGCACCTGGGCAGGACCGGAACCAATGTCCTCGGGGGAGTGTTTGCTAGTGCTGTTGGGGAGGATTTAAACTAATATGGCAGGGGGGTGGGAACCAATGCAGGGAGACAGAGGGAAACAAAAAGGAGGCAAAAGCAAAAGACAGAAAGGAGATGAGGAAAAGTGGAGGGCAGAGAAACCCAAGGCAAAGAACAAAAAGGGCCACTGTACAGCAAAATTCTAAAAGGACAAAGGGTGTTAAAAAAACAAGCCTGAAGGATTTGTGTCTTAATGCAAGGAGTATCCGCAATAAGGTGGATGAATTAACTGTGCAAATAGATGTTAACAAATATGATGTGATTGGGATTACAGAGACGTGGCTCCAGGATGATCAGGGCTGGGAACTCAACATCCAGGGGTATTCAACATTCAGGAAAGATAGAATAAAAGGAAAAGGAGGTGGGGTAGCATTGCTGGTTAAGGAGCAAATTAAGGCAATAGTTCGGAAGGACATTAGCTTGGATGATGTGGAATCTATATGGGTAGAGCTGCAGACTACCAAAGGGCAAAAAACGTTAGTGGGAGTTGTGTACAGACCTCCAAACAGTAGTAGTGATGTTGGGGAGGGCATCAAACATGAAATTAGGGGTGCATGCAATAAAGGTGCAGCAGTTATAATGGGTGACATATATGCACATAGATTGGGTTAACCAAACTGGAAGCAATACGGTAGAGGAGGATTTCCTGGAGTGCATAAGGGATGGTTTTTTACACCAATATGTCGAGGAACCAACTAGGGGGGAGGCCATCTTAGACTGGGTGTTGTGTAATGAGAGAGGATTAATTAGCAATCTCGTTGTGCGAGGCCCCTTGGGGAAGAGTGACCATAATATGGTGGAATTCTGCATTAGGATGGAGAATGAAACAGTTAATTCAGAGACCATGGTCCAGAACTTAAAGAAGGGTGACTTTGAAGGTATGAGGCGTGAATTGGCTAGGATAGATTGGCGAATGATACTGAAGGGGTTGACTGTGGATGGGCAATGGCAGACATTTAGAGACCGCATGGATGAACTACAACAATAGTACATTCCTGTCTGTCGTAAAAATAAAAAAGGGAAGGTGGCTCAACCGTGGCTATCAAGGGAAATCAGGGATAGCATTAAAGCCAAGGAAGTGGCATACAAATTGGCCAGAAATAGCAGCGAACCCGGGGACTGGGAGAAATTTAGAACTCAGCAGAAGAGGACAAAGGGTTTGATTAGGGCAGGGAAAATGGAGTACGAGAAGAAGCTTGCAGGGAACATTAAGACGGATTGCAAAAGTTTCTATAGATATGTAAAGAGAAAAAGGTTAGTAATGACAAACGTAGGTCCCCTGCAGTCAGAATCAGGGGAAGTCATAACGGGGAACAAAGAAATGGCGGACCAATTGAACAAGTACTTTGGTTCGGTATTCACTGAGGAGGACACAAACAACCTTCCGGATATAAAAGGGTTCGGAGGGTCTAGTAAGGAGGAGGAACTGAGGGAAATCCTTATTAGTTGGGAAATTGTGTTGGGGAAATTGATGGGATTGAAGGCCGATAAATCCCCAGGGCCTGATGGACTGCATCCCAGAGTACTTAAGGAGGTGGCCTTGGAAATAGTGGATGCATTGACAGTCATTTTCCAACATTCCATTGAATCTGGATCAGTTCCTATGGAGTGGAGGGTAGTCAATGTAACCCCACTTTTTAAAAAAGGAGGGAGAGAGAAAACAGGGAATTATAGACCGGTCAGCCTGACATCGGTAGTGGGTAAAATGATGGAATCAATTATTAAGGATGTCATAGCAGTGCATTTGGAAAGAGGTAATATGATAGGTCCATGTCAGCATGGATTTGTGAAAGGGAAATCAGGTTGACAAATCTTCTGGAATTTTTTGAGGATGTTTCCAGTAGAGTGGACAAGGGAGAACCAGTTGATGTGGTGTATCTGGACTTTCAGAAGGCTTTCGACAAGGTCCCACACAAGAGATTAATGTGCAAAGTTAAAGCACATGGGATTGGGGGTAGTGTGCTGACATGGATTGAGAACTGGTTGTCAGACAGGAAGCAAAGAGTAGGAGTAAATGGGGACTTTTCAGAATGGCAGGCAGTGACTAGTGGGGTACCGCAAGGTTCTGTGCTGGGGCCCCAGCTGTTTACACTGTACATTAATGATTTAGACGAGGGATTAAATGTAGTATCTCCAAATTTGCGGATGACACTAAGTTGGGTGGCAGTGTGAGCTGCGAGGAGGATGCTATGAGGCTGCAGAGCGACTTGGATAGGTTAGGTGAGTGGGCAAATGCATGGCAGATGAAGTATAATGTGGATAAATGTGAGGTTATCCACTTTGGTGGTAAAAACAGAGAGACAGACTATTATCTGAATGGTGACAGATTAGGAAAAGGGGAGGTGCAAAGAGACCTGGGTGTCATGGTACATCAGTCATTGAAGGTTGGCATGCAGGTACAGCAGGCGGTTAAGAAAGCAAATGGCATGTTGGCCTTCATAGCGAGGGGATTTGAGTACAGGGGCAAGGAGGTGTTGCTACAGTTGTACAGGGCATTGGTGAGGCCACACCTGGAGTATTGTGTACAGTTTTGGTCTCCTAACCTGAGGAAGGACATTCTTGCTATTGAGGGAGTGCAGCGAAGGTTCACCAGACTGATTCCCGGGATGGTGGGACTGACCTATCAAGAAAGACTGGATCAACTGGGCTTGTATTCACTGGAATTCAGAAGAATGAGAGGGGACCTCATAGAAACGTTTAAAATTCTGACGGGGTTAGACAGGTTAGATGCAGGAAGAATGTTCCCAATGTTGGGGAAGTCCAGAACCAGGGGACACAGTCTAAGGATAAGGGGGAAGCCATTTAGGACCGAGATGAGGAGGAATTTCTTCACCCAGAGAGTGGTGAACCTGTGGAATTCTCTACCACAGAAAGTTGTTGAGGCCAATTCACTAAATATATTCAAAAAGGAGTTAGATGAAGTCCTTACTACTAGGGGAATCAAGGGGTATGGTGAGAAAGCAGGAATGGGGTACTGAAGTTGCATGTTCAGCCATGAACTCATTGAATGGCGGTGCAGGCTAGAAGGGCCGAATGGCCTACTCCTGCACCTATTTTCTATGTTTCTATGTTTCTAACCTCGGATTTAAGAACTTCCATGGAATAGACGGCAGTGAAGAAATGCTAAAGGTAGCTGAATCCAAAGGCCTGTATCAGAGTCTGAAAAAGTGTCTGATCCTTCCAGATAAACAACTCCCTGCAACTTCAGGTAACAAATCAGTTACATAGAATTATATAAAATTTACAGAACAGAAACGGGCCATACAGCCCAGCTGGTTTATACTGGTTTATATCAGGGTTGCCACCTCTGGTTTGACGTATTCCTGGAGATTTGATCACATGACATTTAATCACATGGCATACAATCATGTGACAATGTTTGATCATTGCCCACGGTTTGCAAATGTTATTGCATTTACCTTAGGTGAGTGTTTCCATAACACCAAGCCCCGAAAAAAATATTGAACGTCGTGGTTGATAGTGAGATGACTAACTTGGCCCGAATTTTCCGATGGTGATTATGGTGAATTGTCAGCGTTCACCATCATCTGACCGTAACTTGAGGATTTAGCGCCTGCGCAGATAAACGTGGAAATGCTGAAGTTGTCCTTCTCTGCCACAGGCTGCTCTGTGGAACTCCCCATAGCCGGCAATCAGTTGAACTGACAAAAACTTAGGGGTCAAAATTCGGTTTCTTACACCACCCATTACAGCCGGAAAGGGGTGGCTAATGGGCAGCTAAGTCCTTACCGTCTACCGGGTTCCTGGTCTATCGGGAAATGTAGTTGGGCGGTGGGGGCAGCGGCAAGACATACTGCTGCGCGTTCGGCCGCCTCGCACATGGTGCTGTCATCGAACGTGCAACTTCCCCTTGCTGCCAGGTGACTACGGTGGCCTTCCTGGCCAGCGTCCATACAGCCTGGGAAAGGCGGTGGGACATCGGGGATCCCGGGGCGGGAGCATCCAGGCATCAAGGTAAGTGGTTATTTTGTCTTGGCATTTAGGTATTGTTAGGTAACAAGGCGACTTCTCTTCAAGGGTGGACTCCCTGAAATAAGGGATCGACACTTGCCCGTATAGTGACCACAGAATCACTCAGACGAAACCTCGGTTCAACCGATCTTTATTCAAGCATATGCAGGGGAGGAGTTCAGGAATTAACCTTCAAAGAACAAGGGTTTCTACATGCAGTTATACAGTTTTTGAGGTGTGCAACCCTCCTACAAAACCTTCCATGACCACCGATTGGCCTACAGCTTATCAGCGGAGCTTCATTGATTCGTTGACCCTGATCAGAATGGCTGCTTTGTGGTTTCTCAACCTCTCCATCTCCCATAGCATCTCAGCCTTCTGGAATGTGTTGTTCTATAGTGTTCATTTTGCCTTGGTTTCCCATGGCTAGTTCTGCACCTGGTTTCTTATCAGACAAAACTATCCCTTTCCCTGAGCTCAGCTGCTGCTGCTACTACAGTATTATCCTACTTATGTTTCCAGACAGCTTACTCCCTACTATCCTTCGAGAGTTATTAGTCAGTGTTGTCAACTCTGCCCTTCGTTCCCTTAAATGTACTGAATATGTAAAGTTTTCATTTTATGTTAATACAGCCATTTTCTATCATTTGTAAGTGAGTTTTATAAGTGAGTTTTACATACAATCTGTCAATAGGCAATATATTACAATCCCTACCTTGAGGTGGAGGAACTCGCGACTCCTCACAACCTCCTAATACTGATAAGCCTTTTTAATCTGAACCATTTTACGTGTTAGACCAATTCATTACCTTCAGTATCCCTTTGGTGACCATCTGTCTATCTCCCTTATACTTTAATCCCTTACAGGTATTAATGGGAGCAGGGGGAAGGTGTGGGTGAGGGAACGTGTGGGAAACTTTTTTTTTCATTTCTTTTAACTTGCATGCCTGCAGCCTCCGTGGGGAAATTCAGTCGGCCTCCTTCGCGCCTGAGGGTGAGTGTGCTACATCACTTTTAGCACTGCGCTCTCATCTTTGGGCGGCAAAATTGAATTTTGCAGTTTGAGGCGGCATTTCCCGCCCGCCGTTAAAATCAGCACTTAGCCAGTGACACTGCCTCAAACACGGCCAAGACTGAATTTCAACACCACAAGCTTATCTGATCTAATTACACTGTTACAGCCCTTGTTGGAATAGGTGTAACTGGGCTATTAATGGCGTACTGACTGCTGAACATTCTGGCCTTGAAAAAATAATTGAAGTGGAACCTCAAATTTCTACATGATAGAAAATTACTAGACTTTTAAAATAATAATTTTGTTCAATGTCTTTTTAATGTTTATTCATGATTTTTCAGCTTTTACCTTAAATGCCAGAGGGAAAAATTTGGGTTGTTTGTCCGGGGGGCGCTAGTCAGGTGCAACTGACCTTTCGCCTGGGTGCGGCGCTGGTACAGACTCGGGCGAAATTCCACGGGAGTTTAGTGCTAACGGGGAGCACCCTGTTCTGACCAGTTGCAACCTGGGGAGTGATGCTAGCCATGACACAAGTCCTCACTGTCCGCAGCAACCCCATTATCGCCCTGGAGCAAACATTCAGTCATGCCCCGTGAAGCAGCTCACGGGGCAAAGATTAAAGCGGAGGTGCGGCAGGCAAAAGTGAAATAATCACCGATTTAGCGGGCGAGGCCGCCTTGATTGTAGATCGTGGGCTCCGCGCCACAATCTTGCAGCCCAACACTCCACTTGTGTACCGGGCTGCTTTTACCGACTGCTTATATGTCTCTCGCTAGTTTACTCGCATATTCTATTTTCCCTTTCTTTATCAATTTCTTAGTCCTCCTTTGCTGAATTCTAAAATCCTCCAAATCCTCAGGCTTACTGCTCTGTTTAGATTTAAGACCCTAGTTTTGGATTTAACTAAATCACTTTCAAACTCAATATAAAATTCTATCATATTATGGTCACTCTTCCCTAAAGACCCTTTTACTACAAGGTTATTAATGAACCCTTTCTTATTGCACAATACTAGATCTAAAATAACTTGTTCCCTCGTTGGTTCCTCAACATACTGATCTAGAAAACCATCTTGTATACATTCCATGAACTCATGCTCCACACGATTACAGCAAGTTTGGTTTGCCCAGTCTATATGTAGATTGAAGTCCCCCATGATTACTGTATTACCCTTGTTATATGCACCTCTAATTTACTGATTTATACTCTGCCCTACATTATAACTTATCGCTATTGCCGAGATGCTCCCCTACACTTACTTCTCTTATCTGCTCTTGTTCATTTCCCATTACTTGATTCTTACCCCACTCAATATCATTGCAAATCTTACACCTCATAGTTCTTTTATTCTGCGAGACAGTTCCTGAGTTTCCGTTCTTCTCAAAAGTCTGCAAATTGGATCAAATGTTTACTGAAAAAGCTGAGTATGACCCATTCTAAGTAATGGAGAGCACAGTTTGAGTTGTATTCATTTCAGCTCCACTCAATCAATCAAACTAGGATGAACAGTGAAACACAGGCCCTCCACTCCAATCATTTTATAAAGCTTTCTGAGCCAGTACATCAATAATGAACTTTCTGGGAAACAGACATTAAAGGGAACCTGTGCTTCGGATTGGTCACTTGCTACAATGGGAATTTCATTGCTGAGATGTTTGCAGAATATTTGGGGGCCAATTTTCATCAAGAACTCCGCCAGCCCAAGTGCCCAAGTACTGTGGGCGGGATATTCATGGCCGAGGTCCCTCGAAGGTCGGCGGGTGACAAATGGACGATGTACGTTGCCAATCTGGGTGGCAGCGGGCGGGAGATCGCATTCTCGGCGCAGAGGCGTTTGCCGCCCAAGTGCCACCGAGGGTGGAGTCGGGCCCACGGAGGGTCGAAGACCTGAAATTAAAAATCACAGTAAAAAGTAAAAAATAAAAAAACTATCGGAAGACCTTCAGGGGACCCCATGCAGGTAAGTCACTGTTGAAAATTTAAAAAGAAATGTTCACTTACCTTTTTTTCAGGTTCTTCCGACTTACCATCGGGGACAGACCAGCCTCCAGTCAGTGGTCCTCCCCCTGTTCTGCCGCCGAGTTTCGCCGACTCCCACCCGCAGGAATCTGGGAGCTTGGCGGACGGGAGATCAGTTGCACCACTCGGCCGTCCGTTGAAGTCAGCGGGCGGGTCCTGGCAGCTCTCTCCTCCCGCCCGCTCTCGGCCACCCCGAAAGTGGCACTGGGTGGATCTTAACGAAGAATGTCGGTGTTAATGGGTGGTGAGGTGATGAATTTCGGCCCCTTAGTGTTAAAATTTTATTACCTTATCGTGGCAAAAGATATGGGGAACAAAATAAGAAAGTTGGGCACACCTCCAAACTTTTTGGGGCCATCACCACTGAAATGTTTTCAGTGCCTTGATCAATTTTCAGGCCAAAAAGTGAAAGAATGGGTTCCTGTGCTAACGAGCACCTCCAAAGTGCACTTTGCAGCAGTGTGTGAGTTAACTGAAGCGGGATCCCACGGAGAAACTCAGCTTGCTGGGAATGTGGATCTAACAAGCCAGCTGCTCCCTGGACTTCTCAAAGGTCAGGGTTTGCAGCTAGGCCCTGAGAGGGGGAGGAGTGTACTTTGAGGATGGCTTGTGTTCGAGGAGCAAGCAGGGTAAGCCGCTTCACTGATGCAGAGCTGGACAGCCTTATGCAGGGTGTAGAGAGCAGGAGGATACTGCTGTGTCCCGACGTGGAGAGACCAACTCTGCAGGTCAAAACTAATGCCTGGAGGGAGATAGCAGGGGAGGTCTCGAGTACCTCCATTCATCAGAGGACTCCCGTGCAGTGCAGCAAACGATTCCACGACATAATCCATCGTATGAAACGGCTGACCTTGCATCTGCGAGCCTCTCCTTCAATATTCTCTTATTTCCCATCCCCACGGTTTAGTCACTCAAGCAGCAATTCAGTGTTCACACCTCTGTACATATATGTGTGTGTTCTTGCAATGGAGGCTCCCTTTCACCTCACACTTACAGCTGTGTGTCAGCGTGTGCTCTGACAGGTAAGGCCCTCCTCACCGCCAACCAAGCTGCGTCTTGGTGCTTGTGTGAAAGCTCTGGCAATGAGACATTCTGCCAAATAAGTTCGTACGGCTCGCGTTATATACATGCTGCCCGCGTGTGCTTGGATTACACAGCGGTCATGAGCCAAGTGGTCAGCGGATAGCCCTTGTGACCCAGTAACCAACCTCTGGTTTGTCATGGTGGCTCAAATGCGGATGGTACAGCGGACTGTCGCAGAATGAAGACATCATGACTGTTGCCAGGATACTGAGGATTGACTTGCATGATGTGTTGTGTGGTCACACCAGCTGGACGTTGAGGGAGTAAAATCGCTTCCGGTTACGGTACATCTTCGAATTCACATGCGGTGCCTGCAAAGCGACATGTGTGTAGTCAACGACACTCTACACCATGGGGAAGCCTGCTATCCTGGCAAAGCTACGTACTCACTGACTGCTTTTCTCTGACAAAAGAGAATGAAATGTATTTATCTCTCTTTGTATACAGACCTTCAGTGATCTCCCTTATGCAACAGTGCACAGAAAACTGAGAGATGTTGGAAATATTGCCTGCTCCAGCCTGGAATCACAATGCATGACCATGCTCACCTTCATAGGGACTGGTATTGCCATTCTTCTGAGGGTGCAGTTCTACATAAGAACATAAGAACATAAGAATTAGGAACAGGAGTAGGCCATCTAGCCCCTCGAGCCTGCTCCGCCATTCAACAAGATCATGGCTGATCTGGCCGTGGAATCAGCTCCACTTACCCGCACGCTCCCCATAACCCTTAATTCCCTTATTGGTTAAAAATCTATCTATCTGTGATTTGAATACATTCAATGAGCTAGCCTCAACTGCTTCCTTGGGCAGAGAATTCCACAGATACACAACCCTCTGGGAGAAGAAATTCCTTCTCAACTCGGTTTTAAATTTGCTCCCCCGTATTTTGAAGCTTTGCCCCCTAGTTCTAGTCTCCCCGACCAGTGGAAACAACCTCTCTGCATCTATCTTGTCTATCCCTTTCATTATTTTAAATGTTTCAATAAGATCACCCCTCATCCTTCTGAACTCCAACGAGTAAAGACCCAGTCTACTCAATCTATCATCATAAGGTAACCCCCTCATCTCCGGAATCAGCCTAGTGAATCGTCTCTGTACCCCCTCCAAAGCTAATATATCCTTCCTTAAGTAAGGTGACCAAAACTGCACGTAGTACTCCAGGTGCGGCCTCACCAATACCCTGTACAGTTGCAGCAGGACCTCCCTGCATTTGTACTCCATCCCTCTCGCAATGAAGGCCAACATTCCATTCGCCTTCCTGATTACCTACTGCACCTGCAAACTAAGTTTTTGGGATTCATGCACAAGGACCCCCAGGTCCCTCTGCACCGCAGCATGTTGTAATTTCTCCCCATTCAAATAATATTCCCTTTAACTGTTTTTTTTTTTCGAAGGTGGATGACCTCACATTTTCTGACATTGTATTTGATCTGCCAAACCTTAGCCTATTTGCTTAACCTATCTAAATTTCTTTGCAGCCTCTCTGTGTCCTCTACACAATCCGCTTTCCCACTAATCTTTGTGTCATCTGCAAATTTTGTTACACTACACTCTGTCCCCTCTTCCAGGTCATCTATATATATTGTAAACAGTTGTGGTCCCAGCACCAATCCCTGTGGCACACCACTAACCATCGATTTCCAACCAGAAAAGGACCCATTTATCCCGACTCTCTGCTTTCTGTCAGCCAGCCAATTCTCGATCCATGCTAATACATTTCCTCTGACTCCGCGTATCTTTTATCTTCTGCAGTAACCTTTTGTGTGGCACCTTATCGAATGCCTTTTGAAAATCTAAATACACCATATCCATCGGTACACCTCTATCCACCATGCTCGTTATATCCTCAAAGAATTCCGGTAAATTAGTTAAACATGATCTCCCCTTCATGAATCCATGTTGCGTCTGCTTGATTGCACTATTCCTATCTAGATGTCCTGCTATTTCTTCCCCACTACCTGCCTGCAACAGGTGGCAGATTTCAGTGAGCACCTCCTTGGTGAAGTGCAGATGTCGCATACACTGTTTCTCGCAGCATTTTGTGGTAGGAGAATTGTTCCGTGAAGACTCTGGGTGGATATGGCCTCCTGTTGCAGGCCCTTCTTCCCATCCTCCTCCTCCGACATCTTTGAGCAGCTTGTTCTACTCTGTGTCGCCTCTGCTTATTCTCTCGGTCATGCTGCAAGCCAAGGGGGATACAAACCACTGCACCATGTCTGGGAGCACCTGGTCTGAGCAGAAGCCTTGAAGTAACCTGCCACACCCTGGAGACTTCAGCATCTTCAACTCAGATAACAAACCACCAAACACTTCTACAAACTCACCAAGAGCCAGTAGAAATTAATCAGCAACTAATGAGGAAAGGTTGAGTAGGTTGGGCCTCTACTCATTGGAATTCAGACGAATGAGAGGTGATCTTATCGAAACGTATAAGATTGAGGGGGCTTGACAAGGTGGATGCAGAGAGGATGCTTCCACTGATGGGAGAGGGCATGATCTTAGAATAAGGAGCCACCCATTTAAAACTGAGATGAGGAGAAATTTCTCTCTCAGAGGGTTGTAAATCTGTGGAATTCGCTGCCTCAGAGCTGTGGAAGCTGGGACAGTGAATAAATTTAAGACAGAGATAGACAGTTGCTGAAATGATAAGGGGTTATGGGGAGCGGGCAGGGAAGTGGAGCTGAGTCCATGATCGAATCAGTCATGATCGTATTAAATAGCGGAGCAGGTTCGAGGGGCCGTATGGATATATTCAAGAGTAGGAATAAACGAGTCCTTTTCAGAATGGCAGGCAGTGACTAGTGGGGTACCGCAGGGCTCAGTGTTGGGCCCCCAGCTATTTATAATATACATTAATGATTTAGATGAAGGAATTGAATGTAATATCTCCAAGTTTGCAGATGACACTAAGCTGGGTGGCAGTGTGAGCTATGAGGAGGACGCTGAGAGGCTGCAGAGTGACTTGGACAGGTTAGGTGAGTGGGCAAATGCATGGCAGATGCGGTAAAATATGGATAAATGTGAGGTTATCCACTTTGGTGGCAAAAACAGGGAGGCAGATTATTATCTGAATGGTGACAGATTAGGAAAAGGGAAGGTGCACCGAGACCTGGGTGTCATGGTAGATCAGTCATTGAAAGTTGGCATGCAGGTACAGCAAGTGGTGAAGAAGGCAAATGGCATGTTGGCCTTCATAGCAAGAGGATTTGAGTATCGGAGCAGGGAAGTCTTACTGCAATTGTACAAGACCTTGGTGAGGCCACACCTTGAATATTGTGTGCAGTTTTGGTCTCCTAATCTGAGGAAGGACATTCTTGCTATTGAGGGAGTGCAGCGAAGGTTCACCAGACTCATTCCCGGGATGGCATATGAAGAAAGACTGGATCAACTAGGCTTATATTCACTGGAATTTAGAAGAATGAGAGGGGATCTCATAGAAACATATAAAATTCTGATGGGATTGGACAGGTTAGATGCAGGAAGAATGTTCCCGATGTTGGGGAAATCCAGAACCAGGGGTCAAGTCTAAGGATAAGGGGCGAGCCATTTAGGACCGAGATGAGGAGAAACTTCTTCACTCAGAGAATTGTGAACCTGTGGAATTCTCTACCACAGAAAGTGGTTGAGGCCGGTTGGTTAGATATATTCAAGAGGGAGTTAGATGTGGCCCTTACGGCTAAAGAGATCAAAGATTATGGAGAGAAGGCAGGAATGGGGTACTGAAGTTGCATGATCAGCCATGGTCGTATTGAATTGTGGTGCAGGCTGGAAGGGCCGAATGGCCTGCTCCTGCACCTATTTTCTATGTTTCTATGCTTAACATTGGAATCATCTGATCTCTGCAATGGGTGACGTGTACGGTCTTTCTGGACGGGTAATTCAAGATGGGCCGAATGGCATTCCACATCTCTCAGTATTTTGTCATCTTGTGATATTCAGAAATTAGTTTAAAAGACAAATAAATCTAACAATACTGAGCTTGTGAGAAAACCTCCGTGTGTCTGCCCGATGTGTGTCCGCAGTGGCTCAGTGGGCAGCACCCTCGCCTCGGAGTCAGAAGGTCATGGGTCCACGTTCCACTCCAGGACTTGAGCACAAAACTCCAGGTTGACCCTGGAGTGCTGCATTGTCGGAGGTGCCAGCTTTCGGATGAGATATTAAACCAAGTCCCCTTTGTGTTAAGCCTCTTGTTAGATGCTTTGAATGAAAACCATTTGAGCGACAGGGTGTGACCGAGTGTGAAATGTATTCAATGACTGCCAATTAACATTCCAAATAGTTTTAAATGTTTGGTCGAAACAAATGCTGTAGCCTTGGAAATGAATGCTTTGGAAGCTGAATCCAAGTTTATAGCCACAGCATTACCAAACTGAAAACCAAATAGCTGCTGGGCAATATAGATAGAGCTCTCAATTCACGGTTCAGGGACCAGCTTCTCACACACTGACAGACCCATTTGCCCCTCCACAGCCCTTCAGTTAAGCTTTGTCAGAGACTGCGGGTGGGCAGATGGTGACTACATATAGGGTGTGTATATATGGCTGGAGTTGGGCAGCCGGGAGCCCGACAGGTTCCCTCGGGCTGCGGGGGTGGGGTGGTGCGGGGGGGAAGGTGAGCCATGGGCCGGGGCTGGGGGGGTGGTGGGGGAACGGGGGGGGGTGGGTGTGAGGTGTGGACCGGGGTGGGGGGAAAGGTCAATCGTGGGCCAGGGCTGAGGGGGGAGAGCAGGGGGGCGAGTGTGCTGTGGACCGGTGGCGGGGGTGAGGTGAGCTATGGGCCGTGGGGAGGTGGTGGGGTGAGCTCTAGAGTCGCAGGTCGAGGTCATGAATACCTGGTTCAGAGATGGCCTTCTGCAGTGTGACTGTGGTATCTGCCGACAGTAGCTAATGAAGAAGGCCCTCATGGCCAATTCCAATGACAAAAATGTCCCGCAGCGCTTTGTTGAGTTGGTCGCCGAACTCGCACGTTGCCGCCAGTCTCCTGAGGTCTGCGGAATATTTCGCGATTTCCTGGCCATCGGGCCGTCGGTGCGTATAGAATCAGTGTCTGGCTGTGAGGATGCTCTCCTTGGACTTGAGTTGCTCATGGATCAGGGTTACAAGCTCCTTGTACTTCATGGTCATTGTCTTCGCTGGTGCCAGCAAATCCCTGACTAGGCCATAGACAGTGGGCCCACAACTGGTTAGCAAGATAGCTCTACGCATATCAGCCAGTGTGACCAGGTCGTCTCCTGCCAGGTCATTTGCTGTGAAAAAATGTTCAAGCCTCTCTACAAAGGCGTCCCAATCATTACCATCGGCGAACTTCTGCAATGTACCACGGGTAGCCATTTTCGCGTGAAAGTTCATAATCTCGTCGCCAATTGTTATGTCCTTCGATGCTCTAGTAATGACTCCATGAGGTAATGTGTTGTACTTGAACTGTAGTGACCTTAGTCCTTTATTTGTTAACTCCAGAGTGAGGATCACACGTGGTGTCCTGCCTTTTATACTAGGCCAGACACACCTGTACAGGTAACCCACTGCTGTGCCCTCTGGTGGCACACCTTGTGATAGTACCAACAGTAGCCGTGTAGGATACATGACAGTGGCAGACTGGAAAGACCCTGTAGCATAGAAGTTCAGAGCTATGGTGACCTTGGTCTCAATGGTTAGGATGGTCTTGAGCCTGGTGTGAGGCTCCAGATCTTGGCGCAGGACATTGCAGAGCTCCCTCAATACCTCTTTTCTGAATCTCAGCCTTCGCAGGCATTGCTCATCACAGAGCTGGAAGAAGGAGAACTGAGGTCTTTGAGGGTAGGGCCTCCTTCCCCCAGCTGTGTGCTGGCCACCTCCCATGGTAGCTGGATGATGGCCATCTCCCTGGTCCTCCTCATGGTCGCGCGCCTCTGCAGCCTGTTGCTGGGAAGGCTCCTGGCCCAGTTTGTGTTGGGGGGTTTGGGGGGGGTGTCAGCGTGTCTGACCCTCCTCCTGGACACCCTCTCTACGTTCAGGTCTGCACACATCTGCAGGCCCTTCTGGATGTTGAGCAGGGATGGTTGCTGCCTCCCTTGCCCGCTGCCTCTCTGCACGTTGCTGATGGCACCACCTTCTCCTGCATACCGCCCTGCATCTGGCAAGGTGTACCAGGCGTTCCCCTGACAACGCTGAGCCCATTGGCCTCGAAATCCCGGTCGGCTGCTTCCCGCGGGCCAACGACAGAAAAAGGTAAAAAGGATGCGCTCCGACCTGAAGCTGCTGCGCCCGCCAGCGATCCCGGTCCTGAGGCCTTCACTCCCTGCGCGTCGCAGTGCGTGCACATCTGGACGGACATAGAGCTAGAGCTGGAGCTGGAGTCACATGGCTCTGGGCAGCCAATCAAGGCACAGCATTTTCTCATTCATAATGATGGGAACTCCGTAAGTTGGAATTCCAATTATTATGATTGAGAAACCCCCAAACACCCAAAACACTAATAAACAATCGAAAAATACGCCACATATTTAAGATTAATTTAAATTAAAGTTATTCATGTCTTATAAAAAATATATATATTTCCAATTTTTTAATGTTTTTTTAATTATGGTTTAAAATAAACCTGCCTTTGTGGGCAGGGTTTTTAACAATAAATGTGTTTTTAAAATGTTATTTTACGATGTTTTTGTATGTGTTAACACTCTTACGCCTGTAACAGAAGGCTATGCACCTGCTTTTATCAGGCGTAAGAGTTTTCAGGACATCCGCTGGCCAAGATATGGGTAAATCCCGCAATCTTGCCCGTGCGAATGTCCTGGCTGTGGGGATATGGAGGATCTGTCAAGCTGGAGCTGGACAGATCAGAAAAGCCGGTTTTCGGTGCATGCGCATTGTGTGCTGAAAACCGGCTTTTGCGATGCCTTCCCGGGTCCCTGGACACTCCGGGATTTCTAGGCCACTGTGTTTGAAAGCTGCATCCTGAATGAGGCCTACAGGCCTCCACTAATGAGTCAGAGCTCAAAGTCCTGAAAACTCTGCCAAAAATGAAGAGCAATCAGCAGGTTAAAGAAATCCAAAAAAACCAACAGCAAAAATACCCCGATCGCGGGAATCCTCCGTTGTCCTCCTCCCGCGATGTCGAGTATCGTGGCAAAGTGTACCGACCCAAAAAGCTGCTCAAAAAACCCTCTCTTTTTATAGGTGACTATGGGTGGCGTGACCGCGTAGCAGCAGTGCGCACCCTGATGATGTCACCACGGCCGCAAGCCCCTTACCGCGGCTTCAGTCGGCCAATTCCGGCGGAAGTGCTCACCGCTGAAACCCCCCCCATCATGCTTAATATGCGTCGGGGGGGTCAGGGCCAATGGGCCAGACTGCATCGGCCAATCGATTTTGCCGATTGGCCACCGAAAACCTGCAGACCTTCCCGGCTCCCTGAATTTCGGCCGCATGGAATCTGCTGACGGGGTCATCTAAGGAGACCTCAAGTCACCTTCAGAGGCCAAGGATCGGAAATGAACAATTAATTGAAATCTGAATTAAATAAGCAATTTAAACATTCAGCTCTGACCAATTATTTCACTATCACTGCAGCTATTTAAAATGTTTTGCCGGAACTTTGAGACGTTACTATTTATATGAAGCGGCCAAAGCGAAACATTTGGATATTAAGATATGAATTCAGGTAATATAATGTACAAGTGTTACCAGTGCAGCTTGACCACAGCTTGGGATTTTTGTTTGGAAATGTTCCAGATACCTATGATTTAGTGACAGTTATCGGCTGTCTGACCCATGGATTATTGAGTATCGATGTCCTTCCAGAACTGCTGAGAATCACCAAGCTAGGTGAGCAGAAACATTTCCTTCTGTAGACAGTATAACAAATGCACACATATATCACGCCTTTTATCACCACCGGACGTCTTAAAGCACTTTACAGCCAACCAAGTATTTTTGGAGTGTAGTCACTGATGTAATGTGGCAAACGTTGTAGCCAACCTGCACACAGCAAACTCCCACAAACAGCAATCTGTTAATGACCAGATCACCTGTATTTGTTGTGTTCATTGAGGGATAATTATTGGCCAGGACACCGGCGATAACTCCCCTGTTCTTCTTTGAAATAGTGCCATGGGATCTTTTATGACCATCTGAGAGGGCAGACGGGGCCTTGGTTTATAAGAACATAAGAATATAAGAAATAGGAGCAGGAGGAGGCCATTTGGCCCCTCGAGTCTGCTCCGCCATTCAATAAGATCATGGCGGATCTGATCTTGGCCTTAACTCCACTTCCCTGCCCACTCCCCAGAACCCTTGACACCTAACTCTTTGACAAAATATCTTATCGCAACCTTAAATATATTCAATGACCCAGCCTTCACAGCTCTCTGGGGCACAGAATTCCACAGATTTACAACCCTCTGAGAGAAGAAATTCCTCCTCATCTCCATTTTAAATGGGCGACCCCTTATTCTGAAACTCTGCCCCCTCGTTCTAGATTCCCCCACGAGGGGAAACATCCTCTCTGCATCTACCCTGTCAACCCCCCTCAGAATTTTATACGTTTCAATAAGATCACCTCTCATTCTTCTAAACTCCAAGTATGAGCCCAACC
The DNA here is from genome assembly GCF_044704955.1 of Pristiophorus japonicus. NCBI lineage: Eukaryota > Metazoa > Chordata > Chondrichthyes > Pristiophoridae > Pristiophorus > Pristiophorus japonicus. The sequence continues at coordinate 65,364,383 of NC_091993.1, read as the reverse complement.
TCCTCAAGCTTTCTTCATAAGACAACCCCCCTTCATCTCAGGAATCAACCAAATGAACCTTCTCTGAACAGCCTCCAATGCAAGTATATCCCCCCTTAAATAAGGAGACCAAAACTGTACGCAGTACTCTAGGTGTGGCCTCACCAATACCCTGTATAGTTGTAGCAGGACATCTCTGTTTTTATTCTCTATCTCCCTTGCAATAAAGGCCAACATTCCACTTGCCTTCCTGATTATTTGCTGTACCTGCATACTAACTTTCTGTGTTTCATGTAAGAGGACCCCAGGTCCCTCTGTACCATAGCATTTTCTAATCTCTCCCCATTTAAATAATAATCTGCTTTTTTAGTTTTTCTACCGAAGTGGATAATCTCCCATGTTCCCACATTATACTCCATCTGCCAAATTTCTACTCACTCACTTAGCCTGTCTATATCCCTTTGCAGATTCTTTGGGGCTGAAATTGTCCCTCTCATTGAGGCCTGTTACCACCCCAATGGGCGGTCACGCTGCAGAGTGGAGTGGCCGCTGACTTTCCGTGGAATGGCCGCTGATAGCCTAATTGCCGAGGTTTCCCGGCGGTGCCCCGAGCCCCTCCCACCGCTCTGCTGCTGCCGATCCGTCTTAAATGCGTCATCACCGTGCACACCGCCGATCTTCCCCCCCGACTGCGACATTCACCTCTGAAAACCTTCGGCCCGCCCAGCGATGGTCCAGTGAGGCCGTGGCCTTCGGCAATGGCGGCTTCCCTTAAAGGGAGGGCGCACTGCCACTGCCACCATGTTTTTTTGTTGGTCGACTGCCATGTCAGGCTGACAATTATGCCCCCGGGTTCGACCGATCCGCCAGCAGGTAGCCTGGCACTTTGTCTTGGGTGCCAGGCTGCTGGCCTGACCGATATCCTCCCTGGTGGCCCAGTGGGCCAAAGTTTTGAAATCGCGGAGGCTTTCCCCTTTAAGTGAAGGGAGAGCCGTGGTGACGAGGCGCCGTGATGACGTCATTGCGGCAGTCACTCTGCACCGTCCCCAACTTCTCCCCCTCAGGTGTTACCTCCGCCACGTAACCGTACTCAAGTGTTGTCACCACCCACATTAAGAGCGACTTCCGGATCCGAATTTAAAAAAATAAAAAAGCGGAATTTTGCTCAAGAGGCGACTTCAACTACAGTCATGGTTAAAAACCATTGAAACGGGGTGTGTGCGCACAATTTCTACCGCTTTGTGTCCTCCTCACAATTTGTTTTCCCACCTAGCTTTGTATCATCAGCAAATTTGGCTACATTACACTCGGTCCCTTCATCCAAGTCATTAATATACATTGTAAATAGTTGAGGCTCCAGCACTGATCCCTGCAGCACTCCACTAGTCACTGTTTGCCACCCGGAAAATGACCCATTTATCCCGACTCTCTGTTTTCTGTTAGTTAGCCAATCCTCTATCCATGCTAATATATTACCCCAACCGCATGAGCTCTTATCTTGTGCAGTAATCTTTTATGTGGCACTTTATTGAATGTCTTCTGGAAATCCAAATGCACAACATCTACTGGTTCCCCCTACTCGATACATCCTGAAAGCACTCCAGCAAATTTGTCAAACATGATTTCCCTTTCATAAAATCATGTGGACTTCGCTTGACTGCATTATGATTCTATAGATATGTCTAGATATGTAAAGCGAAAAAGGTTAGTAAAGACAAACGTAGATCCCCTGCAGTCAGAATCAGGGGAAGTCATAATGGGGAACAAAGAAATGGCAGACCAATTCGGTATTCACTAAGGAGGACACAAACAACCTTCCGGATATAAAAGGGGTCAGAGGGTCTAGTAAGAAGGAGGAAATGAGGGAAATCTTTATTAGTCGGGAAATTGTGTTGGGAAAATTGATGGGATTGAAGGCCGATAAATCCCCAGGGCCTGATGGACTGCATCCCAGAGTATTTAAGGAGGTGGCCTTGGAAATAGCGGATGCATTGACAGTCATTTTCCAACATTCCATTGACTCTGGATCAGTTCCTATGGAGTGGAGTGTAGCCAATGTAACCCCACTTTTTAAAAAAGGAGGGAGAGAGAAAGCAGGGAATTATAGACCGGTCAGCCTGACATCGGTAGTGGGTAAAATGATGGAATCAATTATAAAGGATGTCATAGCAGCGCATTTGGAAAGAGATGACATGATAGGTCCAAGTCAGCATGGATTTGTGAAAGGGAAATCATGCTTGACAAATCTTCTGGAATTTTTTGAGGATGTTTCCAGTCGGGTGGACAAGGGAGAACCAGTTGATGTGGTGTATTTGGACTTTCAGAAGGCTTTCGACAAGATCCCACACAAGAGATTAATGTGCAAAGTTAAAGCACATGGGATTGGGGGTAGTGTGCTGACATGGATTGAGAACTGGTTGTCAGACAGGAAGCAAAGAGTAGGAGTAAATGGGGACTTTTCGGAATGGCAGGCAGTGACTAGTGGGGCACCGCAAGGTTCTGTGCTGGGGCCCCAGCTGTTTACATTGTACATTAATGATTTGGACGAGGGGATTAAATGTAGTATCTCCAAATTTGCGGATAACACTAAGTTGGGTGGCAGTGTGAGCTGCGAGGAGGATGCTATGATGCTGCAAAGTGACTTGGATAGGTTAGGTGAGCGGGCAAATGCATGGCAGATGAAGTATAATGTGGATAAATGTGAGGTTATCCACTTTGGTGGTAAAAACAGAGAGACAGACTAATATCTGAATGGTGACAGATTAGGAAAAGGGGAGGTGCAACGAGACCTGGGTGTCATGGTACATCAGTCATTGAAGGTTGGCATGCAGGTACAGCAGGCGGTTAAGAAAGCAAATGGCATGTTGGCCTTCATAGCGAGGGGATTTGAGTACAGGGGCAGGGAGGTGTTGCTACAGTTGTACAGGGCCTTGGTGTGGCCACACCTGGAGTGTTGTGTACAATTTTGGTCTCCTAACTTGAGGAAGGACATTCTTGCTATTGAGGGAGTGCAGCGAAGGTTCACCAGACTGATTCCCGGGATGGCAGTACTGACCTATCAAGAAAGACTGGATCAACTGGGGTTGTATTCACTGGAGTTCAGAAGAATGAGAGGGGATCTCATAGAAACGTTTAAAATTCTGACGGGTTTAGACAGGTTAGATGCAGGAAGAATGTTCCCAATGTTGGGGAAGTCCAGAACCAGGGGTTACAGTCTAAGGATAAGGGGTAAGCCATTTAGGACCGAGATGAGGAGAAACTTCTTCACCCAGAGAGTGGTGAACCTGTGGAATTCGCTACCAAAGAAAGTTGTTGAGGCCAATTCACTAAATATATTCAAAAAGGAGTTAGATGTAGTCCTTACTACTAGGGGATCAAGGGGTATGGCGAGAAAGCAGGAATGGGGTACTGAAGTTGCATGTTCAGCCATGAACTCATTGAATGGCGATGCAGGCTCGAAGGGCCGAATGGCCTATTCCTGCACCTCTTTTCTATGTTTCTATGTTTCTCTGATTTTCTAAATGTCCTGCTACTACTTCCTTAATAATGGACTCCAGCTTTTTCCCAATGACAGAAGTTAGCTTAACTGGTCTATAGTTTCTTGCTGTAGTTTAACGTCTCATCCGAAAGATGGCACCTCTGACAGTGCAGCACTCCCTCAGCACTACACTGGAGTGTCAGCCTAGATTTATGAGCTCAAGTTGCCTCTTTAATGTAATAAACATAAAAGGTTTGTCACAAAAGGGGCTGAGGGAACATATAGTTGCACAACTTGGAACAGGGTCAGACAAGGCAGAGTCAAAGAGACAAGCTTCTCTCCTCATTCTCTCTGCAGCCTTTGACATGGTGGGGCACACCATCCTCCTCCAACGTCCGCCCTCCATTGTCCAGCTCAGTGGGACTGCCCTCACTTGCTCCCACTCTTGCCTATCCAATCTTAACCAGAGGATCTCCTCAGTTCTCCCACAAGCTCCCGTTCCCACCCCCATTCCCTGACTATTGTTTCAGGCTGAACATGACTATTTGTAGAATGTAGAATTGCATAATAAAATTACACTCCATTTGAGTACAAGCTGAGCATCCAACTTGGGTCAAAATCCTGGAACTCCCTCCCGAACATCACTGTGGGAGCACCTTCACCACACGGACTGCAGTGGTTCAAGAAGGCAGCTCACCACCACTTTCTCACGGGCAATTAGGGATGGGCAATAAATGCCGGCCTTGCCAGCAACACCCACATCCCAGGAATGGATAAGAAAAAATCCTCTCCATCACAAAAAATGCCTCATTTCCCCCTCCGTAACATCGCACACCTTCGCCTCAGCCTCATTCATGTTGTTATTACCTCCAGACCCAACTATTCCAGTATTCTCCTGGGTGACCTCCCATCCTCCATAAAGTTCAACCAATTCAAAACTCTAATGCCCATTTTCTAGCCCACACCAGAGCCTGCTCACCCTGTGTTCACGAACCGACATTGGCTCCCAGGTCTCCAACACCTCAAGTTTACAATTCTCACCTTCATGCACAAAACCCTTCAAGGGCTCAGCCCTCGTTTACTCTCTAGTCTTCTCCAGCCCTACAATCTCCCTGAACTCTTGTTCTGCTAACTCTGGCCTTCTGTGCAAAAAACCTGGCCAAAATTTGGCCAACAATTAAAACATATACTCAATTGGTTGTAAAGTGTCTTGGGTCATGCAGCGGTTGTGAAATGTGCGATATCAATGCAAGGCTTTCTTCTCTTTGCTGTTAGGTTTAACCTCACTGAGCTCAGAAATTTCAGCTAGCAAATTATAGTTGTGACAGACTTTATGGGCAGGATTTTCGGTTTTCTGTCACCCCTGTTAGCGCCCTGGAAGGGCGGCAATGGCGGCGGAAAGCATTTCTGGGCGGGTGGCCAGCTTCCAGCGTCTCGCCGGGACATTCGGTGCCGGTTTCAGCGGAGCACGGAGCATTACCGCCCGGAAGTGGTGAGCCGGTGTGTAACGCCTCAGGTTGCCACATCGGCTCAATATTTGGATCGCGATCGACCCATAGAGCGCCCCCTGCTGGGAACGCCTGTGAAAGCGGGCAGTCCGAGCTGTAGCGGCCACACTGAGGTAAGTAATGTCGACCACAGGTAAGTGTGATTGGGTTTTTTTGTTTTGCAATTTATATTGTGGTGGCATGAGTTATTTATTGGGAATATCTTGGGTGTTTTTTTACAGGTTTTTCTCCCCCCCCGACCCCCCGGGCCTCTCTTATGGTGCTCCGAAGCCGGTGGTTTAGCTCAGGATTTCCCTTGCTCAGCCGGCCTAACACCCTAACCGAGGTATCCAACGCCTCCCTTAGCGCCCCACTCCAAACTCGAGGCCCAGCTGATGAATTTTGCAGCGGCAGATACAATCCATTTGCCGGCGCAAAATTTACCGCTCCACCAGGGACACTGCCCCAACAGAGGCACGACCAAATTTCTCCCGCTATACGTTTTATTTCTGCCCTTCCAACCACCTTTCACTCAAAACTTTCTCCACGAGCAAGGCTTGTTGCTCAATCTCATTACAACTTCTTGTAGCCTTCTATCCTTCCGAATATTATTTCAAAAATATTCTGATTTGGATACCTTTGTAAAAAAGGGGGTACAAATGCAGGCAGATTTAGCAGTCAAAATAAGAGTGAGACTACAAGTGCTCACTGTTTATGTTTAAATAGTACAGCAAATTCAGGCGAGGAGCAGACATCGGTTAACTGCAGATATCCAATGGTTACGGTCCGAGCTTCACGAAAACAACATGCTTTCTATGTGGGGAAGTTGCTGAATTTGCAAACTACACCATCGTAGATATTCTGGGCTAGTACAGTAACTATTATCATAAGTACACTTTTAACACCATGATAAATATTATTGACTTCTAATCACCCTCTCTGGCACAGAAAAGTAACGGTTATGAGTGTGGAGTCTCATCCCTTCATGTTGTGGATTGTTTTAGGAGATTTTAAAAAATGTCATTTTATTTCTTTAAATGTTTTTCTTGCTTTTCTTTTCTGTCTTTTTTTCTGTGAATCCAATATTTCTTTCCCTCTCTTAATTTCTCTTTCTGTACCCGATTTGAATTCACCTATTCTAATTCACCCTGCTTCTCACTCTTTCCAATGTTTATTTCCCAATCCTTAAATCTCATTGGTTAAGGGGATACCCTGTTGCTCACTCTGGTCCCAGATGCCCCGATTCCCTCGCTGTGACATTATCTCCTCGCACTTTCAGCACATTTGTGGGCGACACTTTATTGAGGTGAAGGGTGGAGGGAAAGTCTAACTAACAGTAGACAAGGCTCGATGTCCTGCGACAGCAGAATCTGGCTCATTATCAGAGGTGATCTGAGGTGATTGCAACACACGGACCTTTTCCAAGGTGTCACTCAATTGCATTGACACATGTCAGGGACCATAACGATGAGATTTTAATTGGTTTGCTGAAGATCAATGGTGTGAAATTCCCTTGCCTTTTCCACCAACTAATCAAAATAAGGCGACACCTCTTCCTGATATTCGAGGTCCTCAGGGTTCTTTTTTTGTTAATCTTAACTATTCACAAGGGAACCCCTTAACTTGTCTAGTAGATTTTGAACTTTAAACAAGGCTATGGGAGAGAAATTCTCGTGGAGGCGCTAACGAGAGGCGCTAACGAGAGGCGCTAACGATTTCTCGCCCGGGGCGCAGGGTTATGACAGACTCTGCGGAATTCCATGAGCGTTAGCAGAGGCATTAGCCGGTAGCACCCAGCTCCTGCCGGCAGCTCCCCATGTCGCTGCGCCGACGATGACAATGTCCGCACCAGCCTCGCAGGTCACCAATCGGGCTTCAATCTGTTCACGGGGAAAAAATTAAAGGGGAGGTGTGGCGCCAACACTTTTTTAAAATGGCCAACTTACCGGCCCTCTTGAAATCGCAGGCTCAGTGCCGCCATGTTGCAGCCTGGATCTCTACTTCTGTGCCGGGCTGGTGCCATGGCACCCCACTCCCCAGTGGTGTAGTGGTGGGCCCTTCTCCCCGATGCACAGTCCGCAGCATGCCCTCCCTTTTAATGGAAGGGGTGGGCCATGTGCTCGCACCAGCGCTACAATGCTGGAAAATTCCCAATGTTAGCACCCTAGTCCCATCCCCGAGAGCACGTGGAGCGTGCAACATTGTTCTCCGCATCCTCTCGGGGAAGCGAAGCCCAATTTAGCTGTGGGGGCTGGACTTCCACGCCTGGCGCAGGAAGTCCCGCCTCGCGGCAGGTACCCAAAGGTCGTACAGAATTTCACCCCCGCCCCCTTCCGTTTATTGGGAGTGATTATTTGCACGGTATTCTGGGTCCCTCTGCGCATGCTTCTGTTTGGTACTGCACATGTGCCCTCGAGCATGTCGCGCATGCGTACCTGACATTGCGGCCAGCATGCTTTCCACAGTTCCTGTTGGGATTGGGTGAGGGAAGAGAGAAGGTGGGTGCAGGGAGAGAAAGGGAGGAAGAGAGAAGCTTGAAGGTGTGGGAGAGAGACGTCCATTGAGTGACACCTTGGAAAAGGTCCGTGTGTTGCAATCACCTCAGATCACCTCTGATAATGAGCCAGATTCTGCTGTAGCAGGACATCGAGCTTTGTCTACTGTTGGTTAGGCTTCCCCTCCACCCTTCACCTCAATAAAGTGTCTCACAAATGCGCTGAAAGTGCAAGGAGATAATGTCACAGCGAGGGAATCAGGGCATCTGGGACCGGAGTGAGCAGGAAAAGCAACAGGGTATCTCCTTAACCAATGAGAGAGCAGGTCACTGGGGGCAATGGAGAGTGGACATTACAGGGGGAGAGTGGAGCTCAGAGAGGGGAGGGGAGGGAGGAGATCATCATGGGTGGAGAGAGCAGCTTGTAGAGGGGAGACGAGCTCGGGGAGGGGAGGTAACGGTTCCTTTTACAGCGGGACATATTTAGTCTGAGCAATATCACAGTGGGAATACAAATGAGGAGATATTTGAGCAGTGTTTTCCTGTTTCCCAGGAGCATATCTCTGTTTATCAGCAAAAGACGACAAGGACAGCAACTACTTGCAGCAGCTTCTGGTTGCCATGGACGATCTGGAGAACCAGGGGCTGTGGACCAAGGCTGTGAAGCGAACAATCAATCATTTTCAAACGATTCTGTTGAAACCTGAACTGGACCCAGAGTACATTCCTGGGCTTATAGCCATTTACAGAAAGCCCAGTAGATGATATTGAAGCTGATCTGAGAGTTGTGTTTTATTATTCAGTGCTGTGTCGGGCATATTGATCACATGGGTAGCAGTACATGCAGCAAAATAAAACTACACTTAAGCCAATTGCTTCGTGTGTGTGGCGTTTTTATATCGAGCCCCTGAAGATTATCTCACCCCGACTGATAGATGAGCACTTCACCCCAGGGCTATGCAGCTCAAAATGATCTCTTCACACTCAGCCCATGTATGGAACAACAGAATCTATAACTATACAGTTGGGTGTTATTCACAGTTAAAGGGAAATTGTACAGAAATTACAAGCCAACGCAGCACTGCAATCCTAGTGACAACAGCCACATCTAGAGGTATAGAGGGTTCAAAAAGCACAGACGGGACAGGTAGAGAGTGAGTGTAGCTATATATTTGTGTCAGCTGTCACTCAGTAGTAGCCTCTGAGTCAGAAATTTCTGGGTTCAAGTCCCACTCGAGAGACTTGAGCACAAAATCTCGGCTGAAACGCCACTGCAGTGCTGAGCGAGTGCTGCACTGTCAGAGGTGCCATCTTTCAGAGAAGTCCTGCTATAACTGTACAGGGTATTGGTGAGGCCACACCTGGAGTACTGCATACAGTTTTGGTCTCCATATTTAAGGAAGGATATACTTGCATTGGAGGCTGCTCAGAGAAAGTTCACTCGGTTGATTCCAGAGAAGAGGGGGTTGACTTATGAAGATAGGTTGAGTAGGTTGGGTCTATACTCATTGGAGTTCAGAAAAATGAGAGATGATCTTATCGAAACATATAAGATAATGGGCCCAAGTCCGTTATCTGGCGTACTGCCAGAGTTGCGCCGCTTAATTAGGTAAATAAATGCGCCAGAAAAAAATCTCAAGTTTCCCCAATGGTTGGGCTGTAATCTGCAGCCGTGCAGTGTGGCCAATCACCTCGGGAGGTGGAGCCTGTGATCTGTGCTGGAAAAATGAGCCAGGCCTTCTGCACATGCGCGGGGGAAAAAACTCACGTTCTTGACGTGGCTGAAATGGCCGCGCATGCGCAGCAGAGCTCCGAGTTGGTGACCTCTCTCTCTCCCCCCCACCCCCTCCTTGAGTCTTGTGAACCCCCCCACCCCCCCTTGAGTCTTATGAGCTCTCTCTTCCCCCCCCTTGAATCTTGTGACTTCTCTCTCCCCCCCCGCCCCCCCTTGAGTCTTATGACCTCTCTCTTCCCCCCCCTCCCCCCCTTAAGATTTGTGACCTCTCTCTCCCCCCCCCCCCCCCCGCCCCCCTTGAATCTTATGACCTCTCTCTCCCTCCCCCTTCCCCCTCCCCGGGCACCAAGCCTTCAGATTGGCTGTCTGTGACCTCCTTCAGTCCCCGAGTGTGTGCCTTCCTGGTCCACTGTGCTGAACACCTTCCTGGTCCGGTCTGTGGCCCCCGAGTGCGTGCCTGCCGGTCAGTTTTCTCCCCGCCGAGCTTCTCCGATCACCAAGTGAGTGCCGGTCCCGGTCCGCTCTGCTTCCCTCCCCTAGCCCAGGCTGAATGGCCTCCGATGTATTTACCTGCGCGATTTCTTTAACTCTCCGCAAGGGTTTTCTCGAGAGTCCACATCCGCTGGCCTAAGTATAAATGGAATAACCATCAGCTGGCCAAAGTTGCCTAAATGGCCAGAATTGGCATAGGTGGCTGGTAATGCCCCCTTTGAGGAAAAAAAATTACCTAGACAAAATGTAACTAAATGAGTTACACTGGTGCAAATTGATTGGGGAAACTAGAGATTTTTAAGTTAGGCCTGAAAAAGGAGCTGACTCCAAAAAAAAAGTGCAAATACTGGGGAAAATTGAGCCCAATGAGAGGGCTCGACAGGTTGGATGCAGAGAGGACTTTTCACTCATAGGGAATGTCATGTATTCAACTACCATTGTAACCCATGTATAAGTTGACCTAAGTTGTACACCTTGAGAACACTAACCACAGGGGGCGAACTTGTGGGAGACACTCCTAACCTGGGCTTTCCAGCATAAAAAGGGAAGCTCCACCCACCGTCTGCCTCTTGAGGTCTTGGTAATAAAGTTAACTGGTCACAGAGTGATCTTTTCTCAAGTATGGGTCTCGTGTGCATTTATACTGTATAGTAAGGGCATATTATTGGTAACGAGCAACTGGGATTTAAACCACGCGAGTATGGCCACTAGCAGCACAGAAGAGAGGTACTGTGTTGGTGATGATTGGGACGACTTTATTGAGAAACGACAGCAAAGTTTTGTCACTAAGGAATGGTTGGGACAGGATTTGGCCGACAAACGCAGGGCTCATCTCCTGACAGTTTGTGGATCCAGAACGTACTCCCTGATGAAGGACCTTCTAGCGCCAGAGAAACCGGCGGACAAGATGTTCGAAAAGCTCAGTAAGTTGATAGGGGAACACCTTAAACCAGCGAGCACATGGCGAGATACCGGTTTTACATGCACCGGCGGCGAGAAGGGTAAAGCGTTCCAGACTTCGTGGCAGATCTCCGGCGACTGGCGAGCCTATGTAAGTTCCCAGGTGCATGCAGAGCGGAGATGCTGCGAGACTTTTTTATTGAGGGCATCAGGCACACTGAGGTTTTCATGATAACGATTGAGACCAAAGACTTGACCTTGGAAGCGGCGGCTATATAGCCCAGACAATTATCTCAGGGGAGGTAGAGACCAGAATAATTTATGGCAAAAACTTGGCTCAAATGCGGCAAACGACCAGGGAGTCAACATTGCTAATGCGGCACACAGTTCTCGAGGCAGACAAAGGCAATCGGACATGCCCCAGCATGCAGTCGTACCAAAAGGGGGAATTCAACAGAGACAATGGCTAGCTGAACGGCGATTCATGCCATCGCAATGGACAATGCGGCCAGCAATGGGGCCATCAACACCTGTTAATGGTGTGCTGAAGGGCAGTTATAGAGAGTCAGAGATGATCGACTGGTAATGGACCTTTTGTTTCCAACAACAGGGCCTCCAGCTCATGCTGGAGGTGTGGAGGCAAACACCCAGCCAGAGCTTGCAGGTATCAGCAATATACCTGCAGAAACTGCAATGTCAGCGGTCACTTGGCGCATATGTGCAGGAAGCCTGCAGCCAGGTTGATGTACGAGGAGGACGGGCCCAATGTAAGCCCTAGGAGGCCAAATGAATACTGGAGGAAATCGCTGGAAGCTGAAGTTCAGCGAGTTCATGTGGAGCACGTACACAGTTCATATACCAGGACGCCACCAATAATGATCAATGTGCTCCTCAATGGCATCCCATTATTAATGCAGCTAAACACGGGGGCCAGCCAGTCCCTGATGAGTATCAAACAGTTCGAAAGGTTGTAGGTGTCCAAGGCCAGGAGGCCAAAATTATTGCCGATTGACGCACAGCGATGGACATATACAAAGGAAATCATTCTGGTGCTAGGCAGCACCAAGGTAGTCGTGACCCACAAAGATTCGGAGAATAGGTTGCCACTCTGGATTGTCCCGGGGGATGGTCCCGCACTACTGGGGAGGAGTTGGCTTGCTGTCATGAACTGGAAATGGGGCAATGTCAGTGCAATTTCTTCTGTGGAGCGAGTATCATGCTCACAGATCCTGGACAAATTTGACTCATTATTTCAACCCAGCATCGGCGCTTTCATGGGAACCAAGGTAGTGATTCACATAAACCCGGACGCCAGGCCAGTACACCACAAGGCCAGAGCGGTGCCGTACGTGATGTGGGAAAAGATAGAATATGAATTGGACCGCCTGCTGAGGAAAGGCATCATCTCGCCAGTCGAATTCAGTGACTGGGCGAGCCCGATCAAGGCGGATGGGTCGGTCAGGATATGTGGCGATTACACGGACACCATCAATCGGGTGTCACTCCAAAACCAATACCCGCTACCGAGAGCGGAGGACCTCTTTGCGACGCTATCTGGTGACAAACTTTTTTCAAAATTGGACCTGACCTCAGCTTACATGACCCAGGAGCTGGCGAGTGAGTCGAAGAAGCTGACCACCATCACGACACACAGGGGGTTGTTTGAGTATAACAGATGTCCGTTCGGGATTCGTTTGGCCGCCGCGATCTTTCAGCAAAATATGGAAAGCCTCCTCAAGTCGATTCCAAGGAAGATGGTTTTTCAAGACGACTTCCTCATCACGGGTCGTGATACTGAAGAGCACCTCCACAACCTGGGAGCGTAAACCACCAGAGACTTAACCTGTGATCCCAATAAGACTTTGGGGGGAGGTGATGTCATGTATTCAAGTATCATTGTAACCCATGTATAAGCTGACCTAATGTTAGATCTCTTATTTTTTTAATGAAATGTGAACACCGGTTGTAGTTTAAACATAACTTTTATTCTGGCAGCTGCAACAAGCTCTTGGCTTTAAGCCAGGCCTTTGTCCTTCTGAGACACATGGCAAAACATGGCTGTATTTATACCTGGCTCAATTTACAGAAAAGAACTCGCCTTCTTTGACCTTATTGGCTCAATTGATATACTGTTAATTTTTAATTGGCTCGCTGCCAAAGGTCCTGAAATGTCAAGTTGATTGATAACTTAATGCAACATGCTCCCACTCATGTAGCAGTTCTGACTGGGGGGTCTGTGCTTTCTCACAGCCTGCTTGTTTGAATTCTCTATCACCTCAGTTATACACCTTGAGAACACAGACCACAGGGGGCGAACTTGTGGGAGACACTCCTATCCTGGACTTTCCGGTATAAACGGGGAAGCTCCACCCACCATCTGCCTCTTGAGGTCTTGGTAATAAAGGTAACTGGTCACCTTTTCTCAAGTATGGGCCTCGTGTGCATTTACACTGTATTGTAAGGACATATTAGGGGAAACTAAAACTAGGGGACATAGTCTTAGAATAAGGGAACGCCCATTTAAAACTGAGATGAGGAGGAATTTCTTCTCAGAGGGTTGTAAATCTGTGCAATTCTCAGCCTCAGAGAGCTGTGGAGGCTGGGGCATTGAATATATTTAAGGCGGAGATAGACAGATTTTTGAGCGATAAGGGAATAAAGGGTTGTGGGGAGCGGGCAGGGAAGTGGAGCTGAGTCTATGATCAGATCAGCCATGATCTTATTTAATGGCGGAGCAGGTTCGAGGGGCCAAATGGCCGACACCTGTTCCTATTTCTTTGTTAAACTGAGATTCTGTCTGTCCTCTCAAGTGAACGTAAAAGATCCCATGGCACTATTTCATAGCACAGAAGAACAGGGCAGTTTTCTCTGGTGTCCTGGCCAATATTTACTCCTCAGCCAACATCACGGAAACATAGAGGGCGAGAAATGCGATTGCCCCTGAAATGGGGGCGGGGATTGTGATGTGCGATCAATCCACACCCATTCGCAGTAATGCTGACTGCTAATTCTAATGATCATGGTGTGCAGCACAGGGCTGAAAGCACTGCTGAGAGGCTGCTCGCCTCAGCAGGGAACCCAAGTTGTTGCGAAGCTAGCACCATTTAAAGGCAGCCTGCACCTCCTAAAGATGAGGCGCATTCTGCTGCAGTGGGCAATTCAACCAGCTGGGACAGAGAACCTGAGCAGGAACAACACAGAGTAATGGCACAACAGGGAGAATGCAGGCTCCAAGATTCTCGGACATACGTAAGGACATAAGAAATAGGAGCAGGAGTAGACCATACGGCCCCTCGAGCCTGCTCCGCCATTTAGTACGTTCATGGCTGATCCGATCATGGACTCAGGTCCAATTCCCTGCCCGCTCTCCATAACTCCTTATTCTCTTATCTGTTAAGAAACTGTCTATTTCTGTCTTAAATTTATTCAATGTCCCAGCTTCCACAGCTCTCTGAGGCAGCGAATTCCACAGATTTTCAATCCTCTGAGAGAAGAACTTTCTCCTCATCTCAGTTTTAAATGGGCGGCCCCTTATTTTAAAATCATGCCCTCTAGTTCTAGTCTCCCCCATCAGTGGAAACATCCTCTCTACATCCACCTTGTCAAGCCCCTCATAATCTTATACGCTTCGATAAGATCACCTCTCATTCTTCTGAATTCAAATGAGTAGAGGCCTAACCTACTCAACCTTTCCTCATAAGTCAACCCCCTCATCCCCGGAATCAACTTAGTGAACCTTCTCTGAACTGCCTCCAAAGCAAGTATATCCTTTCGTAAATATGGAAACCAAAACTGCACGCAGTATTCCAGGTGTGGCCTCACCAATACCCTGTTGTACTGCCTCAGCACCGCACTGGGAGTGTCAGCCTGGATTAAGTCCTCAGGTCTCGAGTGGAACATGAAGCCACGACATTCTGACTCGGAGGCGAGCGTGCCACGCACTGAGCCACTGCTGACAGACTCAACACTGACCAATCAATGCAGAGCAGCAATCAACAAACCAGGTTGAATGCCGAGCTACGCGCCAGATAGGCAGAGTGCAGGGTGGACTTTCCTGACCTACATTTGACTTTCCCGCACGAGTTCCTGCCGTTGCCTGAACACAGACCTGCCCATCCTGAGGCTCCGAGGCGCAAGTGATCCCAGTGATCAAACGGCTCACTCCTATTTGAAGAGAGGTGAAGGAGAAAGGACCTGATAGAGAAATATAACGTATGAAGTTTGGTCAGAAAGGTTAATCCAGGCACCAGTTTCAGTTTAGAGCAGGAGAAGGAAACACCAGGTTGAGCAATACCGGCAGTGGCCTGTGGGTGGGGTGGTGCTGGCACCATTGCACACATCCCTGTTACTATGGGAGGTTCGACCAGTCGGGCCAAACCTGTCTCTCATCTGAGAGTCTCTGCTCAGGTCTAAAATAAAATGTCAGCCTCTCCGTTAGCGTTTCAGCCACCTGGATCATGCAGGATGTGAAACTTCAACATCTGTCAGTGCTTGAAATAGTCCTGAGGCAAGCATGCGAATATATGAACATAGCCAATGCTCAACTTCTGCCTTTCTACTCATGTTAGGCAGTTTAAGAACATAAGACATAGGAGCAGGAGTAGACCATACGGCCCCTCGAGCCTGCTCCACCATTTAGTACGATCATGGTTGATCCGATCATGGACTCGGGTCCACTTCCCTGCCCGCTCCCCATAACCCCTTATTCCCTTATCGGTTAAGAAACTGTCTATCTCTGTCTTAAATGTATTCAATGTCCCAGCTTCCACAGCTCTCTGAGGCAGCAAATTCCACAGATTTACAACCCACCGAGAGAAAAAATTTCTCCTCATCCCAATTTTAAATGGGCGGCCCTTTATTCTAAGATCATGCCTTCTAGTTCTTGTCTCCATAATCAGTGGAAACATCCTCCCTGCATCCACCTTGTCAAGCCCCTCATAATCTTATACGTTTCGATAAGATCACAGCTCATTCTTCTGAATTCCAATGAGTAGAGGCCCAACCTACTCAACCTTTCCTCATAAATCAACACCCTCATCTCCGGAATCAACCCGGTGAACCTTCTCTGAACTGCCTCCAAAGCTAGTATATCCTTTCTTAAATATGCAGTATTCCAGGTGTGGCCTCACCAATACCCTGTATAACTACAGCAAGACTTCCCTGCTTTTATACTCCATCCCCTTTGCAATAAAGGCCAAGATTCCATTGGCCTTCCTGATCACTTGCTGTACCTGCATACTAATCTTTTGTGTTTCATGCACAAGTGCCCCCAGGTCCCGCTGTACTGCAGCACTTTGCAATATTTCTCCATTTAAATAATAACTTGCTCTTTGATTTATTTCTGCATGACCTCACACTTTTCCAACATTATACTCCATCAACCAAATTTTTGCCCACTCACTTAGCCTGTCTATGTCCTTTTGCAGATTTTTTGTGTCCTCCTCACACATTGTTTTTCCTCCCATTTTTGTATCGTCAGCAAACTTGGCTACGTTACACTCAGTCCCTTCTTCCAAGTCGTTAATATAGATTGTAAATAGTTGGGGTCCCAGCACTGATCCCTGTGGCACACCACTAGTTACTGATTGCCAACCAGAGAATGAATCATTTATCCTGACTCTCTGTTTTCTGTTCGTTATCCAATCCTCTATCCATGCTAATATATTATTCCCAACCCTGTGAACTTTTATCTTGTGCAGTTACCTTTCATGTGGCACCTTGTCAAATGCTTTCTGGACATCCAAATACACCACATCCACTGGTTCCCCTTTATCCAGCCTGCTCGTTACATCCTCAAAGAATTCCAGCAAATTTGTCCAAAGCAGCACTTAAGACCTTGGTGAGGAGGTGGACAGGGGGAGAGAGATCCTGTAGCCACAGGAGGCCAGAAGGCCCTCTGGGCAAACTCTGAGAAGGCAGTGGGAGCAGATAGCCGTCGCGGTCAATGCTAGCAGTGTAGCCCCGAGGACCTGGAGGCAGTGCAGCAAGAAATTCAATAACCTCACACGAGTGGTCAAGGTCAGCGATTTCATCCTCAAAGGCCATATACACTAGCTTCACTCAGTGCACAATGCACCACACCCCCATCACTCACCTCCCAACAATCTCTAGCAATGATGACTCATACCTCGCATTCATAGCTTCTCCTCACTCTCACACACTTAGCACTGCTGCAATCCACATCTCACATTTTGAACACACTGGGCAGTATTTTTGGTTTATTTGCATCCCATTTAGCACCTCGGCGGGGCACAAGAATGATTTTTTGGGTGTGAAACGAGCCGCACAAGACTCTGCACCGGGCGGTACTCGGCAATAGTTTTGCGGCGGGGCTAAAACTTACCGTCCCACCACTGTCTTGACCGTTGGGATGACTTAAATCGACGTGCATCGCTGTGTCAGAGCCCCAGGCAGAACTTTCGACCATTCCGCCTGATTTAGCGTCCGCCCTAGGACCCGCCCAGAAACACCAGACAGACCAAGGGCACACCAGGCACTAACAGCAACATGTTGAAAGCGAAGGAGAAAGTTGCGATTGTGAGTGAATAAAAGGATTGGGAGAAAAACACTGTGTTGCTGCAGACTTTTGATTGTGAAGTTTTGTGTGAGTTTCTAGTTTGTTTTGAAGGACATTTTAAAAGATAGAGGCCATGCTAGGTCGGGAGCCAGTAATCCTGGCTGCTATTGCCATGTGGCTTCAAGCTGCAAGAAGGTGGCTTAATGTTGACCATTTGCAATGTAATCGAAGAGGTCGCAGATGTTTGGGTAGGAGGCCTTACCCCCCACGGGTTTACAGGGAACATCAGTCCTACCTACGCATTTCTGATGCACAGTGTGTTCAAAGGCTGCGCTTCCGAAAAGAGGTGGTCACAAAAATAAGCCAGCTCCTACAGGCAGATCTACAGCCTACCAGCGGCAACAGGACTCCACTACCCGTCGAGGTGAAGGTGACTGTGGCACTTGCCTTCTACACCTCTGGCTCCTTTCAGGCATCAGTGGGGTACATATGCTCCATCTCGCAGTACGTTACACATTGCAGCATTCGCCAGGTGACTACTGCACTGTACGCACGCAGGATGGACTTCATAAACTTCCCAATGACTAAGGAGGCCCAAAATGAGAGGGCTATAGGTTTTGGACAATTTGTTGCCTTCCCCAAGGTTCAGGGTGACATTGACTGTACGCACGTCGCCCTGCGAGCACCTTTACACAATCCAGAAGTTTACTGAAACCGAAAGGATTCCACTCCATGAACGTTCAGATCGCCTGTGATCATACTCAGCACATCATGGCAGTAAATGTCCATTATCCAGGGAACATCCTTGATGCTTTCATCTTGCATGAGAACACTGTCTCAGGCCTGTTCCAGTGTCAACCACAAGGCCAGAGCTGGATGCTGGGGGACAAAGGTTACGGCCTCACCACCTAGCTCATGACCCCGCTCCGGAACCCTCGGACACAAGCCGAGCATCACTATAATGAGAGCCATGCAGCCACATGCAACATCATCGAACAGACAATTGGAGTGCTGAAGTAGCGCTTCCGATGCCTGAACCACTCTGGAGGCTGCGTACAATATTCCCCTCAGCGAATCTCTGAGCTCATTGTGGTGTGCTGCATGCTGCATAACTTGGCCATCATGAGGGGACAGGAATTGCCAATGGGATTGCAGGACCACCTCAGGAGAGAGGGGGGAGGAGAGGAGGAGGGAGATGAGGAAGACGAGCCTGGCGAGGAACCCATGCCACCACCACCACCACCACAACCACCACAGGGGAGGCATTGTGGAAATTTTGCCGCGGCAAAAGCCTTACGTCGGCAGCTCATAATCAAACGCTTTGCTTGAAGAGTGAACGGTCAGTTTGAGCGTTACCTGCCCACTCTATCCCACATGTTGACTATTCCCCCTCTTACTCTACAAATGAGACACTACACAGGAATGGTTAAGGTGAAGAAAAAATGTATTGAACATTGTAACATTGTAAACTTTGTAACCTTCATTGTGAAACTTAAATAAAATAATAAGCAGCATCCAGCAGTGAGATAATTCAAGAACATTATCAGAACATAATCTAGCTACGTGATACTGTAACATAAATAAGCTGCATCCAGCATCAAGAACATAATCCAGCATTGCGATAATTAAATCAAATCCTGCCCCACTATTTTTTCCCATCGTCATTTGCCCATTTCCTTCATCCCCCTCCTTTGCCTGCTGCTCCTCATCGAAGTGGCACCAGGGCGTGCAGCAAGGCTGCCAGAGTGCTGCTGTGTTGGGTGCAGAGACAATGGGGACACTGTCTGGGGACGCACTGGACCAGCTCGTGGGGTGGAAGGCCCGGCTTCTGACTGGCTAGCCTCTTCACCGGCGTCGCCAGTCTCAGGTGGTTTGGGTAACAACCGTCGCTGATGGTTGGTTGGCAACTGACTCGAGGGGAGACGGAATGCTGTCATCCGGAGGAATTACACCACCTCCCGTATCCCTGGAGCCACTCATTCGCCAATGGTGCTAGTCCCTAGCAACCGGAGCACGATGTAAACTAACACCTTGCTGGCCTGCTTCGGGACTGTCACTTTCCCGTGTGACAGTGGGGAACACAGAGTATGGAGGCAGGCATGGACTGCATCACCTGCCCAAGCTGGAGCAGAGCTTGTGCCTGTGATGTGCCATATTCTGCAAGGGTTCACGCCACACTTTTCTGGACTCCACTGTCACTGCTGGAGGCCACCAGCCTCGTGTGGGCATTGGTGGTCTCGCTGATATCATGGCTCACACCGACAATCTGCGACGCGACCTCCGTAATCGTCGCTTTCAGGGTGTCAATGCTCGCGGGGAATTCTTCCCAAAATATCACGGAGCTGACGGCTGATTAGGATGCTCTCCCTGGACATTCCCACCATGTCCAGTTCCACGTCTGCCTGTCTGTCAGCAGACCGACTTTGCCAACTCATCCTCCGGAGAGATGGCCTGCGGGATTCCACCCCAGCACTGCGTTGCTGCACCCCACTGGTCCCAGGAGCCCCGCAGTCCTCGAACCCCGAGAACGTCACGTCGTCCCCAGAGGAGCTGAGTATCGATAGTGGAGCAGGGATCGTTGGATGCTCTGCCGGAGTCAGCTCATCCGTACCCTCCTCTTCCTCCTCCTCCTCCTCCTCCGGACGATGGCCTCACATGGAGTGGTCCCTCGAGGAATGCGGTGACTGTGACTGGTCATCTGGAAGTAGAAAGCAACAGACAAGTGGTTAGCAGCAGGGGAGGGGGCAGGGTGACATGAGGAAGGTCATTTGAAGGACCACCGCTACTCCATTATATCTAGCCCAGATGCACTGCAGGATATTGCCCCAACCTGGTCCAGTGACACTGCATCACATTGCCCCAACCTATCCCAGGGAGTGTGCAGGATATTGCCTCAACCTATCCCAGGGAGTGTGCAGGATATTGCCCCAACCTATCTCAGGGAGTGTGCAGGACTTACCCTCAATATCCGAGTGGGGTTCAGCGCCCCCAGTGGCAGCTGCCCAACCTGTGACACCGATGAGGCCTGCCAGTCTCTCCTCAATGTCAGTGAGTGGCAGGGTCTGAGGCGGACCACCGCCTGTCCGCACCAGCTCACGACGATTATGTGACTTCTTTGCCTGCAAAAATGGAAATGGGAATGGTTATGCCATACTGTCTGAATGTAAAAGAGTCCTCTGTTTAATGGCCTTGGAAGTTGCACGTGGTTCATCAGGAGGACATCGAACTGGGGAGCCATCTTATGAGATCTCAGAAAGCAATCTTAATAATGTGTAAAGATCATTATTGGCAAATAGGGTGCTGAACTAAGCCTACCTACGTGTCATGCATTTTAGGAGGCAACCCACAGAGTGTTAAGAGGCACCAACAGCATGAGAACAAATAGTGTGTTAGATTTATCCCTGAAGTAATGAAGGAGTGCATGAATGAAAATGGTACTCACTCTGATGACGCTGGTGAGATCATTAAATTTCTTTCGGCGCTGTGTGTCAGTCCTCACCAAAGTGTCTGAGGCAGAGACCTCCTCTGTGATTTCTCTCCAAATTCTCTTGAATCTGGATGGCAGTGGTACAGAACCACCCTGAAAATGCAACTCCCGCCATCTCCATTCCACAGCCCCCACTAAAGCTTCATTAGCCTCGTGGCTGAATCACCTGGCTCGTTGTCTTCCCTCGTTCTCCTCCATCATCAAATTCAAAATGTGAAATGGCCGATTCAGCCCCGGTTATACTGTGCATGCGCGTGCAGGATGTGGCCATGCCTGGCACCACACTCACTGACACACTGCACCCAAACACACTGCCCCAAACACACTGCACCCAAACACACTGCCTCACACTGTACCCAAACACACTGCTTCACAATCACTGACACACTGCCTCACACCCACTGACACACTGCCCCACACTCACTCACACACTGCCCCAAACACACTGCACCAAACACACTGCCCCACACTCATTCACACACTGTCCCAAACACACTGCACCAAACACACTGCCCCACACTCACCCGCACACTGCCCCAAACACACTGCCCCACACTCACTCACACACTGCCCCACACTCACTCACACACTGCCCCACACTCACTCACACACATCCCTCTCTCTTGCAGGACAAGGTGGCTCATTGCCAGAGGCAGCCGGGGCTACCCTTCGGGAGACAGGCCATGTCTGTATAACCAAAGCCCATGGAGGAGTGTTAGACATAATTGGAGCCCCCATCGCTGAGCCTGTGGCCAGTGGTGGGACTGAAACAATCGAAGATCACAGTATCCTCAAACCGAATCCTCCTTCTCACCTCCCACTGCCCCCTCACCCCACAATCTCTTCCGATTTACAAGCATGCACCTCCTGCTTCAACCCCCGCCCCTCACCACAACACTACCCTTGTGCCTTTCTCCTTTCTGATACACAACAACTAAAACCTGGTCAGGAAGTGGTGATGGGGCATAAAGTGCAAGAGGAAGAAGGAAATGATGCTGAAGATGCACCGTCACTGGATTTCACCATCGCAGAGAACCGCTCAGATATCTCAGCCAGCGCTCCGATACTGACACTCTGTGTACTTCAGAGGCTGGCTTAGAGGTGGGATCTGCGGATGGTGAGACACTGGGCTCGAGTGGCCTGCAGCCAGGTCGCGGGGCAAGGGTCACGCAGGTACCGGCTCACCAGAGGGCAAGGGTTGTGCAGGTACCGGCTCACGAGAGGGCAAGGGTCATGCAGGTACCGACTCACCAGAGGGCAAGGGTCGCGCAGGTACCGGCTCACGAGAGGGCAAGGGTCATGCAGGTACCGGCTTACCAGAGGGCAAGGGTCGCGCAGGTACCAGCTCATCAGAGGGCAAGGGTCGCGCAGGTACAGGATCAACAGGGGGCAAGGGTCGCACAGGTACCGGCTCACCAGAGGGCAAGGGTCGCGCAGGTACCGGCTCAACAGAGGGCAAGGGTCGCACACAAGTTCTGCTGCGAGGACTCAGATGAGGATTTTCAGGGGCGGGCTACAGTACAACACTGATGGGTTTGCGCAGTGAAAGGTTTGGTGCATTGGCAGGCCGGCCAGAAAGCCCGAGTGCAATATCAAGGAGCACGGAGCAGTCCGGCACCGACCATGCACAGGGCTTTGCGGTGAGTATGGAACCCAACCTTTCCAGTGTGGGGGTGGGCAACTCCATTAACGCTCCTGTGGACCCAGCCATGATGCAGCGACTGATGGCCGATGTTGCAGCTTCCGTTGCAGCTCAGGGCAGCAGCCTCCCAATGTCAGAGTGCTGCAATAGAAGCTCAGACTGCGGCTATCGTGGCTGGGTTTGTTGGTGTTGAATGGGGTTTGCAGAGTGTCACAGCCGTCCAGCAGTCTGTCCTCCAGCAGATTACTCGGATTGTTGAGGCACTGCCCCAGGGGAGTGGCAGTGACTCTGTGGAGCAGGAATCTGCTGTCCTCTCTCAGGATGTGTAAGGGGTTAATATTTCCACAGAGACCAATAGTCACAGAAGCCACCTCTGTTAAAGGCTGCTTTCCGGCTTTTTTCCTGTAAAACACAAATATCACTTTCCGTAACCTGCCTTTGAAGCCAGACTAGTCAATGGTTTCATGGAGTTGACCATTGTAATAATTAATGGCTTTGTTCCTGTGAAACACAAATACCAGTTTCTGTAACGGCTTTACAGTGAAACATTGTCTTTAGTGTCAGATATGTTAATGAACTTATGAAAATGGCTATTGTAATTATGCTTACTGGCTCGGGACTATAAAGCATCGTCCTCCATTTCAGCTGCCCCCAAAAGTTTGTCACCATCCTCCACCTGCTCCACGACGACATGCAGGCCGTGATCCTCACCACCGGATCCATCACAGACCCAATCAACGGCCGGACCAGGGTCAAGCAGGTCAGCATCATCGCGCCAACCCTCTTCTCGATCTTCCTCGCTGCAATGCTCCACCTCACAGTCAACAAGCTCCCTGCTGGAGTGGAACTAAATTACAGAACCAGTGGGAAGCTGTTCAACCTTTGTCGTCTCCAGGCCAGATCCAAGACCGTCCCATCCTCTATCGTCGAGCTACAGTACGCAGTTGACGCTTGCGTCTGCGCACATTCAGAGACTGAACTCCAAGTCATCGTCAACATCTTCACCGAGGCATACGAAAGCATGGGCCTTACACTAAACATCCGTAAGACAAAGGTCCTCCACCAACCTGACCCCGCCACACAGCACTGCCCCCCCCAGTCATCAAGATCCACAGCACGGCCCTGGACAACGTGGACCACTTTCCATGCTTCGGGAGCCTACTATCAGCAAGGGCAGACATCGACTGGTTAATGCTCCTTGAATGGAAGGTAGTCACAAAAGACAGAGGAGGTGGGAACAGATCATGAGATTGGAAGACAATAATTCAATCATCAACAGAACCAGGCACAGCTCAGATGGTCATCAATGAAGGACGTTACGATTGTATATTGAAAGGGTATAAGAACATTAACTTCCAAACCCTGGTCACATGGAGGAGGCGACTTCAAGGAAGGAAGAGAAGGTGTCCAGTGAAGCGTCCCACGTCAGCGCGTTCCATGTCCGGGTTGTATGGGAAGTAAAGCTTGTATTTTAACCAAGTCTTCACTGTCCAAGTTTGTATAATGCATCTGTGTATTGTGTTTACTAAAGCGAGTAACCTTGTTGCAAGTCACCATTTATGCCAGTCGAATCTAAGTAAATAAGGACATTTAAAATACCCTACAGATGGCAGCATTGGTCCTCCCACCACTGCCACTCCACCAGTGCCCTTGCTGTTGCCTGTCAGCCAGCACAGGCTGCTGCCCATGCTGAGGGGGTGCAGTCGATAGCCTGACCTGCTAGGCCCAGAGCTGCTCGAGGTCATCCCCCCCAAGGCCATCTGCAGTGTCCCCCCCCCACTGAAAGTCAGCAACCTTCCACCAGCCATACTGCAGCCGCTGGGGTAGCACTGCGTCCTCTCTCTCGCAGACAGTGCCCTGGAGTCGAGGAAGACTTGTGTCCACACTAAAAATGAGTTCTAAGGTGACTGATGGGATGATTGCGGGTTCTACAGTCTCTGTCACAGGTGGGGCAGATGGTGGTTGGAGGGACGGGTGGGTGGGGAGCTTGGATTACGTACGCTCCTTCCGCTGTTTGTACTTGGCTTCCGCGTGCTCCCGGCGAAGGGACTCAAGGTGTTCAGCGCCTTCCCGGATGCTTCTCCTCCATTTTGGGCAGTCTTGGGCCAGGGATTCCCAGGTGTCGGTGGGGATGTTGCAATTTATCAAGGAGGCTTTGAGGGTGTCCTTGAAACGTTTCCTCTGCCCACCTGGGGCTTGCTGCGTGATGCAGCACAGATTAGAACGCTTGTTTTGGGAATCTAGTATCGGGCATGCGGACAATGTGGCCCGCCCATTGGCGCTGATCGAGCGAGGTCAGTGCTTCGATGCTGGGGATGTTGGCCTGAGAGAGAACCCTCTCAGCAGCTCATAGGGGCACTAGGATAGGCAAAGTCACATGGAAGGAATGCACAAGGGTAAATCATTGACTTTGGTGTATAATATTGAATGGCTTGATTTATAAATTTGGTTTATAAATCCTCCTCCTCCTCCTTCTCTTTCTCCCTCCTCCATCCCTCCCTCCTCCTACCTCCCTCCCTCCTTCCTCCTCTTCCTCCTCCCTCTCTCCTCCTCCTCCCTCCTGCTCCTCCTCTCTTCGCTGTATGGCTGGTGGCAAGGGCTGTGATGGTGAGGTTGTGGAGCATGTAGCAGACCACGGTGAATCTTGAGATGCGCTGTGGCAAATACTGCAGGACCCCTCCTGAGCGCTCCAGACAGCGGACGCGTTGTTTAAGGAAGCCAATGCTCTGTTCTATCACAATCCATGTGGCAGTACGGCTCGCGTTATATAAATGCTGCCCCCGTGCGCTTGGGTTACACAGCGGTCATGAGCCAGGTGGTCAGCGGATAGCCCTTGTGGCCCAGTAACCAACCTCTGGTTTGTCATGTTGGCTCAAATGCGGATGGTACAGCGGACTGTTGCAGAATGAAGACATCATGACTGTTGCCAGGATACTGAGGATTGACTTGCATGATGCGTTGTGTGGTCACACACCAGCTGGATGTTGAGGGAGTAAAATCGTTTCCGGTTACGGTACATCTGAAATGGGAGGGAGAACAGCCAGTTGTCGTGGTGCACATTGGTACCAACGACATAGGTAAAAAAAGGGATGAGGTCCTACGAAACGAATTTAAGGAGCTAGGAGCTAGATTAAAAAGTAGGACCTCAAAAGTATTAATCTCAGGATTGCTACCAGTGCCACGTGCTAGTCAGAGTAAGAATCGCAGGATAGCGCAGATGAATACGTGGCTTGAGCAGTGGTGCAGCAGGGAGGGATTCAAATTCCTGGGGCATTGGAACCGGTTCTGGGGGAGGTGGGACCAGTACAAACCGGACGGTCTGCACCTGGGCAGGACCGGAACAAATGTCCTAGGGGGAGTGTTTGCTAGTGCTGTTGGGGAGGAGTTAAACTAATATGGCAGGGGGATGGGAACCAATGCAGGGAGACAGAGGGAGACAAAAGGGAGGCAGAGGCAGGAGACGGAGGGGAGATGGGGGGGGGGGGGCGGAGAGGCCCAGGGCGGGGAACAGGAAGGGCCACTGTGCGGCAGAATTCTAAAAGGACAAAGGGTGTTAAAAAAACAAGCCTGAAGGCTTTGTGTCTTAATGTAAGGAGTATCCGCAATAAGGTGGATGAATTAACTGTGCAAATAGATGTTAACAAATATGATGTGATTGGGATTACGGAGACGTGGCTCCAGGATGATCAGGGCTGGGAACTCAACATCCAGGTGTATTCAACATTCAGGAAGGATGGAATAAAAGGAAAAGGAGGTGGGGTAGCATTGCTGGTTAAAGAGGAGATTAATGCAATAGTTCGGAAAGACATTAGCTTGGATGATGTGGAATCTATATGGGTAGAGCTGCAGAACACCAAAGGGCAAAAAACGTTAGTGGGAGTTGTGGACAGACCTCCAAACAGTAGTAGTGATGTTGGGGAGGGCATCAAACAGGAAATTAGGGGTGCATGCAATAAAGGTGCAGCAGTTGTAATGGGTGACTTTAATATGCACATAGATTGGGCTAGCCAAACTGGAAGCAATACGGTGGAGGAGGATTTCCTGGAGTGCATAAGGGATGGTTTTCTAGACCAATATGTCGAGAAACCAACTAGGGGGGGGGCCATCTTAGACTGGGTGTTGTGTAATGAGAGAGGACTAATTAGCAATCTCATTGTGCGAGGCCCCTTGGGGAAGAGTGACCATAATATGGTGGAATTCTGCATTAGGATGGAGAATGATACAGTTAATTCAGAGACCATGGTCCAGAACTTAAAGAAGGGTAACTTTGAAGGTATGAGGCGTGAATTGGCTAGGATAGATTGGCGAATGATACTTCAGGGGTTGACTGTGGATGGGCAATGGCAGACACTTAGAGACCGCATGAATGAATTACAACAATTGTACATTCCTGTCTGGCGTAAAAATAAAAAAGGGAAGGTGGCTCAACCGTGGCTATCAAGGGAAATCAGGGATAGTATTAAAGCCAAGGAAGTGGCATACAAATTGGCCAGAAACAGCAGCGAACCTGGGGTCTGGGAGAAATTTAGAACTCAGCAGAGGAGGACAAAGGGTTTGATTAGGGCAGGGAAAATGGAGTAAGAGAAGAAGCTTGCAGGGAATATTAAGGCGGATTGCAAAGGTTTCTATAGGTATGTAAAGAGGAAAATGTTAGTAAAGACAAACGTAGGTCCCCTGCAGTCAGAATCAGGGGAAGTCATAACGGGGAACAAAGAAATGGCAGACCAATTGAACAAGTATTTTGGTTCAGTGTTCACTAAGGAGGACACAAACAACCTTCCGGATATAAAAGGGGTCAGAGGGTCTAGTAGGGAGGAGGAACTGAGGGAAATCTTTATTAGTTGGGAAATTGTGTTGGGGAAATTGATGGGATTGAAGGCCGATAAATTCCCAGGGCCTGATGGACTGCATCCCAGAGTACTTAAGGAGGTGGCCTTGGAAATAGCGGATGCATTGACAGTCATTTTCCAACATTCCATTGACTCTGGATCAGTTCCTATGGAGTGGAGGGTAGCCAATGTAACCCCACTTTTTAAAAAAGGAGGGAGAGAGAAAACAGAGAATTATAGACCGGTCAGCCTGACCTCAGTAGTGGGTAAAATGATGGAATCAATTATTAAGGATGTCATAGCAGCGCATTTGGAAAATGGTGACATGATAGGTCCAAGTCAGCATGGATTTGTGAAGGGGAAATCATGTTTGACAAATCTTCTGGAATTTTTTGAGGATGTTTCCAGTAAAGTGGACAAAGGAGAACCAGTTGATGTGGTATATTTGGACTTTCAGAAGGCTTTCGACAAGGTCCCACACAAGAGATTAATGTGCAAAGTTAAAGCACATGGGATTGGGAGTAGTGTCCTGACGTGGATTGAGAACTGGTTATCAGACAGGAAGCAAAGAGTAGGAGTAAATGGGTACTTTTCAGAATGGCAGGCAGTGACTAGTGGGGTACCGCAAGGTTCTGTGCTGGGGCCCCAGCTGTTTACATTGTACATTAATGATTTAGACAAAGGATTAAATGTAGTATCTCCAAATTTGCGGATGACACTAAGTTGGGTAGCAGTGTGAGCTGCGAGGAGGATGCTATGAGGCTGCAGAGTGACTTGGATAGGTTAGGTGAGTGGGCAAATGCATGGCAGATGAAGTATAATGTGGATAAATGTGAGGTTATCCACTTTGGTGGTAAAAACAGAGAGACAGACTATTATCTGAATGGTGACAGATTAGGAAAAGGGAAGGTGCAACGAGACCTGGATGTCATGGTACATCAGTCATTGAAGGTTGGCATGCAGGTACAGCAGGCGGTTAAGAAAGCAAATGGCATGTTGGCCTTCATAGCGAGGGGATTTGAGTACAGGGGCAGGGAGGTGTTGCTACAGTTGTACAGGGCCTTGGTGAGGCCACACCTGGAGTATTGTGTACAGTTTTGGTCTCCTAACTTGAGGAAGGACATTCTTGCTATTGAGGGAGTGCAGCGAAGATTCACCAGACTGATTCCCGGGATGGTGGGACTGACCTATCAAGAAAGACTGGATCAACTGGGCTTGTATTCACTGGAGTTCAGAAGAATGAGAGGGGACCTCATAGAAACGTTTAAAATTCTGACGGGTTTAGACAGGTTAGATGCAGGAAGAATGTTCCCAATGTTGGGGAAGTCCAGAACCAGGGGTCACAGTCTAAGGATAAGGGGTAAGCCATTTAGGACCGAGATGAGGAGAAACTTCTTCACCCAGAGAGTGGTGAACCTGAGGAATTCTCTACCACAGAAAGTAGTTGAGACCAATTCACTAAATATATTCAAAAGGGAGTTAGATGATGTCCTTACTACTCTGGGGATCAAGGGGTATGGCAAGAAAGCAGGAAGGGGTTACTGAAGTTTCATGTTCAGCCATGAACTCATTGAATGGCGGTGCAGGCTAGAAGGGCTGAATGGCCTACTCCTGCACCTATTTTCTATGTTTCTATGTTTCTATCTTCGAATTCACATGCGGTGCCTGCAGAGCGACATGTGTGTAGTCAACGGCACCCTGCACCATGGGGAAGCCTGCTATCCTGGCAAAGCTGACTGCTTCTCTCTGACAAAAGAGAATGAAATGGATTTATCTCTCTTTGTATACAGACCTTCAGTGATCTCCCTTATGTAACAGTGCACAGAAAACTGAGAGATGTTGGAAATATTGCCTGCTCCAGCCTGGAATCACAATGCATGACCATGCTCACCTTCATAGGGACTGGTATTTCCATTCTTCTGAGGGTGCAGTTCTGCCTGCAACAGGTGGCAGATTTCAGTGAGCACCTCCTTGGTGAAGTGCAGATGTCGCATACACTGTTTCTCGCAGCATTTTGTGGTAGGAGAATTGTTCCCTGAAGACTCTGGGTGGATATGGCCTCCTGTTGCAGGCCCATCTCCCCATCCTCCTCCTCCGACATCTTTGAGCAGCTTGTTCTACTCTGTGTCGCCTCTGCTTATTCTCTCGGTCATGCTGCAAGCCAAGGGGGATACAAACCACTGCACCATGTCTGGGAGCACCTGGTCTGAGCAGAAGCCTTGAAGTAACCTGCCACACCCTGGAGACTTCAGCATCTTTAACTCAGATAACAAACCACCAAACACTTCTACAAACTCACCAAGAGCCAGTAGAAATTAACCAGCAACTAATGAGGAAAGGTTGTGTAGGTCGGGCCTCTACTAGTTACATCCTCAAAAAATGCTAGAAGATTAGTCAAGCATGATTTCCCTTTCATAAATCCATGCTGACTTGGACCGATCCTGTCACTGCTTTCCAAATGCGTTGCTATTACGTCTTTAATAATTGATTCCAACATTTTCACCACTACTGATGTCAGGCTAACCGATCTATAATTCCCTGTTTTCTCTCTCCCTCCTTTTTGAAAAAATGGGGTTACATTAGCTACCCTTCGATCCATAGGAACTGATCCAGAGTCGATAGACTGTTGGAAAATGACAACCAATGCATCCACTATTTCTAAGGCCACTTCCTAAGTACTCTGGGATGCAGACTATCAGGCCCTGGGGATTTATTAGCCTTCAATCCCATCAATTTCCCGAACATAATTTCCTGACTAATAAGGATTTCCTTCAGTTCCTCCTTCTCGCTAGACCCTCGGTCCCCTAGTATTTCCGGTACATTATTTGTATCTTCCTTAGTGAAGACAGAACCAAAGTATTTGTTCAATTGGTCTGCCATTTCTTTGTTCCACATTATAAATTCACCTGATTCTGACTGCAAGGGACCTACATTTGTCTTCACTAATCGTTTTCTTTTCACATACCTATAGTCTCCATTACTCCATTACTCTACCTGGATTTCCATTTTAAATGTTAATGACTTTGTGTGTGAAGACATCCTGATCTCAGTCTTAAAATTCCCTTTTTTGACTATGAACTGTTGCTCGCTAGTTTATCAGAGCACAGTGCTTTCTGTAGGTTACCTCCTCCCATAGTATCAGGCTTCATTTACCTTTTAATTCTCCCTGACATAGAAAGAAATAGAGAAAGAAAGCAAAGAGTAGGAATAAATGAGTCCTTTTCAGAATCTTCTAGCATTTTTTGAGGATGTAACTAGTAGAGTGGACAAGGGAGAACCAGTGGATGTGGTGTATTTGGACTTTTAAAAGGTGTTTGACAAGGTCCTACACAAGAGATTGGTGTGCAAAATCAAAGCTCATGGTATTGCGGGTAATGTATTGACGTGGATAGAGAACTCGTTGGCAGACAGGAAGCAAAGAGTAGGAATAAACGAGTCCTTTTCAGAATGGCAGGCAGTGACTAGTGGGGTACCGCAAGGTTCAGTGCTGGGCCCCCAGCTATTTATAATATACATTAATGATTTAGATGAAGGAATTGAATGTAATATCTCCAAGTTTGCAGATGACACTAAGCTGGGTGGCAGTGTGAGCTGTGAGGAGGACGCTGAGAGGCTGCAGAGTGACTTGGACAGGTTAGGTGAGTGGGAAAATGCATGGCAGTTGCAGTATAATGTAGATAAATGTGAGGTTATCCACTTTGGTGGCAAAAACAGGGAGGCAGATTATTATCTGAATGGTGATAGATTAGGAAAAGGGAAGGTGCAGCGAGACCTGGGTGTCATGGTACATCAGTCAATGAAAGTTGGCATGCAGGTACAGCAAGTGGTGAAGAAGGCAAATGGCATGCTGGCCTTCATAGCAAGAGGATTTGAGTATCGGAGCAGGGAAGTCTTACTGCAATTGTACAAGACCTTGGTGAGGCCACACCTTGAATATTGTGTGCAGTTTTGGTCTCCTAATCTGAGGAAGGACATTCTTGCTATTGAGGGAGTGCAGCGAAGGTTCACCAGACTCATTCCCAGGATGGCATATGAAGAAAGACTGGATCAACTAGGCTTATATTCACTGGAATTTAGAAGAATGAGAGGGGATCTCATAGAAACATATAAAATTCTGACGGGATTGGACAGGTTAGATGCAGGAAGAATGTTCCCAATGTTGGGGAAGTCCAGAACCAGGGGTCACAGTCTAAGGATAAGGGGCGAGCCATTTAGGACCGAGATGAGGAGAAACTTCTTCACCCAGAGAATTGTGAACCTGTGGAATTCTCTACCACAGAAAGTGGTTGAGGCCGGTTCGTTAGATATATTCAAGAGGGAGTTAGATGTGGCCCTTACGGCTAAAGAGATCAAAGGTTATGGAGAGAAGGCAGGAATGGGGTACTGAAGTTGCATGATCAGCCATGGTCGTATTGAATTGTGGTGCAGGCTGGAAGAGCCGAATGGCATTCCACATCTCTCGGTATTTTGTCATCTTGTGATATTCAGAAATTAGTTGAAAAGACAAATAAATCTAACAATATTGAACTTGTGAGAAAACCTCCGTGTGTCTGCCCGATGTGTGTCCGCAGTGGCTCAGTGGGCAGCACCCTCGCCTCGGAGTCAGAAGGTCATGGGTCCACGTTCCACTCCAGGACTTGAGCACAAAACTCCAGGTTGACCCTGGAGTGCTGCATTGTCGGAGGTGCCAGCTTTCGGATGAGATATTAAACCGAGTCCCCTTTGTGTTAAGCCTCTTGTTAGATGCTTTGAATGAAAACCATTTGAGCGACAGGGTGTGACCGAGTGTGAAATGTATTCAATGACTGCCAATTAACATTCCAAATAGTTTCAAATGTTTGGTCGAAACAAATGCTGTAGCCTTGGAAATGAATGCTTTGGAAGCTGAATCCAAGTTTATAGCCACAGCATTACCAAACTGAAAACCAAATAGCTGCTGGGCAATATAGATAGAGCTCTCAATTCACGGTTCAGGGACCAGCTTCTCACACACTGACAGACCCATTTGCCCCTCCACAGCCCTTCAGTTAAGCTTTGTCAGAGACTGCGGGTGGGCAGATGGTGACTACATATAGGGTGTGTATATATGGCTGGAGTTGGGCAGCCGGGAGCCCGACAGGTTACGGGGGTGAGCCGGTGGGGTTGGGGTGAAGGTGAGCCATGGGCCGGGACTGGGGGGGTGGTGGGGGAATGGGGGTGGGGGGGGGGGTGAGCTGTGGGCCAGGGCTGAGGGGGTAGGGTGAGCTGTGGGGGCGGGGGGGAGGGTGGGCCCGGGGGCTGGGTGGGCCGCGGAGGGCGGGGTGGGGGGTGGGTGAGCTGTGAGGGCCGGTGGGGGAGGGTGGGCCCGGGGACGGTAGGTGGGCCGTGGGGGTGGGTGAGCTGTGAGCCGGCGGTGTGGGGGCCGTTGGGGGAGGGTGGGCCTGGGGACGGTGGGTGGGCCGTGGGGGTGGAGGGTGGGTGAGCTGTGAGCCGGGGGTGTGGGGGCCGTTGGGGGAGGGTGGGCCTGGGGACGGTGGGTGGGCCGTGGGGGTGGAGGGTGGGTGAGCTGTGAGCCGGGGGTGTGGGGGCCGTTGGGGGAGGGTGGGCCTGGGGACGGTGGGTGGGCCGTGGGGGTGGAGGGTGGGTGAGCTGTGAGCCGGGGGTGTGGGGGCCGGTGGGGGAGGGTGGGCCTGGGGACGGTGGGTGGGCCGTGGGGGTGGGGGGTGGGTGAGCTGTGAGCCGGGGGTGTGGGGGCCGGTGGGGGAGGGTGGGCCTGGGGACGGTGGGTGGGCCGTGGGGGTGGGGGGTGGGTGAGCTGTGAGCCGGGGGTGTGGGGGCCGTTGGGGGAGGGTGGGCCTGGGGACGGTGGGTGGGCCGTGGGGGTGGGGGGTGGGTGAGCTGTGAGCCGGCGGTGTGGGGGCCGGTGGGGGAGGGTGGACCTGGGGACGGTGGATGGGCCGTGGGGGTGGGGGGTGGGTGAGCTGTGAGCCGGGGGTGTGGGGGCCGGTGGGGGAGGGTGGACCTGGGGACGGTGGGTGGGCCGTGGGGGTGGGGGGTGGGTGAGCTGTGAGCCGGGGGTGTGGGGGCCGGTGGGGGAGCGTGGGCCCGGCGGGGCGGCGGAAGCTCAGAGCGACCGAAGCCTGGGATTTGCGGATGAAGTGCAACATGTCCATTGCCTCCCTGCCACTGATTCCCACCGAAGCTCCCATCGCCGAGTGGGAGCAGAGTGCAGTGAGTGATGTGAGCGGTAGGCCGGGAACAGGCCGCTCGGCATGGCCACAGATCGGGCCACACCTCAGGCCCAGATTTGTGGGCAATGCCAGTGATGGCACATAGCAGACATAAAGATGCCAAAATGGGACCTTTCTGGGGGGAGGGTGATAGGGGAAGAAAAGC
Organism: Pristiophorus japonicus; assembly: GCF_044704955.1. Classification (NCBI taxonomy): domain Eukaryota; kingdom Metazoa; phylum Chordata; class Chondrichthyes; family Pristiophoridae; genus Pristiophorus; species Pristiophorus japonicus. Next base: position 65,330,968 of record NC_091993.1, on the reverse strand, counting down.
TCACACTTGTTGCAATAATATACCTGTTGCAATAATGTACCTGTTGCAATAATGTACCTGCTGTCACTGCCGCACTGCAGCCTGAGGAAGACACCGTTTCACAGTGACCCACTCTGGTCACAGCCTGCAGTTGCAAGCAGACTCATCGTTATTTTAAATATAACGTTATGAAACATCAGCTACCGTCACAGGGGACGCTTTGTCACCTACAGCTATTGCAGCTAATGAGGAATACTTTTAAAATCGGATTTCCTCTTGGAGGAGATTAGCATAAAAGTTTGCAATACAAGGTGCACCCTGTATACGTTAAACCGAAGACCCGTCTGCTCTCTCAAGAGGACGTAAAAGATCCCATGGAACTATTTCGAAGAAGAGCAGTGGAGTTATCCCTGGGGTCCTGGGATCAATCTTTATCCCTCAAATGAACAGAACAAAAAACAGATTATCCGGTCATTATCACATTGCTGTTTATGGGAGCTTGTTGTGCGCAAATTGGCTGCCACGTTTCCCACATTACAACAGTGACTACACTCCAAAAGTACTTAATTGGCTGTAAAGCGCTTTGAGACGTCTGGTGGTCGTGAAAGGTGCTATATAAATGCAATTCTTTCTTTTGTTACAAAACACAAAAGCAAAATGCTGTGGATGTTGGGAATCTGGAATAAAAGCAGAAAGTGCTGGAAATATTCAGCAGGTCAGGCAGGATCTGTGGAGCGAGGAACGGAGTTTTTGTTTCAGGTCGATGATCCTTCGTCAGAACCTACCTGTGGACAACCAATGGCCCCTAGTTTTGGAAACGCCAACCATGTGGAAAAGCAATGGCCCCCTCTGCATCGCCTGGAAATCCTGTAGGTGTCTGCACGGTGAATCAAGGCCTGTTACCTCCTGAATGCAGCAATTGATGGCACAGTCAGCGAACCCTGTGAGGGAGCCAGCAAGTGCCTGTGGCATAAGAGCTGAGGGCAGTGATGGGCCGCACTGTCACGGGTGGTGCGGTGCAAATAACTGACTGCCCTGGAATCATCGCACAAAACAACAACTCCTATTTATAGAGCACCTTTAATGTAGTAAAATGTCCCAAAATGCTTCACAGGAACATTATAAAATAAAATTTGAGCCTGAGACACTTGAGGAGAAATTGGGATAGATGACCAAAGAGGTAAGTTTTCAGGAGCCTCTTAAAGGGGGAAAGTGGGGCAGAGGGCCCTCATCCTACACCTGTAGGTGTGAACCTCTAGCAGGGGCAGGGATAACAGGCCCCACTCCCTCACTGCATCAACAGGCCCCGGGTGCAGTGCGAGCCATGTTGGGATTATCGAACTGAGCACAGACCACGCGCCCGAGTGCCCTCTGTGGATGATCCTGTGTTGGCGAATTGCATTTACTACATTGAGAAATGGATGAGTATTCAGGATCCCAGTGAAAGTGTCTCTCATTGATATCTCTCTGTTTATTGGCCTCACGACTTACAGTCCTGTTTTAGCAGGTTACCTTCACCAGCAGGTTACAGTAAATCCGTGTGAGAATGTCAATGGTAATTCTGTTTGCGACCACCTGCCTGAGATCCCCTGTGGTCACCAGATTAAAGACTGTTCTTGATGTGGATAGTAACGATCAGAATCTGATCCATTTCAAACATTAAAGCTTTCTTTGATTCAACAGGCTTAAAATCTCCTGGTATCAATGTTCAATGATAAATAGTTCCCCCACTCACAGCCTCTCACTCTGGTATCAATGCTCCATGATAAGTAGTTCCCCCACTCACAGCCTCGCGCTCTGGTATCAATGTTCCGTGATAAATAGTTCCTCCACTCACAGCCTCCCACTCTGGTATCAATGCTCCGTGATAAGTAGTTCCCCCACTCACAGCCCCTCACTGGTATCAATGTTCAATGGTAAATAGTTCCCCCACTCACAGCCCCTCATTGGTATCAATGTTCAATGGTAAATAGTTCCCCACTCACAGCCTCTCACTGGTATCAATGCTCCGTGATAAATAGTTCCCCCTCTCACAGCCCCTCACTGGTATCAATGCTCCATGATAAGTAGTTCCCCCACTCACTGCCTCGCACTCTGGTATCAATGCTCAATGCTAAGTAGTTCTCCCACTCACAGCCTCGTGCTCTGGTATCAATGCTCAATGATAAATAGTTCCCCCACTCACAGCTTCTCACTCTGGTATCAATGCTCAAGGATAAATAGTTCCTCCACTCACAGCCTCTCACACATTTAAAGAGAAATGCTCTTCAGAAAAGCCGTGTACATTTTTGCAAAGTCTTCCCACAATCTCTAACCCACCCAGTCACGGTTCTGATTCCAGCTCTGTATCCCACCTACTCCACCTTCGTTCCTCGCCCATATTCATTGATTGGCAACACGGAGCCTTGTGTTGACGAACAACAGAACAGGCACTAGTCCGTTGCACACACAGTCACCCTGACATCCCCAGCATCTCCCCTAACATCACCCTTCAGACCTCTGAATATAATAAATAACCCAATATAAAGGCATTAGAAAATATATTCTGGTAGCCCACACTCCTCACATTGCACACACAATCAAAAATGGCACTTGTGGTAGGAATGAAATAATCTGTGGAGTTAGACTAAGAATGGAAGGAGGTTGCATCTGCCAACTCAAGGGGCAGTTCCATATCTAACAGCTTGCTCTGTTTATATTAACCATATGGTAGGAGGGATGTTCTACAGTGGGGTATCACCTGCTCTGGGATGGTGTCACAGCATAAGCTGACCCTCCCACCCTAGCAGCTGCACAAATAGCAGGCTGTTCAGTTGTCTCTCTGTGCCCTGCTGGTTACAGGAAACTCTAAGCTATCAGTGAAACGGGTCAGTTCAGCCCGTACCTTGAGCAGACGGGCAATCCCTGATAAACACTACCGGCTCAGTGTTGAAGGTCAGACTCCAGCTACAGAGCATCTCTAGGAGACAGTGGGGTAGGGGATGGGATTTGCGAACTGCAGAGCCCATTCTGCAGCCCAGCCCGTGCCCTGGTCTGGGGAGGCTCCACGGCGGGTGGGGAAAGGCCCAACACATGACCCAACAAAACAATCGCAGTTTCATTCTCAGAGCAGCTGCGCAGTAATGTCTGGGGCCAGTGTGTACTTGGCCTCGGCTATGGTCATGTTGTCCATCACTAGGAGTCCATGCAGAGTCTGGACGTACGCTCACACGTCCTGCTCAGCTGGAGGGAGCAGGAATGTGGGCAAATGGCTCAAATAAGGAATGGTGGTAACTGTGGTGCCTCTTTTCTCCATGGACCGGTGATCCAGCTTCCCGTCGCAAGAGTAAAGGAATGATGGCTTCAACAAGCACACAGCACCGAGTCATTCTACTGGTTCAGCAAGTGTCAGCCGTCTCCACACAGTAAAACTAACAGTAACCGTCCGTTCAGTCTCCATCTTCAGTCTGGACTTGGAATTTTCTCCCTGTTGTTTTCACTTTCATGCTGAAAAGATCGAGAGAAAATGGGTACAGTAGTTACGTTATGCTAAGTGCTTATGTTACTGGGCTAATAATCCAGAGAAGATGAGTTCAAAGACCACCATTGCAGTTTGAGAATTTGAATTCAGCTTTAAAAATCTGGAACTAAAGCTGGTATCAGTAAAAGTGACCATGAAACTATCGGAATGTTGTAAAAACCCAGCTGCTTCACGAATGTTCTTTAGGGAAGGAACCTGCTGTCCTTACCCGGTCTGGCGTACACCTGACTGCAGTCCCACCCCAGTGCACTTTATTCTCTGAAGTGGCCGAGCAAGCCATTCATTTGTGTCAACACTGTCATCGGCGGATCAAGGAGAAGGCCAAGCACCACCTCCTCGGAACAAATATAGATGGACAGGAAATGCCAATCTTGCCCGCGGTGCTCACATTCCACGAAGGAATAACGAAGGATAAAGCAGCCATACCCTCACACCAGGAGAAGCCTTTGGCTGATAAGTTGTTGCACCACAGCCATATAAGAACGTAAGAACAGGAGTAGGCCATACGGCCCCTCGCGCCTGCTCCACCATTCAATAAGATCATGGCTGGTCCGATCATGGCCTCAACTCCACTTTTCCGCCCGTTCCCCATAATCCCTTATCCCCTTATCGTTTAAGCTGTCTATTTCTGTCTTAAATTTATTCAATGTCCCAGCTTCCACAGCTCTCCGAGGGAACACATTCCACAGATTTACAACTCTCTCTGAGAGAGAAATTTCTCCTCATCTCAGTTTTAAATGGGCGGCCCCTTACTCTAAGATCATGCCCTCTAGTTCTAGTCTCCCCCATCAGTGGAAACATCCTCTCTGCATCCACCTTGTCAAGCCCCCTCATAATCCTATACGTTTCGATAAGATCACCTCTCATTCTTCTGAATTTCAATGAGTAGAGGCCCAACCTACTCAACCTTTCCTCATAAGTCATCCCCGGAATTAATCTTGTGAACCTTCCCTGAACTGCCTCCAAAGCAAGTATATCCTTTCGTAAATATGGAAACCAATATGTAACACATCCCACTCCTGGACTTCTCCTGCCTACCGAGAGGCTGCGAGGCCAGGGATACTGATTCAAATACATCTCCTCTTGAGCTTTCCGATTGGTAAGATGGTGGTCAAACAAAGACTTGGGCAGGATGTCACTCAGGTGAAACTCATGCTCCTCATATTTCAGACTGGGACAGGGAAGACTGCAGTGGTACAGTGATGGGTGTTTCATTGAGGTTTGTGCTGAAACACATTGGAGGGTCTAATGAAGGACAGACACATGTACCATATCTGCCATGGCACCCCTGGCACTTACACTGGGAAACAGATCTGCTCAGTGGGACTGTCTCTCTGATGTGAAGCAATCATCACTATTATTACAAGGGGTAAGAAAGAGCTTATGTTTTCTCTTTATTCCCCCATTGTGTGGCTATACACTGACCACAACATGGCCATAATGCACAGAGATGAAGAAATTAAAGGCATTGCACATAATACGTATCGCATCTCAGTTATCAATAATATATATTACACTATACGTGGTTTTAGCAAGAGGATGGTTCTGTTATAAGCCAGGGACCTATAGACCAGTTTCCCAACAGTGGTGGGAAAGATGCTACAATCTTTGCTAAAAGATAACAAAACATCTAGAGAAAGAATATAATTTTAAAAATAGCATGGATTTCTAAAATGAAGGTCATGTTTAATGAACAGTATTAATTTCTTTGGCAAAACAGCAGAAAGAGTAGGCAGGGGCAATATAGTGGATGTGGTATAGTGAACCATCAGAAGGTCTTTGATAAGTTGCCACATATGAGGCCTTTGACAAAGGTCAGGGGTTGATGCAGCACAATGGATTGAGAGATGGATACAAAATGGAAAGCAAAGGCTAGGAGTTAAGGAAAGTGGCTTGGGCTGATGACTCAGAAATTGGAGGAATGGTGTGAACATTTGTGGATGATCCCACATTGGGGCTGTGACTAATGGAGGGCTGCTCCACAATACAAGGAAACATAAACAGGCTTGTAGAGTGGCTGGAGAAATGCCAAATGAAACTCAACATAGCAGAGCGAGGTCATTCATTTCGGCAAGGGCAATAAGGAGGCCACTTATTCCTTGGAAGGTAAGAAACTAAATGGGATAGAGGATCAAAGGGATCTGGGAATACAGATAAATCGCTAAAAGCAGCTACACCCGTTGATAAGGCCACAGAGAGTGCAAATAATCATTTTGAGAGGAATAGAGTGGAAAACCAGGGAGGTAGTGTTAAATTCATATCGATCCTTGGTTAGACCACACTTGGAATATAATGTAGTTCTGGTCTCCACACTAAGGAAAGGATATTGAAGCACTGGAGAAAGTGTAGGAAAGATTTACAAGGCAATGAAAGGATACAACTATCAGGAAAGATTTTTGGACTGAGGGGCTTTCCTCTGGAAAAGAGAGGACCTGGTAGGGGTCTTTAAAATTATGAAGGGGTTCAATTGGGTGTTGTAGAGAAACTGTTTGCACTTGTGGGTGAGTCCAGAACAACGGGGCACAAATATAAGATGCCCACTCGCAGAGCAAATAAGGAGTTTAGCAGGATTTTGTTTTACACAGTGAGTGGTTAAAGCAGATAGTATTGGTGCATTTAAGTGAAGCTTGCTGCATACTCGAGAGGTTGGTGAATAGAAAAATACAGGCACAAAGTGGGAAGAAATTGGGGTGGGAGAAGGCCCATGCAGAGTAAAACTCCGACATGGACCAGTTGGGCCGAACGGCCTGTTTCTATGCTGTAGATAATGCGATGTCATTTTGAGCTGGATATGTTATGATCGTTCTAATGGTTCTGAAGGTATTCCCATTGGTTGGCCGCGCACCCTCCGGGATTGTTGGGTATGGGCGATGAACTTTGCACCCACCTGCTCACTGAAGCCGGGCAACTGCCAGCACGTGTCCTGGAGATACTGGCTCCCGAAGCCTGTGATCCGTTTGATCTGATGGTTACAGATCCCCGCCACCTTTGCAGTGAAATCCAGTGTGAAGGCAAACTTGACCAGGTCGGCGTTCTCCTGCGTCACCTTGCTCCTCACTTCTGTCTCGATGTACTGGTCGGCCAGCTCTTTGAAGGAATTGTAGCTGATGTCCGTGAAGAAGGTGGAAAGCAGCGAATTACCTTGGAGCTGCCAGGGGCAAATGCAAACGGAGATCAGGAATCGGTGCAAGACAACCAGGCCTTGTGAGCCTTCATCAACTGCTGTCACGTCAATACATCGGCTGCTCTAGGGCGATGCATTCAAGTGACTAAAGCTGGAGTTGTACACGACTATAGAAAGTGTAGGTCATTGCTGAATTACATGTGTTCTTTTTACTGGGGGCCAATACAGCATTTTGTCCTATTAGATATGTGTAGCTCGGATGTATATATTTATATCTTATTAAAAAATCTTGTCAGGCAGCATCTGTGGAGAGAAACAGCATTAATGTTTCAGGTCCATGACCCTTTGTCTTCGACCCAAAACGTTAACTCTGTTTCTCTCTCCACAGATGCTGCTTGACCCGCTGAGGTTCCCAGTATTTTCTGGTTTTATTTCAGATTCCAGCATTTAGTAAAAAATCTTGTTACTGCACGCATTTCCTGTCAATGAAACATTACTTCCTGTTGTCATGTCCTTGTCACACTTTTGTATCATTTTTCTCCCCAAATTCTTACATCTACATTTATAATGGACGCTGCCGATGTAATCATGTCACGCTATAATGGCAACAACTTCAAAGGATTTCATTGACCTTCAAAGGGAAACATTTCCTTTCAACCGAGGAATCCTCCAGGATTAATCAGTTTCTGTGTATCCGGACAACTCTGATGGAGGGCTTCCTCAGCATAAGAACATAATAAATAGGAGCAGGAGTAGGCCATTTGGCCCCTCAAGCCTGCTCCGTCATTCAATAAGATCATGGCTGATCTGATCATGGACTCAGCTCCACTTCCCTGCCCGAACCCCATAATCCTTTAGTCCCTTGTCGCTCAAAAATCTGTCTATCTCCGCCTTAAATATATTCAATGGCCCAGCCTCCACAGCTCTCTGGGGCAGAGAATTCCACAGATTTACAACCCTCTGAGAGAAGAAATTCCTCCTCATCTCAGTTTTAAATGGGCGGCCCCTTATTCTGAGACTATGTCCCCTAGTTTTAGTTTCCCCTATGAGTGGAAATATTCTCTCTGCACCCACCTTGTCGAGCCCCTCATTATCTTATATTTTTCGATAAGATTACCTCTCATTCTTCTGAACTCCAATGAGTATAGGCCCAACCTATTCAACCTATCTTCATAAGTAATCTCCGGAATCAACCGAGTGAACCTTCTCTGAATAGTCTCCAAAGCAAGTACCGTATATACTCGCGTATCATGCGACTTTTGAAGACCTAAATTGTAACCTAAATTTGGGGGGTCGCATGATACGCGAGATACAAAATTTGCGGATGTGAGGTGCTGGCCAAGATTAGGCTGTTAGGCTGTTAAGCAGACCGTATCCACGCTGAATCTCGGCAGGTATCTCCTGGGCTGGATTGCAGCCTCTATTGTCGTTTGTACTGTATCTTTGCTGTGGTCTAGAGATCGCCACCCACAACTCCCTCTGAAGTTTGCTGCATTATTAGAGGCTCCATCTATCTCAGCCCATGCTTCTTTTACCCGCAAACACAGTAGAGGCTGTGGCTGAACGACGCTAGTCAAGCCAGCTGGAATGATTGCTGTATCGGTGTTCGATTCGCGAACAGCTTTCTCAGCAGAATCCACTCGATGTTTCATGTTAAGGTCTGTATTCGATCTCAAAAAAGTGACTTGCATGATACATGAGATATATGGTAAAATCATGTTTTGGGGACGAAAATTTAGGGGTCGCATGATACGCGAGATCGCAGGATACGCGAGTATATACGGTATATCCTTCCTTAAATACGGAGACCAAAACTGTACACAGTACTCTAGGTGTGGCCTCACCAATACCCTGTACAGTTGTAGCAGGACTTCTCTGCTTTTATACTCTATTCCCCTTGCAATAAAGGCCATCATTCCATTTGCCTTCCTGATCACTTGCTGTACCTGCATACTAACTTTTTATGTTTCATGCACAAGGACCCCCAGGTCCCTCTGTACTGCAGCACTTTGCAATTTTTCTACATTTAAATTATAATTTGCTTTCCTATTTTTCTGCCAAAGTGGATAATCTCACATTTTCCCACATTATACTCCATCTGCTAAATTTTCTCTCACTCACTTAGCCTGCCTATATCCCTTTGCAAATTTTTTGTGTCCTCCTCACAATTTGCTTTCCCACCCATCTTTGTATCATCAGCAAACTTGGCTACATTACACTCGGTCCCTTCATCCAAGTCATTAATATAGATTATAAATAGTTGAGGACCCAGCACCGATCCCTGCGGCACCCCACTAGTTACTGTTTGCCAACCGTAAAATTACCCATTTATCCCGACTCTCTGTTTTCTGTTAGTTAGCCAATCCTCTATCCATGCTAATATATTACCCTCAACCCCATGAACTTTTATCTTGTGAAATAACCTTTCATGTGGCACCTTATCGAATGCCTTCTGACAATCCAAATATACCACATCCACTGGTTCCCCTTATCCACTCTGTGCGTTACATCCTCAAAGAACTCCAGCAAATTTGTCAAACATGATTTCCCTTTCATAAAACCATGCTGACTCTGCTTGATTGTATTATGCTTTTCCAAATGTTCCGCGATTGCTTCCACAGTAATGGACTCCAGCATTTTCCCACTCACAGATGTTAGGCTAACTGGTCTATAGTTTCCTGCTTTTTGTCGGACTCCTTTTTTAAATAGGGGAGTTACATTTGAGGTTTTCCAATCCGCTGGAACCGTCCCAGAATCCAAGGAATTTTGGTAGATTACAACCAATGCATCCACTATCTCTGCAGCCACTTCTTTTAAGGCCCTAGGATGTAAGCCATCAGGTCCAGGGGACTTGTCCGCCTTTAGTCTCAGCAGCCCCCAGTCCCTTGACCACCACCACTGCCAAGGACAAGGGCAGCAAGTGCATGGGAGCACCATCACTTTGAAATCACACACCATCTAGACTTATAGAATCATAGAATCATAGACGTTTACAGCACGGAAGGAGGCCATTTCGGCCCATGGTGTCCGCACCGGCCGACCAAGAGGCTATCCAGCCAATCCCACTTTCCAGCTCTTGGTCCGTAACCCTGTAGGTTACGGCACTTCAAGTGCACATCTAAGTATTTTTTAAATGCGGTGATGGTTTCTGCCTCTACCACCCTTTCAGGCAGTGAGTTCCTTGAAATTGGACATGCATCGCCATTCCTTTGTCGTCGCTAGGGTCAAAGTTCTGGAACTCCCTATCTAACAGCTCTGTAGGAGCACCTTCAATACATGGACTGTAGCATTTCAGGAACAAGGCCCACCACCACTTTCTCAAAGGAAACTAGGTAAAGTAAGAAAGACAGACTTGCATTTATATAGCGCCTTTCACGGCCTCAGGATGTCCCAGAGTGCTTTACAGCCAATGAAACACTTTTGAAATGTAGTCACTGTAGGAATCTGGTTTATTTGCTCATTATCACATTGTTTTAGTGATGTTGATCGAAGGATAAATATTGGCCAGGACACCGGGGATAACTCCCCTGCTCGTCTTCGAAATAGTGCCCTGGATCTATTGCATCCACCTGAGAGAGCAGATGGGGCCTCGGTTTAACATTAAAGACAGGTGGACAATTAATGTCGACCTTGTCAGCAATGCCCATATCCAGAGAATGAACAAAAAAACATTTCACACATCTTACCTCTGTATCAACGTGATCACCAACTTTTTGGAGTATTGCGACGATTTTCCAAATGTTGTCATCCACTATTGGGAAGAGAAAGCAGGAGGTCATTGGTACCACACAGGGGGAATCCAGTGTCCAGGGATCAGGACTGGATCAGGAACCCAGGAACAGTCACCCTAGCATGTGCGGTGTTGATTTTGTGGGCTGGACCATCAAATGACAAATAGAAAAGCTTCCCGATCTCAGGGCCTCCCGTTCTCTTTCTATAAATGATCTAATCTAAAGGCTGTGAAGGATCAAATCTCGTGGTACAAGAAAGTGCTAGGATTGAAACGTTAGCTGACAACATTGATTACACAGCTTGCTGCACTGATGAGCACAGATTTGCATACATGAACCCTTGTAGGGTTTTAGAGATATTAACACAACATGGCTAACATACACACTGATATAATGTGTAGTGAGGGTCTGTTGGAAGGAGGACAGTAGGAGTATGTTTGAGTTTGTATGTGTGTATTGGCACATGTGGCGGAGCCTGGTCTCCAGTCGTCTTGGATCCCCTTGTCACTGGACCAAGACCTTGCTCCGACAAGCCCATGTGGTGGTTGGTGTGCAATGGCCACCCCACGTTAAAATAATTCACGCACAGGCACCTTCCACCGTTTAAACTGAAGTGTTACATCAGTCACCTGAGTACTCACTTTTAGCGTGGAAACAAGTCATCCTCGAGCCCAAGGGACTGCCTATGATGATGATGATGAGGGTTAGAATCTGAGAAATGTGACCAATACAGTAAAGGCAGAAAGAACTTGCAATTATATAGCGCCTTTCATGGTCTCAGGGCATTCCAAACCTCGTTATGAAGCACTGGTGTGATCACTGTTGTAATGTAGACAATCTATGCAGAGCAAGTTCCAACAAACAGCAAGGCCATCATGGCCAGATAATCTGTTTTTGCAGTCTTGGTTGAGGAATAAATATTGGGAGAACACTGGGGAGATCGCCTCTGCTCTTCTTCAAATATTGCCATGGGATCATTTACATCTACCTGGGTCCTCGGTTTAACGTGTTAGCTGAAAGTCAGCACCTCCGACAGTGCAGCACTCCCTCGGCACTGCACTGGGAGCTTCAGCCTAGGTTATACGGTCAAATCTCTGGTGTGGGACCTGAACCCACAACCATCGAACTCAGAGCTGAGAGTGCTACCATGGCTGATACACCTATATGGCCAACAGCTGCTTTACATGCTGCTTGTTCAAGGTTAACAACAGACAGAACTTGGACTGGAATTATCCCAGCAGCTAGGGGACCCATCATTGTGAGAGACTTGAGGAAACTGAATATGGGATCAGTGTCATCATCATCATAGGCAGTCCCTTGGAATCGAGGAAGACTTGCTTCCACTCTTAACATGAGTCCTTAGGTGGCTGAACAGTCCAATACGAGAGCCACAGTCCCTGTCACAGGTGGGGCAGATAGTCATTGAGGGAAGGGGTGAGTGGGACTGGTTTGCCGCACGCTCCTTCCGCTGCCTGCACTTGGTTTCTGCATGCTCTCGGCAATGAGACTCAAGGTGCTCAGCGCCCTCCCGGATGCACTTCCTCCACTTAGGGCGGTCTTTGGCCCGGGACTCCCAGGTGTCAGTGGGGATGTTGCACTTTATCAGGGAGGCTTTGAGGGTGTCCTTGTAGCATTTCCGCTGCCCACCTTTGGCTCGTATCCTGAAACCATCTGTGTGCGGGATGAAGACCGGCCATGTTGATTAGAGTTATATATTGGTAGGGACTAGAGCTTGGGTGCATGGTAGGTGTTTTCCAGTTTGTAGAAGCCCCCAACCACCGCGCCCCCCCCCCTCCACCCCGCCTCCAATGCCTCATAAACAGAGCCATGCAGACACTGAGTGTACCAGGCTCAATTTGTTGTCGGTTCTATTCACCCATCTCAGTGGAGGGGGAGGGGCCAATAGAGGAAGCACAATTGGCCTCAGAGCCCCTGGGTTAGACCAATCAGTAATCTCTGCATGTATGAGCATTGCACTGCCTCAAATGTATGGGAACATTGCAGAATGTTGACAACAGTGTCCTGGGTGAATTGAAGGCATTGTGACAGAAGAGAAAGAATTCTCCATTCAATTTAGATACGACTTTAAGTAGGCTGGATGTGAATTAAAGGTGGATTTCAGCTGGAGTGCCTCTGCCAGGATAGCGGTCAGTACACAGAACTGACCAGAGCAGTCCACACTTTCAACCAATCACTTTGGGTCACTGCCTGAATTGGAAGCTAATTAGGCCAACAAATTCTTGGTTTCTGGGCCTTCTGTCTTTGCCAGGTCACTGTATTTTGGACAGGAGACTGGGGATGCTTCGGGGGAATTGTAAGCCCAGTTATAAAGACCCCATTTATAAAGAAACTACTAACGATTCTGTTACACATAGAACACGGAGGAAGCCGTTCCCCAAGATGCTCACTCAGGTGACTGACTCGTGGCTCAGTGGGTGGAGGTCAAGGGTGAGATTTGACCACAAGCTGCTTTCTATTATGGTGATTATTGTCAATGCGTCACACACTTACCAGATTCACTCGGCCCCTGTGTTTCTAATTCTTCGATTAAGCTGCTGCCCGTCGGATTATTCTCGTTTCCCTCGCTGGACTCCAACGTCCGAACAAACCGCTCCACCTCCTCGGATACCTGCTCATACAGATACTCCGAATCTCTGTCTGCAACACACAAAGGTCACACCATGCTTTCAACAACTTTCAACAACTTTCCTTTGGCTTTTCACCCGGCTGCAAACACTTGGAGATGCAGGACATGTCGTTCCAGGCTGGGTCAGTGCAAGATTCCTGCTGCCTTAAGGATTACAGATCACTGATGTTAGTCTCTTTCAGTTAAAATGACTTAAATATGTAGGGAAGAGTGGTGTGTTCATTATTTTGTGATATAAGAACGTAAGAAATAGCAGGAGAAGTTGGCCATTCGGCCCCTCGAGCCTGCTCCGCCATTCAATGAGATCATGGCTGATCTTTGACCTCAACTCAAATTTCCTGCCCTGTCCTCATATCCCTTGATTCCCCTAGAATCCAAAAATGTACCTATCTCGGCCTTGAATATACTCAACGACTGAGCATCCACAGCCCTCTGGGGCAGAGAATTCCAAAGATTCACCACCCTCTGAATGAAAGGATTTCTCTTGATGTCAGTCTTAAATGGCCGACCCCTTATCCTGAGACTATGCCCCCTAGTTCCCCCAACCAGGGGCAACAACCTCTCAGCATCTGTCCTGTCAATCCCCCTCAGAATATTGGCCTTGAAATCCCAGCCTCCCCGGTCGGTACGGAGTGTGTACGGACTTGGGAAGGTATCGCAAAAGCCAGTTTTCGTTGCGCAATGCGCATGCGCCGAAAACCGGCTTTTCCGATCTGTCAAGTTTCTGGCTTGACAAATTGCACACACCTCGGGGAGAAGGACATTCCTACGGCAGAGACTGGGCTATTTGCCCGTCTCTTGCCCTGAGAATGCCCTTCAAACTCTTGCGCTTGGTTAAAGCAGGCACATTGCCTACTTTTACTAGCGTAAGAGTTTAAAACATACAAACAAAAACGTTTTAAACACATTTTAATGTTAAAAGTCCTGCCCACTAAGTTAACTTTATTTTAAACCATAATTAAAACTTTTTTTTAAATCGGCAAATATTATTTTTTCAACAACCATTCTATCAACTTTAATTTCTAGAATGTATTTATGTGAGATGTTTTTTAATGTTTTATGTCGTGTTTAAGGGTATTTCTCATCCATAGTAATAGGAATTTCGGACTTATGAAACTCCTAATACCATGAATGAGAAAATAATTAACCGTGATTGGGTGTCCGAGCCCATGCGACTCCTACGGACGTCCCAACAGGAACACGCTCCGATGCGCAGGGGGAGGAGCCTCCAGACCGGGATCTCTGGTGGGCGCAGCAGGAAAAGGCAGATGTGCATCTTTTTAGCCGTTTTATGGTGAGTGCCCGCGGGAAGCACAGGATCGGGATTTCAGGGCCAAGATATGTTTCAATGAGATCACCTCTCCTTCTAAACTGCAGAGCGTTCTTAACCGATAAGGGATTAAAGGGATTATGGGGAGCGGGCAGGGAAGTGGAGCTGAGTCCATGATCAGATCAGCCATGATCTTATTGAATGGCGGAGCAGGCTCGAGGGGCCGTATGGCCTACTCCTGCTCCTATTTCTTATGTTCTTATGTTTTTATAGGCCCAATCTACTCAGTCTCTCAATATTATGCAAAGATAAGTTGTACTGTTTGAAATACGTGAGTTCAATCATAACTGCATTTCTGTGCGTTCGCGTTAACATGAAATAAAGTCACTTATTTTGATACATATCAAGCCATATCTCACCAAAAGTTTGCTTGCTCTGTCTTTGAAAGAATTGAGGAAGTATGTGTGCGAAAGGCATGAATAGTTTTGTGACACCCCCGGGCTAAGCAATGAGGCAAGCAGTTTTCTAAAGTGGGGCAACTCACCAAATGCTCGGACCAATTATGAAAGTGAATGACACCACTGAACCCAAGAGGGGTTGTAACAGGCAGCCTTTCCCATCCTGGATGGCAACCAGCAAGCATTCGAGCTGGGAAATTACAGTACCAGGTACTACTGGCACGGGAAAGGTCAACAGCCAGCACGTGGATGAGACCAAAGTATCAGGAATTGACATGAAAAGGAAAGATTAAGGGGGATTCACCAGAATGATACCAGGACTTGAAGGGTCAAATGTCGAGGACAGATTGCATTAACTTGGCTCATATTCCTTGTGTATAGAAGACTGAGGGTGTTTCAAATCTGAAAAGGATTTGTTAGGGTAGATATGGAGAAACGGTTTCCTCTGGTGAGGGAGTCCAGAACATAACCTTAAAATTAGAGCTGAGCCATTCAGGAGTGAAACCAGGCAGCACATTCCACACAGAGGGTGGTGGTAACGGAAACTCTCGCCCCCAGCGGGCTGTGGATACTGAGGGACAATTGCCGCTTTCAAGATTGAGGTCGGTGTAAGGATATCAAGAGAAATGGAGCAAAGGCAGACAATTGGAGTGGAGGCACAGACCAGATCTAATTGAATGGCGGAGCAGGCTCGAGGGCTGAATGGCCTACTCCTATGACCAAACTGAACTTTTCAGGATGATAAGGAACTAAAAATAGCTGATCCAGTCAAACTGCTCATTGCGGTGAGATGTCTGAGTACCAAGGGACACGAGACAAAATGAGAATAGTCGGAGTATCAAGGCTGAATGTTTGTACATGAAGGGCAACAGGATGATTTACCAGGGAAGACAGTTCAAGTTGTGAGGGGAAACTATCAGAAAGAGATGGGTTTATTGTTCAAGGTGGTTAAAGATGTTGATTGGCTCATCATGTTTTTCCCTTTACCATGCTGGATAGCCATTCAAACAGCTCTTACCTGGTTTCCCAGGCCTGAGCTGGCAGACCACTCTGAGATCCAGCTGGCTCGGTCTGACTGCTTTACTCTTGCTGGCTCCTGAACCGCCAGATTCAAGCTCTTTCACTTCAGAATTACTTTTCTTAAAAGAGAACACTCTCCTGAAACTATTTCTCTTCTTGGAGCCCTTGGGTTTGTGAGTAGTGGCTGGGTCTTCGGGGAGGCCTTGGGTAGCCAGGGGCGGCTCGCCATTCTGCTCCGGGGGACGTTCCCCCTGAGGAACACTCGACTCCTTCCATCTTTTACATCCTTCATCTTTCTTCTCATCGCCTTTCCTTCTCCACAGGAAACTGGCAACCTTTTCGAAGAATGTCTGAGACTTTTTCCCTTTTTTCCCGTCCTTGCTCCTTCCTGTGTTGGCCTCCCTCTCCGCCCCTGGCTCAACACTGGACGAGTTGCTAACTGGAGGCGTTGTATCGTCGCCATGTGTTTGTCTCGCTCCTTTATTTTGTTCTCTCTCTCTCGCTCTGCCGCGGATCGCCGGGTCGCTCTGCCCAGGTCTTTCCCTGAGGCTCGTGATTCTGGGGATCTTTGTCGGGAGAGATCTCCACTTTAGCTCCTTGTCCACCATGCCAACTTCCCTCAGACTCAAGCTGCGCTTGACATAGACTTCGACCACTCTTCTGGGCTTCAGTCCGCTCACATTCACACTGAGAACATTTTCTGTGGGACCAAGGCTGCCCATGGCACGATCTTCAGGCAGCAACTCCATGGTTTTAGTATCAGAGATCCTCTCTGCAAAACACACAGTATGTGAGAACATTCAGTCATGGAATCTAAATCACAGACAGAATTCATTCAGCCCATCATACTCGTGCTGGCTCTCTGAAAGAGCTGTTCACTCAGTCCCATTCCCCTTCCCATCCCCATTCCTTTATATTATACAAAACATAGAAACATAGAAATTTACAGCGCAGAAGGAGGCTATTTCAGCCCATCGTGTCCTGCCGGTCGACAAAGAGCCGCACGGCCCTTGGTCAGCAGCCCTGAAGGTTACATATAAACCTATGAACAATGACGGAAAGGCAAAGAGCACCCAGCCCAACCAATTCGCCCCACACAACTGCGACACCTCTTATACTGAAATATTCTACACTCCACCCCAACTGGAATTATGTGATCTCCTGGGAGAGGCAAAAACCAGATAAAAACCCAGGCCAATTTAGGGAGAAAAAAATCTGGGAAAATTCCTCTCCGACTCATCCAGGTGATCGAAACTAGTCCAGGAGATCACCCTGGCCATATTTGATTCCCTGCAGTACTAACCATTATACCTGCGCCGTCCAACAAAAGGTCATCCAGTCTAATCCCAATTACCAGCTCTCGGTCCATAACGCTGCAGGTTACGGCACTTTAAGTGCCCATCCAACCATCTCTTAAAAGTGGTGTATTCTGTTTCCACAACTATTTCTGGTAGGGGATCCCAGGCCCTAACATTCCACTGTGTAAGAAAGAAATTCTCCTAACTAAGGATCCCTTTTATTTTTTGGGGCCTATTCTCAGGTTTGCACACGCGCGAAACTTGAGACTGAAAAGGTTGGTTATGGCTGCACAATGTTGCTCCTAATCTCTCTCTTGCTTATGTCCAAAATGATCTTTGTTCCCTTTATTGACCAACTCACTCACCAGTGGAAACAAACATTCCTGATTTACAAACAACAACAATTGTTTGTTTAAGTGCTAAAACATCCCAAGGCATAGCAAACAAAAATTTGACACCAACCCATATAAGGAAATATTAGAGCAGATGACCAAAAGCTCGATCAAAGAGGTAGGCTTTAAGGAGCTCCTTAAAGGAGAAGAGACAGATAGCAAGGCAGAGAGGTTTAGGGAGGGAATTCCAGGCATAGGGTCTAGGCAGCTTAAGGCACAGCAGTCATTGGTGGAGCAAATTAAATCAGGGATGCATAAGAGTATCAAAACCCCTCATAAATTTCAAAATCTTCATTAGATCTCGTCCAACCTTTTCTGTTCCACTTTCTCTAATCTCTCCTGATAACTAAAGCCTCTCACACACCTGGTATTATCAAAGTGAATCTCTTGTTGGCCTGCACATCCTTTCTAACACAGGGCCCCCTGGGGGGTAGAGTTTCTGCGTTGCTGCAATTGGCGATCTGGGCACATATAGTGCTCAAAATTTCACTCCTTTTCACAAGTGTGTTTTTTGCTCACATTTCTTCTCAAACTCATTTGCACAATCACTGATGCTAAATCTTCCACACAACAGTGCAATCGGGCAGTGTTTCAGCAAGTCGCTTTTTTTTGCATTAGAAAATATAGTTTGATATATTTAGGAACGTTAATATGGTGCAGGTTTATTAATCCAGCTATAAATGGGCTACCCACAAATAACACGCCTTTTTTAATCAGAGAGTTCAGTCCACCAGTGAGTAACCCAATTATAAATAACCTCAAATCGCTGGAGAAATACCACCAACGATATCTCCGCAAGATCCTACAAATCCCCTGGGAGGACAGGCGCACCAACGTTAGTGTCCTCGACCAGGCCAACATCAAAGCACTGACCACACTCGATCAGCTCCGCTGGGCGGGCCACATTGTCCGCATGCCAGGCACGAGACTCCCAAAGCAAGCGCTCTACTCGGAACTCGTCCACGGCAAACGAGCCAAAGATGGACAGAGGAAACATTTCAAGGACACCCTCAAAGCCTCCCTGATAAAGTACAACATCCCCACTGACACCTGGGAGTCCCTGGCCCAAGACCACCCTAAGGGGAGGAAGAGCATCTGGGAGGGCGCTGAGCACCTCGAGTCTCATCGCCGAGAGCATGCAGAAATCAAGTGCAGGCAGCGGAAAGAGCGTACGGCAAACCAGTCCCACCCTCCCCTTCCCTCAACGACTATCTGTCCTACCTGTGACAGAGACTGTGGTTCTCATATTGGACTGTTCAGTCACCTAAGAACTCATTTTTAGAGTGGAAGCAAGTCCTCCTCGATTCCGAGGGACTGCCTATGATGATGATATAAATGACCATATATTAGTTACATTGGGGTATAGTAGTCAGTTTTTTAGTAAATGGAAATGTTATTAATATTTAGAAGTTTTACAATGTGCCGATTGGTGTCCTTGCATCCAAACAACAGCCTCCTCGAAGGCTCATAACCAGGCCCAATCAGCCATGTTGCCATGGTGATGAACTCGATCTGGTGACTCGGCCAGCTTTGTGGGCAGGGCCTGCTTTCAGCGCCATGTTTCTTAAAAGATCATGGTCGTAGTTTGCCCGTGAAATTCCTTGAGCTTTTGCGCTGGTGAGCGGAGCTAAAAATAGCAACACAAGCTAGTGAAATCTCGAGGCCAATAAATCTCCTATAACTGTCTGAGCATCAGCTAACCTCACTAACCAGACAAAAGATTCCATCAGGACCTTGGTTAAAGGTTTGTGTGGAGGACTATAGGGCCCGGATCCTGCATCAGCAGTGAAGGACCGACACTCACTGTTCATCACACTGACACCCTGGATTTCCACATTGAGCTGCACATGTGCTGCCCTATCCATTCCATACTGACACTGAGCACCAACTGTCTCACCGTTATACTCCATACTGACAGTGAGTACTGACTGTCTCACCGTTATACTCCATACTGACAGTGAGCACTGACTGTCTCACTGTTATACTCCATACTGACAGTGAGTACTGACTGTCTCACCGTTATACTCCATACTGACAGTGAGCACTGATGGTCTCACCGTTATACTCCATACTGACAGTGAGCACTGATGGTCTCACCGTTACACTCCATACTGACAGTGAGTACTGACTGTCTCACTGTTACACTCCATACTGACACTGAGCACCAACTGTCTCACCGTTATACTCCATACTGACAGTGAGTACTGACTATCTCACCGTTATACTCCATACTGACAGTGAGCACTGACTGTCTCACCGTTATACGCCATACTGACAGTGAGCACTGACTGTCTCACCGTTATGCTCCATACTGACAGTGAGCACTGACTGTCTCACCGTTACACTCCATACTGACAGTGAGCACTGACTGTCTCACCGTTATACTCCATACTGACAGTGAGCACTGATGGTCTCACCGTTACACTCCATACTGACAGTGAGTACTGACTGTCTGACCGTTATACTCCATACTGACAGTGAGTACTGACTGTCTCACCGTTATACTCCATACTGACAGTGAGTACTGACTGTCTCACCGTTACACTCCATACTGACAGTGAGTAGTGACTGTCTCACCGTTACACTCCATGCTGACACTGAGCACTGACTGTCTCACCGTTACACTCCATACTGACAGTGAGTACTGACTGTCTCACCATTACACTCCATACTGACAGTGAGTACTGACTGTCTCACCGTTATACTCCATACTGACAGTGAGCACTGACTGTCTCACCGTTACACTCCATACTGACAGTGAGTACTGACTGTCTCACCGTTATAATCCATACTGACAGTGAGTAGTGACTGTCTCACCATTAAACTCCAGACTGACAGTGAGCACTGACTGTCTCACCGTTATACTCCATACTGACAGTGAGTAGTGACTGACTCACCGTTACACTCCATACTGACAGTGAGCACCAACTGTCTCACCTTTACACTCCATACTGACAGTGAGTACTGACTGTCTCACTGTTATACTCCATACTGACAGTGAGTACTGACTGTCTCACCGTTATACTCCATACTGACAGTGAGCACTGACTGTCTCACCGTTATACTCCATACTGACAGTGAGCACTGACTGTCTCACCGTTACATTCCATACTGACAGTGAGTAGTGACTGACTCACCGTTACATTCCATACTGACAGTGAGCACCAACTGTCTCACCGTTACCCTCCATACTAACAGTGAGTAGTGACTGTCTCACCATTATACTCCATACTGACAGTGAGCACTGACTGTCTCACCGTTACACTCCATACTGACAGTGAGTAGTGACTGACTCACCGTTACACTCCATACTGACAGTGAGCACTGACTGTCTCACCGTTATACTCCATGCTGACAGTGAGTACTGACTGTCTCACCGTTACACTCCATACTGACAGTAAGTACTGACTGTCTCACCGTTATACTCCATACTGACACTGAGTACTGACTGTCTCACCGTTACACTCCATACTGACAGTGAGTTGTGACTGTCTCACCGTTACACTCCATACTGACAGTGAGTACTGACTGACTCACCGTTACACTCCATACTGACACTGAGCACCAACTGTCTCACCATTATACTCCATACTGACACTGAGTACTGACTGTCTCACCGTTATACTCCATACTGACAGTGAGCACTGACTGTCTCACCGTTATACTCCATACTGACAGTGATCACTGACTGTCTCACCGTTATACTCCATACTGACAGTGAGCACTGACTGTCTCACCGTTACACTCCATACTGACAGTGAGCACTGACTGTCTCACCGTTACACTCCATACTGACAGTGAGTAGTGACTGACTCACCGTTACACTCCATACTGACAGTGAGTACTGACTGTCTCACCGTTATACTCCATACTGACAGTGAGTACTGACTGTCTCACCGTTATACTCCATACTGACAGTGAGTACTGACTGTCTCACCGTTATACTCCATACTGACAGTGAGTACTGACTGTCTCACCGTTATACTCCATACTGACAGTGAGTAGTGACTGTCTCACCGTTACACTCCATACTGACAGTGAGCACTGATGGTCTCACCGTTATTCTCAATGCAAACTCCAGGACAACCTTACTTCGACACAATTTAAAGCAGCATGTAAGAACAAAGAAGGATGTGCCACTCAGCTCCCTCCATCATTGCCCCCCTCAGTCAGGCCCCCTCCCTCACTGCCCCCCTCAGTCGGGCCCCTCCCTCACTGCCCCCTCAGTCAGGCCTCTCCCTCACTGCCCCCCTCAGTCGGGCCCTCCCTCACTGCCCCCTCAGTCAGGCCCCTCCCTCACTGTCCCCTCAGCCGGGCCCACCCTCATTGCCTCCTCAGTTGGGCCCTCCCTCACTGCCCCCTCAGTAGAGCCCCCTCCCTCACTGCCCCCTCAGTCGGGCCCCCCTCCTTCACTGCCCCTCCCTCACTGCCCCTCCCTCACTACCCCCTCAGTCGGGCCCACCCTCACTGCCCCTCCCTCACTGCCCCCTCAGTAGAGCCCCCTCCCTCACTGCCCCCTCAGTCGGGCCCTCCCTCACTGCCCCCTCAGTAGAGCCCCCTCCCTCACTGCCCCCTCAGTAGAGCCCCCTCCCTCACTGCCCCCTCAGTAGAGCCCCCTCCCTCACTGCCCCCTCAGTAGAGCCCCCTCCCTCACTGCCCCCTCAGTCGGGCCCTCCCTCACTGCCCCCTCAGTCGGGCCCTCCCTCACTGCCCCCTCAGTAGAGCCCCCTCCCTCACTGCCCCCTCAGTCGGGCCCTCCCTCACTGCCCCCTCAGTAGAGCCCCCTCCCTCACTGCCCCCTCAGTCAGTCCCCAATGTAAGGAGAGCAGGAAGTGGTCAGATTTTCCTGCTGCTGATTACTATGCCGAGTCCAGCCGGGACTTGTGAATTTCTGACAGCTTGATCAACTTGTTTTTCGCTGACTATTATCGCATCAACAGCTGTCGCTGAGAATTACATCAGGTTGTGTCTGTGTTTAGTGTTCGTCAGCATGGCACTGCAGTGTCAGCTTAGATTTTTTGTGCTCCAGGTTCCTGGAGTGGGTCTTGAACCTTCTGCCTCAGAGGGCAAAGTGCTGCCCACTGAGCCACGACTAACACCATGACCAGACAGAACCTGATGTAAACTACAGCAATAGCTATTGCTGAGATAATAGTCAGGTAAAAACAAGTTGATAAAGCTGCTAAAAACATATAGGGCCAGACTTTCCATAAAAGGCCTCAACGCCCGATTGCCCGCTGAGAAGGATCATTAATGCTCGGCAAAAAAAAACGGGCGAGAATTCAATTTTGAGGGTAAAGGTGTGTGGAACTGATTGCCCAGCGGAACAGTCAGCGTTGCACACTCATTCTCGGCGATCTCTCGGCGAGTAAGTGGAAAATTAGCCAAATGGGCGGTCGATACCAGAATGGACAGTAAGTACAAAAATTTAGGCCGAGGCTGCAGTTGGGCCTATGGAGGGGGAAAACCTAAAGAAAAATTTATCATTAAAAAAAACGCATACAACGCATTCCTGACAGTTTTAAGCCTAATTGCCGTGGTAGCATCTTACATAAATAATTAAAGAACCTTTCAATTCCTTTTCTTTGCAGGGTCTTTTTTTACCGCCGTGTAAAAGCAGCTTTTACAGGGCGGGTCTCTCAGCTGTCTGAACGCTGGCGGTTGAAGCCAAACTTATGCCCTGGCGATTATTCTCGGCGTTGCCCCTGGGGGGGTTTCGGTCCCAGCAGGCGACTTCTGATGCGATACGAAGGAAAAACTTACATGCAAACTCTCGCCGGGCTGTACCGCAGAGAAAATCGCCGACAATGAAGCTGAAAGTCTGGCCCATAGGCCAGTTACCACCCAGTTACCGCCCGGCGGTAAATTCCACCCGCCGGGCGGTATTTGATACTGTCCGCCCATATATTACCGCCCAAATACCACCCAAAATGGAAGTTTCATCATTAAGATCTGTTTACCACCGGACCTTAATACCGTCCTGAAAAAGCAGGTCCTACTGGATCTTAATTGGATCTTAAGTGGGTGGTCTGGACCCAGGTCTGACAGGTTTGTTTGATATTACACAGATCTTTATAATTCTCCACAGTTTGATGAATTTTTAAATGGATTGTGGTATTTTCTAGTGTTAGGCAATAATATAAATGGTCTCTCTCACTCACATTAGTCACTCTCAGCCCCAGTCTCTCCCCCCACCTCTTCCAGGAGTCCCTGGTTTCTCTGCGGTGCCCCTCGGCAGTGGGGGGGGGGGGAGGGCAGAGCTTGACAGCCGCGCGTCAGCTCAGGAGCCAAAGATTCCCAAGTCGATGGGTCTCCTCCGTCGTTCACCGCCAGCTGCACACCGCACATCGTTCACCGCCAGCCGTACACCGCCCGTCGCTCACCGCCCATCGTTCACCGCCCATTGCTCACCGCCCGTCGTTCACCGCCAGCCGCACACCGCGCATCGCTCACCGCCAGCCGCACACCGCACGTCGCTCACCGCCCGTCGCTCACCGCCAGCCGTACACCGCCCGTCGCTCACCGCCCATCGTTCACCGCCCATTGCTCACCGCCCGTCGTTCACCGCCAGCCGCACACCGCGCATCGCTCACCGCCAGCCGCACACCGCACGTCGCTCACCGCCAGCCGCACACCGCACACCGCCCGTCGCTCACCGTCCATCGCTCACCGCCAGCCGCACACCGCCCGTCGCTCACCGCCCGTCGTTCACCGCCCGTCGTTCACCGCCAGCCGCACACCGCGCATCGCTCACCGCCAGCCGCACACCGCCCGTCGTTCACCGCCCGTCGCTCACCGCCAGCCGCACACCGCCCGTCGTTCACCGCCCGTCGTTCACCGTCCATCGCTCACCGCCCGTCGTTCACCGCCCATCGCTCACCGCCAGCCGCACACCGCCCGTCGTTCACCGCCCGTCGTTCACCGCCCATCGCTCACCGCCAGCCGCACACCGCCCGTCGCTCACCGCCCGTCTTTCAGCGCCCGTCGTACACCGCCCGTCGCTCACCGCCAGTCACACACCGCCCGTCGCTCACCGCCCGTCGCTCACCGCCAGTCGCACACCGCCAGCCGCACACCGCCCGTCGTTCACCGCCCGTAGTTCACCGCCCGTCGCTCATCGGCCGTCGCTCACCGCCCGTCGCTCACCGCCCGTCCGTCGCTCACCGCCCGTCGTTCACCGCCCGTCGCTCACCGCCCATCACTCACCGCCCGTCGTTCACCGCCCGTCGTTCACCGCCCGTCGCTCACCGCCTGTCGCTCACCGCCCGTCGCTCACCGCCCGTCGCTCACCGCCCGTCGCTCACCGCCCGTCGCTCACCGCCAGCCGCACACTGCCCGTTGTTCACCGCCCGTCATTCACCGCCTGTCGCTCACCGCCAGCCGCACACTGCCCGTCGCTCACCGCCCGTCGCTCACGCCAGTAGCACACCGCCCATCGCTCACTGCCAATCGCTCACCGCCCGTCGTTCACCGCCCATCGTTCACCACCCGTCGCTCACCGCCAGTCGCTCACCGCCAGCCGCTCACCGCTCACCGCCCATCGCACACCGCCCGTCGCTCACCGCCAGTCGCTCACCGCCCGTCGCTCACCGCCAGCCGCTCACCGCTCACCGCCCGTCGCACACCGCCGGTCACACACCGCCCGTCACACACCGCCCAACGCTCACCGCCCTTCGTTCACCGCCCGTCGCTCACCACCCGTCGTTCACCGCCCGTCGCTCACCGCCCGTCGCTCACCGCCCGTCGCTCACCGCCAATCGCTCACCGCCCGTCGTTCACCGCCTGTCGTTCACCACCCGTCGCTCGCCGCCAGTCGCTCGCCGCCCGTCGTTCGCCGCCCGTCGCTCGCCGCCCGTCACACACCGCCCGTCGCTCACCGCCCGTCGCTCACCGCCCATCGCTCACCGCCCATCGCTCACCGCCCGTCACACACCGCCGGTCGCTCACCGCCTGTCGTTCACCGCCCGTCGCTCACCGCCCATCACACACCGCCCGTCGCTCACCGCCCGTCGTTCACCGCCCGTCGTTCACCGCCCGTCGCTCACCGCCAGTCGCTCACCGCCCGCCGCTCACCGCCCGTCGCTCACCGCCCGTCGCTCACCGCTCACCGCCCGTCGCTCAACGCCCGTCGCTCACCGCCCGTCGTTCACCGCCTGTCGCTCACCGCCCGTCGCTCACCGCCCGTCGTTCACCGCTCACCGCCCGTCGTTCACCGCTCACCGCCCGTCGCTCACCGCTCACCGCCCGTCGCTCACCGCTCACCGCCCGTCGCTCACCGCCCGTCGTTCACCGCCCGTCGCTCACTGCCCGTCACACACCGCCCGTCGCTCACTGCCCGTCGTTCACCTCCCGTCGTTCACCACCCGTCGCTCACCGCCAGTTGCTCACCGCCCGTCGCTCACCGCCCGTCGTTCACCGCCCGTCGCTCACCGCCAGTCGCTCACCGCCCATTGTTCACCGCCCGTCGCTCACCGCCCGTCGCTCACCGCTCACCGCCCGTCACTCACCGCTCACCGCCTGTCGCTCACCGCCCGTCGCTCACCGCCCGTCGCTCACCGCTCACCGCCCTTCGCTCACCGCTCACCGCCCTTCGCTCACCGCCCGTCGCTCACCGCTCACCGCCCGTCGCTCACCGCCCGTCGCTCACCGCTCACCGCCCTTCGCTCACCGCCCGTCGCTCACCGCTCACCGCTCACCGCCCTTCGCTCACCGCCCGTCGCTCACCGCCCGTCGCTCACCGCTCACCGCCCTTCGCTCACCGCCCGTCGCTCACCGCTCACCGCCCGTCGCTCACCGCCCGTCGCTCACCGCTCACCGCCCTTCGCTCACCGCTCACCGCCCTTCGCTCACCGCCCGTCGCTCACCGCTCACCGCCCTTCGCTCACCGCCCGTCGCTCACCGCTCACCGCCCGTCACTCACCGCTCACCGCCCGTCACTCACCGCCCGTCGCTCACCGCCCGTCGCTCACCGCCCGTCGCTCACCGCCCGTCGCTCACCGCTCACCGCCCTTCGCTCACCGCCCGTCGCTCACCGCTCACCGCCCGTCGCTCACCGCCCGTCGCTCACCGCTCACCGCCCTTCGCTCACCGCCCGTCGCTCACCGCCCGTCGCTCACCGCCCGTCGCTCACCGCCCGTCGCTCACCGCCCGTCGCACACCGCCCGTCGCACACCGCCCGTCGCTCACCATTCACCGCCCGTCGCTCATCACCTGTCGCTCACCGCCCGCTGCACTCCGCTCCCGCTATCGCCGAGAAAAGCAGGATGAATCTCCCGCCCACTCGGCCCCAGCTGTACCAGGCAGTAAAAAAATCACATACTGCCTGGGGACCACCGATAAACGGGCGGAACTTGGGTTTCACCAAATTCGGGTCCATAAGTTCCTGAGCTTCATTAAAAGAGGCACAGAGTACAACAGCAAGGAAACTGTGCTGAACCTTTATACAACACTGCCGTTCTGATAAGTTAAATGATCCTGTGGTTGAACCTTGTACTTAAGGCTGGGATCTGAATAAAGGCTGGTTGGCTGAGCTGTAAGCGGGATGAGCAGTACCAATGGCGGAGCAAGGGGCACATATTGCCTGCTTTACTGACTGGGCAGGGAAGCTGCCCCAGATGGCACCATTACTGGAGAAAGTGTACCAACCACAGAGAGAACCATCAACAAATCTAATGCCTGAGCCTTACCTGTGCCACTGACGGGCCACTGACTGAGCCTCCTATCCTGGACTGCAGGAAGTCTGCTGTCAAAGTGCTCGGCCTGTTTATGATGTGTATGCACTTTGTGTCGCATTCAGATTGCAAGGAACTGCATACCTGTGTTTGTGCGATCACACCGCTCCCTTAAATGGACATGGCTTGGATTACTCAGAGGGCGGAGGCAGGCAATGAGAATATAGCTTGAATGACATTCAATCAGCTGCTCAGATTTGCATTATAATCGTTCTCCCGTAAATCACATGACACGAAGCTTCCGACTCTGTTTATCTGGCAACACGATGAGCAAGCAGACTCATTTGACCTCCCCTCATGATTTGACCATTTGACCATTTGAAACACTACCTCACCTGAGCAATAGCCTTAAAGAGACAGGCCTAGTTAAAGGCAGCTCCACCCTTGCACTGCTAAACAACACGACTACACTCCTGAGCCCAGACTAACCTTAGTAAGTTAGAATTGCATTTATATAGCGCCTTTCTCAACCTCAGGACGTCCTAGAGCGCTTTACGGTCAACAAAGTTCTTCAGAAATGTTGTCACTGTTGTAATGTGGGAAACACGGCAGCTAGTTTGTGCACAGCAAGTTCCCACAAACAGCAATGTGAGAATGACCGGATAATCTGTTTTAGGTGTTGATTGAGGGATAAATATTGGCCAGGACACCGGGGAGAACGCCCTTGCTCTTCTTCGAAATAGTGCCATGGGATCTTTTACGTCCACCTGAGTGTGCAGACGGGCCTCGGTTTAATGTCTCATCTGAAAGATGGCAGGAGATCAGTATGTTGGTAGATTGATGATATTCACCTTCCTCCTCGCCCTCTGTTCCCCGTACCCCTCCCCCACCCTCCCTTAGTCTGATTGCTTTCAGTCGATTGCTGTATATTGGTGTAATCACTTTTGGCAATCATCTTTGACCTTTGTGATTCAGAACTTACAGACACATGTGGGTTACCTGCCTGGCACTTCCCTGTAGGGTCATGTTTTCCAAAGCAGATGGGTGCGGATTCCTATCCGGAGCAAGCTTCATTTACCAAAATAAATAAAAGAGTTATCAGTAGTGATGCTGACAGGGATCCCCTTCCCCTGGTAACCAGTAACCAGTAATCCTACACACAGACTGAACCTACCGCAATATCTATTGATGAGATAACAGTCAGATAAAGCTGTTAAAAAGCATTCCTTAGCTTTATTTATAGAGGCACAGAGTACAAAAGCAGGGAAGTTATGCTGAGCCTGTATAAAGCATGGGTTAGGCCGCAACTGGAGTATTAGGTCTAATTCTGGGCAACCCACTTTAGGAAGGATGTGAAGGCCATGGAAAGGGTGCCGAGGGGGTTTACCAGAATCAGGTCAGGGATGAGGGACTTAGTTATATTGAAAGAAGCTGGGACTATGTTCTCCTTAGAGCAAAGTAGTTTAAGGGGAAATTTACCAGGTGTGTTCAAAATTATGAAGGATTTTGAGAGTAAATATGGAGAAATGGTTTCCACTGGCAGGGGGGTCGGTAACCAGAGGCCACAGATTTAGGATAATTAGCAAAAGAACTAGATGGGAGATGGGGAAACTGTGTTTACACAGCGAGCTGTTATGATCTGGAATTCACTGCCTGAAAGGGTGGTGACTTTCACACCGAATTGGATAAATAATTTAAAAAGGAGAATTGCTGGGCTATGAGGAAAGGGCAGGGGAGTGGGACTAATTGGAGATCACTTTCAAAGAGATAACCCAGGCACGATGGGCCAAATGGCCTCCCCCTGTGCTGTAAGATTTTGATTCTATAACCTCACTTAAACTGCAGCAACTATGAAAGAGATACAATCAGACTACAGAACCAGTGGGAACCTGTTCAACCTGCTTCGTCTCCAGGCCAGCTCCAAGACCATCCCATCCTCTGTCGTTGAGCTACAGTACACGGATGACGTCTGCGTCTGCGCACATTCAGAGGCTGAACTCCAGGATATAGTCAACGTATTTACTGAGATGTATGAAAGCACGGGCCCTACACTAAACATCCGTAAGACAAAGGTCCTCCACCAGCCTGTCCTCACCGCACAGCACTGCCCCCCAGCCATCAAGATCCACGGCGTGACCCTGGACAGCGTGGATCAATTCCCATATCTCGGGAGCCTCTTATCAACAAGGGCAGACATTGACGACGAGATCCAACACCGCCTCCAGTGCGCCAGTGCAGTCTTCGGCCACCTGATGAAAAGAGTGTGCGAAGACCAGGCCCTCAAATCTACCACCAAGCTCATGGTCTACAGGGCTGTAGTGACACCCACTCTCCTGCATGGTTCAGAGACATGGACCATATACAGTAGACACCTCAAGTCGCTGGAGAAATACCACCAACGATGTCTCTGCAAGATCCTACAAATCCCCTGGGAGGACAAACGCACCAACGTTAGTGTCCTTGACCAGGCCAACATCCCCAGCAGGTATTACTACAGCCCTGTAGACCATGAGCTTGGTGGCAGATTTGAGGGCCTGAACTTCGAACACTCTTTTCCTCAAGCGGCGGAAGGCTGCACTGACCACACTCGATCAGCTCTGTTGGGCAGGCCACATTGTCCGCATGCCAGATGCGAGACTCCCAAAGCAAGCGTTCTACTCGTAACTCCTTCACGGCAAACGAGCCAAAGGTGGGCAGAGGAAACGTTTCAAGGGCACCCTCAAAGCCTCCCTGATAAAGTGCGACATCCCCACTGACACCTGGGAGTCCCTGGCCCAAGACCGTCCTAAGTGGAGGAAGTGCATCCGAGAGGGTGCTGAGCACCTCGAGTCTCAGCGCCGAGAGCATGCAGAAATCAAGCGCAGACAGTGGAAAGAGCGTGCGGCAAACCAGTCCCACCCACCCCTTCCCTTAACAACTATCTGTCCCACCTGTGACAGAGACTGTGGTTCTAGTATTGGACTGTTCAAGTCTTCATCGATTCCGAGGCACTGCCTATGATGACAATCAGACAACCCAGTCACTGATAGAGTAAGGATCTGTATGCAAATAAATGGGTTTTGATCAGCAATCAGTCCCTGGCTTGCTATTGGGTGCTGTGGGTAAAGGCACAGTGGGTGCTGTGGGTAAAGACAGTGGGTGCTGTGGGTAAAGGCACAGTGGGTGCTGTGGGTAAAGAACGTGGGTGCTGTGGGTATAGACAGTGGGTGCTGTGGGTAAAGGCACAGTGGGTGCTGTGGGTAAAGGCACAGTGGGTGCTGTGGGTAAAGACAGCGGGTGCTGTGGGTAAAGACAGTGGGTGCTGTGGGTAAAGACAGTGGGTGCTGTGGGTAAAGACAGTGGGTGCTGTGGGTATAGACAGTGGGTGCTGTGGGTAAAGGCACAATGGGTGCTGTGGGTAAAGACAGTGGGTGCTGTGGGTAAAGGCACAGTGGGTGCTGTGGGTAAAGACAGTGGGTGCTGTGGGTAAAGACAGTGGGTGCTGTGGGTATAGACCATGGGTGCTGTGGGTAAAGGTAGTGGGTGCTGTGGGTAAAGACAGTGGGTGCTGTGGGTATAGACAGTGGGTGCTGTGGGTAAAGGCACAGTGGGTGCTGTGGGTAAAGACAGTGGGTGCTGTGGGTAAAGACAGTGGGTGCTGTGGGTATAGACCTTAGGTGCTGTGGGTAAAGACAGTGGGTGCTGTGGGTAAAGACAGTGGGTGCTATGCGTAAAGACAGTGGGTGCTGTGGGTAAAGACAGTGGGTGCTGTAGGTAAAGACAGTGGGTGCTGTGGGTAAAGACAGTGGGTGCTGTGGGTGAAGACAGTGAGTGCTGTGGGTAAAGACAGTGGGTGCTGTGCGTAAAGACAGTGGGTGCTGTGGGTATAGACAGTGGGTGAGACACCAGACGATGCTGAAGGCGATTCCCAGTCCACGATGAGCTCGTTGCTCACCCTCAGGGTGACAGCAGGGGGTGATGCAATGCTGGGCTACAAGAAGGAGTCCCCTTCGGACCACAATCCAGGACCTCTGCTGTGGAAGGCAGTATGTGTGGGTGTGAAGCGAAAGCAGGATTGGTGTGCGCGGTGACGTTGCTGATTGTAGACCACCTGCCCTCACTCAGTGCCTCGGCTCCGACAGGGAGAATGGAGACTTGGGAGCTGCAGGGACTGGGGCCCTGCAAGGTCTCAGTGCCTGAAGGAGAGGGCATGCAAACAACAAGAAGAGAGATTCTTTTGGATGATTCCAGTGATGAGAGGATACAGTTATGACTAAGGGGTCGATTAAACCCTACCCGCCCGGCAGTTAAAATCAACCCTTCCCCACCGCTGTCTCATCTGGCTCCCACTATCTTCCACTTTAACCTTCCCCTCTGAGCATCCAACTGAACACCTTGAGATATGCAGATTGAGGGCCAATGACATCGTCAGGCCCCACCGCGGTTTGAACTCTGACCTGTGTGGTTGTGGCTTCCCCGCTGGGTAAGGTCAACGGTGAGGAGCGCCAGAAGCAGAAATGGCCCAACCCCCAAACCCAACCCCCAAACCCCAAACCCCACCCACAAACCCCACACACAAACCAAAAACCCCACCCCAAACCCCAAACCCCACCCACAAACCCCAAACACCACACACAAACCCCACACACAAACCAAAAACCCCACCCCAAACCCCAAACCTCACCCACAAATCCCAAACCCCACACACAAACCAAAAACCCCACCCCAAACCCCAAACCTCACCCACAAACCCCAAACCCCACACACAAACCAAAAACCCCACCCCAAACCCCAAACCTCACCCACAAATCCCAAACCCCACACACAAACCAAAAACCCCACCCCAAACCCCAAACCCCACCCACAAACCCCAAAACCTACACACAAACCCCAAACTCCACCCACAAACCTCAAACCCCACACACAAACCCCAAACCCCAGCCCCAAACCCCAACACATACCCCAAACCCCACCCTAAACCCCAAACCCCACCCCCAAACCCCAAACCCCACCCCAAACCCCACCCCCAAACCCCAAGCCCCACCCCCAAACCCCAAACCCCAAGCCCCACCCCCAAAATGCACCCCAAACCCCACCCCAAACCCCAACCCAAACCCCAAACCCCACCCCAAACCCCAAGCCCCACCCCCAAACCCCACCCCAAACCCCAAACCCCACCCCAAACCCCACCCCAAACCCCAAACCCCACCCCAAACCCCACCCCCAAACCCCAAACCTCACCCCCAAACCCCACCCCAAACCCCAAACTCCACCCCAAAACCCACCCCCAAATCCCAAGCCCCAAACCCAAACTCCACCCCAAACCCCAAACCCCACCCCAAACCACAAACCCCACCCCATACCCCACCCCAAACCCCAAACCCCAAGCCCCACCCGCAAACCCCACCCCAAACCCTAAACCCCAAGCACCATCCCCAAACCCCACCCCAAACCCCACCCACAAACTCCAAACCCCAAACCCCAAACCCCACCCCCAAACCCCAAGCCTCACTCACAAACCCCAAACCCCACCCCAAACTACAAACCCCACCCCACCCCCAAACCCCAAACCCCATCCACAAACCCCACCCCAAACCCCACCCCAAACCCCAAACCCCACCCCCAACCCCAAACTCCACCCCCAAACCCCATCCTCCAAACCCAA
The DNA here is from genome assembly GCF_044704955.1 of Pristiophorus japonicus. Lineage (NCBI taxonomy): Eukaryota > Metazoa > Chordata > Chondrichthyes > Pristiophoridae > Pristiophorus > Pristiophorus japonicus. The sequence continues at coordinate 65,298,214 of NC_091993.1, read as the reverse complement.
ACCCCAAGCCCCACCCCCAAACCCCAAACTCCACCCCCAAACTCCACCCCCAAACCCCATCCCCAAACCCCAAACCCCACCCACAAACCCCACCCCAAACCCTAAACCCCAAACCCAAACTCCACCCCCAAACCCCAAACCCCACACCAAACCCCACCCACAGACCCCAAACGCCACCCCAAACCTTACCCACAAACCCCAATCCCTGATCCCAAAACCACAACCCCAAACCCAAAACCCACCACAAACCTTACCCCCAAACCACAAACCCCAATCCCTGATCCTCAAACCCAGCTCCCAAAACCCCAAACCCCACCCCAAACCCCAAACCCAACCCCCAAAACCCCAACCCCCAAAAACTCAAACCCCAAACCCCAAAACCCCAAACCCCACCCCAAACCAAAAACCTCAAAACCCCAAACCCAAACCCCGCCCCCAAAACCTTAAAACCCCACCCCCAAAACACCAAATCCCAAAACCCCAAACACCAAACCCCAAACCCTTCAAACCCCACCCCCAAACCCCACACCCAAACCCCACCTCAAAACTCCACCCACAAACCCCAACCCCACCCCCAAACCCGAAACATCACCACCAAACCCCAAATCCCACCCCAAAAACGCACCCCCAAACCCCAAACCCCACCCCCAAACCCCAAACCCCACCTCCAAACCCCACCCGAAACCCCAAACCCCACCCCAAACCCCAAACCCCAACCCCAAACCCCACCCCCAAATGCTAAACCCCACCCTCAAACCCCATCCTCAAACCCCACCCCCAACACCACCCTCAAACCCCAAACCCCAAACCTGAATCCCAAATCCCAAAACCCCACCCTCAAACCCCAAACCCCAAACCCGAACACCAAACCCCACCCCCAAACCCCAAACGCCAAAACCAAAACCCCACCCCAAAAAACCCAAACCCCAAACCCCAAACCCAAACCACACCTTCAAACCCCAAACCCCACCCCAAATCCCCAAACCTCAACCCCACGCCCAAACCCCAACCTCAAACCCCAAACCCCAAACCCCATCCACAAACCCCACCCCAAACCCCACCCCAAACCCCAAACCCCAAACCCCACCCCAAACCCCAAACCCCACCCCCAACCCCAAACCCAAACCCCAAACTCCACCCCCAAACCCCATCCTCCAAACCCAAACCCCAAGCCCCACCCCCAAACCCCAAACTCCACCCCCAAACTCCACCCCCAAACCCCAAACCCCACCCCAAACCCTAAACCCCAAACCCAAACTCCACCCCCAAACCCCAAACCCCACACCAAACCCCACCCACAGACCCCAAACGCCACCCCAAACCTTACCCACAAACCCCAATCCCTGATCCCAAAACCACAACCCCAAACCCAAAACCCACCACAAACCTTACCCCCAAACCACAAACCCCAATCCCTGATCCTCAAACCCAGCTCCCAAAACCCCAAACCCCACCCCAAACCCCAAACCCAACCCCCAAAACCCCAACCCCCAAAAACTCAAACCCCAAACCCCAAAACCCCAAACCCCACCCCAAACCAAAAACCTCAAAACCCCAAACCCAAAAAACCCCACCCCCAAAACACCAAATCCCAAAACCCCAAACACCAAACCCCAAACCCTTCAAACCCCACCCCCAAACCCCACACCCAAACCCCAAACCCCACCTCAAAACTCCACCCACAAACCCCAACCCCACCCCCAAACCCGAAACATCACCACCAAACCCCAAATCCCACCCAAAAACGCACCCCCAAACCCCAAACCCCACCTCCAATCCCCACCCGAAACCCCAAACCCCACCCCAAACCCCAAACCCCAACCCCAAACCCCACCCCCAAATGCTAAACCCCACCCTCAAACCCCATCCTCAAACCCCACCCCCAAACACCACCCTCAAACCCCAAACCCCAAACCCGAATCCCAAATCCCAAAACCCCACCCTCAAACCCCAAACCCCAAACCCGAACCCCAAATCCCAAACCCCACCCCAAACCCCAAACCCCAAACGCCAAAACCAAAACCCCACCCCAAAAAACCCAAACCCCAAACCCAAACCCCAAACCCAAACCACACCTTCAAACCCCAAACCCCACCCCAAATCCCCAAACCTCAACCCCACGCCCAAACCCCAACCTCAAACCCCAAACCCCAAACCCCACCCCTAAACCCCAAACCTCAAACCGCGCCCCTAACCCCAAACCCTAACCCCAAGGTCCAAACCCCACCCCCAAACCCCAAAACCCAAACCCAAAACCGCGCCTCAACCCCAAACCCTGACCCCAAGCCCCAAACCCTACCCCCAAACCCCAAACCCCACCCCCAAATTCCGAACGCCAAACCGCAAACCCCAATCCCAATCCCCAAACCCCATACCCCAAATACAAACCCAAACCCCAAACTGCAAGCCCCAACCCAAAACCCCAAACCCCAAATAGAAACCCCAAACTCCAAACTCCAAACCCATCTCCGAACCCCAAAATCCAAACCCCAAACCGCACCCCCAAATCCCAAACCTCAAGCCCCACCCCCAAACCCCAAACCCCAAACCCCAGACCCCATCCCCATCCCCAAACCACAAACCCCAGACCCCATCCCCAAACCCGAAATCCCAAACCGCAACCGCCACCCCCAAACCCCAAAACCCAAACCCTACCCCCAAACCCCAAACCCCACCCAAACCCAAAAACCCAAACCCCATAACCCCAATCCCCACCCCCAAACTCCAAACCGCAAACCCCAAATCGCAACCCCAAACACCAAACCCCAAAACCCCAAACACCAAACCCCAAAACCCCTCAAATCCCACCCCCAAACCGCAAACCCCAACCTCAAACCCCAAACCACAAACCCCACCCCTAAACCTCAAACCTCAAACCACGCCCCTAACCCCAAACGCAAACCCCAAACCCCAATCCCCACCCCCAAACTCCAAACCGCAAACCCCAAATCGCAACTCCAAACACCAAACCCCAAAACCACTAACACCAAACCCCAAAACCCCAAACACCAAACACCAAAACCCCAAACATCAAACCCCAAACCCCTCAAACCCCACCCCCAAACCACAAACCCCAAACCCCACACCCAAACCCCAAACCTCAACCCCAATCCCCACACCCAAACCCCAAAACCACAAATCTCACCCCCAAACCCCAACCCCCACCCCCACCCCAAACCCCAAACCCCAAACCCCAAACACCATCCCCAAACCCCACCAAACCCCAAACCCCACCCGCAAACCCCACCCCAAAACCCCAAACCCCAACCCCAACTCCCACCCCAATCCCCAAACCCCACCCCCAAACCCCAACACCAAACCCCGAACCCCAAACCCCACCCCAAAACCCCAAACCCCAAACCTCACCCCAAAAACCCAAACCCTGCCCACAAACCCCAAACCCCAACCCCACACCCCAAACACCACCCCCAAACCAGAAACCCCAACCCCACACCCCAAAACCCACCTCCAAACCACAAACCCCAAACCCCAACCCCAAACCCCAACCCCAAACCTCAAACACCAACACCACACCCCACCCCCAAACACCACCCCAAAACTCCAAACCACAACTCCCACCCCAATCCACAAACCCCACCCCCAAACCCCAACACCAAACCCCAAACCCCACCACCAAACCCCACCCCAAAACCCCAAACCCCAACTCCCACCCCAATCCCCAAATCCCAAACCCCAAACCTCATCCCAAACCCCAACACCAAACCCCAAACCCAAACCCCAAACCCCAAACCCCACCCCAAAATCCCAAACCCCAAACCCCACCCCAAAAACCCAGATCCCACCCACAAACCCCAAACCCCAACCCCACACCCAAAACCCCAAACCACAAACGCCAACCCCAAACCCCAAACCCAAACCCCACCCCCAAATGCCAAACCCCACCACAATACCCCACCCCCAAACCCCAACCCCCACCCTCAAACCCCAAACTCCAAACCAGAACCCCAAACCCCAAACCCCACCCCCAAACCCCAAACCCCAAATACCAAACCCAAAACCCCACCCCAAAAAACCCAAACCCCAACCCCAAATACCAAACCCAAAACCCCACCCCAAATCCACAAACCCCACCCCCAAACCCCAACACCAAATCCCACCCCCAAACCACACACCAAAACCCCAAACCCCAACTCCCACCCCAATCCCCAAACCCCAAACCCCAACACCAAACCCCAAACCCAAACCCCAAACCCCAAACCCCACCCCAAAACCCCAAACCCCACCACCAAACCCCAACACCAAACCCCAAACCCAAACCCCAAACCCCACCCCAAAAACCCAGATCCCACCCACAAACCCCAAACCCACACCCCAAACCCCAACCCCACACCCCAAACCCCAAACCACAAACCCCAACCCCAAACCCCAAACCCAAACCCCATCCCCAAATGCCAAAACCCACCCCCAAACCCCATCCCCAAACCCCAAACCCCATCCCAACCCCCAAACCCCACCCCAAACCTCAAACCTCAAATCCCACCCCAAAGCCCCAAACCACACCCCAAAAACCCAAACCCCACCCCAAAAGCCTGAACTCCAAAACCCCAAACCCCACCCCCAAACCCCACTCCCAAACCCCATCCCCAAACCCCAAACCCCATCCCAACCCCCAAACCCCACCCCAAACCTCAAACCTCAAATCCCACCCCAAAGCCCCAAACCACACCCCAAAAACCCAAACCCCACCCCAAAAGCCTGAACTCCAAAACCCTAAACCCCACCCCCAAACCCCACTCCCAAACCCCAGCCCCAAACCCCACCACCAAACACCAAACCGCAAGCCCCACCGCCAAAACCCAAACCCCAAACCCCAAACCCCGCCCCCAATCCCCAAACCCCAAAACCACAAACCCCAACTCCCACCCAAACCCCCAAACCCCAAACCCCACCCCCAAAAACCCCAAACCCCAAACCCCACCCCAAAACCCCAAACCCCACCTCAAAAAACCAAACCCCAACTCTCACCCCAATCCCCAAACGCCACCCCAAAACCCCGAACCCCCAAACCCCAAACCCCACCCCAAACCCCAACCTCAAACCCCAACCCCCAAACCCCACCCCCAAACCACAAACCCCATCCCCAAACCCCAAACCCCAACCCCAAACCTCAAACCCCAACACCAAACCCCAAACCCCACCCCCAAACCCTACCCCAAAACCCCAAACCACAACTCCCACCCCAATCCACAAACCCCACCCCCAAACCCCAAACCCCAAACCCCACCCCCAAACGCCACCCCAAAACCCCGAACCCCCAAACCCCACCCCCAAACCCCAACCTCAAACCCCAACCCCAAACCCCACCACCAAACCACAAACCCCAAACCCGAACCCCAAACCCCAAACACCATCCCCAAACCCCAAATCCCAACCCCAAACCTCAAACCCCAAACCCCAACACCAAACCCCACCCCCAAACCCCACCCCAAAACCCCAAACTACAACTCCCACCTCAATCCCCACCCCCAAACCCCAACACCAAACCCCAAACCCCACCCCCAAACCCCACACCAAAACCTAAAACCCCAACTCCCACCCCAATCCCCAAACCCCACTCCCAAACCCCAACACCAAACCCCAACACCAAACCCCAAACCCCACCCCCAAACCCCACGCCAAAACCCCAAACTACAACTCCCACCCCAATCCACAAACCCCACCCCCAAACCCCAACACCAAACCCCAAACCCCACCCCCAAACCCCAACTCCCACCCCAATCCGCAAACCTCAAACCCCAAACCCCACCCCCAAACACCAACACCAAACCCCAAATCGAAACCCCAAACCCCAAAACCCACCACAAAACCCCAAACCCCAACACCAAACCCCAAACCCAAACCCCAAAACCCCAAACCCCAAACATCACCCCAGAAACCCAGATCCCACCCACAAACCCCAAACCCCAAACCCACACCACACACCCCAAACCCCAACCCCACACCCCAAACCCCAAACCACAAACCCCAACCCCAAACCCCAAACACAAACCCCACCCCCAAATGCCAAACCCCACCCCCAAACCCCATCCCCAAACCCCTAACCCCATCCCCAACCCCCAAACCCCACCCCCAAACACCAACCCCCACCCTCAAACCCCAAACTCCAAACCAGAAACCCAAACCCCAAACCCCAAATACCAAACCCCAAACCTCATCCCAAACCCCAACACCAAACCCCAAACCCAAACCCCAAACCCCAAACCCCACCCCAAAACCCCAAACCCCAAACCCCACCCCCAAACCCCAACACCAAACCCAAACCCCAAACCCCACCCCAAAATCCCAAACCCCAAACCCCACCCCAAAAATCCAGATCCCACCCACAAACCCCAAACCCCAACCCCACACCCCAAACCCCAACCCCACACCCCAAACCCCAAACCCAAACCCAAACCCCACCCCCAAATGCCAAACCCCACCACCAAACCCCACCCCCAAACCCCAACCCCCAACCTCAAACCCCAAACTCCAAACCAGAACCCCAAACCCCAAACCCCACCCCCAAACCCCAAACCCCAAATACCTAACCCAAAACCCCACCCCAAAAAACCCAAACCCCAACCCCAAATACCAAACCCAAAACCCCACCCAAATCCCAAAACCCAACCCCAAACCCCAAACCCCAACCCCAAATTTCAAACCCCAAACCCCACCCCCAATCCCCAAACCCCAAAACCCCAAACCCCAACTGCCACACAAATCCCCAAACCCCAAATCCCAAACCCAAGCCTCTAATCCCGATGCCAAACCCCAAACCCCACCCCCAAACCCCAAACCCCAAATCACACCCCAAAGCCCCAAACCCCACCCCAAAAACCCAAACCCCACCCCCAAAAGCCTGAACTCCAAAACCCCAAACCCCACTCCCAAACCCCAGCCCCAAACACCAAATCCCATCACCAAACACCAAACCGCAAGCCCCACCGCCAAACCCCAAACCCCAAACCCCAAACCCCGCCCCCAACACCCAAACACCATCCCCAAACCCCAAACCCCAACCCCAAACCTCAAACCCCAAACCCCAACACCAAACCCCAAACCCCACCCCCAAACCCCACCCCAAAGCCCCAAACCACAACTCCCACCCCAATCCACAAACCCCACCCTCAAACCCCAACACCAAACCCCACCCCCAAACCGCACCCCAAAACCCCAAACCCCAACTCCCACCCCAATCCCCAAACCCCAAACCCCACCCCCAAACCCCAACACCAAACCCCAAACCCAAACCCCAAACCCCAAACCCCACCCCAAAACCCCAAACCCCACCACCAAACCCCAACACCAAACCCCAAACCCCAAACCCCAAACCCCACCCCAAAACCCCAAACACCACCCCAAAAACCCAGATCCCACCCACAAACCCCAAACCCCACACCCCAAACCCCAACCCCACACCCCAAACCACAAACCCCAAACACCATCCCCAAACCCCAAACCCCAACCCCAAACCTCAAACCCCAAACCCCAACACCAAACCCCAAACCCCACCCCGAAACCCCACCCCAAAACCCCAAACTACAACTCCCACCCCAATCCCCACCCCCAAACCCCAACACCAAACCCCAAACCCCACCCCAAAACCCCACCCCAAAACCCCAAACCCCAACTCCCAACCCAATCCCCAAACCCCAAACCCCACTCCCAAACCCCAACACCAAACCCCAACACCAAACCCCAAACCCCACCCCCAAACCCCACCCCAAAACCCCAAACTACAACTCCCACCCCAATCCACAAACCCCATCCCCAAACCCCATCCCCAAACCCCAAACCCCATCCCAACCCCCAAACCCCACCCCAAACCTCAAACCTCAAATCCCACCCCAAAGCCCCAAACCACACCCCAAAAACCCAAACCCCACCCCAAAAGCCTGAACTCCAAAACCCCAAACCCCACCCCCAAACCCCACTCCCAAACCCCAGCCGCAAATCCCAAATCCCACCACCAAACACCAAACCGCAAGCCCCACCGCCAAAACCCAAACCCCAAACCCCAAACACCGCCCCCAAACCCTACCCCCAAACCCCAAACCCCAAACCCAAACCGCAAGCCCCACCGCCAAACCCCAAACCTCAAACCCCAAACCCCGCCCCCAATCCCCAAACCCCAAAACCACAAACCCCAACTCCCACCCAAATCCCCAAACCCCAAAACCCAAAGCCCACCCCCAAAAACCCCAAACCCCACCCCAAAACCCCAAACCCCACCTCAAAAAACCAAACCCCAACTCTCACCCCAATCCCCAAACGCCACCCCAAAACCCCGAACCCCCAAACCCCAAACCCCACCCGAAACCCCAACCTCAAACCCCAACCCCAAACCCCACCCCCAAACCCCAACCCCAAACACCATCCCCAAACCACAAACCCCAACCCCAAACATCAAACCCCACCCCCAAACCCTACCCCAAAACCCCAAACCACAACTCCCACCCCAATCCACAAACCCCACCCCCAAACTCCAAAACCAAACCCCATCCCCAAACGCCACCCCAAAACCCAGAACCCCCAAACCCCAAACCCGACCCCCAAACCCCAACCTCAAACCCCAACCCCAAACCCCAAACCCCACCCCCAAACCACAAACCCCAAACCCCAAACCCCAAACACCATCCCCAAACCCCAAACCCCAACCCCAAACCTCAAACCCCAAACCCCAACACCAAACCCCAACCCAAAACCCCACCCCAAAACCCCAAACTACAACTCCCACCCCAATCCCCACCCCCAAACCCCAACACCAAACCCCAAACCCCACCCCAAAACCCCACCCCAAAACCCCAAACCCCAACTCCCAACCCAATCCCCAAACCCCAAACCCCATTCCCAAACCCCAACACCAAACCCCAACACCAAACCCCAAACCCCACCCCCAAACCCCACCCCAAAACCCCAAACTACAACTCCCACCCCAATCCACAAACCCCATCCCCAAACCCCATCCCCAAACCCCAACCCAACCCCCAAACCCCACCCCAAACCTCAAACCCCAGCCCAAAGCCCCAAACCACACCCCAAAAACCCAAACCCCACCCCAAAAGCCTGAACTCCAAAACCCCAAACCCCACCCCCAAACCCCACTCCCAAACCCCAGCCCCAAATCCCACCACCAAACACCAAACCGCAAGCCCCACCGCCAAAACCCAAACCCCAAACCCCGCCCCCAATCCCCAAACCCCAAAACCACAAACCCCAACTCCCACCCAAATCCCCCAAACCCCAAACCCCACCCCCAAAAACCCCAAACCCCAAACCCCACCCCAAAACCCCAAACCCCACCTCAAAAAACCAAACCCCAACTCTCACCCCAATCCCCAAACGCCACCCCAAAACCCAGAACCCCCAAACCCCAAACCCCACCCCAAACCCCAACCTCAAACCCCAACCCCAAACCCCACCCCCAAACCACAAACCCCAAACCCCAAACACCATCCCCAAACCCCAACCCCAAACCTCAAACCCCAAACCCCAACACCAAACCCCAAACCCCACCCCCAAACCCTACCCCAAAACCCCAAACCACAACTCCCACCCCAATCCACAAACCCCACCCCCAAACCCCAACACCAAACCCCAAACCCCACCCCCAAACGCCACCCCAAAACCCCGAACCCCCAAACCCCACCCCCAAACCCCAACCTCAAACCCCAACCCCAAACCCCACCACCAAACCACAAACCCCAAACCCCAACCCCAAACCCCAAACACCATCCCCAAACCCCAACCCCAAACCTCAAACCCCAAACCCCAACACCAAACCCCAAACCCCACCCCAAAACTCCACCCCAAAACCCCAAACTACAACTCCCACCCCAATCCCCACCCCCAAACCACAACACCAAACCCCAAACCCCACCCCAAAACCCCACCCCAAAACCCCAAACCCCAACTCCCAACCCAATCCCCAAACCCCAAACCCCACTCCCAAACCCCAACACCAAACCCCAACACCAAACCCCAAACCCCACCCCCAAACCCCACCCCAAAACCCCAAACTACAACTCCCACCCCAATCCACAAACCCCATCCCCAAACCCCATCCCCAAACCCCAAACCCCATCCCAACCCCCAAACCCCACCCCAAACCTCAAATCCCAGCCCAAAGCCCCAAACCACACCCCAAAAACCCAAACCCCACCCCAAAAGCCTGAACTCCAAAACCCCAAACCCCACCCCCAAACCCCACTCCCAAACCCCAGCCCCAAATCCCAAATCCCACCACCAAACACCAAACCGCAAGCCCCACCGCCAAAACCCAAACCCCAAACCCCGCCCCCAATCCCCAAACCCCAAAACCACAAACCCCAACTCCCACCCAAATCCCCAAACCCCAAACCCCACCCCCAAAAACCCCAAACCCCAAACCCCACCCCAAAACCCCAAACCCCACCTCAAAAAACCAAACCCCAACTCTCACCCCAATCCCCAAACGCCACCCCAAAACCCAGAACCCCCAAACCCCAAACCCCACCCCAAACCCCAACCTCAAACCCCAACCCCAAACCCCAAACCCCACCCCCAAACCACAAACCCCAAACCCCAAACACCATCCCCAACCCCCAAACCCCAAACCCCAAACCCCAAACCCCACCCCCAAACCCTACCCCAAAACCCCAAACCACAACTCCCACCCCAATCCACAAACCCCACCCCCAAACCCCAACACCAAACCCCAAACCCCACCCCAAAACCCCGAACCCCCAAACCCCAACCTCAAACCCCAACCCCAAACCCCACCACCAAACCACAAACCCCAAACCCCAACCCCAAACCCCAAACACCATCCCCAAACCCCAAATCCCAACCCCAAACCTCAAACCCCAAACCCCAAACCCCAACACCAAACCCCAAACCCCACCCCAAAACCCCAAACTACAACTCCCACCTCAATCCCCACCCCCAAACCCCAACACCAAACCCCAAACCCCACCCCCAAACCCCACACCAAAACCTAAAACCCCAACTCCCACCCCAATCCCCAAACCCCAAACCCCACTCCCAAACCCCAACACCAAACCCCAAGCCAAAACCGCAAACTACAACTCCCACCCCAATCCACAAACCCCACCCCCAAACCCCAACACCAAACCCCAAACCCCACCCCCAAACCCCACCCCAAAACCCCAAACCCCAACTCCCACCCCAATCCCCAAACCCCAAACCCCAACCCCAAACACCAACACCAAACCCCAAACCGAAACCCCAAACCCCATTCCCAAACCCCAACACCAAACCCCAAACCCAAAACCCCACCCCAAAACCCCAAACCCCAAACATCACCCCAGAAACCCAGATCCCACCCACAAACACCAAACCCCAATCCCACACCCCAAACCCCAACCCCACACCCCAAACTCCAAACCACAAACCCCAACCCCAAACCCCAAACCCAAACCCCACCCCCACATGCCAAACCCCACCACCAAACCCCACCCCCAAACCCCAACCCCCACCCTCAAACCCCAAACTCCAAACCAGAACCCCAAACCCCACCCCCAAACCCCAAACCCCACCCTCAAACCCCAAACTCCAAACCAGAACCCCAAACCCCACCCCCAAACCCCAAATACCAAACCCAAAACCCAAACCCCAAAAAACCCAAACCCCAACACAAAATACCAAACCCAAAACCCCACCCCAAGTCCCAAAACCCAACCCCAAACCCCAAACCCCAACCCCAAAATCCAAACCCCAAACCCCACCCCCAATCCCCAAACCCCAAAACCCCAAACCCCAACTCCTACACAAATCCCCAAACCCCAAACCCCAAATCCCAAACCCAAGCCCCTAATCCCGATGCCAAACCCCAAACACCACCCCCAAACCCCACACCCCAAATCCCACCCCAAAGCCCCAAACCCCACCCCAAAAACCCAAACCCCACCCCAAAAGCCTGAACTCCAAAACCCCAAACCCCACACCCAAATCCCACTCCCAAACTCCAGCCCCAAACACCAAATCCCATCACCAAACACCAAACCGCAAGCCCCACCGCCAAACCCCATACCCCAAACCCCAAACCCCAATCCCCAAACCCCAAACTCCAAACCCCAACCCCAAACCCCAAACCCCAAACCCCAACCCCAAACCTCAAACCCCAAACCCCAACACCAAACCCCAAACCCCACCCCAAAACCCCACCCCAAAACCCCAAACTACAACTCCCACCCCAACCCCCACCCCCAAACCCCAACACCAAACCCCAAACCCCACCCCAAAACCCCACCCCAAAACCCCAAACCCAACCCCAAACCCCAACATCCAAACCCCAAACCCCACCCCCAATCCCCAAACCCCAAAACCCCAAACCCCAACTCCTACACAAATCCCCAAACCCCAAACCCCAAATCCCAAACCCAAGCCCCTAATCCCGATGCCAAACCCCAAACACCACCCCCAAACCCCAAACCATAACTCCCACCCCAATCCACAAACCCCACCCCCAAACCCCAACACCAAACCCCAAACCCCACCCCAAAACCCCAAACCCCACTCCCAAACCCCAACACCAAACCCCAAACCCAAACCCCAAACCCCACCCCAAAACCCCAAACCCCACCCCAAAAACCCAGATCCCACCCACAAACCCCAAACCCCAACCCCACACCCCAAACCCCAACCCCACACCCCAAACCCCAAACCACAAACCCCAACCCCAAACCCCAAACACAAACCCCACCCCCAAATGCTAAACCCCACCCCCAAACCCCATCCCCAAACCACAAACCCCATCCCCAACCCCCAAACCCCACCCCCAAACACCAACCCCCACCCTCAAACCCCAAACTCCAAACCAGAACCCCAAACCCCACCCCCAAACCCCAAATACCAAACACCAAACCTCATCCCAAACCCCAACACCAAACCCCAAACCCAAACCCCAAACCCCACCCCAAAACCCCAAACCCCAAACCCCACCCCCAAACCACAACACCAAACACCAAACCCCAAACCCCAAACCCCACCCCAAAATCCCAAACCCCACCCCAAAAACCCAGATCCCACCCACAAACACCAAACCCCAATCCCACACCCCAAACCCCAACCCCACACCCCAAACCCCAAACCCCAAACCCAAAACCCAAACCCCACCCCCAAATGCCAAACCCCACCACCAAACCCCACCCCCAAACCCCAACCCCCACCCTCAAACCCCAAACTCCAAACCAGAACCCCAAACCCCACCCTCAAACCCCAAACCCCAAATACCAAACCCAAAACCCCACCCCAAAAAACCCAAACCCCAACACAAAATACCAAACCCAAAACCCCACCCCAAGTCCCAAAACCCAACCCCAAACCCCAAACCCCAACCCCAAAATCCAAACCCCAAACCCAAGCCCCTAATCCCGATGCCAAACCCCAAACACCACCCCCAAACCCCACACCCCAAATCCCACCCCAAAGCCCCAAACCCCACCCCAAAAACCCAAACCCCACCCCAAAAGCCTGAACTCCAAAACCCCAAACCCCACACCCAAATCCCACTCCCAAACTCCAGCCCCAAACACCAAATCCCATCACCAAACACCAAACCGCAAGCCCCACCGCCAAACCCCATACCCCAAACCCCAAACCCCGCCCCCAAACCCCAAACCCAAACCCCAAACCCCAAAGCCAAGCCTCAAACCCCAAACCCCAACACCAAACCCCAAACCCCACCCTCAAATCCCACCCCAAAACCCCAAACCACAACTCCCACCCCAATCCACAAACCCCACCCCCAAACCCCAACACCAAACCTCAAACCCCAACTCCCACCCCAATCCCCAAACCCCAAACCCCAAACCCCACCCCCAAACCCCAACATCAAACCCCAAACCCAAACTCCAAACCCCAAACCCCACCCCAAAACCCCAAACCCCAAATCCCACCCCAAACCCCAACACCAAAACCCAAACCCAAACCCCACCCCAAAACCCCAAACCCCAAACCCGACCCCAAAAACCCAGATCCCACCCACAAACCCAAACCCCAACCCCACACCCCAAACCCCAAACCACAAACCCCAACCCCAAACCCAAGCCCCACCCCCAAAAGCCAAACCCCACCCCCAAACCCCATCCCCAAACACCAAACCCCATCCCAACCCCCAAACCCCACCCCCAAACCCCAAACCCCAAATCCCACCCCAAAGCCCAAACTCCACCCCAAAACACCACTCCCAAACCCCAGCCCCAAACCCCAAATCGCACCACCAAACACCAAACCGCAAGCCCCACCGCCAAACCCAAAACCACGCCCCCAAACCCTACCCCCAAACCCCAAACCCCAAATCCCAACCCCAAACCGCAAGCCCCACCGCCAAACCGCAAACCCCAAACCTCATATCCCACCCCCAAACCCTACCCCCAAGCCCCAAACCCACCCCCAAACCCCAACACCAAACCCCAAACCCAAACCCCAAACCCCAAAACCCCAAACCCCACCCCCAAACCCCAACACCAAACCCAAAACCCAAACCCCAAACCCCACGCCAAAACCCCAAACCCCAACTCCCACCCCACCCCCAAACCCCAAACCCCAAACCCCACCCCCAAACCCAACACCAAACCCCAAAACCGACCCCCAACCCTACCCCAAAACCCCAAACCACAACTCCCACCCCAATCCACAAACCCCACCCCCAAACCCCAACACCAAACCCCAAACCCCACGCCAAAACCCCAAACCCCAACTCCCACCCCAAACCCCAAACCCCAAACCCCACCCCCAAACCCCAACACCAAACCCCAAAACCGACCCCCAAACCCTACCCCAAAACCCCAAACCACAACTCCCACCCCAATCCACAAACCCCACCCCCAAACCCCAACACCAAACCCCAAACCCCACCCCCAAACCCCACGCCAAAACCCCAAACCCCAACTCCCACCCCAAACCCCAAACCCCAACCCCCACCCCCAAACCCCAACACCAAACCCCAAACCCCAAACCCCAAACCCCACCCCAAAACCCCAAACCCCACCCCCAAACCCCAACACCAAACCCAAAACCCAAACCCCAAACTCCAAACCCCAAACCCCACCCCAAAAACCCAGATCCCACCCACAAACCCCAAATCCCAACACCACACCCCAAACCCCAACCCCACACCCCAAACCCCAAACCACAAACCCCAACCCCAAACCCCAAACCCAAACCCCACCCCAAACCCCATCCCCAACCCCCAAACCCCACCCCCAAACCTCAAACCCCAAACTCCAAACCAGAACCCCAAACCCCACCCCCAAACCCCAAATACCAAAGCCAAAACCCCACCCCAAAAAAACCAAATCCCAACCCCAAACCCCAACCCCAAACCCCAAACCACAACCCCAAATTCCAAACCCCAAACCCCACTCCCAATCCCCAAACCCCAAATCCCCAAACCCCAAATCCCAAACCCAAGCCCCTAATCCCGATGCCAAACCCCAAACCCCACCTCCAAACCCCAAACCCCAAATCCCACCCCAAAGCCCCAAACCCCACCCCAAAAACCCAAACCCCACCCCAAAAGCCTGAACTCCAAAACCCCAAAGGCCACCCCCAAACCCCACTCCCAAACCCCAGCCCCAAACCCCAAATCCCACCACCAAACACCAAAGCGCAAGCCCCACCGGCAAACCCCAAACCCCAAACTCCAAACCCCGCACCCAAACCCTACCCCCAAACCCCAAAGCCCAAATCCCAACCCCAAAGCCAAACCCCAAACCCCGCCCCAAACCCTACCCACAAGCCCCAAACCCATCCCCAAACCCCAAACCCCAGCCCCAAACCCCAAACCCAAACTCCAAACCCCAAACACCAACCCCAAACCCCAAACCCCACCCCAAAATCCCAAACACCAAACCCCACCCCCAAACCCCAAACCCCACCTCCAAACCCCACCTACAAACCCCACCCCAAACACCAACCCCAAATCCCAAACCCCAAACCCCAGCCTCAAACCCCAAACCCCAACTCTAAATCCCAAACCCCACCCCCCAATCCCCAAACCCCAAACCCCACCCCAAAACCCCAAATCCCAACTCCCACACCAATCCCCCAACCCCAAACCCCAAACCTCACCCCCAAACCCCAACACCAAACCCCAAACACCAAACCCCGCCCCCAAAAACCCCAAACCCCAAAACCCCAAACCCCACCCCAATCCACAAACCCCACCCCACAAACCCCAACACCAAACCCCAAACCCCACCCCAAAACCCCAAACCCCACCCCCAAACCCCAACACCAAACCCAAAACCCAAACCCCAAACTCCAAACCCCACCCCAAAAACCCAGATCCCACCCACAAACCCCAAATCCCAACCCCACACCCCAAACCCCAACCCCACACCCCAAACCCCAAACCACAAACCCCAACCCCAAACCCCAAACCCAAACCCAAACCCCACCCCCAAACCCCATCCCCAACCCCCAAACCTCACCCCCAAACCCCAACCCCCACCCTCAAACCCCAAACTCCAAACCAGAACCCCAAACCCCACCCCCAAACCCCAAACCCCAAATACCAAAGCCAAAACCCCACCCCAAAAAAACCAAATCCCAACCCCAAACCCCAACCCCAACCCCAAACCCCAAACCACAACCCCAAATTCCAAACCCCAAACCCCACTCCCAATCCCCAAACCCCAAATCCCCAAACCCCAAACCCCAAATCCCAAACCCCAAACCCACCTCCAAACCCCAAACCCCAAATCCCACCCCAAAGCCCCAAACCCCACCCCAAAAACCCAAACCCCACCCCAAAAGCCTGAACTCCAAAACCCCATAGGCCACCCCCAAACCCCACTCCCAAACCCCAGCCCCAAACCCCAAATCCCACCACCAAACACCAAAGCGCAAGCCCCACCGGCAAACCCCAAACCCCAAACTCCAAACCCCGCACCCAAACCCTACCCCCAAACCCCAAAGCCCAAATCCCAACCCCAAACCGCAAGCCCCACCGCCAAACCCCAAACCTCAAACCCGCCCCCAAACCCTACCCACAAGCCCCAAACCCATCCCCAAACCCCAAACCCCAAACCCCAGCCCCAAACCCCAACCCCAAACTCCAAACACCAACCCCAAACCAAAATCCCAAACACCAAAACCCCACCCCCAAACCCCAAACCCCACCTCCAAACCCCACCTACAAACCCCAACCCCAAACACCAACCCCAAATCCCAAACCCCAAACCCCAGCCCCAAACCCCAAACCCCAACTCTAAATCCCAAACCCCACCCCCCAATCCCCAAACCCCAAACCCCACCCCAAAACCCCAAATCCCAACTCCCACACCAATCCCCCAACCCCAAACCCCAAACCTCACCCCCAAACCCCAACACCAAACCCCAAACACCAAACCCCGCCCCCAAAATCCCAAAACCCCAAAACCCCAAACCCCACCCCAAAACCCCAAACCACAACTCCCACCCCAATCCACAAACCCCACCCACAAACCCCAACACCAAACCCCAAACCCCACCCCCAAACCCCACCCCAAAACCCCAAACCCCAACTCCCAACCCAATCCCCAAAACCCAAACCCCACCCCCAAACCCCAACACCAAACCCCAAACCCAAACCCCAAACCTCACCCCAAAACCCCAAACCCCAAACCCCACCCCCAAACCGCAACACCAAACCCCAAACCCAAACCCCAAACCCCACCCCAATACCCCAAACCCCAAACCCCACCCCAAAAACCCAGATCCCACCCACAAACCCCAAACCCCAACCCCACACCCCAAACCTCAACCCCACACCCCACACCCCAAACCCCAACCCCAACCCCAAACCCCACCCCCAAATGCCAAACCCCACCCCCAAACCCCATCCCCAAACTCCAAACCCCATCCCCAACCCCCAAACCCCACCCCCAAACCCCAACCCCCACCCTCAAACCCCAAACTCCAAACCAGAACACCAAACCCCACCCCCAAACCCCAAACCCCAAATACCAAACCCCCACCCCAAAAAACCCAAACACCAAACCCCAAATCCCACCCCAAACCCCAAACCCCACCTCCAAACCCCACCCACAAACACCAACCCCAAACACCAACCCCAAACCCAAACCCCAAACCCCAACTCTAAATCCCAAACCCCACCCCCCAATCCCCAAACCCCAAACCCCACCCCAAAACCCAACTCCCACACCAATCCCCAAACCCGAAACCCCAAACCTCACCCCCAAACCCCAACACCAAACCCCAAACCCCAAACCCCACCCCCAAAAACCCCAAACCCCAAACCCCAAAAACCCAAACCCCACCCCAAAACCCCAAACCCCACCTCCAAACCCCACCCACAAACCCCAACCCCAAACACCAACCCCAAATCCCAAACCCCACCCCCAAACCCCAACTCTAAATCCCAAACCCCACCCCCCAATCCCCAAACACCAAACCCCACCCCAAAACCCCAAACCCCAACTCCCACACCAATCCCCCAACCCCAAACCTCAAACCTCACCCCCAAACCCCAACACCAAACCCCAAACCCCAAACCCCACCCTCAAAAACCCCAAACTCCAAACCCCAAAACCCCAAATCCCACCCCAAAACCCCAAACCCCACCTCAAAAAACCAAACCCCAACTCTCACCCCAATCCCCAAACGCCACCTCAAAACCCCGAACCCCGAAACACCAAACCCCACCCCCAAACTCCAACCTCAAACCCCAACCCCAAACCCCAACCCCAAACCCCAAACACCATCCCCAAACCCCAACCCCAAACCTCAAACCCCAAACCCCAACACCAAACCCCAAACCCCACCCCAAAACCCCACCCCAAAACCCCAAACCACAACTCCCACCCCAATCCACAAACCCCACCCACAAACCCCAACACCAAACCCCAAACCCCACCCCCAAACCCCAACCCAAAACCCCAACCCCAACTCCCAACCCAATCCCCAAAACCCAAACCCCAAACCCCACCCCCAAACCCCAACACCAAACCCCAAACCCAAACCCCACACCCCAAACCTCACCCCAAAACCCCAAACCCCACCCCCAAACCGCAACACCAAACCCCAAACCCAAACCCCAAACCCCAAACCCCACCCCAATACCCCAAACCCCAAACCCCACCCCAAAAACCCAGATCCCACCCACAAACCCCAAACCCCACACCCCAAACCTCAACCCCAAACCCCAACCCCAAACCCAAACCCCACCCCCAAATGCCAAACCCCATCCCCAAACGCCAAACCCCATCCCCAAACCCCAAACCCCATCCCCAACCCCCAAACCCCACCCCCAAACCCCAACCCCCACCCTCAAACCCCAAACTCCAAACCAGAACCCCAAACCCCACCCCCAAACCCCAAACCCCAAATACCAAACCCAAAACCCCACCCCAAAAAACCCAAACACCAAACCCCAAATCCCACCCCAAACCCCACCTCCAAACCCCACCCACAAACACCAACCCCAAACACCAACCCCAAATCCCACCCCCAAACCCCAAACCCCAACTCTAAATCCCAAACCCCACCCCCCAATCCCCAAACCCCAAACCCCAATCCAAAACCCTAAACCCCAACTCCCACACCAATCCCCAAACCCCAAACCTCACCCCCAAACCCCAACACCAAACCCCAAACACCAAACCCCACCCCCAAAAACCCCAAACCCCAAACCCCCAAACCCCACCCCAAAACCCCAAACCCCACCTCATAAAACCAAACCCCAACTCTCACCCCAATCCCCAAACGCCACCACAAAACCCCGAACCACCAAACCCCAAAGCCCACCCCCAAACCCCAACCTCAAACCCCAACCCCAAACCCCAAACCACAAACCCCAACCACCATCCCCAAACCCCAAACCCCAACCCCAAACCTCAAACCCCAACACCAAACCCCAAACCCCACCCCCAAACCCCACCCCAAAACCCCAAACCACAACTCCCACCCCAATCCACAAACCCCACCCACAAACCCCAACACCAAACCCCAAACCCCACCCCCAAACCCCACCCCAAAACCCCAAACCCCAACTCCAGACCCAATCCCCAAAACCCACCCCCAAACCCCAACACCAAACCCCAAACTCAAACCCAAAACCCCAAACCTAACCCCAAAACCCCAAACCCCAAACCCCACCCCAAAACCGCAACACCAAACCCCAAACCCAAACCCCAAACCCCACCCCAAAACCCCAAACCCCACCCACAAACCCCAAACCCCAACCCCACACCCCAAACCCCAACCCCACACCCCAAACCCCAAACCCAAACCCCACCCCCAAATGCCAAACCGCACCCCCAAACCCCACCCCAAAAACCCAGATCCCACCCACAAACCCCAAACCCCATCCCCAAACCCCAAACCCCAAACCCCATCCCAAACCCCAAACCCCAAATACCAAACCCAAAGCCCCACCCCAAAAAACCCAAACACCAACCCCAAATACCAAACTCCAACTCCCACCCAAATCCCCAAACCCCAAATCCCAAACCCAAGCCCCTAATCCCGATGCCAAACCCCAAACCCCACCCCCAAACCCCAAACCCCAAATCCCAACCCAAAGCCCAAAACCCCACCCCAAAAACCCAAACCCCACCCCAAAAGCCTGAACTCCAAAACCCCAAACTCCACCCCCAAACCCCACTCCCAAACCCCAGCCCCAAACCCCAAATCCCACCACCAAACACCAAAACGCAAGCCCCACCGCCAAACCCCAAACCCCAAACCCCAAACCCCGCCCTCAAACCCTACCCCCAAACCCCAAACCCCAAATCCCAACCCCAAACACCAAGCCCCACCGCCAAACCCCAAACCCCAAACCCCGCCTCCAAACCCTACCCCCAAGCCCCAAACCCACCCCCAAGCCCCAAACCCCAAACCCCAGCCGCAAACCCCAAACCCCAATCCCAAACTCCAAACCCCAAACACCACCCCAAAATCCCAAACCCTACCCCCAAAGCCCAAACCCCAAATCCCAACCCCAAACCGCAAGCCCCACCGCCAAACCCCAAACCTCAAACCCCAAACCCCGCCCCCAAACCCTACCCCCAAGCCCCAAACCCACCCCCAAACCCCAAACCCCAAACCCCAGCCCCAAACCCCAATCCCAAACTCCAAACCCCAAACACCACCCCAAAATCCCAAACCCCAAACCCCAAATCCCACCCCCAAACCCCAAACCCCACCTCCAAACCCCACCCACAAACCCCAACCCCAAACACCAACCCCAAACCCCAAACCCCAACTCTAAATCCCAAACCCCACCCCCCAATCCCCAAACCCCAAACCCCACCCCAAAACACCAAACCCCAACTCCCACACCAATCCCCAAACCCCAAACCCCAAACCTCACCCCCAAACCCAAACCCCAAACCCCACCCCCAAAAACCCCAAACCCCAAACCCCACCCAAAACCCAAAACCCTACCCCAAAACCCCAAACCAAAAAACCAAACCCCAACTCTCACCCCAATCCCCAAACGCCACCCCAAAACCCCGAACCCCCAAACCCCAAACCCCACCCCCAAACCCCAACCTCAAACCACAACCCCAAACCCCAAACCCCAAACCCCATCCCCAAACCCCAACCCTCAAACCCCAATACCAAACCCCAAACCCCACCCCCAAACCCCACCCCAAAACCCCAAACCACAACTTCCACCCCAATCCACAAACCCCAACACCAAACCCCAAACCCCACCCCCAAACCTCACCCCAAAACCCCAACTCCCACCCCAATCCCCAAACCCCAAACCCCACCCCCAAACCCCAACACCAAACCCCAAAGCAAAACCCCAAACCCCACCCCAAAACCCCAAACCCCACCCCCAAAACCCAGATCCCACCCACAAACCCCAAACCCCAACCCCCAAACCCCAACCCCACACCCCAAACCACAAACCCCAACACCAAACCCCAAACCCCACCCCCAAATGCCAAACCCCACCCCCAAACCCCACCCCCAAACCCCAACCCCCACCCTCAAACCCCAAACTGCAAACCAGAACCCCAAACCCCATCCTCAAACCCCAAACCCCAAATACCAAACCCAAAACCCCACCCCAAAAAACCCAAACCCCAACCCCAAATACCAAACCCAAAACCCCACCACAAATCCCAAACCCCAACCCCAAACCCCAAACCCCAACCCCAAATTCCAAACCCCAAACCCCAAACCCCAAAACCCCAAACCCCAACTCCCACCCAAATCCCCAAACCCCAAATCCCAAACCCAAGCCCCTAATCCCGATGCCAAACCCCAAACCCCACCCCCAAACCCCAAACCCCAAATCCCACCCCAAAGCCCCAAACCCCACCCCAAAAACCCAAAACCCACCCCAAAAGCCTGAACTCCAAAACCCCAAACCCCACCCCCAAACCCCAGCTCCAAACCCCAAATCACAACCCCAAACGGCAAGCCCCACCGCCAAATCCCAAACCCCAAACCCCAAACCCCGCCCCCAAACCCTACCCCCAAGCCCCAAACCCACCCCCAAACCCCAAACCCCAAACCCCAGCCGCAAACCGCAAACCCCAAACTCCAAACCCCAAACACCACCCCAAAATCCCAAACCCCAAACCCCAAATCCCAACCACAAACCGCAAGCCCCACCGCCAAACTCCAAACCTCAAACCCCAAACCCCGCCCCCAAACCCTACCCCCAAGCCCCAAACCCACCCCCAAACCCCAAACCCCAGCCCCAAACCCCACCCACAAACCCCAACCCCAAACACCAACCCTAAACCCCAAACCCCAACTCTAATCCCAAACCCCACCCCCCAATCCCCAAACCCCAACCCAAAACACCAAACCCCAACTCCCACACCAATCCCCAAACCCCAAACCCCAAACCTCACCCCCAAACCCAAACCCCAAACCCCAAACCCCACCCCCAAAAACCCCAAACCCCACCCTAAAACCCCAAACCCCACCCCAAAACCCCAAACCCCACCTCAAAAAACCAAACCCCAACTCTCACCCCAATCCCGAAACGCCACCCCAAAACCCCGAACCCCCAAACCCCAACCTGAAACCACAACCCCAAACCCCACCCCCAAACCACAAACCCCAAACCCCAACCCCAAACCCCAAATACCATCCCCAAACCCCAAACCCCAACCCCAAACCTCAAACCCCAACCCCAAACCCCAATACCAAACCCCACCCCAAAACCCCAAACCACAACTTCCACCCCAATCCACAAACCCCACCCACAAACCCCAACACCAAACCCCAAACCCCACCCCCAAACCTCACCCCAAAACCCCAAACCCCAACTCCCACCCCAATCCCCAAACTCCAAACCCCACCCCAAAACCACAAACCCCAAACCCCAAAGCAAAACCCCAAACCCCACCCCAAAACCCCAAACCCCACCCCAAAAACCCAGATCCCACCCACAAACCCCAAACCCCAACCCCACACCACAAACCCCAACCCCACACCCCAAACCACAAACCCCAACCCCAAACCCAAACCCCACCCCTAAATGCCAAACCCCACCCCCAAACCCCACCCCCAAACCCCAACCCCCACCCTCAAACCCCAAACTGCAAACCAGAACCCCAAACCCCATTCTCAAACCCCAAACCCCAAATACCAAACCCAAAACCCCACCCCAAAAAACCCAAACCCCAACCCCAAATACCAAACCCAAAACCCCACCACAAATCCCAAACCCCAACCCAAACCCCAAACCCCAACCCCAAATTCCAAACCCCAAACTCCACCCCCAATCCCCAAACACAAAATCCCCAAACCCCAACTCCCACCCAAATCCCCAAACCCCAAATCCCAAACCCAAGCCCCTAATCCCGATGCCAAACCCCAAACTCCACCCCCAAACCCCAAACCCCAAACCCCAAATCCCACCCCAAAGCCCCAAACCCCACCCCAAAAACTCAAACCCCACCCCAAAAGCCTGAACTCCAAAACCCCAAACCCCACCCCCAAACACCACTCCCAAACCCCAGCCCCAAACCCCAAATCCCTTCACCAAACACCAAACCGCAAGCCCCACCGCCAAACCCCAAACCCCGCCCCCAAACCCTACCCCCAAACCCCAAATCCCAACCCCAAACCGCAAGCCCCACCGCCAAACCCCAAACCCTAAACCCCGCCCCCAAACCCTACCCCCAAGCCCCAAACCCACCCCCAAACCCCAAACCACAGCCCCAAACCCCAAGCCCAAACTCCAAACCCCAAACACCAACCCCAAACCCCAAACCCCACCCCAAAATCCCAAACCCCAAATCCCACCCCCAAACCCCAAACCCCACCTCCAAACCCCACCCACAAACCCCAACCCCAAACACCAACCCCAAATCCCAAACCCCAAACTCCACCCCCAAACCCCAAACAGCAACTCTAAATCCCAAACCCCACCCCCCAATCCCCAAACCCCAAACCCCAAAACACCAAACCCCAACTCCCACACCAATCCCCAAACCCCAGACCCCAAACCTCACCCCCAAACCCCAACACGAAACCCCAAACCCCACCCCCAAAAACCACAAACCCCAAACCCCACCCCAAACCCCACCCCAAAACCCCAAAACCCACCTCAAAAAACCAAACCCCAACTCTCACCCCAATCCCCAAACGCCACCCCAAAACCCAGAACCCCCAAACCCCACCCCCAAACCCCAACCTCAAACCCCAACCCCAAACCCCACCCCCAAACCACAAACCCCAAACCCCAACCCCAAACCACAAACCCCAACACCAAACCCCAAACCCCACCCCCAAACCCCACCCCAAAACCCCAAACCACAACTCTCACCCCAATCCACAAACCCCACCCCCAAACCCCAACACCAAACCCCAAACCCCACCCCAAACCCCACCCCAAAATCCCAAACCCCAACTCCCACCCCAATCCCCAAACCCCAAACCCTACCCCCAAACCCCAACAGCAAACCCCAAACCCAAACCCCAAACCCCACCCCAAAACCCCAAACCCCAAACCCAACACCAAACCCCAAACCCAAACCCCAAACCCCACCCCAAAACCCCAAACACCAAACCCCACCCCAAAAACACAGATCCAACCCACAAACCCCAAACCCCAACCCCACACCCCAAACCCCAACTCCACACCCCAAACCCCAAACCACAAACCCCCAACCCCAAACACCAAACCCAAACCCCACC